>NC_086327.1:131935893-132573671 GCF_036172605.1 Pelobates fuscus
AATTTTTAACCAATAATCTTTTAAATGGACAGATCACGCTAAGGATGTTTTACTGTTACAACAATCACCAAAGACATTGGGAGCATAAAAACTAAATGACTGTTGGGAGAACTCTGGATGATTAATTTAAAGAAGAAATGAGGGTGTTATGGCATATGCAAATATTACAAGTTTTAAGAATGAAACGTTGTATTTCTTAAACTGTGTACTTTGTCTTTAAGAGATTCTGCAAATTAACAAGGTGTTAGAAATTAAAAAAAATGTTTTCCATACAATGTTTCTTTAGTAAATGACAGTTTACCCCTATTTAGTGAATATGGTGTTTAGCCTTTAGGATGCCATCTTCTCTTAAATTTGTGGAATTCCTCAAGTCGGGGAATTTTTCACGTCATGTGTAATCTTAAATTTTAGTCTAAACATGGAGAAGATGTTCCCATGTGAAAAGACGAAGTTACAGCCCCATATCTTTGCCAATTTAAGGTAGGTCCAAACATGACCTAATTGAAAATCTAAGGTATAAATATGTGCACTTATTAATATTAGGAGACAGGGGAGATATTGTGGAGACAGACGCTGCTCCACTTTATCATGACTGAGAGGTTGACATGTTCAGGAGGGTATGCTATTCTATTTTTCTGATATTGCAAGCAAATACTTTAATCTTATAAACTCTGCTATAAATTTTGACAATGGATTATTAATATTCTATATGTCAATATTTTTTATTTAATAAAATATCTAAAAAGACAAAACTTTATTGCTTCCAAGACAATTTTTTTTATATTATATTCTCAATTATTTATATATTTGACATAGAGGAACTCTTACTAACTATATAATATTATAGCTATGATATCTAGCCCTACTCAGTTCTATGCTTTAAGATGTTATAGTGGTAAATAAGGGAACCGCTGCTGTTACATAGTGTTTAACCATTTTATCTCACTGAATTGGTTCTAATGCTGGAGTTCCCTGGTGCTGTCCCTCCATTTAGTAATAAACAATTTTCTAGCAGTTTATCACTGAATGAGGGTCCCTGGCTACCCACAGCTCCGCCCCATTGGAGGTGTGACTAAGGCAGAGATTACACACTTTGTTCTAGACATACTGATTCATACCAACAATGGGCGCTGTGATAGGCTGAATGCAGTCAGCTGATACTCCCAGCCAATCACAAACGCATATTGCTGCTCAGGCTAATACGTCCTCATTAACCCAAGCTGCACAGAGGGTGTCACGGCAAGGGTGCATAATTTATTATTACACTATGAAATATTATCCTTTAATGTAATTTGTGTAGTAAATGGCACACATTACAGAGATGCTATTGCTGAGGTCAACAGGGGTTACATCTTTTGAAGCTGGGACCCCCACAGAGGTCAGATGACAGAAGGGGTAGTATGAATGGCATAGGAATGTGAAAAGGATTTTACTGTATGGATGTGAAGTAATTAAGGCTCTGCAAGGTGTGGGGTTCTACACTTGGAAAAAGTCTGAATGTCTCTTCATCCATTTGGCATGTACCTTGTAAAGGATAGTTCAATCCTCTTGATATGGTAATGGGATTAGTTTCATGAAGATCCTTGTGTTCCAGTATTTTATCCAAGTGAAACATTAATACTTACCCACAGGTTAATAATTAAGCCTCATTTTTTATTATATTTGGAATGGGACAAGCCCAATCTCTTAATTAAGCCTAAATATGAGTTGCACAACTTAAACCGTGTGGCAGGAGTTGTGATGTCTGTCCTATTGGACCGTGGGCGGGGCGTGCAACATGTCTATGGAATGGGAAAACAATAACAAATTCATAGAGGCAATTATTATTTCTGTGGCAAGTACAGTAGAGGAGATAAAACCAAAAGTTTATATTTGGCTTGTTGTTTCTGGAACAAAGGAGGTGGTCACTTAGAATCACTATAGGTACGCCTTGGCTCCACACCTGGCTCCTGTGATCCTGAAGGGTGGTCGTGTACTTGCTTGGGGCCAAGATCTAATTTTGAGTGAGTCACCATCTTTCCTTGCCAGAGACCCCCTGGACAGAAGTTGTACTTTGAAAAACCTAAGTGAGTAATTAGGACTTCTGTTATTTTATCCTTTTTGTTTTTATCTGTTGTTGGTGTAAATAATTTGTTTATCATATATTGTTATATGCACTGTGACTATTCTTTGTTCATAATAAGCATTCATATATTAAGTTCTGCCTTTGGTTAAGAATCACGTTACCTGAAGAGACTAGTTAGTATTTTTGTAATTCCTTAAATATTGTACTAAGTAATATTTGGTGGGTTGTATTGTGGATTTACCTGGGGGGACCAAGACACCCCATTTATAAATTGTCTTGGTGGTGGCAGCATTAAAATAGTAATAGTTATATTATTTTGTTTAAGTGTGGGTGGTGTTAAAAAGGGGGATTTTGTAATTATTTCCGGTCTAGTGCAGACAAATAGTGTACTTTAACCCTTTCACCACCACAACTACGTCACGCACACTCTTGGAGTAGGGTGCGTTCGTGACAGAGGGGATGGGCTTCTGGGGACTCTCAATTAACATTAAAACATTAACACTTTAACTCTTTAACCACTATAACCACTTCATTGAGATGAAGAAGTTACAGTGCCAACATTTACCTTTAAAGGCAATATTTATGCATAATGCAAGGGTCCAGTTTAACTTCTTTCACAATGATTGGTTTTATAGGGAGAGGTATTAGCAGTAGAAAGAGAGAAGTGCTCATGCCATTGTACAGAACACTGGTGAGACCTCACTTGGAGTATTGTACGCAGTACTGGAGACCATATCTTCAGAAGGATATTGATACCTTAGAGAGAGTTCAGAGAAGGGCTACTAAACTGGTTCATGGATTGCAGGATAAAACTTACCAGGAAAGGTTAAAGGAACTTAACATGTATAGCTTGGAGGGAAGACGAGACAGGGGGGATATGATAGAAACATTTAAATACATAAAGGGAATCAACACAGTAAAGGAGGAGACTATATTTAAAAGAAGAAAAACTACCACAACAAGAGGACATAGTCTTAAATTAGAGGGACAAAGGTTTAAAAATAATTTCAGGAAGTATTACTTTACTGAGAGGGTAGTGGATGCATGGAATAGCCTTCCAGCTGAAGTGGCAGAGGTTAACACAGTGAGGGAGTTTAAGCATGTATGGGATAGGCATAAGGCTATGCGAACTATACCATAAGGCCAGGGACTAATGAAAGTATTTAGAAAACTGGGCAGACTAGATGGGCCGAATAGTTCTTATCTGCCGTCAAATTCAATTTTTCTATGTTTCAGTCCTGATGACAGTTCTCAATCCCCGCAATAAGTGATATGCCTAGTTCTAAAAATCACAGTATTTATTACACCAAGTCCGGTTTCAGCGATCGTCATAGGTGGCTGCACATGGGCCCATTTAACATCTCTGAGAATATTCTGTTTTATAAAGGCACTTACTTGCAGGTTGAAATAGATTTTTTTTTGTCGTGTTAAGTGTGGCAGGGTAGGGACATTCACAAACAACCGAATTGCTTCATTATCCAGGATAAAAAAAAAACACAATAAAAAAATAAAAATGATATAAAAAAATGATATAAAAATTATATATATATATATATATATATATATATATACCACATATAGAAATACAGATCTCTCTCTCCTCTCTGGAAATCAGAGGGTTAATATGAGCTGACTGAGTGGTAGAGCTTTGAAATGATGGCATCCAGGGAGAGCTCTAGATGTACAGCTGGGGAGGGGCAGCTCAGTACTGGTGTGTGACATACCATAATGATACCGGTATAGAACATACCTTAATGTTATAGACTGCTTACCTGGGACACCTGTCAGTATCGGTCTCACCTGGATGGATGCTCAGGTAAGATCTTTATATCATTATCCCTGGGTCAGGTCCTCATTATTAACCTGTGTAATTAAGCTAGTACAAATGAATATGTTTCTTTTTAATCCTTTTAATGAATGAGATCCCCAGGTAAATTCAGATAGTGTAAAAGAAATTTCACTTGTTCATCTCATCTGAAAAGAATCATTAATCACTATCCCTAATTAATGTAATTTCGGTTAACCCTTTGAAGTGTGAGATGATTGGAGTGTTTTTTGAGTTTCCAAATAGAAAGTAGGATGCATTACTAAAACGCAATCCAAAATAGACAAGTTGGGGAAAATGATTTGATTTATATATTTCCACATACAACAATATGCTCTAATGTTTGCAAGTTTCAATTCCCCACCGTTCGTTCAGTGTTTAGTAAATTATCCCCAAAGGGAGGAAATAATTGTAATATGATTGTAATTCAATGAGAGCTGTGAAATCTTATTATTTTGGCTCTAAAACAATACATACAGATTAATTTTAATTGATGCAAATTGTATAATCTGAGCGAAGAACATGACTCTGTGAGCCTGTCAAATCTAAGCTGATTAATTATGGGGTTTGTGGCTTTAGGATGACGGTTACAGGAGAGGTAGATCTGAGGTCAGGTGCATATATTAAGATTTATTAATCTGGTAAATATGGACTTAGATACGTGTCATCTTATCACTGGTTGGTTACTTTCTCCTCGGTACCAGCCTTGATTTCATTTTTTTATTGCAAAATTAAATCTTTTAAATAAAATTCCACACTCTCTGTATTGTGCAGAGAGACTGTAAATGTATTTCCACTGTTACAGTATTGAACCGTATAAAACTTCTCATCCATATAACAATCTCAAAGCCCTACGTAAGGTGTATTTGAAAGGTTAATCTACAATTCCATTGAAGGGAAACTATAGTGCTAGGAATACAAAATTGTATTATTATTATTATTTTATTATTTATATAGCACCAGCAGATTCCGTAGCGCTTTACAATAGGATTGACCCCTCCTACAGCGCACAAAGGGCTAAAAACTCTTAATTCACATACCTGAATCTAGCATTGATGTCCTTTTGGTGCTGGGTCAACCATCACCTCCGCTCCTCCTTCCCCGACGCGGGCCCATAACGTAGGTGCATACTCAGTTAGCGCCATGATCGCATTAGGACAACCCCATAGGAAAGCATTGAATCATTTTTTTTACTTTTTTTTACTTTAGATTTTAGCTGACGCTTGATGTCATAGGTGGAGTTAACCTTGCAAGGTAATTAAACTGACAGGGGCACAGCACCCAGACCACTTCAATAAGCTGAAGTAGTCTGGGTGCCTATAGTGTCCTTTTTAATAACCAAGATGTGGGAAGGAATCTGAATTTGACTCACAATTTATAGAAGGTGTGATTGTGTAGGAAACCTCCCTATAAACTGGATATCCCTGGATTTAGCCGTTTACACACGTTGTATGTTTACCCCATTTTGCTTTTAAACATTAAGGATGCAGTAAAAAGAAGTTAATAAATAGCTTTTAAAATAATTTAGTACGTTTTTTTTTTTTTTTAAAGCCTCGGTTTTACAAAATCTGCAAGATTGCAGTTTTGTTTTACAGCTGCTTCTATCTGGATCTCACATCTTTCTATTCACAATCTTATCTTATCTTTGACTTTTGATGTTTTGTTTTTTATAAAACAATGTTTAACTAAATATATCTACTTCTCCCCTTTTTTCTATCTTTTTTTTTTTTTTTATCTTTCCATGTTCTCTTTAACCCCTTAATGACACATGACGGAAATATTCCGTCACGATCCCATTTTATTCCAGAAGCTGGGTCCTTAAGGGGGTTAACTGTCACACCCTGTTTGTGTTTTGTTGGTGTTGTTTTACTGATTATTTTGTACAGTTCTGTTTCTAACATTTTGTAGAACTTTTTGTTTCCACGACTTAAGGTGTGATTTCTATTGTTCGTTTTTCTTGTTTTAGCTTCACAATTAATTTAAAGTATTTAATTAAAATATATATATATATATATATATATATATATTGTACCATTTTAGATTTTTTTTTTTATTCTTTATTTTTGCTGTGCATGAATAACATCCGCTTGTCAGCAATGCCACAACAGCATTCTCCAACATTTTGAACATACAGATTTGTTAACTGTTATATAGCATTTAGATGGATCGTACACATTTTTTTATGTTAATAAGGTAGGCTAGGTACACGTTGGTTATTCGCATTAGTTATAATGAGTTACATCTTCGTTTGGTAACAGTAGTTTAGGGTTAACGTTTCTATTGCATGTCATCACTTTAGTGTCAGACATTATTATGGTTATGTGTAGCTTGGCTTGAGTGAGGGATATGCATTCCATACAATATCAGTCTGTCTAAACAATACACAGTACTGAATGCTACTCTCAAGGGTGTCGCTTTTAAGTAGTTTGTATGCTAAGTTATGCTTTTCTAAGCTTTAGTCTGATGTGTCAGGGAAGATTACAAATGCAGGTGTATATACAGATTGGCTTACTGACATATGATAAAATAATAAGGTAACAAGCTTAACTGAATCAAGTGTTTAAAGTAATATAATATTAGAGTGTCCACCCCATGTTGGGCCAGTGCAGCTAGTCAAGCGTCCTTGTCGGGAGGCCGGGCGATCCGTCTGTTTGCAGTGCGGTCTGCCATAGTGGGATGAGCGGATTGACGACTTTGGTGGTAAATGCAGTCCCATTAGGTGTCCGTGCAGGGAAACAATTTTCCACCCAGGGGCATTTGCTGTCCAGCCTGATGCCTGCCTTGTACAGGGGGAGAGTCCCAGTATGGTGACTTTAGGTTGTCAGGCAGTTTGTTTCTGCCCCTCTGTGGTGAGATAAGAGGCTCAGTAGGGTAATTCAGGGCCTTAAAGCATTGTCCCATGGTGTGATCACTACCTTCTGATGTTGTGGGTAGTAGTGCTGCACCTCCCTGGCTTGTGGTACCTTGGTACTTATTCGCCGGTTCCTGCTCGTTCAGGGTCTGCTGTCCGCCTGTGAAGTATCAGGAGAGGGGGATGCGTCCGGCAGAGTCGCCTGCCACGCGGTCTCCACCATTTTGGAAGCGGACCCCCGATGAGTTCGTGGCACTCCGGTGGGTCACAGGGTGGGGACCGGGATCACCCCCGCCGACCCAGAGGGGGGGGGGAACAGGGCCGGACCCGCCTAGCTTCTCGGTTCTGCCGTACCTCTGGTGAGCAGGATAGCTGGGCAGCGGCCGCCCACCCCGCTCACCGCCCGTGCGGTCTCGATCTTGGCCGACAGGGATCGCCCCACCGAGGGACTAAAACCTCACGGCAAGCCTCTCCCAAGTACCAGGGTTGCCTCTTGTGCTGTGGCACAGCTGCCAGTTGCTGGGTAAGAATTTTGCAGGTTTTTAAGGGCTAAAACTGGGTAGCTTGTCGGGAGCTATTCCTCTGTGCGTCTGCTCGGCATGGCGGTCCGGCCCCGCCCCACCCTTTTAGATTTTTAAGATATATTTTCTCTATAGAAAGTGTTGTATGTTTAGAATTCTATGTATTTTATCGTTTCTAATATGACTCTTTGTCGTTTAAATGTGTTCTAGTGAAGATATGGTTTTATGATTGTATCCTCACATTAAATAGCAAGTAATGTCTTTTAGTTTATTTTTAATATACTAACTACACCAACAGGTCATGTTACTGGATCACGCTGTGCAAATATATCATCAGAGAAAAATAACATAAAACGTATATAACAGTGTGATTATCTCTTCTACTACACCAGTAAAAAACCTCTGCAGCGAGTACAGAATTCCCATAAAGGGTACGTGCATTGCCAGATTGTATTTCGTTGAGTCAATGGATGAAACAATGAGTCCTACGTTGGCTCTAAGCAGACATAGCACGCTGCGAGACTGCAAAATCACTTGCACACAGGTATCACACCTTTGTTAAAGTAAAACATCTTCAAAGTCTTAACACATCAAACCAAATACGTAACTAATATTAATCATCCTGAAACACAGAATTAAACCATGTTAGAGCATGTGGTATTTATTCACTATACAGTGATTATAAAATCAAACTGTCAAGTTGTGTTTAGTTTAATTTTGTTTCTCAATTTTGGCTATATTAATCGCGATCGTCCAAGCTTTGCATTTTCATCATGTTTAGTGAATAAGTCCCACTGTCACTGATTAATACTGACATAAATTACACGTTTTACTTAGAATCAAACCATCAAACTGATCTAAATCACAATGAGAGTGATGGGAGTTTCCCTCATCTAAAAATCGCCAAATCCAAATTCATAATCTATAATTTATCCGATAATATATTTTTCTAATTATTGTTAAAGTATTATGGAAGTAGATGTTCTATGCTTTCAGTTTATTGTTTTCAATAGAAAAAAATATCAAACTGTTGTCCTAATGCTGAAGTGTCCCTCTCCCTCCCTGGCCCTCCACCCGCTGATTAAAGAGTTGAAGACCCTTTTTTCTCTGTGTACATATTACAGTTTTCACACCTACTAGTGTTTGTCATACAGAGTCACTTGACACAGACAGGTTTAATAGCTGAATGCCTTGCCATCAGGGTTTGACATGCAAAGTGTGTTCGCTCTAAATGCTGTGTGCCCTATGAGTAACATTGTATTCCATGGTTGTGCCGTTTGCCACGCATGCCTCGTGGGTCAATGCTGCCCTATGGGAAGCATCTGATTGGACAAAAAGTCATAGGATGGATGACAACATTGCAGGAGGATCTGGCTGCAGTCAGGAGAATATCCTGGCGCTGGAGTAAAGGTGAGTTTTATGGTGTTTTTATCAATAAAACACAAGGGGCCCAATAACCTTAACAGGTTAAGGATCATATTTAATTCATTATTCATTTTTATTTGGCGTGTCCCTTTAACGTTTGCAGCATTTCAATGGCAATGAACTGTGATTTGTAATTCTATCAGGGTATTAACTAAAGTGAGAATTCCATGTGAATTCAAAGTAAAATTCTAATTTAATGCTAAATTTAAAACGTTGTTTGACCATGTGGCAGCTTGCAAGCTGTGACATTAAAAAAGCAATAAAAAATAAATAAAAGAACCTGTAGGCACAGGGGATGGGGCGCAGGGGGAGAGAGGGGACTGGCTATCTATCACCCCATTTGGACTTATCGTGCGAGTTATCCTCTCTCACTGCACCCAATGCACCCACCACAAGGACACGTTTTCCCTTTGGATTTAACAAACACTTTTCTCTTTTGCTGCAATGTACAGAGGAGGATCATAAATACCAAGCAGGCCATTAACTGAAGTATTTCTGTTTTAGCCACTGATAAGATAAAGGTTGAAGTCCTTTCTTACTCTGATTCTAGACACTAAGTTACTTATAATATGCTCGTTTCCCTTCCATCTAATCTAGCATGTGACTTTTACACACTTGCCCTGCGGTAACCACGGTGAGGCCACACCAGAGGGAAGTCTGAAGAATTACCACCATGGGGGCTGTCAGTTCCAAGCTAGACAGCCTCATCACACCAGGCGCCATTACGCCCCCTATAGCGAAGTGACTCACGTTCTAAATTTTGAATTAGTTTTGCTTGGGCTAAACATGCTATTATTCTTTATTGTGTATGCCCTTGTACATTATATATGATTTGTTTTCTGTTATATTCTTGTTCACTCATTGCATACTTACTTACAGCCTATACCTGATCGATACATAACACGCTGAGTATCCTACTAAACTTGCAATTGTCAGCCTTACTTTCATGCTACACACCCACGATCAGATGCAGTCAACTTCACAAGGATGTATAGGCATACATGTGCGATTACCTTGACCTTCACGCGATAGTAGGCCTCTTAATAACATAAAGTTTGCCTCTAATAATACTGTAACAATTACAAAGTGTATGGGGCTTAACTCTCGCATGACCCTGCTGCGACTATTACCTGCGCTACGTAAATGTAAAAGTGATACGTTTTATTGCCTGCATTGAAATGATCCTCATGACATCAGACATGGTTTTAGTACAGCTTCGCATAACTCATAACTGCGCATTACCACTAATAATCATAAGCTTTTAAATGCGTCAGATATATGTAATCTTACACAATACATGCATATTTACATTATATTGTTATGCATTTATCATGTATAATCAGCTCTGAACTTGAATGTTCATAAAACGCTAATGACAGATTTTGCAATGAAAAGCTATACTAGGCCTCTGCGTAGGCCCTTGTACCCTGATTACTGTCGTTTCACAATATGCCTCTGCGCAGGTAACACTGCATTTACTTTCAGTACTAGCTACCATACTTCCAACAAAATAAAAAAACATTTAAAACAAAATGTAACAAAAGGCTGATGCTCAAACGAGCTTACAGTCTAGAGGAGGTGGGGTATAAGGACACAATATAAATGGCATCATGGGGGCCAGCAAACAAACGACAAGATGCGAATTTAGCAGAAGTGGAACGTGGCTCTTTAAGAGAAAGAGAGAGATAGGTTTGTGAAATAGAAGTTACTCTGGGAGGCCATAAGCATTTCTAAACAGATTGGGTTTGAAGGACTTCATAAATTATTAAAGACTAGGTGAGAGTGTGATGGGTTAGGCAGGCTGTTCCAAATGAAAGGAGCCGTCCGTGAAAGGTCCTGCACGCGTTAGTTATTACTAATGGTGCGAGCAGTGGACAGGAGAAGGTCACCAGCAGATCGGAGAGACAGAGAAGGGGGTGTACCTACGAATCAGTGAAGAAATGTAATAGGGGCTAGAGTTGTTTAACCCCTTAAGGACCATTTTTATTCCCTTCTGGAATAAAAGGGAATCATGACATGTCACACATGTCATGTGTCCTTAAGGGGTTAAAGCTTTATAGGTATGAATTTAGTACTTTGAATTGACTCCTATAGGATACAGGAAGCCAATGTAAGGAGGGGTAAGGTATGAGACGAACGACAAGAGAGAAAGATCAGCCTGGTGGCAGCATTCATTACAGATTGTAGCGGGGCAGTATGGCTTTGGGGAGACAAATTCAGAGAGAATTACAGTAATCCATGCGAGAAATTACAAGAGCCTAAACAAGCTCCTTGGCAGAATCTTGATAAAGAAAGGGGAAGACGTGGGCAATGTTTTTAAGGTAGAATTGGCACGATGTGGCAGTAGACTGGACATGAAGTGTAAACGTGAGACCAGATAACACCTAGACAGTGAACTTGCAATGGTGTGCTGATGGTGTACCATCAACTTGAAGGAAGAGTGAAAGAAGAGGATTAGTATTACGAAGAGGAAAGATAAGCTCAGTTTTAGAGAGATTGAGTTTCAGAAAAGGGGAGCACATCCATTCAGAGAGGTCAGAAAGACAACCAGTGATGCTTTCTAGGAGAGAGGGGGAAGATCAGGGGAGGAGAGATATATTGGTGTACAGGTGGTAGCAAAATCCGAAGGAATTAATATGTTTTGCCAAGAGAGGCAGTACAAAGAGAAAACAAAAGGGAGCCAATAACAGAGCCTTGGGGGACTCTGACTGGGTCAGGGGAGGAGGTGTCATTAGAAAAGGAGATACTGAACGCACGTTGGGAGAGATAGGAGAAGAACCATGAGAGGACAGTTTCACAGGCCAAGGGATTGAAGAGTTTAAAGAAGGAGGGCATGATCAACAGTGACACAGGCAACAGAGAGGTCAAGAAGAATTAGTATGGAGTAGTGGCCTTTGGATTTAGTTGCAATTAAGTCATTAGTTACTTTAAGCCATTTTGAAGAAGGCAGAGGAGAGAGTTGGAATTGAGAAAGCAAGCAAAACGGGAAAACACAAGTTGTTCTAGAAGTTTGGACTAGGGATATGGGATGATAGTTGGAAAGGGAAGACAAGTCAAGAGATTTAAAAAAAAAGAAATTTCAGGATGGGTATGGCCATAGAATTTTTAAGGGGAGCAGGGACAATGCCAGAAGAAAGAAAGCAGTTGAATACATGCATTAAGGGTGGCACAAGACAAGTGGAGAGAGATGGTGAGATAGGACGGTATCAAGCAGCCAAGTGGTGGGAAAGGATAAGCACAGATACCTCCTGTTTAGTAGCTGGGTAGAAGGCCTAAAGGGTAGGGAAGGCATAAAGTGCAGTTGAGATAGAGAGAGGAGCGAAGGGGGGGGGAATCTTTCTTTAACTGTTTAATCTTGTCTGTAAATTGGCTGTAAGGTTAGTTTGAGGGGTGGCTGCAGCAGGGCGAAGGAGAGAGTTGAAGGTATCAAAGAGACACCTAGGATTGTGAGAGCAATAACTAATGAGAGAGGAAAATAATGATTTTTTAGCAAGGATATGGGATGTGCTGTACAAATGCTAGATTAATTGATAATGGAGAAAGTCTGGAGGTCCGAGACTTCCTCCAGCAGCGATCAGCTGAACAGGAGCATCTCTGCACGTAGCCATTTGTCTTAGTGTGCTACCCTGGGAATGACGTCTGTAGCAGAATGGGCTTTGCAACAACACCTCTATTTGTACTAGGGGCTTTCCATACCCTTCTTGTTGCTTTATTTTCCTGAGATTGGAACTGTTCCAAAGAAGCTTTTATTTTGTATCATTCGTCTGGTTGTTCGGTAAGAACCCCTTTTTCAGCTATTCTCACCATAGGGTTCGACAAACGAACAAAGTACCAAACAACCAGGCTACCCATGAGAGGAGCATGGCGCCAATTGACTACCCTAACCTGGTTCCACTCTCTCAATTAAAAACACACAAACAAACTGGGTGATCCCCTGGGCCATCTTAGAATACGAATTACACCAGCGGTGTTTGGTCGTTGAGTGTCTGGAACTCAAATCAGACACTCAACGGCACAAACACCGCAGAGACTTCCATCCTTGTGTAAACTCAGGGGAACAGAGAAGCATTCGGGGAAATTAATCACACGAACGAGAGGAGTTGAACGAACCATGGTTTTATACACTTTCATGTATTTCAGACGCTCGAACGGAGACCGACTGCACAGCCCAAACACATGGAACTATTTTCGGCTTACATCTCGTGTGCAGTCTGTGAAACTAAGACCTCCATAAAACTGTCGAACCCCTGAACCAATCTGGGTGATTTTTCAGTATGTTGCTCCCCCAGATCAGGGGATGTCTGATATGTTTCTGGGAGTATCATATGTTTCTGGTGTACTTCCAGAAATGTATAAAATTGTGATTTTTCTGTTTAGAGAAAAAATGAGTTGATACATTAATTAACTCAATTATCTCCTAAGCAGAGGGGAGGGATTGTGTGAACTGTATGGGAGTGACTTATTACTTGACTCTGTGCGTATTGGTTGTTTTCTGTTTTTATAGGTGCCCAACAAGGTCCACCTGGGTGGTAACCTTTTGGGCAAAACCTGCATAAAAGGCCAGCCAGGCCATTAAAAGTTCAGTTCTGCTCCTAATACTGAGTATCGTCCAGTTATTGGAAAGGGTGATGGTATATTTGTGGATTATCTTATGCTTATGCTTATGCCTGCCTTCTTGAATTATCCTGTTTGTTCCTGACTAGCTGTTGGAGTAACCAGCGGAGAAGAAGCCCTGCTACCACTAACTATCCGCTACAACGTCCTCCTCAAGGTGCTCTGTCTCCTTCTCTTGCTCTATCTTTCACTAAAATTCTCAATCTCTCCATCTCCTCTGGCACCCTTCAAACATGCAACTGTATCCCCGATTCTAAAAAAAGCCCAACCTTGACCTTAACTCCCCGTCCAACTACCGCCCTATATCGCGTCTGCCTTTTGTTTCCAAGATCCTTGAAAGACTTGTGTATGGGAGTTTCACAGACTATCTTGAATCCAACTCTCTGCTCGACCCGCTTCAATCTTGTTTCCGCACTCAGCATGTAACGGATCACCTGGCACCCCGACTGGGTACCTCCGTTAATGGATGCTCCTAGTGCTTCCTGAGGACTCCAAGCACTCTGGCAGACACCACAATCACCGAATCCGAGAAACCTTTTAAATTCTCCCAAGCATATGAATGCTGTAGACCATTGAATAGGAACCATACGAATAGGCTTGTACTCCTAGCAGTCAACTGGAACAGCATACAATAAATCCTTCCCCCAATAATGAGACGACACATCACTTTGAGGTTAAAACAGGAACTCTGGACTGGCTCATCCAGCCTGGCTTTTATTCACAAACAGGTACATACAGGACACTCCCAGGGGGAGGATGAAATTGACCAATCACATGGATGTACCTCCCACACATTTCCTCCCCTTAGATTAACACTTAACCCAATTATACAGTACACACTTTTCCCCAATTCCTGGATGTACCCCAAAAACAGGGGGTACACCTTTAAATCCAGCATCGCTGGATAGCCCTTATTCAGGGGGACAACATATTCAAAATTCAAGTCATTCGGATAAAGCGTTCGGGAGTTATGGGACTTTAAAGTTTGGACCGACCGCATGGGTAAAGTATCCGAAAACAGTTCCATGCATTTTGGCCCTGCGGTCGGTCACAAACAGGCGAATACAAATGGGTGAAGTATTGCTGTTAAGTGGCCTGACGGGGATTCGGATGAATCCCCTAGTTCGTGGGGTTCTTTCTACCGAACGGCGGGCCGTTCGGTAGTTTCCCCACGAAGTATTAGGAGTCTGGAGGTCTCAGCGGTGGTTGCCTAGTCAAGTGTCCGATTTCGGTTCCAGACACTCGACGGCAAAACACCGCTGTTCGGCAGTTTAAGATGGCCGCCGCCACGTGTTCGTATCCCGAATGGCGGCCACCCAGAGGACAAAGACCACACTGCACGAATAGGTAATTACCCGTTTGCAACATTGTTGCAAACGGTAATTGAAGGCACACTTTACACCGGGTGGTCTGGTTGTTCGGTAGTTTCATTCCCTTGTTTCATTTGAATGATTCTACCGAATAATCCGGGGAATGCTGCATACAAATCACCTAGGATAAACTTAACACACAAATACACATATAATATTACAGGCAGTATACTAGAATATGTATCACAGTCTTAAAGGGACAGTAGTCCCAAAAGTCCCAATATGTCCATAGATGCTGTTAAAAGGGCCAGTAGCAGCAATATACAGTACAATATGCCCCAAATAACCCAGGGGCCATAGTCAGCAGGTAGGAGGCTAGCAAACAGGCTTCTCCAGGGCCCATTGGCGAGGTTGGTTTCGCCACACAGCACTTGCTGCAAAATCTGCTGGTCACTATTCTATCATAATTCTCCTTGACCTTTACGCTTATTTTGATACTGTTGATCATCAACAGCTTCTTCTTATCCTCCGTAATCTTGGTCTACGAGATATTGCTCTCTCCTGTTGTGCCTCCTACCTCTCCCAGTACTCTTTCAGTGTTTCTTTCTCTTTCTCTGCCTCTTCTCCC
This sequence comes from Pelobates fuscus, assembly GCF_036172605.1. Classification (NCBI taxonomy): domain Eukaryota; kingdom Metazoa; phylum Chordata; class Amphibia; order Anura; family Pelobatidae; genus Pelobates; species Pelobates fuscus. The sequence goes on from NC_086327.1 coordinate 131,951,133, forward strand.
CAACCCCTCTCTGTTGGTGTTCCCCAAGGGTCTGTCCTTGGTCCCCTACTTTTTTCTATCTATACTGCCTACCTTGGTAAACTTAATAGCTCCATTGACTTCCAATATAATTTCTTTTGTTTTTTTCTTGAAATTATACCACATTTTATGAGAATGAAAAACACTTAAGTTTAAATTTACAAGACAACAATACATACATACAATATATATTCCCTCTAGCATGGGGAGCAAGGCCCTCAACCCCTCTGTTCCTGTGCGTCCAACTTGTCTGGTTACAACTACATGTTTGTTATCCACCCACTGTAAAGCGCTGTGGAATTTGTTGGGGCTACATAAACAATAATAATAATAATAATAATACGTGGAGAGAGGTTGCAGCATCCAGGGCAGAGGTGAGGGAAATGTTATACAAGGAGATAGCCTGAGAGGGACAGGAGAAGGTAAGAATGGATGAGTTGAGAATGGACATCAACTGAGAGTTTCTGGATTGATCATTCAGAAATGCTAACTCTGCTTTGGTTCCTAGCTCCGAGAGCAAACTTATAAATGTTGTTTGGGACACAGGTTGTAGAGAAACTCTTGGGTTTAATAAAACAGGGATTATGGGTGGAGAAGCATGCAGATATTGAGGTGAGAAAAATCAATCAAGGAAAAAAGCAGAGGAGAAAGCATTTGAGAGAGCAAACTTCTGCATGCTGTCTGGGGCTCTTCATAAGGTATCTTACTGCATGTTTCTACATATATTTAATGTTATTAATGTAATTTCACATAATGATAATTGTATCTTTTTACTTTATCTTTGTCATTTAATAAAAGTTCCTCATATCATTCAGCTCCCTAAAAAGAAAATCCCCTCATCTTTATTACATTTCTATAAAAACTTCAAAATTGCTTTAAAAGTAAAAAAAAAATGAAGACCCAGGAATAGATTGTTCCTAACACACAGCTGGGTAGTTTCTGATGGCAGGGGACAGCTTAGACTGGAGTAAGCGGCTCAGTAGGGTAATTCAGGGCCTTAAAGCATTGTCCCATGGTGTGATCACTACCCTCTGATGTTGTGGGTAGTAGTGCTGCACCTCCCTGGCTTGTGGTACCTTGGTACTTATTCGCCGGTTCCTGCCCGTTCAGGGTCTGCTGTCCGCCTGTGAAGTATCAGGAGAGGGGGATGCGTCCGGCAGAGTCGCCTGCCACGCGGTCTCCGCCATTTTGGAAGCGGACCCCCGACGAGTTCGTGGCACTCCGGTGGGTCACAGGGTGGGGACCGGGATCACCCCCGCCGACCCAGAGGGGGGGGAACAGGGCCGGACCCGCCTAGCTTCTCGGTTCTGCCGTACCTCTGGTGGGCAGGATAGCTGGGCAGCGGCCGCCCACCCCGCTCACCGCCCGAGCGGTCTCGATCTTGGCTGACAGGGATTGCCCCACCGATGGACTAAAACCTCACGGCAAGCCTCTCCCCGGTACCAGGGTTGCCTCTTGTGCTTTGGCACAGCTGCCAGTTGCTGGGTAAGAATTTTGCAGGTTTTTAAGGGCTAAAACTGGGTAGCTTGTCGGGAGCTATTCCTCTGTGCGTCTGCTCGGCATGGCGGTCCGGCCCCGCCCCACCATTTTAGATTTTTAAGAGATGTTTTCTCTATAGAAAGTGTTGTATGTTTAGAATTCTATATATTTTATCGTTTCTAATGTGACTTTGTCGTTTAAATGTGTTCTAGTGAAGATATGGTTTTATGATTGTATCCGCACATTGAATAGCAAGTAATGTCTTTTAGTTTATTTTTAATATACTAACTACACCAACAGGTCATGTTACTGGATCACGCTGTGCAAATAAATCATCAGAGAAAAATAACATAAAACTTATATAACAGTGTGATTATCTCATCTACTACACCTGTAAAAAACCTCTGCAGCGAGTACAGAATTCCCATAAAGGGTACGTGCATTGCCAGATTGTATTTCGTTGAGTCAATGGATGAAACAATGAGTCCTACGTTGGCTCTAAGCAGACATAGCACGCTGCGAGACTGCAAAATCACTTGCACACAGGTATCACACCTTTGTTAAAGTAAAACATCTTCAAAGTCTTAACACATCAAACCAAATACGTAACTAATATTAATCATCCTGAAACACAGAATTAAACCATGTTAGAGCATGTGGTATTTATTCACTATACAGTGATTATAAAATCAAACTTGTGTTTAGTTTAATTTTGTGTCAAGTTGTGTTTAGTTTAATTTTGTTTCTCAATTTTGGCTATATTAATCGCGATCGTCCAAGCTTTGCATTTTCATCATGTTTAGTGAATAAGTCCCACTGTCACTGATTAATACTGACATAAATTACACGTTTTACTTAGAATCAAACCATCAAACTGATCTAAATCACAATGAGAGTGATGGGAGTTTCCCTCATCTAAAAATCGCCAAATCCAAATTCATAATCTATAATTTATCCGATAATATATTTTTCTAATTATTGTTAAAGTATTATGGAAGTAGATGTTCTATGCTTTCAGTTTATTGTTTTCAATAGAAAAAAATATCAAACTGTTGTCCTAATGCTGAAGTGTCCCTCTCCCTCCCTGGCCCTCCACCCGCTGATTAAAGAGTTGAAGACCCTTTTTTCTCTGTGTACATATTACAGTTTTCACACCTACTAGTGTTTGTCATACAGAGTCACTTGACACAGACAGGTTTAATAGCTGAATGCCTTGCCATCAGGGTTTGACATGCAAAGTGTGTTCGCTCTAAATGCTGTGTGCCCTATGAGTAACATTGTATTCCATGGTTGTGCCGTTTGCCACGCATGCCTCGTGGGTCAATGCTGCCCTATGGGAAGCATCTGATTGGACAAAAAGTCATAGGATGGATGACAACATTGCAGGAGGATCTGGCTGCAGTCAGGAGAATATCCTGGCGCTGGAGTAAAGGTGAGTTTTATGGTGTTTTTATCAATAAAACACAAGGGGCCCAATAACCTTAACAGGTTAAGGATCATATTTAATTCATTATTCATTTTTATTTGGAGTGTCCCTTTAACGTTTGCAGCATTTCAATGGCAATGAACTGTGATTTGTAATTCTATCAGGGTATTAACTAAAGTGAGAATTCCATGTGAATTCAAAGTAAAATTCTAATTTAATGCTAAATTTAAAACGTTGTTTGACCATGTGGCAGCTTGCAAGCTGTGACATTAAAAAAGCAATAAAAAATAAATAAAAGAACCTGTAGGCACAGGGGATGGGGCGCAGGGGGAGAGAGGGGACTGGCTATCTATCACCCCATTTGGACTTATCGTGCGAGTTATCCTCTCTCACTGCACCCAATGCACCCACCACAAGGACACGTTTTCCCTTTGGATTTAACAAACACTTTTCTCTTTTGCTGCAATGTACAGAGGAGGATCATAAATACCAAGCAGGCCATTAACTGAAGTATTTCTGTTTTAGCCACTGATAAGATAAAGGTTGAAGTCCTTTCTTACTCTGATTCTAGACACTAAGTTACTTATAATATGCTCGTTTCCCTTCCATCTAATCTAGCATGTGACTTTTACACACTTGCCCTGCGGTAACCACGGTGAGGCCACACCAGAGGGAAGTCTGAAGAATTACCACCATGGGGGCTGTCAGTTCCAAGCTAGACAGCCTCATCACACCAGGCGCCATTACGCCCCCTATAGCGAAGTGACTCACGTTCTAAATTTTGAATTAGTTTTGCTTGGGCTAAACATGCTATTATTCTTTATTGTGTATGCCCTTGTACATTATATATGATTTGTTTTCTGTTATATTCTTGTTCACTCATTGCATACTTACTTACAGCCTATACCTGATCGATACATAACACGCTGAGTATCCTACTAAACTTGCAATTGTCAGCCTTACTTTCATGCTACACACCCACGATCAGATGCAGTCAACTTCACAAGGATGTATAGGCATACATGTGCGATTACCTTGACCTTCACGCGATAGTAGGCCTCTTAATAACATAAAGTTTGCCTCTAATAATACTGTAACAATTACAAAGTGTATGGGGCTTAACTCTCGCATGACCCTGCTGCGACTATTACCTGCGCTACGTAAATGTAAAAGTGATACGTTTTATTGCCTGCATTGAAATGATCCTCATGACATCAGACATGGTTTTAGTACAGCTTCGCATAACTCATAACTGCGCATTACCACTAATAATCATAAGCTTTTAAATGCGTCAGATATATGTAATCTTACACAATACATGCATATTTACATTATATTGTTATGCATTTATCATGTATAATCAGCTCTGAACTTGAATGTTCATAAAACGCTAATGACAGATTTTGCAATGAAAAGCTATACTAGGCCTCTGCGTAGGCCCTTGTACCCTGATTACTGTCGTTTCACAATATGCCTCTGCGCAGGTAACACTGCATTTACTTTCAGTACTAGCTACCATACTTCCAACAAAATAAAAAAACATTTAAAACAAAATGTAACAATAGGCTGATGCTCAAACGAGCTTACAGTCTAGAGGAGGTGGGGTATAAGGACACAATATAAATGGCATCATGGGGGCCAGCAAACAAACGACAAGATGCGAATTTAGCAGAAGTGGAACGTGGCTCTTTAAGAGAAAGAGAGAGATAGGTTTGTGAAATAGAAGTTACTCTGGGAGGCCATAAGCATTTCTAAACAGATTGGGTTTGAAGGACTTCATAAATTATTAAAGACTAGGTGAGAGTGTGATGGGTTAGGCAGGCTGTTCCAAATGAAAGGAGCCGTCCGTGAAAGGTCCTGCACGCGTTAGTTATTACTAATGGTGCGAGCAGTGGACAGGAGAAGGTCACCAGCAGATCGGAGAGACAGAGAAGGGGGTGTACCTACGAATCAGTGAAGAAATGTAATAGGGGCTAGAGTTGTTTAACCCCTTAAGGACCATTTTTATTCCCTTCTGGAATAAAAGGGAATCATGACATGTCACACATGTCATGTGTCCTTAAGGGGTTAAAGCTTTATAGGTATGAATTTAGTACTTTGAATTGACTCCTATAGGATACAGGAAGCCAATGTAAGGAGGGGTAAGGTATGAGACGAACGACAAGAGAGAAAGATCAGCCTGGTGGCAGCATTCATTACAGATTGTAGCGGGGCAGTATGGCTTTGGGGAGACAAATTCAGAGAGAATTACAGTAATCCATGCGAGAAATTACAAGAGCCTAAACAAGCTCCTTGGCAGAATCTTGATAAAGAAAGGGGAAGACGTGGGCAATGTTTTTAAGGTAGAATTGGCACGATGTGGCAGTAGACTGGACATGAAGTGTAAACGTGAGACCAGATAACACCTAGACAGTGAACTTGCAATGGTGTGCTGATGGTGTACCATCAACTTGAAGGAAGAGTGAAAGAAGAGGATTAGTATTACGAAGAGGAAAGATAAGCTCAGTTTTAGAGAGATTGAGTTTCAGAAAAGGGGAGCACATCCATTCAGAGAGGTCAGAAAGACAACCAGTGATGCTTTCTAGGAGAGAGGGGGAAGATCAGGGGAGGAGAGATATATTGGTGTACAGGTGGTAGCAAAATCCGAAGGAATTAATATGTTTTGCCAAGAGAGGCAGTACAAAGAGAAAACAAAAGGGAGCCAATAACAGAGCCTTGGGGGACTCTGACTGGGTCAGGGGAGGAGGTGTCATTAGAAAAGGAGATACTGAACGCACGTTGGGAGAGATAGGAGAAGAACCATGAGAGGACAGTTTCACAGGCCAAGGGATTGAAGAGTTTAAAGAAGGAGGGCATGATCAACAGTGACACAGGCAACAGAGAGGTCAAGAAGAATTAGTATGGAGTAGTGGCCTTTGGATTTAGTTGCAATTAAGTCATTAGTTACTTTAAGCCATTTTGAAGAAGGCAGAGGAGAGAGTTGGAATTGAGAAAGCAAGCAAAACGGGAAAACACAAGTTGTTCTAGAAGTTTGGACTAGGGATATGGGATGATAGTTGGAAAGGGAAGACAAGTCAAGAGATTTAAAAAAAAAGAAATTTCAGGATGGGTATGGCCATAGAATTTTTAAGGGGAGCAGGGACAATGCCAGAAGAAAGAAAGCAGTTGAATACATGCATTAAGGGTGGCACAAGACAAGTGGAGAGAGATGGTGAGATAGGACGGTATCAAGCAGCCAAGTGGTGGGAAAGGATAAGCACAGATACCTCCTGTTTAGTAGCTGGGTAGAAGGCCTAAAGGGTAGGGAAGGCATAAAGTGCAGTTGAGATAGAGAGAGGAGCGAAGGGGGGGGGAATCTTTCTTTAACTGTTTAATCTTGTCTGTAAATTGGCTGTAAGGTTAGTTTGAGGGGTGGCTGCAGCAGGGCGAAGGAGAGAGTTGAAGGTATCAAAGAGACACCTAGGATTGTGAGAGCAATAACTAATGAGAGAGGAAAATAATGATTTTTTAGCAAGGATATGGGATGTGCTGTACAAATGCTAGATTAATTGATAATGGAGAAAGTCTGGAGGTCCGAGACTTCCTCCAGCAGCGATCAGCTGAACAGGAGCATCTCTGCACGTAGCCATTTGTCTTAGTGTGCTACCCTGGGAATGACGTCTGTAGCAGAATGGGCTTTGCAACAACACCTCTATTTGTACTAGGGGCTTTCCATACCCTTCTTGTTGCTTTATTTTCCTGAGATTGGAACTGTTCCAAAGAAGCTTTTATTTTGTATCATTCGTCTGGTTGTTCGGTAAGAACCCCTTTTTCAGCTATTCTCACCATAGGGTTCGACAAACGAACAAAGTACCAAACAACCAGGCTACCCATGAGAGGAGCATGGCGCCAATTGACTACCCTAACCTGGTTCCACTCTCTCAATTAAAAACACACAAACAAACTGGGTGATCCCCTGGGCCATCTTAGAATACGAATTACACCAGCGGTGTTTGGTCGTTGAGTGTCTGGAACTCAAATCAGACACTCAACGGCACAAACACCGCAGAGACTTCCATCCTTGTGTAAACTCAGGGGAACAGAGAAGCATTCGGGGAAATTAATCACACGAACGAGAGGAGTTGAACGAACCATGGTTTTATACACTTTCATGTATTTCAGACGCTCGAACGGAGACCGACTGCACAGCCCAAACACATGGAACTATTTTCGGCTTACATCTCGTGTGCAGTCTGTGAAACTAAGACCTCCATAAAACTGTCGAACCCCTGAACCAATCTGGGTGATTTTTCAGTATGTTGCTCCCCCAGATCAGGGGATGTCTGATATGTTTCTGGGAGTATCATATGTTTCTGGTGTACTTCCAGAAATGTATAAAATTGTGATTTTTCTGTTTAGAGAAAAATGAGTTGATACATTAATTAACTCAATTATCTCCTAAGCAGAGGGGAGGGATTGTGTGAACTGTATGGGAGTGACTTATTACTTGACTCTGTGCGTATTGGTTGTTTTCTGTTTTTATAGGTGCCCAACAAGGTCCACCTGGGTGGTAACCTTTTGGGCAAAACCTGCATAAAAGGCCAGCCAGGCCATTAAAAGTTCAGTTCTGCTCCTAATACTGAGTATCGTCCAGTTATTGGAAAGGGTGATGGTATATTTGTGGATTATCTTATGCTTATGCTTATGCCTGCCTTCTTGAATTATCCTGTTTGTTCCTGACTAGCTGTTGGAGTAACCAGCGGAGAAGAAGCCCTGCTACCACTAACTATCCGCTACAACGTCCTCCTCAAGGTGCTCTGTCTCCTTCTCTTGCTCTATCTTTCACTAAAATTCTCAATCTCTCCATCTCCTCTGGCACCCTTCAAACATGCAACTGTATCCCCGATTCTAAAAAAAGCCCAACCTTGACCTTAACTCCCCGTCCAACTACCGCCCTATATCGCGTCTGCCTTTTGTTTCCAAGATCCTTGAAAGACTTGTGTATGGGAGTTTCACAGACTATCTTGAATCCAACTCTCTGCTCGACCCGCTTCAATCTTGTTTCCGCACTCAGCATGTAACGGATCACCTGGCACCCCGACTGGGTACCTCCGTTAATGGATGCTCCTAGTGCTTCCTGAGGACTCCAAGCACTCTGGCAGACACCACAATCACCGAATCCGAGAAACCTTTTAAATTCTCCCAAGCATATGAATGCTGTAGACCATTGAATAGGAACCATACGAATAGGCTTGTACTCCTAGCAGTCAACTGGAACAGCATACAATAAATCCTTCCCCCAATAATGAGACGACACATCACTTTGAGGTTAAAACAGGAACTCTGGACTGGCTCATCCAGCCTGGCTTTTATTCACAAACAGGTACATACAGGACACTCCCAGGGGGAGGATGAAATTGACCAATCACATGGATGTACCTCCCACACATTTCCTCCCCTTAGATTAACACTTAACCCAATTATACAGTACACACTTTTCCCCAATTCCTGGATGTACCCCAAAAACAGGGGGTACACCTTTAAATCCAGCATCGCTGGATAGCCCTTATTCAGGGGGACAACATATTCAAAATTCAAGTCATTCGGATAAAGCGTTCGGGAGTTATGGGACTTTAAAGTTTGGACCGACCGCATGGGTAAAGTATCCGAAAACAGTTCCATGCATTTTGGCCCTGCGGTCGGTCACAAACAGGCGAATACAAATGGGTGAAGTATTGCTGTTAAGTGGCCTGACGGGGATTCGGATGAATCCCCTAGTTCGTGGGGTTCTTTCTACCGAACGGCGGGCCGTTCGGTAGTTTCCCCACGAAGTATTAGGAGTCTGGAGGTCTCAGCGGTGGTTGCCTAGTCAAGTGTCCGATTTCGGTTCCAGACACTCGACGGCAAAACACCGCTGTTCGGCAGTTTAAGATGGCCGCCGCCACGTGTTCGTATCCCGAATGGCGGCCACCCAGAGGACAAAGACCACACTGCACGAATAGGTAATTACCCGTTTGCAACATTGTTGCAAACGGTAATTGAAGGCACACTTTACACCGGGTGGTCTGGTTGTTCGGTAGTTTCATTCCCTTGTTTCATTTGAATGATTCTACCGAATAATCCGGGGAATGCTGCATACAAATCACCTAGGATAAACTTAACACACAAATACACATATAATATTACAGGCAGTATACTAGAATATGTATCACAGTCTTAAAGGGACAGTAGTCCCAAAAGTCCCAATATGTCCATAGATGCTGTTAAAAGGGCCAGTAGCAGCAATATACAGTACAATATGCCCCAAATAACCCAGGGGCCATAGTCAGCAGGTAGGAGGCTAGCAAACAGGCTTCTCCAGGGCCCAGTGGCGAGGTTGGTTTCGCCACACAGCACTTGCTGCAAAATCTGCTGGTCACTATTCTATCATAATTCTCCTTGACCTTTACGCTTATTTTGATACTGTTGATCATCAACAGCTTCTTCTTATCCTCCGTAATCTTGGTCTACGAGATATTGCTCTCTCCTGTTGTGCCTCCTACCTCTCCCAGTACTCTTTCAGTGTTTCTTTCTCTTTCTCTGCCTCTTCTCCCCAACCCCTCTCTGTTGGTGTTCCCCAAGGGTCTGTCCTTGGTCCCCTACTTTTTTCTATCTATACTGCCTACCTTGGTAAACTTAATAGCTCCATTGACTTCCAATATAATTTCTTTTGTTTTTTTCTTGAAATTATACCACATTTTATGAGAATGAAAAACACTTAAGTTTAAATTTACAAGACAACAATACATACATACAATATATATTCCCTCTAGCATGGGGAGCAAGGCCCTCAACCCCTCTGTTCCTGTGCGTCCAACTTGTCTGGTTACAACTACATGTTTGTTATCCACCCACTGTAAAGCGCTGTGGAATTTGTTGGGGCTACATAAACAATAATAATAATAATAATAATACGTGGAGAGAGGTTGCAGCATCCAGGGCAGAGGTGAGGGAAATGTTATACAAGGAGATAGCCTGAGAGGGACAGGAGAAGGTAAGAATGGATGAGTTGAGAATGGACATCAACTGAGAGTTTCTGGATTGATCATTCAGAAATGCTAACTCTGCTTTGGTTCCTAGCTCCGAGAGCAAACTTATAAATGTTGTTTGGGACACAGGTTGTAGAGAAACTCTTGGGTTTAATAAAACAGGGATTATGGGTGGAGAAGCATGCAGATATTGAGGTGAGAAAAATCAATCAAGGAAAAAAGCAGAGGAGAAAGCATTTGAGAGAGCAAACTTCTGCATGCTGTCTGGGGCTCTTCATAAGGTATCTTACTGCATGTTTCTACATATATTTAATGTTATTAATGTAATTTCACATAATGATAATTGTATCTTTTTACTTTATCTTTGTCATTTAATAAAAGTTCCTCATATCATTCAGCTCCCTAAAAAGAAAATCCCCTCATCTTTATTACATTTCTATAAAAACTTCAAAATTGCTTTAAAAGTAAAAAAAAAAATGAAGACCCAGGAATAGATTGTTCCTAACACACAGCTGGGTAGTTTCTGATGGCAGGGGACAGCTTAGACTGGAGTAAGCGGCTCAGTAGGGTAATTCAGGGCCTTAAAGCATTGTCCCATGGTGTGATCACTACCCTCTGATGTTGTGGGTAGTAGTGCTGCACCTCCCTGGCTTGTGGTACCTTGGTACTTATTCGCCGGTTCCTGCCCGTTCAGGGTCTGCTGTCCGCCTGTGAAGTATCAGGAGAGGGGGATGCGTCCGGCAGAGTCGCCTGCCACGCGGTCTCCGCCATTTTGGAAGCGGACCCCCGACGAGTTCGTGGCACTCCGGTGGGTCACAGGGTGGGGACCGGGATCACCCCCGCCGACCCAGAGGGGGGGGGAACAGGGCCGGACCCGCCTAGCTTCTCGGTTCTGCCGTACCTCTGGTGGGCAGGATAGCTGGGCAGCGGCCGCCCACCCCGCTCACCGCCCGAGCGGTCTCGATCTTGGCTGACAGGGATTGCCCCACCGATGGACTAAAACCTCACGGCAAGCCTCTCCCCGGTACCAGGGTTGCCTCTTGTGCTTTGGCACAGCTGCCAGTTGCTGGGTAAGAATTTTGCAGGTTTTTAAGGGCTAAAACTGGGTAGCTTGTCGGGAGCTATTCCTCTGTGCGTCTGCTCGGCATGGCGGTCCGGCCCCGCCCCACCATTTTAGATTTTTAAGAGATGTTTTCTCTATAGAAAGTGTTGTATGTTTAGAATTCTATATATTTTATCGTTTCTAATGTGACTTTGTCGTTTAAATGTGTTCTAGTGAAGATATGGTTTTATGATTGTATCCTCACATTGAATAGCAAGTAATGTCTTTTAGTTTATTTTTAATATACTAACTACACCAACAGGTCATGTTACTGGATCACGCTGTGCAAATAAATCATCAGAGAAAAATAACATAAAACTTATATAACAGTGTGATTATCTCATCTACTACACCTGTAAAAAACCTCTGCAGCGAGTACAGAATTCCCATAAAGGGTACGTGCATTGCCAGATTGTATTTCGTTGAGTCAATGGATGAAACAATGAGTCCTACGTTGGCTCTAAGCAGACATAGCACGCTGCGAGACTGCAAAATCACTTGCACACAGGTATCACACCTTTGTTAAAGTAAAACATCTTCAAAGTCTTAACACATCAAACCAAATACGTAACTAATATTAATCATCCTGAAACACAGAATTAAACCATGTTAGAGCATGTGGTATTTATTCACTATACAGTGATTATAAAATCAAACTGTCAAGTTGTGTTTAGTTTAATTTTGTTTCTCAATTTTGGCTATATTAATCGCGATCGTCCAAGCTTTGCATTTTCATCATGTTTAGTGAATAAGTCCCACTGTCACTGATTAATACTGACATAAATTACACGTTTTACTTAGAATCAAACCATCAAACTGATCTAAATCACAATGAGAGTGATGGGAGTTTCCCTCATCTAAAAATCGCCAAATCCAAATTCATAATCTATAATTTATCCGATAATATATTTTTCTAATTATTGTTAAAGTATTATGGAAGTAGATGTTCTATGCTTTCAGTTTATTGTTTTCAATAGAAAAAAATATCAAACTGTTGTCCTAATGCTGAAGTGTCCCTCTCCCTCCCTGGCCCTCCACCCGCTGATTAAAGAGTTGAAGACCCTTTTTTCTCTGTGTACATATTACAGTTTTCACACCTACTAGTGTTTGTCATACAGAGTCACTTGACACAGACAGGTTTAATAGCTGAATGCCTTGCCATCAGGGTTTGACATGCAAAGTGTGTTCGCTCTAAATGCTGTGTGCCCTATGAGTAACATTGTATTCCATGGTTGTGCCGTTTGCCACGCATGCCTCGTGGGTCAATGCTGCCCTATGGGAAGCATCTGATTGGACAAAAAGTCATAGGATGGATGACAACATTGCAGGAGGATCTGGCTGCAGTCAGGAGAATATCCTGGCGCTGGAGTAAAGGTGAGTTTTATGGTGTTTTTATCAATAAAACACAAGGGGCCCAATAACCTTAACAGGTTAAGGATCATATTTAATTCATTATTCATTTTTATTTGGAGTGTCCCTTTAACGTTTGCAGCATTTCAATGGCAATGAACTGTGATTTGTAATTCTATCAGGGTATTAACTAAAGTGAGAATTCCATGTGAATTCAAAGTAAAATTCTAATTTAATGCTAAATTTAAAACGTTGTTTGACCATGTGGCAGCTTGCAAGCTGTGACATTAAAAAAGCAATAAAAAATAAATAAAAGAACCTGTAGGCACAGGGGATGGGGCGCAGGGGGAGAGAGGGGACTGGCTATCTATCACCCCATTTGGACTTATCGTGCGAGTTATCCTCTCTCACTGCACCCAATGCACCCACCACAAGGACACGTTTTCCCTTTGGATTTAACAAACACTTTTCTCTTTTGCTGCAATGTACAGAGGAGGATCATAAATACCAAGCAGGCCATTAACTGAAGTATTTCTGTTTTAGCCACTGATAAGATAAAGGTTGAAGTCCTTTCTTACTCTGATTCTAGACACTAAGTTACTTATAATATGCTCGTTTCCCTTCCATCTAATCTAGCATGTGACTTTTACACACTTGCCCTGCGGTAACCACGGTGAGGCCACACCAGAGGGAAGTCTGAAGAATTACCACCATGGGGGCTGTCAGTTCCAAGCTAGACAGCCTCATCACACCAGGCGCCATTACGCCCCCTATAGCGAAGTGACTCACGTTCTAAATTTTGAATTAGTTTTGCTTGGGCTAAACATGCTATTATTCTTTATTGTGTATGCCCTTGTACATTATATATGATTTGTTTTCTGTTATATTCTTGTTCACTCATTGCATACTTACTTACAGCCTATACCTGATCGATACATAACACGCTGAGTATCCTACTAAACTTGCAATTGTCAGCCTTACTTTCATGCTACACACCCACGATCAGATGCAGTCAACTTCACAAGGATGTATAGGCATACATGTGCGATTACCTTGACCTTCACGCGATAGTAGGCCTCTTAATAACATAAAGTTTGCCTCTAATAATACTGTAACAATTACAAAGTGTATGGGGCTTAACTCTCGCATGACCCTGCTGCGACTATTACCTGCGCTACGTAAATGTAAAAGTGATACGTTTTATTGCCTGCATTGAAATGATCCTCATGACATCAGACATGGTTTTAGTACAGCTTCGCATAACTCATAACTGCGCATTACCACTAATAATCATAAGCTTTTAAATGCGTCAGATATATGTAATCTTACACAATACATGCATATTTACATTATATTGTTATGCATTTATCATGTATAATCAGCTCTGAACTTGAATGTTCATAAAACGCTAATGACAGATTTTGCAATGAAAAGCTATACTAGGCCTCTGCGTAGGCCCTTGTACCCTGATTACTGTCGTTTCACAATATGCCTCTGCGCAGGTAACACTGCATTTACTTTCAGTACTAGCTACCATACTTCCAACAAAATAAAAAAACATTTAAAACAAAATGTAACAATAGGCTGATGCTCAAACGAGCTTACAGTCTAGAGGAGGTGGGGTATAAGGACACAATATAAATGGCATCATGGGGGCCAGCAAACAAACGACAAGATGCGAATTTAGCAGAAGTGGAACGTGGCTCTTTAAGAGAAAGAGAGAGATAGGTTTGTGAAATAGAAGTTACTCTGGGAGGCCATAAGCATTTCTAAACAGATTGGGTTTGAAGGACTTCATAAATTATTAAAGACTAGGTGAGAGTGTGATGGGTTAGGCAGGCTGTTCCAAATGAAAGGAGCCGTCCGTGAAAGGTCCTGCACGCGTTAGTTATTACTAATGGTGCGAGCAGTGGACAGGAGAAGGTCACCAGCAGATCGGAGAGACAGAGAAGGGGGTGTACCTACGAATCAGTGAAGAAATGTAATAGGGGCTAGAGTTGTTTAACCCCTTAAGGACCATTTTTATTCCCTTCTGGAATAAAAGGGAATCATGACATGTCACACATGTCATGTGTCCTTAAGGGGTTAAAGCTTTATAGGTATGAATTTAGTACTTTGAATTGACTCCTATAGGATACAGGAAGCCAATGTAAGGAGGGGTAAGGTATGAGACGAACGACAAGAGAGAAAGATCAGCCTGGTGGCAGCATTCATTACAGATTGTAGCGGGGCAGTATGGCTTTGGGGAGACAAATTCAGAGAGAATTACAGTAATCCATGCGAGAAATTACAAGAGCCTAAACAAGCTCCTTGGCAGAATCTTGATAAAGAAAGGGGAAGACGTGGGCAATGTTTTTAAGGTAGAATTGGCACGATGTGGCAGTAGACTGGACATGAAGTGTAAACGTGAGACCAGATAACACCTAGACAGTGAACTTGCAATGGTGTGCTGATGGTGTACCATCAACTTGAAGGAAGAGTGAAAGAAGAGGATTAGTATTACGAAGAGGAAAGATAAGCTCAGTTTTAGAGAGATTGAGTTTCAGAAAAGGGGAGCACATCCATTCAGAGAGGTCAGAAAGACAACCAGTGATGCTTTCTAGGAGAGAGGGGGAAGATCAGGGGAGGAGAGATATATTGGTGTACAGGTGGTAGCAAAATCCGAAGGAATTAATATGTTTTGCCAAGAGAGGCAGTACAAAGAGAAAACAAAAGGGAGCCAATAACAGAGCCTTGGGGGACTCTGACTGGGTCAGGGGAGGAGGTGTCATTAGAAAAGGAGATACTGAACGCACGTTGGGAGAGATAGGAGAAGAACCATGAGAGGACAGTTTCACAGGCCAAGGGATTGAAGAGTTTAAAGAAGGAGGGCATGATCAACAGTGACACAGGCAACAGAGAGGTCAAGAAGAATTAGTATGGAGTAGTGGCCTTTGGATTTAGTTGCAATTAAGTCATTAGTTACTTTAAGCCATTTTGAAGAAGGCAGAGGAGAGAGTTGGAATTGAGAAAGCAAGCAAAACGGGAAAACACAAGTTGTTCTAGAAGTTTGGACTAGGGATATGGGATGATAGTTGGAAAGGGAAGACAAGTCAAGAGATTTAAAAAAAAATAAATTTCAGGATGGGTATGGCCATAGAATTTTTAAGGGGAGCAGGGACAATGCCAGAAGAAAGAAAGCAGTTGAATACATGCATTAAGGGTGGCACAAGACAAGTGGAGAGAGATGGTGAGAGAGGACGGTATCAAGCAGCCAAGTGGTGGGAAAGGATAAACACAGATACCTCCTGTTTAGTAGCTGGGTAGAAGGCCTAAAGGGTAGGGAAGGCATAAAGTGCAGTTGAGATAGAGAGAGGAGCGAAGGGGGGGGGAATCTTTCTTTAACTGTTTAATCTTGTCTGTAAATTGGCTGTAAGGTTAGTTTGAGGGGTGGCTGCAGCAGGGCGAAGGAGAGAGTTGAAGGTATCAAAGAGACACCTAGGATTGTGAGAGCAATAACTAATGAGAGAGGAAAATAATGATTTTTTAGCAAGGATATGGGATGTGCTGTACAAATGCTAGATTAATTGATAATGGAGAAAGTCTGGAGGTCCGAGACTTCCTCCAGCAGCGATCAGCTGAACAGGAGCATCTCTGCACGTAGCCATTTGTCTTAGTGTGCTACCCTGGGAATGACGTCTGTAGCAGAATGGGCTTTGCAACAACACCTCTATTTGTACTAGGGGCTTTCCATACCCTTCTTGTTGCTTTATTTTCCTGAGATTGGAACTGTTCCAAAGAAGCTTTTATTTTGTATCATTCGTCTGGTTGTTCGGTAAGAACCCCTTTTTCAGCTATTCTCACCATAGGGTTCGACAAACGAACAAAGTACCAAACAACCAGGCTACCCATGAGAGGAGCATGGCGCCAATTGACTACCCTAACCTGGTTCCACTCTCTCAATTAAAAACACACAAACAAACTGGGTGATCCCCTGGGCCATCTTAGAATACGAATTACACCAGCGGTGTTTGGTCGTTGAGTGTCTGGAACTCAAATCAGACACTCAACGGCACAAACACCGCAGAGACTTCCATCCTTGTGTAAACTCAGGGGAACAGAGAAGCATTCGGGGAAATTAATCACACGAACGAGAGGAGTTGAACGAACCATGGTTTTATACACTTTCATGTATTTCAGACGCTCGAACGGAGACCGACTGCACAGCCCAAACACATGGAACTATTTTCGGCTTACATCTCGTGTGCAGTCTGTGAAACTAAGACCTCCATAAAACTGTCGAACCCCTGAACCAATCTGGGTGATTTTTCAGTATGTTGCTCCCCCAGATCAGGGGATGTCTGATATGTTTCTGGGAGTATCATATGTTTCTGGTGTACTTCCAGAAATGTATAAAATTGTGATTTTTCTGTTTAGAGAAAAAATGAGTTGATACATTAATTAACTCAATTATCTCCTAAGCAGAGGGGAGGGATTGTGTGAACTGTATGGGAGTGACTTATTACTTGACTCTGTGCGTATTGGTTGTTTTCTGTTTTTATAGGTGCCCAACAAGGTCCACCTGGGTGGTAACCTTTTGGGCAAAACCTGCATAAAAGGCCAGCCAGGCCATTAAAAGTTCAGTTCTGCTCCTAATACTGAGTATCGTCCAGTTATTGGAAAGGGTGATGGTATATTTGTGGATTATCTTATGCTTATGCTTATGCCTGCCTTCTTGAATTATCCTGTTTGTTCCTGACTAGCTGTTGGAGTAACCAGCGGAGAAGAAGCCCTGCTACCACTAACTATCCGCTACAACGTCCTCCTCAAGGTGCTCTGTCTCCTTCTCTTGCTCTATCTTTCACTAAAATTCTCAATCTCTCCATCTCCTCTGGCACCCTTCAAACATGCAACTGTATCCCCAATTCTAAAAAAAGCCCAACCTTGACCTTAACTCCCCGTCCAACTACCGCCCTATATCGCGTCTGCCTTTTGTTTCCAAGATCCTTGAAAGACTTGTGTATGGGAGTTTCACAGACTATCTTGAATCCAACTCTCTGCTCGACCCGCTTCAATCTTGTTTCCGCACTCAGCATGTAACGGATCACCTGGCACCCCGACTGGGTACCTCCGTTAATGGATGCTCCTAGTGCTTCCTGAGGACTCCAAGCACTCTGGCAGACACCACAATCACCGAATCCGAGAAACCTTTTAAATTCTCCCAAGCATATGAATGCTGTAGACCATTGAATAGGAACCATACGAATAGGCTTGTACTCCTAGCAGTCAACTGGAACAGCATACAATAAATCCTTCCCCCAATAATGAGACGACACATCACTTTGAGGTTAAAACAGGAACTCTGGACTGGCTCATCCAGCCTGGCTTTTATTCACAAACAGGTACATACAGGACACTCCCAGGGGGAGGATGAAATTGACCAATCACATGGATGTACCTCCCACACATTTCCTCCCCTTAGATTAACACTTAACCCAATTATACAGTACACACTTTTCCCCAATTCCTGGATGTACCCCAAAAACAGGGGGTACACCTTTAAATCCAGCATCGCTGGATAGCCCTTATTCAGGGGGACAACATATTCAAAATTCAAGTCATTCGGATAAAGCGTTCGGGAGTTATGGGACTTTAAAGTTTGGACCGACCGCATGGGTAAAGTATCCGAAAACAGTTCCATGCATTTTGGCCCTGCGGTCGGTCACAAACAGGCGAATACAAATGGGTGAAGTATTGCTGTTAAGTGGCCTGACGGGGATTCGGATGAATCCCCTAGTTCGTGGGGTTCTTTCTACCGAACGGCGGGCCGTTCGGTAGTTTCCCCACGAAGTATTAGGAGTCTGGAGGTCTCAGCGGTGGTTGCCTAGTCAAGTGTCCGATTTCGGTTCCAGACACTCGACGGCAAAACACCGCTGTTCGGCAGTTTAAGATGGCCGCCGCCACGTGTTCGTATCCCGAATGGCGGCCACCCAGAGGACAAAGACCACACTGCACGAATAGGTAATTACCCGTTTGCAACATTGTTGCAAACGGTAATTGAAGGCACACTTTACACCGGGTGGTCTGGTTGTTCGGTAGTTTCATTCCCTTGTTTCATTTGAATGATTCTACCGAATAATCCGGGGAATGCTGCATACAAATCACCTAGGATAAACTTAACACACAAATACACATATAATATTACAGGCAGTATACTAGAATATGTATCACAGTCTTAAAGGGACAGTAGTCCCAAAAGTCCCAATATGTCCATAGATGCTGTTAAAAGGGCCAGTAGCAGCAATATACAGTACAATATGCCCCAAATAACCCAGGGGCCATAGTCAGCAGGTAGGAGGCTAGCAAACAGGCTTCTCCAGGGCCCAGTGGCGAGGTTGGTTTCGCCACACAGCACTTGCTGCAAAATCTGCTGGTCACTATTCTATCATAATTCTCCTTGACCTTTACGCTTATTTTGATACTGTTGATCATCAACAGCTTCTTCTTATCCTCCGTAATCTTGGTCTACGAGATATTGCTCTCTCCTGTTGTGCCTCCTACCTCTCCCAGTACTCTTTCAGTGTTTCTTTCTCTTTCTCTGCCTCTTCTCCCCAACCCCTCTCTGTTGGTGTTCCCCAAGGGTCTGTCCTTGGTCCCCTACTTTTTTCTATCTATACTGCCTACCTTGGTAAACTTAATAGCTCCATTGACTTCCAATATAATTTCTTTTGTTTTTTTCTTGAAATTATACCACATTTTATGAGAATGAAAAACACTTAAGTTTAAATTTACAAGACAACAATACATACATACAATATATATTCCCTCTAGCATGGGGAGCAAGGCCCTCAACCCCTCTGTTCCTGTGCGTCCAACTTGTCTGGTTACAACTACATGTTTGTTATCCACCCACTGTAAAGCGCTGTGGAATTTGTTGGGGCTACATAAACAATAATAATAATAATAATAATAATACGTGGAGAGAGGTTGCAGCATCCAGGGCAGAGGTGAGGGAAATGTTATACAAGGAGATAGCCTGAGAGGGACAGGAGAAGGTAAGAATGGATGAGTTGAGAATGGACATCAACTGAGAGTTTCTGGATTGATCATTCAGAAATGCTAACTCTGCTTTGGTTCCTAGCTCCGAGAGCAAACTTATAAATGTTGTTTGGGACACAGGTTGTAGAGAAACTCTTGGGTTTAATAAAACAGGGATTATGGGTGGAGAAGCATGCAGATATTGAGGTGAGAAAAATCAATCAAGGAAAAAAGCAGAGGAGAAAGCATTTGAGAGAGCAAACTTCTGCATGCTGTCTGGGGCTCTTCATAAGGTATCTTACTGCATGTTTCTACATATATTTAATGTTATTAATGTAATTTCACATAATGATAATTGTATCTTTTTACTTTATCTTTGTCATTTAATAAAAGTTCCTCATATCATTCAGCTCCCTAAAAAGAAAATCCCCTCATCTTTATTACATTTCTATAAAAACTTCAAAATTGCTTTAAAAGTAAAAAAAAAAATGAAGACCCAGGAATAGATTGTTCCTAACACACAGCTGGGTAGTTTCTGATGGCAGGGGACAGCTTAGACTGGAGTAAGCGGCTCAGTAGGGTAATTCAGGGCCTTAAAGCATTGTCCCATGGTGTGATCACTACCCTCTGATGTTGTGGGTAGTAGTGCTGCACCTCCCTGGCTTGTGGTACCTTGGTACTTATTCGCCGGTTCCTGCCCGTTCAGGGTCTGCTGTCCGCCTGTGAAGTATCAGGAGAGGGGGATGCGTCCGGCAGAGTCGCCTGCCACGCGGTCTCCGCCATTTTGGAAGCGGACCCCCGACGAGTTCGTGGCACTCCGGTGGGTCACAGGGTGGGGACCGGGATCACCCCCGCCGACCCAGAGGGGGGGGAACAGGGCCGGACCCGCCTAGCTTCTCGGTTCTGCCGTACCTCTGGTGGGCAGGATAGCTGGGCAGCGGCCGCCCACCCCGCTCACCGCCCGAGCGGTCTCGATCTTGGCTGACAGGGATTGCCCCACCGATGGACTAAAACCTCACGGCAAGCCTCTCCCCGGTACCAGGGTTGCCTCTTGTGCTTTGGCACAGCTGCCAGTTGCTGGGTAAGAATTTTGCAGGTTTTTAAGGGCTAAAACTGGGTAGCTTGTCGGGAGCTATTCCTCTGTGCGTCTGCTCGGCATGGCGGTCCGGCCCCGCCCCACCATTTTAGATTTTTAAGAGATGTTTTCTCTATAGAAAGTGTTGTATGTTTAGAATTCTATATATTTTATCGTTTCTAATGTGACTTTGTCGTTTAAATGTGTTCTAGTGAAGATATGGTTTTATGATTGTATCCTCACATTGAATAGCAAGTAATGTCTTTTAGTTTATTTTTAATATACTAACTACACCAACAGGTCATGTTACTGGATCACGCTGTGCAAATAAATCATCAGAGAAAAATAACATAAAACTTATATAACAGTGTGATTATCTCATCTACTACACCTGTAAAAAACCTCTGCAGCGAGTACAGAATTCCCATAAAGGGTACGTGCATTGCCAGATTGTATTTCGTTGAGTCAATGGATGAAACAATGAGTCCTACGTTGGCTCTAAGCAGACATAGCACGCTGCGAGACTGCAAAATCACTTGCACACAGGTATCACACCTTTGTTAAAGTAAAACATCTTCAAAGTCTTAACACATCAAACCAAATACGTAACTAATATTAATCATCCTGAAACACAGAATTAAACCATGTTAGAGCATGTGGTATTTATTCACTATACAGTGATTATAAAATCAAACTGTCAAGTTGTGTTTAGTTTAATTTTGTTTCTCAATTTTGGCTATATTAATCGCGATCGTCCAAGCTTTGCATTTTCATCATGTTTAGTGAATAAGTCCCACTGTCACTGATTAATACTGACATAAATTACACGTTTTACTTAGAATCAAACCATCAAACTGATCTAAATCACAATGAGAGTGATGGGAGTTTCCCTCATCTAAAAATCGCCAAATCCAAATTCATAATCTATAATTTATCCGATAATATATTTTTCTAATTATTGTTAAAGTATTATGGAAGTAGATGTTCTATGCTTTCAGTTTATTGTTTTCAATAGAAAAAAATATCAAACTGTTGTCCTAATGCTGAAGTGTCCCTCTCCCTCCCTGGCCCTCCACCCGCTGATTAAAGAGTTGAAGACCCTTTTTTCTCTGTGTACATATTACAGTTTTCACACCTACTAGTGTTTGTCATACAGAGTCACTTGACACAGACAGGTTTAATAGCTGAATGCCTTGCCATCAGGGTTTGACATGCAAAGTGTGTTCGCTCTAAATGCTGTGTGCCCTATGAGTAACATTGTATTCCATGGTTGTGCCGTTTGCCACGCATGCCTCGTGGGTCAATGCTGCCCTATGGGAAGCATCTGATTGGACAAAAAGTCATAGGATGGATGACAACATTGCAGGAGGATCTGGCTGCAGTCAGGAGAATATCCTGGCGCTGGAGTAAAGGTGAGTTTTATGGTGTTTTTATCAATAAAACACAAGGGGCCCAATAACCTTAACAGGTTAAGGATCATATTTAATTCATTATTCATTTTTATTTGGAGTGTCCCTTTAACGTTTGCAGCATTTCAATGGCAATGAACTGTGATTTGTAATTCTATCAGGGTATTAACTAAAGTGAGAATTCCATGTGAATTCAAAGTAAAATTCTAATTTAATGCTAAATTTAAAACGTTGTTTGACCATGTGGCAGCTTGCAAGCTGTGACATTAAAAAAGCAATAAAAAATAAATAAAAGAACCTGTAGGCACAGGGGATGGGGCGCAGGGGGAGAGAGGGGACTGGCTATCTATCACCCCATTTGGACTTATCGTGCGAGTTATCCTCTCTCACTGCACCCAATGCACCCACCACAAGGACACGTTTTCCCTTTGGATTTAACAAACACTTTTCTCTTTTGCTGCAATGTACAGAGGAGGATCATAAATACCAAGCAGGCCATTAACTGAAGTATTTCTGTTTTAGCCACTGATAAGATAAAGGTTGAAGTCCTTTCTTACTCTGATTCTAGACACTAAGTTACTTATAATATGCTCGTTTCCCTTCCATCTAATCTAGCATGTGACTTTTACACACTTGCCCTGCGGTAACCACGGTGAGGCCACACCAGAGGGAAGTCTGAAGAATTACCACCATGGGGGCTGTCAGTTCCAAGCTAGACAGCCTCATCACACCAGGCGCCATTACGCCCCCTATAGCGAAGTGACTCACGTTCTAAATTTTGAATTAGTTTTGCTTGGGCTAAACATGCTATTATTCTTTATTGTGTATGCCCTTGTACATTATATATGATTTGTTTTCTGTTATATTCTTGTTCACTCATTGCATACTTACTTACAGCCTATACCTGATCGATACATAACACGCTGAGTATCCTACTAAACTTGCAATTGTCAGCCTTACTTTCATGCTACACACCCACGATCAGATGCAGTCAACTTCACAAGGATGTATAGGCATACATGTGCGATTACCTTGACCTTCACGCGATAGTAGGCCTCTTAATAACATAAAGTTTGCCTCTAATAATACTGTAACAATTACAAAGTGTATGGGGCTTAACTCTCGCATGACCCTGCTGCGACTATTACCTGCGCTACGTAAATGTAAAAGTGATACGTTTTATTGCCTGCATTGAAATGATCCTCATGACATCAGACATGGTTTTAGTACAGCTTCGCATAACTCATAACTGCGCATTACCACTAATAATCATAAGCTTTTAAATGCGTCAGATATATGTAATCTTACACAATACATGCATATTTACATTATATTGTTATGCATTTATCATGTATAATCAGCTCTGAACTTGAATGTTCATAAAACGCTAATGACAGATTTTGCAATGAAAAGCTATACTAGGCCTCTGCGTAGGCCCTTGTACCCTGATTACTGTCGTTTCACAATATGCCTCTGCGCAGGTAACACTGCATTTACTTTCAGTACTAGCTACCATACTTCCAACAAAATAAAAAAACATTTAAAACAAAATGTAACAATAGGCTGATGCTCAAACGAGCTTACAGTCTAGAGGAGGTGGGGTATAAGGACACAATATAAATGGCATCATGGGGGCCAGCAAACAAACGACAAGATGCGAATTTAGCAGAAGTGGAACGTGGCTCTTTAAGAGAAAGAGAGAGATAGGTTTGTGAAATAGAAGTTACTCTGGGAGGCCATAAGCATTTCTAAACAGATTGGGTTTGAAGGACTTCATAAATTATTAAAGACTAGGTGAGAGTGTGATGGGTTAGGCAGGCTGTTCCAAATGAAAGGAGCCGTCCGTGAAAGGTCCTGCACGCGTTAGTTATTACTAATGGTGCGAGCAGTGGACAGGAGAAGGTCACCAGCAGATCGGAGAGACAGAGAAGGGGGTGTACCTACGAATCAGTGAAGAAATGTAATAGGGGCTAGAGTTGTTTAACCCCTTAAGGACCATTTTTATTCCCTTCTGGAATAAAAGGGAATCATGACATGTCACACATGTCATGTGTCCTTAAGGGGTTAAAGCTTTATAGGTATGAATTTAGTACTTTGAATTGACTCCTATAGGATACAGGAAGCCAATGTAAGGAGGGGTAAGGTATGAGACGAACGACAAGAGAGAAAGATCAGCCTGGTGGCAGCATTCATTACAGATTGTAGCGGGGCAGTATGGCTTTGGGGAGACAAATTCAGAGAGAATTACAGTAATCCATGCGAGAAATTACAAGAGCCTAAACAAGCTCCTTGGCAGAATCTTGATAAAGAAAGGGGAAGACGTGGGCAATGTTTTTAAGGTAGAATTGGCACGATGTGGCAGTAGACTGGACATGAAGTGTAAACGTGAGACCAGATAACACCTAGACAGTGAACTTGCAATGGTGTGCTGATGGTGTACCATCAACTTGAAGGAAGAGTGAAAGAAGAGGATTAGTATTACGAAGAGGAAAGATAAGCTCAGTTTTAGAGAGATTGAGTTTCAGAAAAGGGGAGCACATCCATTCAGAGAGGTCAGAAAGACAACCAGTGATGCTTTCTAGGAGAGAGGGGGAAGATCAGGGGAGGAGAGATATATTGGTGTACAGGTGGTAGCAAAATCCGAAGGAATTAATATGTTTTGCCAAGAGAGGCAGTACAAAGAGAAAACAAAAGGGAGCCAATAACAGAGCCTTGGGGGACTCTGACTGGGTCAGGGGAGGAGGTGTCATTAGAAAAGGAGATACTGAACGCACGTTGGGAGAGATAGGAGAAGAACCATGAGAGGACAGTTTCACAGGCCAAGGGATTGAAGAGTTTAAAGAAGGAGGGCATGATCAACAGTGACACAGGCAACAGAGAGGTCAAGAAGAATTAGTATGGAGTAGTGGCCTTTGGATTTAGTTGCAATTAAGTCATTAGTTACTTTAAGCCATTTTGAAGAAGGCAGAGGAGAGAGTTGGAATTGAGAAAGCAAGCAAAACGGGAAAACACAAGTTGTTCTAGAAGTTTGGACTAGGGATATGGGATGATAGTTGGAAAGGGAAGACAAGTCAAGAGATTTAAAAAAAAAGAAATTTCAGGATGGGTATGGCCATAGAATTTTTAAGGGGAGCAGGGACAATGCCAGAAGAAAGAAAGCAGTTGAATACATGCATTAAGGGTGGGGGGGATGGTTGATGGGGACGTGGTGGGGGGGATGGTTGATGGGGACGTGGTGGGGGGGATGGTTGATGGGGACGTGGTGGGGGGATGGTTGATGGGGACGTGGTGGGGGGGATGGTTGATGGGGACGTGGTGGGGGGGATGGTTGATGGGGACGTGGTGGGGGGGATGGTTGATGGGGACGTGGTGGGGGGGATGGTTGATGGGGACGTGGTGGGGGGGATGGTTGATGGGGACGTGGTGGGGTGGATGGTTGATGGGGACGTGGTGGGGGGATGGTTAATGGGGTGGTGGGGGGATGGCTAATGGGGACGTTGGGGTGGGGGGATGGTTAATGGGGACGTGGAGGTGGAGGTTGATAGGGACGTGGTGGGGGAGTAAACTAATAAGGGAGTGTTGGGGAGGGGAATAGTGATATGTAAAGATAATATAGAAATAAGACGATTACTTCCTATGTTTCTGTTTATAATATGTATAATCTGTCCAATATGAGTCCAGAATGCTCTGTTATTTGTCCTTTTATTATTTGCTGTTTGTGGTTTTATTCTGTTTTATTTTTTGTTTTACCAGTCTGTTAACAATGAAATCTGCCACAAAGAAAGGGTTTCTCCCACGAATAAAATGATCGGTAAGAAAGGTGAGTCATTATTCTCGTTTAAACATCCACTTTACATTCTGTTCTGTAGGGCCACCGGGGGCACAGGCAGAGAGAAAGCCAATTGCCTGGGTATTGCCCAACACATCCATTAAAAAAATATATCAAATTCTAAATAAATATTCTGCTCGTCCTGGTATACAGCACGTCACACCAGTAAGCCTCTTTATCTAAGGAGATCACACTGAATACAATGTTGCTATTATTCCTAGCTAGTATCCGTACATCACATTGTGTCCACTAGGTGGCTCCGCTTCAAAGTAAAAGGAATTGATCTCGCGCGTTTTGCATGTTCCATGCGTGTAATCAACACACTTTACATCACCTATAAATTCTACGCTGGGACTTTCTGACTGAAGTTTTTTCCTTATTATTAGTGTTTAATAATATTTCTTACCCTGATCTGGAGTGAGATCTTGTCCGGTTAGTGGTACAAATCATTATTTCTCTCTTGGTTATAGTTTTGCAGATACTAGTTTTAATCAGGAGCACTTAAAGGACAAGTGTCAGTTAAAAACTATATTTATCGTAATCCTTTCAAGTTTTCAAAGCAAATAATTAGAAAAAAGTGTGTCTGTGTGTGTGTGTGTGTGTGTGTGTGTGTGTGTGTATATATATATATATATATATATATATATATATATAATATGCACAATCCAGCCTTTTCACTAAACTGTGATTTCAAATCTCACAGATTGTAATAGTTTTATTATTTAAAAACACCTCACCCAGGCAAAAAATAATGGGGGTTTAGTTACAGAATGATCATACATTGCATAAGCCTGCGTTGTAATGTACCCCATTCTTGGCAGGTCCTACTCTCACAGCCTAATGCTTGCTCTTATGAGATTAATCCACTTACTTGGGAAATTCTTCCTTACTGGGACTCTCTGCAAGTCAAGGCTAAATAGGATCCTGGAATGAGGCCCTAGCCATCTTTATATATATATATATATATATATATATATATATATATATATATATATATATATATATATATATATATATATATATATAATTAGTGTGTGTGTATCACAGAGCTCCACAGCAAAAAACAAATTCAGTAATATGTATAAAGGTATTCTAGAGCTCCACAACGGTAATACTCATTGTACGTTATGTACATTTTTTGTTCTGAACTATTAAATCGTTATTTATTCATGGAGGCCATATTAACTCTGGCCTGTAATCATGTGACACATTAAGAGAGTGGTGTAAGACATTTATTTGCCATATCATTAGAAAATGCATCTGCTTTCGTTAGTTTATAAATATCTCATTCTAGGTATTTTTCAATTGTGATCGTTGTTCTAACTTCCTTTTGAAATGACTGAAAGTACCGTATTACTGTAAAATACTAATAATAGGATAATCCGTGATCATGCCCCTCCAGTCTCACTGCTCAATTCTCTGCCATTTGGGAGTTAAATCCCTTTGTATATGCTGCCCTAGCCACACCTCCATTGGCTGCCAATCACACAGACCCCATAA
Source organism: Pelobates fuscus (assembly GCF_036172605.1). Classification (NCBI taxonomy): domain Eukaryota; kingdom Metazoa; phylum Chordata; class Amphibia; order Anura; family Pelobatidae; genus Pelobates; species Pelobates fuscus. The sequence continues at coordinate 131,978,345 of NC_086327.1, forward strand.
AAAGGTTTTACACTCCAGTGGGTTATGTATAACTGTGTCATGCTCTGAAGGCTGGTGCAAACTAAGAAAAAGTCTGGTACCTGCTGGTTTTCAGGGGACTGTCCAGCTTTCAGCACTTTATATCACATTTTAAAACCAGTGTGTTTAATTTAGAAGTTTATGTCTCCTCCTCTGTTAATTGACCGTTAAAAGGGGAACTGTCACAACTGAACATTGACCATCACCTATAACTTAAGTTAACCTTTTTTTCATGAAATGCTCTATTTTCTTTTAAATTTCTGCTAAATATTTAGCAAATGACCTCATTATCCAGTTTAGTCCTGGCACAGCCAGGGCACACATTGCAAGTAAGGAGAAGAGAAACATTGTTTAATTTCTCCTCCTCTCATTCTGCTCTCTCTATGCTGACTGCCAGGTGCAAAGAACAGCATTTATAGCAATGATTGATTGAAGTGCTAAGATGGAGCTGCCCAGCTGCTTGATAAAGACGTGTGGATTTATACATTCAATTTTTCGCACCTCACAAATACAGTTTTTGTCACCTGGGAATAGAGTACTGGTTTTAACGTTATTTATTTTAACATTTAAAAAAAAATGTTAAATAAGTGAGACTGCAGGAGCCTGACTTTTACACCAAATGTCCCTTTAATTATACCACCAGAACTATCACGTCTGTTTTATGGTGTGTTAAGAAATGATACATGTTCATTACTTCCTGTTAATTCCAGGATGGAAAGCAGGGGCCCTGTTACTCATTGTGACGTTTTGCTTTGGGATGTTCTGGTATCTACATGTGGAGACTTACTTACCAAGGTGAGATAAGAAGTGTATTACGAATGTGGGAATTTCATTAATTATTATTTGAGCTTTAAGGGAAAAAACTATTCATGTGAGACCTGGAAAGGGTGGTCTACTGCAGCGTTGCCTAATGGACTCCCTTTATCATTGCAACCTTTTGGCAAGTGCCAAGGGCTCGTCTGTGTTCAACTAAACTGAATCAAACTAATGCAAATGTGGGGTTTAACCTTCCCAACGCTAGGGAATATAGCGTGATGGCTCACTTCCAACATGCGCTAGATCAAATCCAATCACAACAAAGTTTTTCAGATCTGTCTTTGGAATTCTTCTTGGTACCTTCTGACTTTTTAGCAACCTTCCTCTTATCAAATCATCTAGCCATCCATATCAGGGCTTAGAAATTGTCCCATTCCAAATTGGAAGACTGTCCTGTATATTCTCTCCATATGCCTCTTACTCGAAATCCCAACTTTCACGATGGAACTAATCTTCATGGTCAACACACAGTGTTTAAACACAAAGTTCTTTCATGTAATTTAACTTACAAAAAGGTATCTCTTGAGAGCTTCAAGAGCATTTTCCTGACCTTCCACTACCATGGTTAACATTACTTGTGCCTAAAGTATAGCACAACACTTTACGTCCGATGATTAGGATAAACCCTTGGACACTCTATTATGCACATCAAGCCATTGCAGTACACATCTGACTGGACCAAAATCCAGATAGGCTTGGGGAAGTAGAGGACAGATTTCCCATGTATCAGTCCAGAGGATATTGTACACTACACTCAAAGCCAACTACTACCTATGGTCTCCTATCGAGATCTGTTGCTAAAAATCACACATCATGCTTATTTCCCTCTACAACTCCATCTAATGGCTAGGAAGGATACAGTGACTTGTTTCAAATGCACACATTCAAAATGGTAAGTCGTGACCCTTTATAAAATACATCCTAAGACCTCAACTACTCGTACCTATACACACTACACAGTGCGTTTTGGTATTGGGTGGGCGAGGGAAATCCTGTAGGATTTTTTCCGTTCAGTTTTAATTTTAGGCTTTACTATGTTTGTTTCTTTGTCAAATGACTGGACTGGTTCTGGCTCAAGGTGTAATGCCACACTACTTGACCTGATTGGCCAAACCCAAGATTGAGAAACTCCTATTGCACGAGAGGTCATGACTCCAAACTCGTCTATCCACAATGGAAATTCTTTCTCTTCCTCGGAGGGAGAATATGAGGGATGGGAGAAGGAGTCTGACTTGCTCGGGAGGTGGCTCATTGAGTAAAGATTTTCAATTGCTGTGTCATATTGCCCATTACGATCGATATTAACTTCTTATATTAACTATTCACTGGATCATCTTAGTGTTAACAATACCTGACGTTACAACAAAAAAGGGATTTGAAAAAAAACCCCACTAAAAACTAATTTTGAGATTAAGAGGAGCACTCTATGGCATTTAGTTTGTTTTGCGTTCTTAAGGGTGTATATACAAGAACACCATGTATAATATTTCTCATTATTATTATTATATTATTATTTATGAGTTGGGAACATAAATAATATGGTATTAAAATGGTTATTGTCGCTCACATTCTAGGATAAATGCACCTAATAAAATGCATCCCATAATGCCCCTTGCCAACTCACATCATGCTCAATAAATCTCTTCACAAGTTTATCTTTGTTTTTACCTCCCGGGGAGGGGCTTTCCTGGTAAGAAGTTATGTTGATGCCTAGATTGTCCTTTTAATGTGCCAAGAGAGGGCCACATTAATCTTAAAATCTAAAGCAATGGTTTCCTTCAGTTATTTATTAATCTTTTTTTCTGTCTGTATGATGTTTAGAGGTGATAGCATTCCATATTTTTTCTTTGCTTGAATGGTAGGAGGTTCTTAGTAAGGGGGGATTCTCTTGCTTATTTCTGATCATTTTTACAATAGTGAGGAATGGAGTGAAAGGGTAGCAGATTATTTTTCTAGCCTCAATGAATGAAATCTCTGGGTTTTACCTTTTATTCGTTATCCCCCCTCATTCCACATCCTCATGGCACAGTGCGTTTTACCTTTTACTCGTTCTCCTCCCTCCCCCATTCCACATCCTCATGGCACAGTGCGTTTTACCTTTTACTCGTTCTCCTCCCTCCCCCATTCCACATCCTCATGGCACAGTGCGTTTTACCTTTTACTCGTTCTCCTCCCTCCCCCATTCCACATCCTCATGGCACAGTGCGTTTTACCTTTTACTCATTCTCCTCCCTCCCCCATTCCACATCCTCATGGCACAGTGCGTTTTACCTTTTACTCGTTCTCCTCCCTCCCCATTCCACATCCTCGTGGCACAGTGCGTTTTACCTTTTACTCGTTCTCCTCCCTCCCCCATTCCACATCCTCGTGGCACAGTGCGTTTTACCTTTTACTCGTTCTCCTCCCTCCCCCATTCCACACCCTCATGGCACAGTGCGTTTTACCTTTTACTCGTTCTCCTCCCTCCCCCATTCCACATCCTCATGGCACAGTGCGTTTTACCTTTTACTCTTTCTCCCCGCTCCCCCATTTCACATTCTCATGGCACAGTGCGTTTTACCTTTTACTCTTTCTCCCCGCTCCCCCATTTCACATCCTCATGGCACAGTGCGTTTTACCTTTTACTCTTTCTCCCCGCTCCCCCATTTCACATTCTCATGGCACAGTGCGTTTGACCTTTTACTCTTTCTCCCCGCTCCCCCATTTCACATCCTCATGGCACAGTGCGTTTTACCTTTTACTCTTTCTCCCCGCACCCCCATTTCACATTCTCATGGCACAGTGCGTTTGACCTTTTACTTGTTATCCCCACCATTCCACATTCTCATGGCAGAGGGGATAGTTAAAGGATTCAAGGTCTGCCAGAACCTTTTCACAGACAGGCTGGGGAAGGAGATCACACAGACATAAGACGTCTAGTAAAAGCAGATGGATGAAAGGTTAAATGATATTGGGGAATATTTACTAAAGTGCACATTGAAATATCATATGCGTGATTTCTGAATGAATGTCTCCCAATTAACGACTTTCCTAATCGCTTTGTTGCAGAACCTATGAACCTGTTCGAGAGATGTGCTCTGTAGGGGATGTCCCTTCCAAGGCTGCCATCTTTATCAGCAAGTAAGTAGATATGATCCTATGGTGCCAGAGAGCAAGGTACCTTGTTTCATAGCCCTCTGGCAGGGACCAGCTGTAAACATCCAAAATAACCCTCCTCCCTTCGCCCCCACCATGTCTCTTAATTACAGGCACTGGATTATTGCCAGCCAGAGGCTCAGGGTATATAATATTATATTAAAGGAAAATGCAATTTATTGTAAATGCTATGAAGTGCAATTAAAGAGGAGCCTGTAATAATGAACTTGTTAAATTAACATTTCACAGTCATTAAGTATAAGAGAACAAGTAGAGATAATTTTTTGTTTGCACTTTAACAAGATATTGAAACATGCAACATTCCAATATATGCACCACAACCTGCGACATTCCAGTCTAAATACCACGTTCCAATATATTCCAATCTATATACCATATTCCTTGACATTCCAATCTATACACCACATTTTATTAAATTGGCAGAACTATCTGGGGTTGAACATGTCAGTGTGTATTTGTCAGGATTACAGAATGATCCAGCACGTAGAATTGTGTAACACAGAGGACTGATAGGTAACGTATACCGGACCTTCGAATGGCCGGACTAACGTACCAAAGAATAGTCAGGAATAGCCGAGGTCAAGGGACACAGAAAGAGACACAACGATAAGGAAAAGCCAGGGGTCAGGGATGCCAGAGAACAGGGAAGTCAAAAACAATGCCAAAGTCAAATAACCAGAATTACCAGAATAAATAACACACTCTCGGACAACCACAAGGGAAACCACGACAGGGCACTGAGCAGGATGAGAACTGGGCCTAAATAACCCTACTCTGGATCTGATAAGGTGTAATCGGCCTTTGACCCAAAAGGGAGTTACCAGGTTCCCATTTGCACAATTGCTGCTCAGCACAAACCCTCCTGTGGATTTGATTACTGCTCGGCACAACTTTTCCTGTTAGGACAGTAAATTCAATTCATTAAATTTTTATAAGCGGATGAATACGTAACAGTTTTATGTATGTACACCCTTGCGCCAGAGGGGTAACCCAAAACCTTTCTTGCTCCAGGGGGGTAACCCAAAACCTTTCTTGCTCCAGGGCCCTCTCTACATTAGTTTTGCCACTGGTCCAATATATACACCACATTCCACAACATTCCAGTATACACACCACATTCCGTATATACAGAATATTCATAGACAAATAGATTTGACAGTGAGACAGCCACTAGAGGTTTTGGAGGCTGGATTAACCCTCAGTATAACCCTCAGTATAAACATAGCAGTTTCTCTGAAATCCTAGAGGGACCTGGCACCCAGACCCCCTCATTAAGCTGAAGTGGTCTGGGTGCCTAGAGTGGTCCTTTAAACTGCAACCAATTCACTCCAAAACCGGTCAATAAGGTGGTACTAAAGCTGATGGGTCAGTATAGCAATGTAGATAAATCCCTGATTTGGTCACCGTGAGAACCCCACCCAATGAAATGCATGGCCGTGTAAAGTACAGGAGATTAACACCTTGGAGTGAAAGGCTCTGTTTTTACACCACCAATGTCTTAGTCATACAGTCGCTACAGGATTCCCAGGAAAACGGCAAGTCATTGCCTACATTTCTCCCTTTTTATTTTCCATACATTTAAGCGGTCCTGCCACGGAGCCTATACTTTGTACACTGTGCTTCTCAACGCTTCGTTCGATATCCTCAGTATATCAACGCTGAGTGACATGTTCCGGTTTACTAACGCTCAGTGATATGACGTGTTCCGGTGTATTGACGCTGAGTGACACGTTCCGGTATATAAACGCTCAGTGACACGTTCCGGTGTATTAACGCTCAGTGATGTGACGTGTTCCGGTGTATTAACGCTCAGTGATGTGACGTGTTCCGGTGTATTAACGCTCAGTGATGTGACGTGTTCCGGTGTATTAACGCTCAGTGACATGGTGTGTTCTGGTGCATTAACGCTCAGTGGTGTGTTCCGGTGTATTAACGCTCAGTGATGTGTTCCGGTGTATTGACGCTCAGTGACGTGTTCCGGTGTATTAACGCTCAGTGACTTTACGGCATATTGACGCTCAGTGACATGTTCCGGTGTATTAACGCTCAGTGACGTGGTGTGTTCCGGTGTATTAACGCTCAGTGACATGTTCCGGTGTATTAACGCTCAGTGACGTGGTGTGTTCCGGTGTATTAACGCTCAGTGATGTGTTCCGATGTATTGATGCTAAGTGATGTGTTCTGATGTATTGACGCTCAGTGACGTGTTCCGGTGTATTAACGCTCAGTGACTTTACGGCATATTGACGCTCAGTGACATGTTCCGGTGTATTAACGCTCCGTGACGTGGTGTGTTCTGGTGTATTAACGCTCCGTGACGTGGTGTGTTCTGGTGTATTAACGCTCAGTGGTGTGTTCCGGTGTATTGACGCTCAGTGACGTGTTCCGGTGTATTAACGCTCCGTGACGTGGTGTGTTCTGGTGTATTAACGCTCCGTGACGTGGTGTGTTCTGGTGTATTAACGCTCAGTGGTGTGTTCCGGTGTATTGACGCTCAGTGACGTGTTCCGGTGTATTAACGCTCAGTGACTTTACGGCATATTGACGCTCAGTGACGTGTTCCGGTGTATTAACGCTCAGTGACGTGGTGTGTTCTGGTGTATTAACGCTCAGTGGTGTGTTCCGGTGTATTGACGCTCAGTGACTTTCCGGCATATTGACGCTCAGTGACATGTTCCAGTGTATTAACGCTCAGTGACGTGGTGTGTTCCGGTGTATTAACGCTCAGTGATGTGTTCCGATGTATTGACGCTAAGTGATGTGTTCTGATGTATTGACGCTCAGTGACGTGTTCCGGTGTATTAACGCTCAGTGACGTGACGTGTTCCGGTGTATTAACGCTCCGTGACGTGTTTGATGTAATGTTTGTATCTCCTATAATGAATCTTATAATCTGCATCTTCCCACAGCTACTCAAGGGATCACCCCGTCTTCCTGCAGTTGAGCGACTATTTTTGGGTGAAAAATCAATCTTTGTACGAGTTGCCATATGGTACAAAAGGAAGCGGTAAGAAGGCGATTTTCCTGCATTTATTTGTTTATTTCAGGTTCTGGTTAAATATTTGCAGCTTTGTCAGTGAGAATGCTCTTTTTGTTCGGGAATGCAGTCTCCAGTTTCTAGAGTCGATCTGGTTACCTTTTTCTTCCATTAGTCCATTAAATGAGTACCAGTAAGTAACTAAAATGCCAGACGTCAAAACAGGTCAGAACTAAATGTATCTAAATTCAATGCAGATTTATTTACTTTTTTTGAGGTTGATAAAATGCTTATAATGAAAGGGTTACTCCAACCACCATGACTGCAGCTTGAAGTGGTCATGGAGGAAGGAATCTGTGCATACAGAGATATTTGCACTTATGTGCTGAGGGCTAGTTATAGCTTTTGGCAGCTCAGAACTCAGTTCCAGACTTCTTAATATTAATTCTGGCAACAGAGCCAGCAGTAGCAGACTGGGATAAGGTAAGATTTTACTATATTAAGGAATGGCGGGGGTTCAATGGTGGTTTTAACCAAAAATATGTTCCTGACTCTATAGTGTTCTGTTCCTTTAACTGCTTTTTTCAGTAGGTACTATTTATCTTCATATTTAATGCCATGCGTGGTAATATTAGTAATAACCTGTGGAATATCTACACATTTACTCTGTGTAATGGGAACAATGGCTACAATTTAACTCCGTGAATTATTTAATTCTTGTGCTTAATGGTTTTATTTTGCACATGTTGTGTGAATGTTTTTCACCAGTTGAAAACTAACCCTCCAGTAATGTACAATCATACATAATTAGTCTGTTAATCCACCCAATCCCTTAATTACTGTTTAAAATACCATCCTGAGGTCTAATAAAGAATACTGTGTAACTGCTTGTGAGCAGTGGTCAGAGCTATACCTGGAGCTCCCTCAGGTGGATGTAATGGGCAGTGCACATTCAACACCTGCGGATAAGCTGTAATTATAGAGAGTTGTACTGGGAACATGGTTATATTTATAAAGTCCAGATCTATTTAGAACCACTTTAATCTTAGTGTTAAAGTCTCTAAACTATAAAACCGAAGACTCAGTTTTTATGAATTGTTTGGTAAACCAAGATGGCGAGGGGCTGTGTGTTCTAGGGGGTTTCAAATTGGCATTATTGGAATTTGGAATTCTATTACCCTCTGTGTACCCTCAGCACAGCTGACATTTGGGAAGTTTGTCTTTTATTTAAGAATGATCTAACATTTATTACTGAACAGCCTGCCATGACACAGAGCCTCGGTAAGGTTTCTCGTAATTCTCTCATGGTGAATGGGCTTCAGAAACATCTGAAATGCTGTGACAAAAATGTAATAAAGTGGAGTGCTTAAGAAAGTGCTTGTTGTTTTATATTTACCTTAGTACATTGGTATATCACAGGTATGCAGCGGATATATAAAAGGAGACGAAAACAATAAACATATAGTGCAACTGGTAATACATGTGGAATTTGGGATAATGCCCACAGATCCTGGCTCTGGAATTAAGTGCCTGTTGGCTAAATATAAAAGCACTAGCACTTTCTTAAGCATTCCACTTTATCACATTTTTTGTCTCATTTGTATTTTTTCTGCGTGGGCATAGTGTTTTGAGCGGCTAGTACACTTCTAGTACCTTAAGCGCTTATCTGATACACACAAATTTTACACCTTTTTGGAGTAAAATATTTTGCTCTTGAAATGCTGTGTCCGCAGTCTGCTTTTTTAGCAGTGTGCTTCTATAACAGACTGTCCTTTTTCTCCTTCAGAGGATTTGCTGATGAAATTCCTGGCTCTCACAAATCGTTACCACGTACCACCGGAGATTGAAAGGTACGCTCTCACCTCACCATTAAATGCTGTGAGAAAGGAGAACTAGATTTTCACTTCCGATTTAACACAAACTGACACACTATTTTGCAATAACCACTTCTGTCTTTATGAAATTATAAAAACCTCACTAGAATATATTCAATATACAAATTCGAACACCTTTTATTTTCTATTATTTGTATTACATGTTTATGTTAATGCACTAACCATACAAATCATTCAATGCATGGCATATTGAGTTTATAATCGTATTACTGTAGAAGTCAAAAAGGGCGGTAGAGCATTAGCAAAATCTGTGTATTGGGTGTAAACCTTCCAGTTCCTGATTCTGTCTGATCCGTATCAAGCCTGCAACTGTGGCTTCTCTCATATTGTTTCATCTACACAAAGTCTCTTCCCCGTTGGGCAGAGTTTTCATTTTTTTGTTAAATAGTGTGTGTGTGTGTGTGTGTGTGTGTATGTATGTATGTATGTATATATATATATTTATGTATTTTATATTAATTTTATATATATCTGAGGAACAAGAGAAACTCTCTGTTGATTGAGACAATCTAATGGAAAACTGGTCAGGACAAGACAGAGGTAGCCAAATACAGAGTAATTCTAGAGGGGATACTTGATTCAGTCTGTAAGACGGCTGGGACGAAGGTTCACCTTCAAGCAGTAGAACAACCCTAAACACACAGCCAGGGTTACACTAGAGGTTAGAGAACGTCTTGGTGTGACCCCGTCACCTCCCAGACTCTGACAGACTGGTTCCAAGTCACCTTACTGAGCCAGGTCATTCTGCCAAGAGGAATGGTCACATATTGAAGGATACAGTAGACACCAACCTGAATACTCCCTTCAAAACTCCAATATTGAGTCAAGCGATGTGAAAGCTCATGCAGTCAGCATGTCTGGTTTTGTTGCTTGTTTTATTTAACTTTTGTGACACAATAAAACTGTACAGTTTATAATCTTTACTATCTGAAGACAGACTCAATAAAAACACTTATTGCAATCACACAAATATTTGTAAATTCTATAAAGAATTGTACTTTGTACATTTTTATTTTTCTAGTTGCTAAGTTTGGTTTTAAAATTAAAATATATACAACATACAATTACCTATAATTTGCAGGCCAACTTGCCCGTAAGAATATTAAGTGTCTGTATGTAGAAATGAGACTATGGCTAATTTTAACCCGATTTTATCATCACATGTTCAGGTTATCGTGCAGAAGATGTGTGGTGGTTGGAAATGGACATCGTCTAAGAAACAGTTCACTGGGTGAAGTCATCAACAAGTATGATGTAGTAATCAGGTAAGCACAGCAATAAATTTATAGAAAGAGCAGTAGATGCCTGGAATAGCCTTCAAGTGGAAGCAGTAAAAGCTAACATGTATATAGAAAGGGTAGTAGATACATGGAATAGCCTTCCAGTGGGTGCAGTGATATAAGGGTAGTAGATACATGTCACCAGTGGTGTGGCTTGCTGAGGTGGCCAATCGGGTGGCCCATGCACTTAGAGCCGCCAGACGGACATGTGTTCTTTGGGGCCTGGTGTTGTTAATGGGCCATTGTAATCTCGTCAGCTAGTGCTGGAAGGAAGTGAGAGACGGTCACATCCTCCCAGCTGACATACATGGAGCTGCGTTCAAGGTAGAGGAGGGGTTGTGTACTAACTCCCAAAAGCCCCAGCCAGCAGAAGTCACCATCCTGAAAGAATGCTTTGCTGAAAGCAAACATTAATGTATTCACTTTAATCTCAGCATATCAACATCTATATGTATGTAAATTAACAATGGTTTATGGAGATTACGAAAGTTCTATGGTTGAACAGGAAGCCTGGCTTCGAAATCATTTTATTATATGCTGATGACGAGCAGCACTGTAGTTTTTAAAAGACTGTTTGTCCGACATATTTTTATGTTTAAATAAACTTTGTTGTAAAGGTTTTAGCACAAAGCACCAGACATACAGGATACAAATGGAGGGAGGATGTTTATGAAAATACCTGCAATATATACACCAGACATTTTAATGGATCTACTTTAGATGTTGTGTAAACGAATTTGTCACCAGAAGGTTTCTTCACTTTTTTTTTTCTTGCAAGTCTCTAGTTTTACGAACACAGCCGAAATAAGAAATTATTGTCCTTCTCAAATGACATAACCCATCCCCAACCCCAGCAACAAAACCGTTATTGAATGCAAGTAAAAATTCCGCCTTAGGAATACAGAACACATTAAAGGAAACGGTGCCGTAAACCTTATTTTATAGACGTATAAAGTAGCATCAGGGAGACGGTAATCAGAGCGACTCTCGTTTGGCTCCTGTTAAGTCTTGATATTGAATTTGCAGAGTTGCCAAGACTTGTAGATGACAAACCCTCGGTGTAACTATAACTGTTACAGTAACTCGCTAACGGTCGTTAAACAGCTTCGTGTCTTATTACAGTTTACTAAATGGCTCCCATAGTGCTGAGAGGTGGGCGTTTCATCAGCCATTTACAGATTGCCGAATATGAAAAAACTCTTAATTTCCACAGAATTGAGCACAATGTAAACCTTGTGCTTGCAACGATACTGCTTTATTTTTTTTTTATTTATTCTTATTTTATTTTGATGATGGTTTTCTGGTTGTTTATGAATTTTTGTAAAGGTGTTACGTGCTAACAATATGACCTCCAGAGTTTAGGATGCTTGATATTATGGCCAGCAATGTGTAACATGCATGGGTATTTTTTTATGTTTTATTTTTGTATGCAGCTTGCTTAATTAGCATAATTAGATGTCTGACTGCCAATATGTGACAAGTATTTTATGGTCAAACAAAATAAAATTCATAAATGAAAATGTTTGGTCTGTTTCCCTAAATTTCTCTCTGCAGACTGAACAATGCACCAGTACATAACTACGAGCGGGATGTTGGCAATAAAACAACAATGCGATTCTTTTACCCCGAATCTGCAGATTTCGACCCCAGTCTAGACAATAACCCGGATTCTTTGATGGTGTTGGTACCGTTCAAACCCCTGGACATTCAGTGGATGAAAATAATCCTAAATAATGAAAAGCGGGTATGTGGTTGGTTCTAAAGCGACGTTTAGCTGCAATTAGAACTGAGACGGCAATTTTTGGCTATATTTACTATATTTGGAGCGAAAAATAATTCTTGCTCTCTAGCTAGATTAATAAAAGCAAAACATTCTAAAACATCATTCTTAGCTTTAAAAATAAATCTCCTGGAGTTTATTATAAATATAGTTTATTTTCCTGCTTTATTGCTCTGCTTTAAGGACATTGTAAACTGGAAAACATCTAGTGGGAGATTATTATATTCTTTACCAATGTGTTTTCCAGTCTGTCATGATGTACGTTAAGGAATAGGTCCTTGACATTTGGTCGTCTCCCTGATTTTTATTTTGCCAGACAAGTCTAAATTCATGTATTTATGAGTTTGTTCAAGTTATTCAGTGAGCTTTTAAATGAAATATATAACCAAGTAGCTTCAATGTCAAGTCTGGACACACCAATTATAATTTCATAATTTGATTAACAGGAATTATTACATTCTATTAAGTCCTTTGTAATTGTCGCAGACGCAGTTACAATTTGTTACAAATGGTATCCTACCAATCAGACAAAGTACTGTTGGGGCCTTCCGATTTATACCAAAAGTGATATACACGGACATTTACTAAAGTGAATTTCACATTTAATACCAGGGCAGCCAAACTGAAAGCATTGCGGACTTAGAGGGGTTGGTTACTTTGACCTTAAAATTGAAATTCATCATCCGATGCAAAAGCAATGTAATGCATCCATGTGGAACTAAAAAAAACAACATGAATCTAGACAGGCATAGACTGACGTCACTGGTGACTAGACATTGAAGACGCGGGATGCCATTCAAGGGACTCCGCACTGATGATCCTGATAACCAACAATACTCAGATAGGGGGCGAATTACGCCAAGTATTTGGGAATTGAGGGGAACATTCAGTTTTTTAAGGTCCTGTGGAATGCGGGCTTGACAACTGTTGTGGTTTAAATTCAGCAGACAGCAATGTTTTCTCTCAGGTATGAAGACAAGGAATGGACACAGCAGAAATACAAGCTCGGAGGGCAGTACTCCATCACACAAGTGTATGACAAAATACTGCTCCTCATTTTAATGGGGAAAATACAGATCTTATAACAAATCTCTGAACACATCCAAAAGGGGTTGTCTTTACATAATACAGGGAGGGGGGGGAGGGGCAAGAAGAAGATACAAATCAGGATCAAAGGCCAGCTGTTATAATAGAGCATCCTGACATTACTTAATCAATTGTGTCATTAATCCATTTCATTCCAATCTTTTATTCTGAAAGAATAACATATCAGTAAATTAATTAATTGTCTATTATAGCACTCAGGGAAGAAAAAAAACTTCAGAACCGTTATTTCTGAAGAAAATCTCCGGGGAGCCATGGCTATAATAAGACCGTCCCTCCCTCCTGGACGAATTAAGGTTTATTAAACAATTAGTTAAATTTTAGGGCTTGGTATAAATTCTTTGCAGATCCAATAAAATGATTGTCTGTTTCCCATGATGAAGAAGATAAAGCCTGCTTAGAGTGAAATATAAATAATAACATATTTTACTATCACTGTTCTTTGGGATCAAATAATATTAATCAGCGCATAACCAAGTCCCATGGAAAGAAGAATAATTAGGGTGCACCGAGCACTATTGTTCATTCTGGATAAGTCTGAGTTTGATCATTCTTTGCTTGGAATATCCAGAGTGCTTGATGGGACATCTTTCTAATCAGCTTTCACGAATCCACATCTGGTTCTCCTCGGTCAGAACAGCTCTTCTGGTGATGGCAACAACGGTTGTCGAAGGACTGTATGGTGGATCAAAGGTTCCGGATTTGAAGAGGGACTTCACCAAGACTTGGTTTCCAGGCTTAAAAGGATGTGTGGTAGTACCTGAAGGATGAGGAAGAGATAGAGACAAATCACCATAGATGCCATTCAATTCGTCTACAAGGTTCAATACATATAACACAACATTTAGGTCTCCGCTCACCATCGAAGCACCTTTGGACTTACACCATGAAGTTGGAAAAGGTCTCCACATTAAAATTTCAAATGGTGAATAACCCGTAGTTGAACTAGGGGTCATTCTGATTTCAGCTAAAACTGCTGGCAAATTGTCTGGCCAATTACGTGTGCTATCCAAGCCTCCTTTTGTCAATTTCTCCTTTATCGTTCTATTCATCATTTCTACTTGCCCTGATGACTGAGGGTGATGGGGTATATAAAATTTCCAATCTATACTCGACATTTTACAAACCTGCTGTGCAACTGCTGAAGTGAAAGGAGTTCCTTTATCACTATTAATCCTAACTGGGCAGTCAAAATGTGTCTACAATGACAAGTAAACACTTGAGTCCACTTTTGCCGTTGTCATATGCATGAAGTTAATTTGTAAACATTTGTTTAACATTTGGCCTTCCGCTGCAGGAAGGTAGTCGTGTTTACCAAACTGTGGTTTGGTAGTATTAACTCTTGCACATGTTAAGCACCTGGATAAAATATTGGTAACTGTATGATCTTACCTGTTAATTACAAATCGTTCTTTTAGCATAGCCAATACCCCTCTTCGTCCGACATGTCCATAGCCATGGAACTGTCGGACGAGTAACACAGTAGAAGCTTGAGGGATCTAGCTAAGGATCTAGGTAACAGTATGGCCCTCAATAATCCATCAATTAATGCAAAATGAGAAACAGTTTGACCATCAGCTGCAACAAAACCTCTAGCCTGCCAAATGACACCAAAATCATGAACCACTCCAAAGGCAAATCTCGAATCAGTATAAATAGTCACATCTTGGTCTTGAAAAGCAATACAAGCTTGTGTAAGAGCAATCAACTCCATCTGGGAACTAGTACACCATGACTCTTATAATCCTCATCCACCACTAAAACACAACATGCTTATTCCCTGCACCAATCAACTCCATCTGGGAACTAGTACACCATGACTCTTATAATCCTCATCCACCACTAAAACACAACATGCTTATTCCCTGCACCAATCAACTCCATCTGGGAACTAGTACACCATGACTCTTATAATCCTCATCCACCACTAAAACACAACATGCTTATTCCCTGCACCAATCAACTCCATCTGGGAACTAGTACACCATGACTCTTATAATCCTCATCCACCACTAAAACACAACATGCTTATTCCCTGCACCAATCAACTCCATCTGGGAACTAGTACACCATGACTCTTATAATCCTCATCCACCACTAAAACACAACATGCTTATTCCCTGCACCAATCAACTCCATCTGGGAACTAGTACACCATGACTCTTATAATCCTCATCCACCACTAAAACACAACATGCTTATTCCCTGCACCAACATCCACAGACTTTTGAGTCACTTTCTCATCTTTCATACCAACATCAACACTTTCTGCAGTGCATCTCACCATTGCAGAAGGACTCACAACCATCTGTCCAACATGCCTGTTCCTTCTACCAATTGCCATTAAAATTTCATCCGTATCAATATTCCAAAAAATCTTTTTTTTTTCTCATCTAAACTGTGATGTAATGGTGCAACAGAAGGCACATAAGCAGGTGATGCTGCAGAAGCCTGGACATACTTTGTAGCCTGATCAGGAACAACCCATAACTGAGCACACTTTAACCATCCTGTAGCTGCATTATGCATATACTTCTTATCCCATTTTGGATCTCCACCTGGACCCCACTTTTTAAAACCTTTAATACACATACCTTTCAGCATTTGCAAATTAAAATCACTAAAAGAACCCTCTCTTGGCCATGGATTACAAATCATTTTATCACAATTCTCTGACCATACAACTAAATTTGTACAAAATGGCTCAGCATAGTAATCTCCAATAGTTTCTTGAACAAACTGGCATGGGGTTTGGCCTAATCGAGGACCCTGAGACTTGACTTGAGGAGTACGTGACGCAGCACTATTAGGGACATCTTTAGATGATTTAAATTTTACAGAATTTTGTTGGGAATTTTTACCATTACTGGAGCCCATTTCCAACTTCACACAGATAACACTTTACAATATATAACACTTTATATATGAACAATGCACACTTTTTAAACAATACAACTATACATGCAGCGCTGCAATAAACAAAATAAAATGTATTCTACTGTGTCCAAATCGTGCATCCAATATAGTGACTAACTCTGGTCACTCAGTGGGACTGCTATACCCACTATATACAACTTACCGGTAAGATGGGACTCTAACCCATAAAATATCTATTTTTTTTCTCTTATACAACTTTACATGGGACTCTAACCCAAACTTAATAACAACTTAACATGGGACTCTAACCCAGTGGTAGTCAACCTTTTTTTACCTACCGCCCACTAATGCAACTTTTTGGTTGAAAAAATTTCCTTACCGCCCACCAGTTTTCGCGCAAATGCGGAATATTTTTTAGAAAGGAGGGTGTTTTACAAAAAATAAATGTACGTACATTTAACTTTTTATTTCTACTTAATGCAGGTTTATAAGGTTTTTAACTTTATAAAGTTTAATGAGAAAACAATAAAGTAAATTGAAATTACCTTTACTAGTGATTAATGAGATCCTTGAGGTTGATGCTGCGAGACTAAATATTTGATATCTGGTTCGATTTTCGTAAGGAACAAACGAAGGTCTCTTTCAGTGATATTCAGACGACTTCTCTGTTTGCGCATAATATGATTTCTCATATTATCTCTCTATGATTTTTCTTGTGCGTCAGCTCATCTCCTCTCCCTCCTCAATTCCCCTCCCCACCTTTTTTTTCCCCTTTTTTCTATTTTTTAACCTTCCTTGTAGCAATGCCCAGTAGGAAGGCTGAGCTAGGTAGCCCACTTACTATATAGTCCACTATAACAGACAGACACACGTACAAGACACACGTACAAGACACACGTACAAGACACACATACAGACACACATACAGACACACACACGACACACATACATACACATACACACACACACACGACAAATACACACACACACACGACAAATACACACACACACACGACAAATACACACACACATACACACACGACACATACATACACACACACGACATACATACACACACAACACACATACATACACACACACACAACACACATACAGACACAGATACAGACACAGATACAGACACAAATACAGACACATAGATACACAAATACAGACACATAGATACACACACGACACATACATACACACACACACACGACACATACATACACACACACACACGACACATACATACACACACACACACGATACATACACACACACACACGACACACACAACACATACAGACACACACGACATAAACACACGACACACATACATACACACACACATACATACATACACACACGACACATACACACACACATACATACACGACACATACAGACACACACAACACATACAGACACACACGACACACATACATACACACACACATACATACATACACACATACAGACACAAATACAGACACAGATACACACACACACACACACACACGACACATACACACACACACATACACACATACATACACACACATACATACATACACACACACATACATACACATACACAAGACACACACGACACATACAGGAACACAGACAGACACACATACACACAAGACACATACATACAGACACACACAAGACACACATACCAACAGACAGTCACACATACATACACACACACACACACAAGACACACATATATACAGACACACACACACACACACACACACACACACACAAGACATACATACAAAGACACACACACACACACACACACACACACACACATTATATTTAAGTCACCCTCCTGTTTCCTACCTTTTAGATTCAGGAGGGTGACTTTCCCTGGGGTCCAGTGGTGGCTCAGGTGGATGGGAGTCAGAGTTCCCACTCTGACTCCCTGGTCTTCCTCCCGCGCGGCTCTCAGGGTTAGCTGGGAGGAGTGATGTGCAGTCACTTCCTCCCAGCTCTGCGATGTCATCACAGGGGGCCCGGTCGCGCTGTTAAAGCGCCCAGCGCTGACCGGGCCCCCTCACAATCCACATCCATCGGGTGGCCCTGACAGCATGGGCCACCCGATGGACCCCTCCATATGCAGCCCCGGCGGTTTGCCGCGCGGGCCGGAGCCGCAATTTGTCACGGCGGTACCCAGTCGCAGGGGTACCGCCGGCTCGCACCTGCCCGCCCGTCCGCCCGGTCGTCAGGTCGTCAAAACCTGGAAATCCCTACCGCCCACCTGAAATCCTAAAACGCCCACTAGTGGGCGGTAGGGACCAGGTTGACGACCCATGCTCTAACCCATAACATAATAAAGTATGCTGTAATAAAATATAATAATTTGTAAAATATTATATTGCACAGCTACTTGGGGACTCAAACCCTTTTAACTCCTGAGAGTACAACAAAAACAAAAAGAAGGGTAAACAAAAACAAAAAAAACATTACTTTTCTGCAACCACAAAAAAATTGTTCAGAGAATCCAAACAAGGCAAAGAACACAAAAATAAAACAGAAGATATTCTTACCCGATTTGGATTCTCATCCCACTTCTGACACCATATTGTTGTGGTTTAAATTCAGCAGACAGCGATGTTTTCTCTCAGGTATGAAGACAAGGAATGGACACAGCAGAAATACAAGCTCGGAGGGCAGTACTCCGTCACACAAGTGTATGACAAAATACTGCTCCTCATTTTAATGGGGAAAACACAGATCTTATAACAAATCTCTGAACACATCCAAAAGGGGTTGTCTTTACATAATACAGTCATGTCCTGTCAATTGCATAGCCAAAGAACTTAAAGCACATTTGGCATTAGCTGGTCAAAAGGTGTTACTTGATTAAACAAACACTTTCCAATAGTCACAAAGACGAGGTGTTAACAGGATATCCAGTGCGGGGGGGGGGGGGGGGGGCAGCTGTTATAATAGAGCATCCTGACATTACTTAATCAATTGTGTCATTAATCCATTTCAACAACATTAGCCGATCTGACGGGCGGCGTGACACCAACCCGATTACAAACCTTTAGATACACGCGATTGTAACATCTCTATCAAACCCTATCTAATAAAACTGCTATTCATTGTAACCGAACGTGGTTTGGAGACCTATATAATAGCAAAACTGACCTAAAAAAAGAAGTGTCCACACTATAGCAACACCTTCTGGTGGGACATCTAGATAATAAACACATTTTTTGGAGGCACTGGGAGGCCATAGCTGGTACGACCTTCACACATGCTCTGTGAGAGAAGATCCTCATTCTAAACCGTAAAAAGTTGAGGAAATTGTAGGTGAGACATCACCCTACGTTTTAGCGAAGCCATTATTGCATTCCAAACCAGCCCCAATAGCAACCTATAAAGGGTCGATTCTCTGGCATCTCCTCAATGCAGCCAAATCCTTGGTGTCTGCCCTCTGGAAGCAAGTTAGGGCTCCAACAGTGGAGGAAATTCAGATGGTGGAGCTACACGCATTTTTATTAGGGAATAGCACAAAGCATGCGTTGTGGTGGCAGTGGTTGATGGAGTTTCTGGTGCAGAAGATGATCGACTGGGGTGAACTGCAGGGGGTGGGCAGGCTTGAGGCGTGGAGGTGCATGTCTAACACCAAGACCTTGTAGTGGGTCGAAACGCTGCTGCTCTTTCACATTTTTGAACCAATAAATCTGCCTACGCCTTGAGATCTTCTTTTTGTCTGTCAGAATGACTAACTCAGTCATTGATCTTATCTTATTGCAAGAGTGAGAGATAATTCTAATAAACTGTAAATTTTAAGCAAGAAATGCGGATTTTAAAAAATTCTCTAATTCTGCTTTGCAATTTTAAACTACTAAACCAACCTTGGGAAATGTGCAGAATTTGACCACATAAAATAACATTTCAAGCCAAACTGGAAAAGTTTTGTTACACGGCTATTTTTGTAATTTCTCCATAATTATTTCTGGAAATGATTACAGCTGTGTTTATATTCTCTCCACCAGTTAAAATTATATTTTGGTAACATGTAATCTCTGTTAGGTTCGGAAGGGATTTTGGAAAATGCCCCCTATAATCTGGGAAGTAGATCCTCAAAATATCCGTATCTTAAATCCTTATTATATGGAAGTCACTGCTACGAAAATCCTGGGTATCGATCAGGATCAGAAGAAGAAAATGAAAGCGGTAAGTGCTATGGGTGGCAGTCGGAAAGCCGTTTGCATCAAATTGGCCAATGTGCAACTTGACAATTGCTTATTATTATTCATAATATTCTGTTCACTTTGTGTGTCTGAAGATTCTGCAGAGCTGGAGACATTAACATTAAGACATTAAGGTTTGACAAAATGATTCTTGCGTTAGGACTGACGTGCGCAGTCCTGTTAGACTATTCTCAATATTTTTTTCTTTTATTTTTATTGCTTTTAACATAGTAATAGAGGTATCTCAAACCCTGGATTTATGGGGAAATTTCTCATTTTGGGCAAAGTTTCATAAAAACATTGTGTGAAACATTTTCTTCCAGATTTGATTAGACACTTGCTTTTAGACATTTTCTTTAATATATCTTTCTCTGTGTGCATGAACGTTTATAACTGTAGATGGAATTGCGGCTTTGTGGCTCACACTATGCCATTCTCCGCTGGAGACCACTGGAGACAATGAGATCCTGCAAGGCAACTTTCATAAGTAATTTTTTATAGTTTATTTTAGGTTTTTTTGCACTTACTTTTTTATTCTTTTCTAGAAACCGACCACCGGTATGCTGGCGATTACCTTCGCTCTTCATTTCTGCGACCTGGTCCATATAGCGGGATTTGGATACCCTGCATCTACCAATAAGAAACAGCCGATCCATTACTACGAGAAAGTGACCCTAAAGTCAATGGCTGTAAGTTCCTCTGCATTGCACGCTAAAAATGACTATACTAAAAAATAGTAAGCCTGGACTGTGTAATGGCATTACTGATACTCACTTACAAGTTTTAATTCTTTTTGTGTGAGTGGTACCAAAGAGGCTTGGTATGCCACGATAGCTATACCAAGTAGAGTAAAAACAATCATGAAAGGTTATCAACAGCTAGGCAAAGCTGCTACTGTGCTAGGGCGCAGTTGTACTCACTTATGTGACGTCTTGAGCGTTATACAGGTATGAATACTGAGCTCTCATGGTCACCTGAAGGCGTGTGGAGGGGGGTAAGGTCGGCTCAATCTGTCAGTCGATCTGAATGTGGGCTGATTATATGGGAACTCATGTGGTGCGCTGAATAATACAATAAAAACAAGTTAACTAAACTCTATATAACGTCAAACTTTAAGTTAACCCTACAGTTCTAAAGAGCGCTGTAAGGCTGCATTAGGTGATGGTTGTTAGTCCCAATGTCCTCCTCCAGTAGTCATCCGTCGAGTTATGAAAGGAATTGTCGTGTCTGGATTCCACTGGTGCTGCGTCCTGGCTGGTGTCCCGTCCCCAGGAGTTGTCAGGGCGTTTGGAGGTAAGTTGAGTGT
Source organism: Pelobates fuscus (assembly GCF_036172605.1). NCBI lineage: Eukaryota > Metazoa > Chordata > Amphibia > Anura > Pelobatidae > Pelobates > Pelobates fuscus. The sequence goes on from NC_086327.1 coordinate 131,999,774, forward strand.
GGGCAGTAAGGCTGCTGCTTCAGAGAGGTTGTGGATCAGGTGCTTGGTTTCTCCCTGTTGGATCATTAGGGCGCGTGTTAGTCGCCATTGGTACGGTATATTCTGCTGTCTCAGTGGCTTAAACGATGTCCGCCAGGCTAGGGTGCTCCCAGGTCTGAGAAAAACATTAGAGACATGTCTTCAAACTTATATGGCGTGTGGTCTCTGCCGCCAGCCGCCAGCACCGCTGCTTTATCTTTACCACTTTGCACCTGGAGGACCAAGTCTCTTGGCACATTGTCTGGGGCACATGGGGACTTCGTTACTCTGAAGAATCCATCAATTACCACCTTTTTGCCCTATCTTGGGGTAAGTAAAGCTACCAATAAGCGCCTCAGGAAATGTGGGATTTCAGCCATCTGTATCTCTTCTAAGATGCCACTTTTTTTTACGTTGTTTCCGCCTCCAGTCTTCAATGGCAGTGAAGCAGCGGTCACTCAGCTTACTTTGCTGTTGGAACCCCTTGACTGCTTTCTGCAATGTGGCGATCTGTGATGTTTGTTCGCTGGAAACGGCCTCCACTGCCGTCAGCCTGCCCGATAGGCCCTGCAAATCTGCACGGAGTAATGCTACATCCGTCTGGATACTCTTCTGGAGGTCTGCCAGAAGCAGTTTTAGCACTGCAGTAGTCACCGGAGAGTTGTCTTGTCCAGTGTTCTTCGGTGCTGGGCATGGGTTTACAAGGAGATCTTCCATCCCCTCGTCTGGGGACATGTCATCGGAGATTTCACAGTAGGTCTCCTGGTAGTCGGTCATCTTAGGCCTCACCGAGCCATGTGCCTGCCTCGGCATGTCTTCAATATTTAAGCTCATCGGGTTTCATTTTCTTAGTTTTGCGTTCTATTATTTTTCCCCCTGCTCGTGGGTACTCACAGACAAGTTTTATTTGCTACAGATGCTCCTCACTTACCGACCGGGTTCTTATGACCTGGTCGTAAAACTAATTGGTCTGTAAGTGAGGTGCATGCGCACCAGTGCAAGTCTATGTTCGGGTGAAATTACCCCGAACGTTCCCCAAACATAGATTAGATGGATTCCCTACTTTGGTGCATTTTTCTATGTTTGGGGATATTTCCCTGAATGTAGACTTGCGCACCAGAGCAGGGAATCCCTCTAATCTATGTTCGGGAGAATTCCCTGAACATAGACCAGCTCTCTAACCTGCAGAATCCCCAGTGTGAGTGTGAGCCGTCGCAAAGTGAGGACCACCTGTACATTTTTTTTTTTTTTTTTTTTATGCTTTTCTTAATTATTACAAAAACATTTTTACAATTGTTTTCACTGTTAATGTCAGTAAATAATGAGATTTCATTCTGCGGGCCCATCTAAACTACGGATTGAACCAGACTGAAATCTGAATCGCAGAATTCAACTAAAATAGCTGATCTGTCATGTTATTCATAGTTTTGCTATTTTTAGCAGTGTGTAGCAATCTAGTTACAAAGTTGCAGGCCGTGTAAATGTATGCACTGCTTCTAATGTAAACTAATAATCCCAGCAGGAGTCTTTTTTTAAAAAATAAAGCTCATCTTTCTTTATCTTTAAAAGCTACGTAATTGTTTTTAAAGTTTTTAAATTGGGGCATAGGTACGGTGCGTACATTGTTTTATTATTTTGTGAGGTCATTGACACCATGTCTATTGAAAAAACGCTTCCAATATTGATATACAGGAAAAAATGTTGTAAATACCAATTCATGTGCGGGTAAATATTTAAAGGCATGTTCTAAATTCTTAATAAATGGCTACCAAATTCAATAAAATAGAGTATCTTGTAATTTTCTCGCTTTAAATGCAAATTGTTTAACCAGTGCATGTTTTGTTTATTTATTTGTTTTTTTTTTACATTTTATATTTTTCTTAAATGGTGCCAACTATTTCCCATTCCCCGGTGGGTTTTTCATTGTGGCACGGATGTATAAACCACAGGTTCCTTTTTTCTATTTCTTGTTTTAAAAAACAAGAAATAATTATTTATGAAAGCGGTTTCTCCATAACCTTTATATATAAACCCTGTTAGGGGTTCTCTAAAAATCTGCCTATTTTGGACTGTTGCCATGGAAACCAATGAAATGTTGCTACTGATTGCTCCACATTGCGAATTTTGCTCCAGACTTTGTCTTTATTCAGACCCCTGTGTATCAGGTGTAGGTTCTGTTTATCTCATAGTTGCAGATTTAGTTACGGCAAGGCTGATGTGTACATTACATCATAACATTTGCACCAGTTCTGTGCGTGCGCACCATTTCCTTGCGTATATAAAACTGTTATTTCACTCTTTGTACATTGATGGCATGTTTTTTTCCCACATTTTCCTTTTTTATTTTGGTGATTGTGACGGATTATAAAAAAGTAAAATAAAGTGACAGATTTTGGAACAAATAGGTGAAAAGGGAAAAGCACCAAAAAAGCCGCATGTTGTGGTTGTGGATGAAAGTTTGCGCAATTTAAAGGGTTTCACAATAATTGCGGTGTTGAAGTTTCAAGATGTCTGCCGAATATGTGCTTCCAGTTGCACCAATATGGCCGCCATTAGTGTGCTTCCAGTTGCACCAATATGGCCGCCATTAGTGTGCTTCCAGTTGCACCAATATGGCCGCCATTAGTGTGCTTCCAGTTGCACCAATATGGCCGCCATTAGTGTGCTTCCAGTTGCACCAATATGGCCGCCATTAGTGTGCTTCCTGTTGCATCAATATGGCCGCCATTAGTGTGCTTCCAGTTGCATCAATATGGCTGCCGAACGTGTACTTTAACCCCTTAAGGACCAAACTTCTGGAATAAAAGGGAATCATGACATGTCACACATGTCATGTGTCCTTAAGGGGTTAAAGCATATCAAGATGCCCATCGGCTATGTATCCTGGTATAAACACCAAACCTAATTAGGCTAAAGGTAGACATCTACAGAGTTACCTAGAAGCCCACATACATTTGCAAAATCGGCAAAGATCTTGTTTTAAAAAGTGTTGGGTTATTTTTTTTTTATTTTTAAAGTGTAAACATTAAAATATACCTATGACCACTAAACCCATAGACAAAACAAAAATGATGCTAAACAAGCAGGTTTGTATGGGTTTATGCAACTGAGATTAAAAAGTATAAAAAAAATATAAAGAAATTATACTGTTTCCACTGCTCTGGGTGACCCAGATCTAAGCATGGCAGAAGGTGACCCTGCTCAAGGCGTGGCAGTGGGTGACCCTTATGGCAAGGACCAAGCTCTTAGACTGGTTCTGCAGATCGACATGCAATCAATCTGTTTTCCTGTGTTCGGAATATTGCCTGGAGTCGGCAACTAAAATTCCCAGACAAGCCTAGCATTTTATTGATATAGGAAGACTCTCTCATGTTTTAATGTAATGTAATTTTTTTTTTTACTATACTGACAATAATAAATGTATCTGTGTCTCTCCTTAATGTCTCCCTGCATCTTCCCTTCTAGGTGTCTGGACATAATATTACACTGGAAGCCGTTGCCATAAACCAACTTCTTCAACATAGACTTATTCAGAATTTGACTTACTTCTGACGAGGGACGTTTTTTGGGAAGCTAAAAGAGAAAGTCAGTGTCACTGCTCTGTGTACCCACGGTGCTAATGGGAACAAGATGGATTCCTTCATACCATGCCTGAGTGGGGAATTACAAAACACATTTAAGCATAGGATTGGTTTAAAGGATCCAACTCGAATGTGACATCCGGGAGAAGGATGGAGGACTGGGACATCCTGTTTAACATGTGTTCAGTGTTAGAAAAGCGAGATGATCTATGGACAAGTTAACCGCTTTTCACATTTTTTGGAACTACAAAAGTAAAAAAAATCTCAAACATTTAAAAAGTAAATATATTTATTTTAAAACATCTGAATCTTCTACAAATATCTGGACCATGGAACAGTGCTTGAAGTGCGTTGGCCAATCTCCAACACCAGGACATTTATAACTGTAACTGGCACAAGCAGGCGTTTTGAGATGTCAGCCATAAAGTCATTAAGCATTTTGATTGCATTTTCTATGATTTATGTTTCAACAATGTAGGTTAGGAAGTGGTGGCTTTTGGCAATGAGTTTGGGTTAGGAGAGTCGTCTGCGGGCGGATAGCAGTGTTTTTCCACAATATTTGAGGGGGCGGGCTTCCTCTTCCATGTGCCATGGACTTCTAGGTTGCTATATTTAAATGTTTTTGGCTAATTAGATCCTGGTTTATTATTATTATTTCTGTGATATGACAAACGAACCTCCATAAAGGGAGGGGATAGATTTCTAACATTTCCTAAACTCGCAAAACTGCTGGAGCATCTCAAACACTGAATTGTATAAAATGTGTAAGACTGTGGTAGACTGGGTTTCCAGCATAGCTCATAAAATTGTACCTAAAAAAAAAAATACAGTTTATTAATCACATAAATAATTCAAAAACATCAAATGGCAAGTGACCAATATGTTCAATCTCAAGGCCAGTGTTCTAAACCATTAAATATGTAAGTATGCTCAAGTCAAGTACGCTTGATACAAATAATAAATTCAGAAGGTCCTGTTCTTTTTAATGTGAAATTAGTACTTGCATATGATATAGGGGATTGTGTGTCCTGCTTGTTTCTCTCTCCTCCTCCTCCCCCCCCCCCCCCTTTCAAAGTGTTTGTGTAATAACCACTCGCTGCTTACCGTGAGTTATTTATTTTTCAATTGAATGAAAGCGAGAAGATTAATGTTTTTTTTACTTGTGCTATGTCGGAAAAAGATTTTATCCATGGCGTATATGGACCAGAGTGCCTTGCTAAATATATTTTACATGCTCCCTTCCATCAATGAAATGATTAATGGATATATTAGATTTAGCAGAAAAAAACCCAAACCTGTTTATGCTTCCATCCCAGTGTGGGACTGAACCCAAAAAGAGTAATTTGCATTAAGCACACAATTAAGCAATGGTCATGCAATAGTCTATACTGTTACAGTGAAGGAGAGATTGATCTGCTACAAGACTCTCTGCCAAAGATTACAATAGTTAAAAGATATTTATTAGGATATTCAAAATAACAAGTAAAGTTAAAGCCCCCACTAATCAAAATTAAATACATTTTAAAAAGAGGAAAATTTACTAGCAGGTTTACACAAAACGCTAAGAAAGGGGGGGGGGGGACAAGAATAAATTGTGGTAAATATGTCCTTCCCTTCCTCAAATTGACTATATAGAAATCAAACTAAAGCTAAACAAGTAGATGGTAATAGAAAACTTAAAGGGACACTCCACTTTCCAAATACAAAATAAATATCATTGCTTAGTAAATATACTTCCATTGAATACATGCATGTACCGGTATTTGATTATGCATTTTTCCTTGGGGTTATATCTATCTAAAGACCGTTGTAAAAGCTGCAGATCTCTTCTCTTAGCCTAGTATATTAGCCTCCAGCGAGTAGACCGGGATCAATCCCACTGGTTTGGGGGGAGAGCAGGGCAGAGCATCAAACAGCAGTTCAGGAGTGTATATCGACCGCTTCTCCACGCCCCCCAGATTCACTAAGCTGCCAAGCCAGCTCGTAGATCTCTGTCAGCGTATAAACCCAAAGACATCAGAACCCTCTTTTCAGGAGCGCCGTAGAGGAGGCTAAAGTTGTTAATTGGAGGGTCCAATCTGCAAGATTATCTCATTATAGTAGGTTGTGTTGGAGCACACTCAGGATGCATCTGTCTGGAATGACAGTCAGGCCCCCCCGAGAAATGAAGCAGAATTTGCAATAATGGAAGTGTAAACATTAGATGACTCTTTACAGGAAGTATTTAGGAAGCATGTGTCTGTTTATGCAGCCCTAGGCACACCTCCCTGCATATGACCAAGTGATTTAACTCCTAAGTGGTAAAGAATTGAGCAGTGAGACTGCAGGCACATGATCTTTACACCAAAACTGCTTAATCAAACTAAAGTTTTTTTGGTGTCTAAAGTGTTGCTTTAATATGAATGGAAATCACTTATAACAAACAGACATCTCCTTTACATTCCTATTTAAAATATTGGCCATTCTTTGATCATTGTTTACTGGCGTGTTTGTTGTACATGATGGGGAAGAGGTACGGCACAGTGTCCTGGCGGTGCCCGGCCCCTAAAACATAGGCTTGCAAAAAATCTGACGAAACTTAAAATGTAAACCCGCTTTAATAAAGTGTCTCTTTCAGGTCTGTGATGGCTAAAAAATACAATCATTAATTTCTCACATTTGTGAATACAGCCCTGAACTATGTATTTGTTTTAATGTATCTGAATAAATGGACATTTCAGTTCCATCAGTAAAGGGGATTAATGTTTCTGCTTCTCAGTTATGTATCGGACTTGAAAGACCCCTCTCCGTGATGTGTCGGACCTGAAAGCCCCCTCTCCGTGATGTCGGACCTGAACACCCCCTCTCCGTGATGTCGGACCTGTATGCCCCCTCTTCGTGATGTGTCGGACCTCAATGCCCCCTCTCCGTGATGTGTCGGACCTCAATGCCCCCTCTCCATGATCAGCAGATTGCCCTATACATTTTAAGCTATCGTTTAAGCCCCTAAAAAGGTTACGAGGAAGTGGCCTAGTTAAAGGGAAGCTATAGTCACCCAGACTACTTCATCTCAGTGTCCTTTCCTTTTTACTCTACAATGTAAAACATTGCAGTTTTGTTTAGAGTCTATATGTTTACGTTGCAGGTTTAAGTCCTCCTCTAGTTGCTAATCATACTGACTAATTAAAATGCGGGGGTGGCGCTTGCCATGCATGCGCATTAAATCCTCAGTGCTCGTCAAAGAAAAGCATTGGATTGGACCATCACATCTGGAAGCAAAGAGGTAAGTAAAACTTTTTTTTTTTTTTACTTTTATAGCAAATGGTGTTGGGGTGTCATAAAACAACTAGAGACAAGGCCACTGTAGATTTAGAAATACAGGTTTGTAATCTTAACGATCTAGTTTTAAACCAACAATAATCTAAACGTAAAACGCGCATTCCAGCTTATGGTTCTTTTAATTCTATTTATTTTATGTCACAAACTGCATTTTTGTGTGGGAGCTTACAGAGCCATTTAAAGAATCCGCAAATAGCTGATCACAGCTGCGTTTTGCTAATGTACGCACAACGTGCCTTTAGCCGCCATCAGTCAAAGCATGTGTGTGTCAGAGTACAAAGCAATTCTGAGTCAGGATTCTAAAAGTGAAGCTGTCACCATGGAATCTAAAGGAATGTTCCACTTTTAACATTTTGCCCCAGAGTTCTGCATGTTAATATAGCAGTTTGCAGAGTGCCACGTGGCTTTGTATTCCTGGCACTTATAATATCCCTTTAACCCCTTAAGGACACATGACATGTGTGACATGTCATGATTCCCTTTTATTCCAGAAGTTTGGTCCTTAAGGGGTTAAAGGCGAAAATACTGACCCTTCCACAAAAGTACTAGCCTTAAGATGTTTAATAGAAATTTGACTAGTAAATCCTGAATTTGTGTTTCTATATCCTTGGAAAATAAGGCATTAATAAATATTAAGAAAGGTAAGTGCAGTGTTGCCTCACTAGGAGGTTAAAAAAAAAGTGCTAGAGTGATCCTTTATTTTTTCAGCAAATATGGTGGATTTTCTGAAAGAGGTTAGCGGCTCTATGTTTGTTTAACCCCTTAAGGACACATGACATGTGTGACATGTCATGATTCCCTTTTATTCCAGAAGTTTGGTCCTTAAGGGGTTAAGGAATAGTTAGTTTGTTATTGACTTTAAGGATGTTTATTTGTTTAATAGAGAGAGATAAGTTTCTCCCTAATTACATACTGGGGTCTTATAGGCTATGTATAAATGAATTTAACTTTGCCTTCACGTCCCACAGGTGTGAGCATTGTGTCCTGAGTTAAGACATTTTCTAGTTTCCTGGTGGAGTTACAATGGCAATTGCATTTTTTGCTCTAATTTGCAAAACTGTAGATGCTAATTCATTGGTATATGTATCAACCAATCATGGGAACTGGTCTCTATTTTTTTGTCTAATTATCTGTCTAATAACTTATGGCTGATAAGAGAAAAACTATTATAACAACAACAACTCAGTATGGAGAGACCGTGTAATTAAATACGTAAAACTAGGTGCTAATACCCCAAAGCACTCCCTCAAGTGCCCAAACAAAATCCAATATATCAGAGATGCACATAAATGCTTTATTAAACCGCAAAAGGTATAACAAACAAGAAGCTAAAAATCAATGAAAGAAAAAATGACAACAATAAGGCAAACAAATTGAACAATGGCAATTACCACAACTTACACAAGTCTATTCTGGCAGAGACAGAAGCCCCTAATACTCCCAATGTTTCAGCACCCCCTGGCTGCCTTTCTCATGGGTGATATATGCTCAGGCAGGATACGATGTATTTCCTGTATGCAGAACATGGAGAACATTCCATTTTAAGGGAGACACCAGGGATGTATTTACCACAAGGCAAACAAGGCATTTGCCTAGGGCGGCACTTTCAGGGGGGGTGGGGTGGGGGTGGGGGGCACCAAGAAATGCCACCCCAAGCTCCCAGACAAATGCCTTGTTTGCCTTGCGTTCTGGGGCTGTCCATCTTACTGTGAGTGAGTGAGTGTAGCTGTCAGTGTGTGTCTGTGAGTGAGAATGGGTGTGCCTGTGAGTGTGTGTATGTCATTTTATGTGTATCTGAGAGTGTGTGCCTGTCTGTGAGTGGGTGTGTCAGTGTGTGTCTGTCAGTGAAATTGTGTGTTGGTTAAACAGTGCGTGCCAATGACTGTGTATCTGTCAGTGCATGTATCAATGAGGGCATGTGTCTGTCAAAAAATGGCCTTGACACGATTTGGGGGGGTAAATTTATTTTTGGGGGTGCCCGAATTTAGTCGTGCCTAGGGCAGCACAAATCCAAAATACACCACTGGCGAGACACAAATGGACAATGTTTATCGTTGGCTGTATTAGTGTCAGAACTTTGCACATTATATACAAATCTACTCACACCTGGAGACAGTGCCTGGCAACATCACAATACAGACAATACAGACATACACAACGGACGGTAATCCTGGGCAAACAGAATGCATAGGACAAGGGTTATTACAGTGTCATTTATATGAAGAGACATGAATACACCGATTCAGGAATGTAACTGATTCAATCGTAGGTGCTTCCGCTGTCGTACATGACCTTAGTTATATCTTTACAGGATTATCACAGACCAGTTACTGGCTTATATTTCTTTTTTAATTGTTCTCATATTGAAATCTGAGACGTTTCTGTGCTTGGTTCCCGCAAATCACAAGATAAATTAAAAGGCTTTTCATCATAAAATGTTATCAATGAAAAGGATGTATTTATATGTATTATTATTAATGACATTTACATAGCACTACTTATTCTGCATATTCGGAGGGGAAGTAAGCAGATTCTCTGGTTGAATAAGCAGATTCACAGGGTGAATGGGAGCTGATTCGGAGGGGGAATGGACTGATTGTCAGGGTGAATGGGCAGATTCTCAGGTTAAATGGGCAGATTCTCAGGGTGAATGGGCAGATTCTCAGGTTGAATGGACAGATTATCAGGTTGAATGGGCAGATTCTCAGGGTGAATGGGCAGATTCTCAGGGTGAATGGGCAGATTCTCAGGTTGAATGGACTGATTATCAGGGTGAATGGGCAGATTCTCAGGCTGAAAGGGTGGATTCTCGGGGTGAATGGGAACAGATTCTCAAGGTGAATGGGGCATATTCCAAGGGTTAAAAAACAGATGCTCAGAGTGAATGGGGGCTGATTCTAGGGGTTCATAAATGGAATCTCATAGTCTAAGAGTGAATGGGGTCTCAGAATTCCCTTGGCAAATGGACAGCTTATTGAGGGTGAATTGGCCTCCTCCCGTCTGCGTAGCTGGGAGGAAGTGACTGGCTGCCGATAGTTCCGCCACTGGACTCTCTCCCATTGCCCTCAGTGCTATTAATCTCTGTTCTCTTCTCACACCTGTTATTTAGGGAGCAGTGGGAACGTTAATTAGCAAAGGGGAGAAATATTTAATCGAGGGGAGAGTTAGTTATTTAAAATGTGACAAATATATGTACATCCAATGCCAACCATACTAGTATAATGTACATCCAATGCCAACCATACTAGTATAATGTATATCCAATCCCAATGTCACGCGTAGCAGGGTCTCTTAGGGTCCCTTGGTCACCACTTATCCTTTCCTCCGCCGGTCCTTGATTCAGCTGCAGCATACAGTAATCACGAGTTAGAGGAATAGTGATTATAGCTCTCTGGAACATTGTAATATTCCCCAGTGTAGTGGCCAAGACCAGTCGCGTTGGGTAAAGCAAGATAATTGCTTATTGCAGAGAAAACCACATATATTTATACCCCTACACACATCACAGGATTTTAAGCATGAACAATAAAAACCACTGTTGTCTTGGTATCTGGGAATAATTAGTTCAAGACATGATAATTGAATCCTGCTGGACACCAAGACACATTACACAATACCTTTTACATAATATAATTAACACAATAGCTTTCATCCAGTTCAACATTTTAAAAAAGAAATTAGCACACACAACACAGTCACAGCTTCTGCGACAGCCAACTGTACCAGTATAACGTGTATCTAATACCTATTGTGCCAGTATAGTTTATATCCAATGCCTACTGTACCAGTATAACGTGTATCTAATACTTATAGTGCCAGTATAGTTTATATCTAATGCCTACTGTACCAGTATAACGTGTATCTAATACTTATAGTGCCAGTATAGTTTTATCTAATGCCTACTGTACCAGTATAACGTGTATCTAATATCTATAGTGCCAGTATAGTTTATATGCAATGCCTACTGTACCAGTATAACGTGTATCTAATACCTATTGTGCCAGTATAGTTTATATGCAATGCCTACTGTACCAGTATAACGTGTATCTAATATCTATAGTGCCAGTATAGTTTATATGCAATGCCTACTGTACCAGTATAACGTGTATCTAATACCTATTGTGCCAGTATAGTTTATATGCAATGCCTACTGTACCAGTATAACGTGTATCTAATACCTATTGTGCCAGTATAGTTTATATGCAATGCCTACTGTACCAGTATAACGTGTATCTAATACCTATTGTGCCAGTATAGTTTATATGCAATGCCTACTGTACCAGTATAACTTGTATCTAATACCTATAGTGCCAGTATAGTTTATATCCAATGCCTACTGTACCAGTATAACGTGTATCTAATACCTATTGTGCCAGTATAGTTTATATGCAATGCCTACTGTATCAGTATAACGTGTATCTAATACCTATTGTGCCAGTATAGTTTATATCCAATGCCTACTGTACCAGTATAACGTGTATCTAATAACTATAGTGCCAGTATAGTTTATATGCAATGCCTACTGTACCAGTATAACGTGTATCTAATACCTATTGTGCCAGTATAGTTTATATCCAATGCCTACTGTACCAGTATAACGTGTATCTAATACCTATAGTGCCAGTATAGTTTATATCCAATGCCTACTGTATCAGTATAATGTGTATCTAATACCTATAGTACCAGTATAATGTATATACAATGCCTACTGTGAGAGTACAGATAATGTGTATCCAATACTTACTGTGACAGGAGAGATAATGTATATCCAATACTTACTGTGCCAGTATAATGTATACCCAATGGATACTGTGACAGGAGAGATAATGTCATGTATTCTTCGTCTCCATGTGACAAAAACGGAGATAATTACCTTCCGAAGATAGAGGGGAGTGCTGCTCGACAGTCTTCTGCTATCATGCCTGGCTTTTGCGGCATGTCGGTGGACGCCGGCCGTTACGGACCCACGCAATTATATAGCCCCACGTCAATCCACGGTAAAGACGACGTTGACGCGCGGGTCACGTCACGCAAAAGATGACCACGCACGTTTTGGGGTCAAGGGCTAGGTACAGCCAATCAGATCTGCAAAAGTGTTATTTAAACTCTCACATTCCCTTAGCTCATTGCCCTGTCGTGGTTTCCCCTAGATGGTTATCTGAGAGTGTGTTCCTGATCGTGTTTTTCTGTTTTTTGACTTTGGCTTTGTTTTGACTTTTGGCTTTTCCTTATCGCTGTGTATCGTTCTGTGTCCCTGATCTCGACTAGTTTTCTGACTATTCTCCGGCCATTGTAAGGTCCGGTAAGACGTTACCCTTAGTTCTAGGATGTGATACTATTCTGCTTGCTGGATCAATATAATCCTGACAAATGTATACCCAATGCGCACTGTGAAATGAAACATAATGTATACCCAATGCGCACTGTGAAATGAAACATAATGTATACCCAATGTGCACTGTGACAGGAGAGATAATGTATATGTAATGCGCACTGTGATAGGAGAGATAATGTATACCCAATGCGTATTGTGACAGGAGACATAATGTATACCCAATGTGTACTGTGATAGGAGAGATAATGTATACCCAATGCATACTGTGATAGGAGGGATAATGTATACGCAATGCATATTGTAATAGGAGAGATAATGTATACCCAATGCATACTGTGATAGGAGAGATAATGTATACGCAATGCATATTGTAATAGGAGAGATAATGTATACCCAATGCATACTGTGATAGGAGAGATAATGTATACCCAATGCGTACTGTGATAGGAGAGATAATGTATACCCAATGCGTACTGTGATAGGAGAGATAATGTATACCCAATGTGCACTGTGACAGGAGAGATAATGTATATGTAATGCGCACTGTGATAGGAGAGATAATGTATACCCAATGCGTATTGTGACAGGAGACATAATGTATACCCAATGTGTACTGTGATAGGAGAGATAATGTATACCCAATGCATACTGTGATAGGAGGGATAATGTATACGCAATGCATATTGTAATAGGAGAGATAATGTATACCCAATGCATACTGTGATAGGAGAGATAATGTATACGCAATGCATATTGTAATAGGAGAGATAATGTATACCCAATGCATACTGTGAAGGAGACATAATGTATACCCAATGCGTACTGTGACAGGAGACATAATGTATACCCAATGCGTACTGTGACAGGAGAGATAATGTATACCCAATGCGTACTGTGACAGGAGAGATAATGTATACCCAATGCGTACTGTGACAGGAGAGATAATGTATATCCAATGCGCACTGTGACAGGAGAGATAATGTATACCCAATGCGTACTGTGACAGGAGACATAATGTATACCCAATGTGTACTGTGAAGGAGAGATAATGTATACCCAATGTGTACTGTGAAGGAGAGATAATGTATACCCAATGCGTACTGTGACAGGAGACATAATGTATACCCAATGCGTATTGTGACAGGAGACATAATGTATACCCAATGCGTACTGTGACAGGAGACATAATGTATACCCAATGCGTACTGTGACAGGAGAGATAATGTATACCCAATGCGTACTGTGACAGGAGACATAATGTATACCCAATGCGTATTGTGACAGGAGACATAATGTATACCCAATGCGTACTGTGACAGGAGACATAATGTATACCCAATGCGTACTGTGACAGGAGAGATAATGTATACCCAATGCGTACTGTGACAGGAGAGATATTGTATACCCAATGGATACTGGGCAGGTATCGTGTATTTTGCAGTAGTGATGTGCACAGGTGAAAAAATTTATTTTGGTTCTAAAAATACATATATATATCCCAATAAGGGATATAGGATCACGCAGTACTAATAGCAGATCTGTAGATGGCGCCACATTACAGAAAAGAATAGCACTGAGAGAACATTCTACATAATGTGTATTAGTGTACAGAATTACACCGTCCACTCCAGGTAATACCAATAAGTGAGAGAAAAAAAACAGACGTACGGTATATGTAAAATACATACACATGAAAAGCAAAATACGCCTGCAGTAAAATTATGCTAAATTAGCAGAGTCCGCTATCTTACCACAGAGACAGGGTAGAAAGAGAGAATAAGGAGACAAAATCTACGAGTCGGGCTAAGTACCTAGCAGTACACAGTGATTAAGTGCTAGTAGCAGCCAATGAATGCGGCTTCGTCCGGACTACGCCACCTGCATATACGAGTCTATGATTATAGAGGGAGTGACTAAGTCCTCACACTGGGCAGGCTGGTCGCTAACTTGCAACATAGGTGGTCCCATGATCGGATTGAAGAACATATTATAAAAAAACAAAATGTGTTTCTTTGACAAAAGCCATTTTTGGTGCTTCAAAGTGTGTTGTGCATTTCATACGAGCTTTTTAAATGTAAAGAATTTATACTTGTCTAATTGTGTAATTTTGTCTTAGCATCAAATAAAAGTTAGGGGTTTCCTTCCTAACATTTTTTCCCCTTATGTGTCACGATTCGGGGAACCCAACACGCCAACACACACACAGACACACACACAGAAAGTGTGCCGTACCGGTCCTTAGAGTGGCCGGGCTAAGCACACACAGAATAGTCAGGAGACAAGCCAAGTAAGGGGAACCAGAAAACAGAATAACGAGAAACAAGCCGAGGTCAAAGGGTAGGAGAAAGTCACAAAGTCAGTATAACAAGCCAGAGAGTACGTAACCAGAAAGCACACGTTCAGTATCAATACTATAAAGCAAAGACCACAACAGGGCAGGGAGGAACAGGAAAGGTAAGTATATAAAGCAGAAGGTTAATTCTGATTGGCTAATTTCCAATCAGAATTAACAATCACACGTGGGAGATATCTAAACCTCCCACTGTGATTGAGGCACTGTGCCTTTAACGCCGGGTCAGGTGACTGACCCCAGCGTGTAACAAATTGGCCGGTCTCCCAGCGTGCAGCGTCATGCATGCTGCCGCCGGGGGACCCGGAAGAAGACGCGGGCGGCACCCGTGGCTGGGAGGATGCCGCCCGCCGAACACCTGGCAGGAAGGGGACCGTGGACGGCTGGAGGGTGAGTGCCGCGAGCGGATTGCAGCCTCCCCTCGCAGCCGCCCGCGGGATCCTGACATTATGCTTATTTCACTGCGCTCTCACCCGTTTGTTCACCGTATGTTTTAGAGTGATAATTGTTTTTTTTTTCTCTTGTTTTATGTAGTTATTTTACTTATTTTGTGTCACAATTAATAGTTTTTACTAGTTTATTTTAAAGTCTTGCTGGTTTCCTGCTGCACTGGTTCAGGTAGATTCTGTATTGGGGAACTATACAACCTACACTCTGTTGATTGAGCAATTCTTTATTGCTCCAAAATATTTTTTGATATTTTTTTTTATTTTGCATTAATACCTGCAGTGTGCAGTTAACAATGTTGTTTTGTTTTGCATATTTTTGCTGATTGGCATCTAAGTGAATAGCATCCTACATTGGGGACTGTACCACTCCACGCCATTACAAGGGAGCAAATCTGGGCTCAATAATATGTGAGTGCACATAATTACCATTAACCCCTTAAGGACAGAGCTTCGATAGCTTGTCTTGCACAAGCAATTTTTGTTCAACTGCAATTTGCATTTTACTAATTTATTGCACCAACACATATTATATACCGTTTTTTTAAAGGACAAAAAGGGATTTAATTTGATGTAACATATACATATAAAAAAGCTTATTGATTATAAAACAAATACAGAAAAATGCAATAAAAAGGCAAACCTTTTTTTTTTTTTACAGTTTTTGCAATAATAATGTGTGCATAATTAGTGCAGGTTAAGGAAAGTAATTAAAAATAAATTAATTTAGTTCTTATTTAAAGAATATATAACGTGTCTAGGATTTTAAGTTTTTTTTGGTAGTTACAGGTCATAAAACAGAGTAAAATAAACTTTTAATGTGGAGCGATTTCAGAATTTGGTATGTTTGTCTTGTAAGCTTAATAGCCATAAAAGAAAACAAAATTGCCACACAAAAGTATATATTTATATAAAGAAGACATCATAGGCTATTTATCAAAAGGTTATTTTGACACTTTTTACGTAGCCATTTCACCGCCAATCTCTGCTAAATATTGGAGTAAAATTGTGGGGTTTTTGTTTTTGGTTTTTGGCACACAAACTTATAACAGAGAACTTGTGATGTGTATTTTGTTGGTGTGTGCTATTCCTGTACAAAACTTTATTTTGTGTTCAGCTACATCTGCTCAGTACAACGATACCCCCATTGTATGTCTTTGGCACTATTTTGTGAAGCTACAGTGCCATATAGGAGACCTGTCCGTTTCAGTATTTACAGTATAATTTTGAGAGATGGATTTAATGGGCTTATGCTTCAATTTGGGGTATTATAGCGACTGTTCAAACCCCCCCACAAAGGCCTACCATTTGTAAAAGTAGACACTCCAGGGTATCTCATAAGGTGCATATTGTGCCTTAACATGCCCCCATTTTTTCACCAATATATTTAAAAGTATGTGGCATTTTTTTTTGTTTTTTCGTATTTTTTACATACGGATTACAATTTTGCTGTGCATTTTGTATATTTAATATGTGCCACTAAGATCAAAGCCCCCAAATTATGCTCAGCTAAGTCTTCTGGGTAAAATGATACCCCCAATGAATGTCTTTAGCACTATTTCATGGAGCTACTGTGCCATATAGGAGACTTGTCCATTTCATTATTTACAGTAGAATTTTAAGAGACGGATTTAATGGGCCTATGTTTCAATTTGGGGTATTATAGCAGTTTGACTGTTAAAAAAAACCCCACAAAAGCCTACCATTTGTAAAAGTAGACACCCCAGGGTATTTTAAAAGGTATATTTTAAACCTTAGCATGGGATAATTTTTTTTGTTAGTTTGTACCAAGTTTAGTAGCAATTAGCATTTTTTCTGCCTTTTTGACACTTACTTGGAGATGTTACTGTATATTTTGCAATCCTTATGTGTGCTACGGCAGTATAACACCTAGTATGTTGATCAGCTATGTCGTCTTAGTACAACAATGTTCACATGTGTACCTTTTTCAGGGATATGTGATTGCTGAAGGGGCACATTTGAGACACACCACTTTCATATTTTTCAAAAGTGGATGCTGGACCCACGTCTCATTTTAGCAGCTTATGATTGCAAATTACCTCTCAAAGGCCACAACTATTTTTAAATATAAGCAGCTCATCAATTTAAATTATGAACAAGTGCCTACTATTTGCTGTGAAAGGGGGACTATTTGGCATAGTACCCAGTCATCTGCATCCCGGGCAACACGGTCACGGATTCCGAAACCAAAACACAGACAGACCACAAAGAGCGACAACACACAGAGAGAAACTTGTTATACCGGTCCTTGGAATGGCCGGGCTATACAAACAGAATAGTCTAGGTACAAGCCGAGGTCAAAGGAGTAAAGAGAAACGGAACAACGTTAGGACAAGCCGAGGTCAAGGATAAGAGAAGACAGAATAAACGGGAGACAAAGCCAAGCTTCAGTAACCAAACAATCAGACAGATGACTAAAATCACACCCTAAAACAGGTCTACTTATTCGTCCTGGGTGTGGAAAATTTTAAAGCAGCTGCCAATACAATAGGGCAATAATAACTGGTCTCAGCTCTCGCGCCCCTCTTGTAACACACCCTGCACCTTTTCTAGGCCGTTTTCTTTTTGAGGGTTGATGGAATCCTGAAGCAGAAGTGATCTTCCTCCATTCTTCTGCTAGGCTCCACTGATGGTCCTCCTTTGTGGCACTCAAGTAACCCAGAAAGGAGCTGAAACTGAAATGATAGAAACGTGCATTTCAGCTCAGCATTTGCCTTTTTAAAAATTACAAAGGCATTGTGGATTGCCGTCTGCATTATATATATGCCCACTTTTTTATACCATTCCCTGTTCGTTCGCATGATCAAATACGGCTGCATCAGTTGATCGGACAGGTCAACCCCCCCAAGACTGGCACCCGTTTAATTTCCTCTCTGCCACGAACTGCGACCCTGTGAGTGTTTTCACCATGGATGGTGGTTAGGATGAAAACCTCCTTTTTATCTCTGTACCTGAGTGCCAGCAGTTCATTCTGACAGAGAGCTGCTGTTACCCCTTTTAAAAAAAAAATCCGCTAGAGCCTTTGGGAAACCTGTGCGATTATTCCGAATAGTGCCACAGGCCATGGTCTCAAAGCAGTACAGCATTTTTAGAAGTGGGATACTATTAGTATCAATATACAAGTGATATCCCTTGTTTAGTAAAGGCATGATTAGGTCCCAGACAATGTTCCCACTTGTCCCTACTATATCTGGGCAACCTGGGGGATCAAGGTGGCTATCCTTTCCTTCATATACACGGAAGGTGTACACATAGCGACTGCCACTTTCACACAATTTATAAAATTTGATTCCATACCGGGATCTTTTGGATGGGATGTACAGTTTAAATCCCAGTCTTCCCTTAAACTTCATGAGGGATTCGTCAATAAAAATATATTTTTGTGTGTATAAATAGTGGCAAATTGTTTGTTAAAGTGGGCAATTAGAGGGCGTATTTTATATAGAAGATCATACTGCGGGTGACCTTTTGGTGAGCACTTCGTATTGTCACTAAAGTGCATAAATCTGTCCCTACTCATTGTCTGGGAAAAAATGGGGGTATTGCAAATGAGGTTTCTAGACCAATACATTCTAATTGTAGGTTTTTTAATTATCCCCATTAGCATTGTCAGAGCCCAGCCTGTGGCTGCTCACTGTAAAAACAAACAAACAAAAAAAACATTTCCCCCCACCCCTGAATGGCGGGTGGGGGCCCTAAAGAAGAATAAGGGGGGGGACCTAATGTCCTCCCCCCCGGCCCCCACCCCTGAGCGGCGGGTGGGGGCCCTAAATTAGAATAAGGGGGGCCTATTGTCCTCCTCCCTGGACCCCACCCCTGAGCGGTGGGTGGGGGCCCTAAATACCAATAAGGAAGGGGAACTATTGTCCTCACCCCTGAGCGGTGAGTGGGGGCCCTAAATACCAATAAGGGGGACACACCTGTAGCGGATTGTGTTGGGCTGTCTCTAAATGCTATGGTTATAATGTTATTTCCGTTTAATGTACTTTCTGTATATCTGTACTGTATGAAGCATTTGTCTGATTGTTCGGTAAAACCACTCCGCCATACGAACAAACTACCGAACAATCAGACCACCCCAGAGAGAAGTGTGCCTCTTGTTTACCCCCCTGATTGGTGTTTAACCACAGTCTAATTGGCAATTAGACGAACGCTCTGTGTGTGTTCCCTGGATGGCCGCTGTTCGGCATACGAACACGTGGCGGCGGCCATTTTGCCATACGAATACACAGCGGTGTTTGGTTGTTGAGTGTCTGGAACCCAAATCGGACACTCGACCACGTGAACACCGCTGAGACCTCCAGACTTCTATACATTCGTGCCGAAACAACTGAACGGGTCACCGTTCGGTAAAAAGAATCATCCGAACAAGGGGATTAATACGAATGCAAACACAAGCCATTCAGCCCGGTATTTCCACAGATTTCAGTTCACGAACAGAGATCGACCGCAAGGAACTATTTTCGGCTGTTACCTCGTGTGCGGTCGGTCAAACAAACTGCTCCACCTAACTCCCGAACCCCTGGTCCGATCTGGGTGATTTTTTAGTATGCTGTTCACCCAGATCGGAGATATCAGGGGATATCATATTTAGAGGTGTACCCTATGTATTTGGGGTACATCCATAAACTGGGGAAAAGTGTGCACTGAGTAAGTGGATTATGTGTCATACTGAGGGGAGGAGATGTGTGAGTGATAACTTGTGTAGGATTGGTTACTGTACAAATTACTGTGGGTGTCTCCCTTGCATGGGAGAGATGCATAAAAGCAGGGTATGTGGAATAAAAGATCAGTTCTGCTCCTGATACTGTGTGTCGTCCACTTATTGGGAATCGTGATGGGATATTACTGGATTATTTTATTTGTTATTGATGCTGTTTATCCTGGGTTAACTTCTTGTTTCTGCATTACTATTGGAATACCAGCAGAGAAGTATATGGGAAACTAGTGCACCGCTACAACACCTATTGTCCTCCCCCACGGCCCCCACCCCTGAGCGGCAGGTGGGGGCCCTAAAGAATAATAAGGGGGGGGCTATTGTCCTCCCCCCACACCTCCACCCCTGAGCGGCGGATGGGGGCCCTAAATTAGAATAAGGGGGGACGTATTGTCCTCCCCCCGGCCTCCACCCCTGAGCGGTGGATGGGGGCCTTAAATTAGAATAAGGGGGGACCTATTGTCACCCCCTGGTCCCCACCCCTGAGCGGCGGGTTGGGGCCCTAAATAAAAATTTACCCCCCCAGGTGACTAGGGGTCCCCAATCCCCTAGTCACCCCCTCCCCAAAATAATTAACCCCTGTAATTTAACTCATAACTCTCTGATTGGTTACTTTCAATCCACCAATCAGAGTGTTATGAGTCAAGTTACACAATTCCAAAGAACTTTCCCAAGCTGTGTAAAATGACAGAGCACTCTGATTAGCTGGATTTTAGGCTTACCAATCAGAGTGCTGTGACAGGTAAATGTAGAGACTTACCTGTCAGTCTCTTCATTTACCTGTCAGAGCACTCTGATTGGATGGCTTAAACCAACCAACCAGAGTGCTCTGAGCCTAATTGCAGGGCAGGGCAAGGCTTTATAAGCCTTCTCCCGCCCTGCAGAGCTCAGTCTGCGTGGTGCCCTCCATGGGTGAAGATGGATTATTTTTTTTGCGCTCTGGATTTTTTTTTTCAAAGTTCGACGATTATTATAGATTTTTATTTGCCCTTTTTTGGGGGCTGAAAAAATAAGATTTTAGAAGAAAGAAGACATCAATTTTTTTACAGGTATCTAGTTAATGATCCCCCCTCATTATTTTTAGGGTGGGGGGTAGGTAGGAGTTATTTTTTGGGGGGAGGGGAGTGACTAGGGGTTTGGGGACCCCTAGTCACCTGGGGGGGTTACATTTTTATTTAGAGGTGGGGGCCGAGGGGAGGACAATAGGTCCCCCCCTTATTCTAATTTAGGGCCCTCACCCACGCTCAGGGGTGGGGGCCAGGGGGGGGACAATAGGTCCCCCCCTTATTGATATTTAGGACCCCCACCCGCCGCTCAGGGGTGGGGGCCAGGGAGAAGGACAATAGATCTCCCCCTTATTCTAATTTAGGGCCTCCACCCACTGCTCAGGGGTGGGGGCCATGGGGGAGGACAATAGGTATTTAGGGCCCCCACCTATCGCTCAGGGGTGGGGTCAGGCTGCTCACTGTTTAATAGACATTCCCCTACTCGTGGTATAGCGAGTAGGGGCATAATTTACTAATACTAAGACATTTTTACATTTATTTAGGTCTTTCAGCCTTTTGGTAGATAACTCCCTAATACCGTGGGAATTAGGGAGTAATCTACTAAGCGGCTCCAAGAGAAGTCCTGAAGTGCCGAAGTATCGAAATTCCAAAATGCCGAAGTTCCGAACCGCCGAACCGAAACTTTTCCCCATGCACATGCCTAATGATTGCAATGGATTTTATATGTCTATATTTATATTTTTATTTAATAAAATATTAAAAGACAAAACTTTATTGCGTCCAAGACAATCCTTATTTTATATTGTATTCTCAATTATTTATATATGTTAAATAGAGGATCTCTTACTAACTATATAAAATTATGGCTAAGATATCTTTATGGTTAGCCCGGCTAAGTTCTATGCTTTAAGATGTTATAGTGGTAAATGGGGGAAACAGCTGCGGTTACAAAATTACCAAATTTCGCCCCAACAGAAAGAGAACAGTTTGTTCATTCATGTTAGGACGACAATCGGTACTTTAAGCTCAGGCCCTAAATTACAATAAAGGGGGGGGACCTATTGTCCTCCCCTCAGCCCCCACCCATGGGCGATGGGTGGAGGCTAAGTGTAAAAATCCCCCCCTAGGTGACTAGGGGTCCCCAAGACCTTAGTCACCCACCCACGCAAATAAAATTAAATAAAGCCCTATCTACCCCCCTCACCCTAAAAATAGTGAGGGAGAGACAATAAAACTAAATACCTGTAAATAAAAAAAATACTTAAAGGACCACTCTAGGCACCCAGACCACTTCAGCTTAATGAAGTGGTCTGGGTGCCAGGTCCAGCTAGGGTTAACTAATTGTTTTATAAACATAGCAGTTTCAGAGAAACTGCTATGTTTATCAATTAGTTAAGCCTTCCCCCTAATCCTCTAGTGGCTGTCTCACTGACAGCCGCTAGAGGCGCTTGCGTGATTCTCACTGTGAAAATCACAGTGAGAGCACGCAAGCGTCCATAGGAAAGCATTATGAATGCTTTCCTATGTGACCGGCTGAATGCGCGCGCAGCTCTTGCCGCGCGTGCGCATTCAGCCGACGGGGAGGATCGGAGGCGGAGAGGAGGAGGAGAGCTCTCCGCCCAGCGCTGGAAAAAGGTAAGTTTAACCCCTTTTACCCTTTCCAGAGCCGGGCGGGAGGGGGTCCCTGAGGGTGGGGGCACCCTCAGGGCACTCTAGTGCCAGGAAAACGAGTATGCTTTCCTGGCACTAGAGTGGTCCTTTAACATTTGATGTCTTCTTTTTTCTAAAACCTTCTTTTTTCAGCCCCAAACAGCGTTCCGGGCTGCCTAATTCAGTGTGCCGGGTGTATAACTAGCCAGGGGCACAACGCTGTGATTGTATGTGAAGGCAGAAACATTGCACATGCAAATTCCTACCAACAATAACCACTTCTAAAATCAGATGTAGTCGTGGGGGTTGGCGTAACGCTTTATGCTACACCTAGAGAAGGCAAAATGACAAAGAAATTGGTCTAATAACAAGCCGAGATCAACTAGTTTAGACGTACCCTGCGTTGATAAGCCCGGCCAGCTCAGAGGTCAAGAACGAGCCAAAACCAGAAAAAACACAAACCATGACAGCAGTAACCAAAATATGTTAATGCTATTCACAAGCCAGTGTTCCGAAGGAGAATCAGCCTTTTATTTCACTGTTACAGGTTTTTACAGCTTACACTCTATCCTAGAATAGTCCTTGAAGATGGCATTGTATAGTTATTTAAAGGGGAAGACACAGACTTTCTGTGTTAAAGTGCTCTTTAAGTGAAAATTTACCTTGCAGAGGCTCCACATGTGGTTGGATATTCCAGGGTCCTGTGAGGTGTCATCCAGGGTGGGTTCCTTGCGACCCCTCACCCTGATTTCAATATTCAGTATATTTTATAAGAGCTGTGTGTATCTACAGGGAGTGCAGAATTATTAGGCAAATGAGTATTTTGACCACATCATCCTCTTTATGCATGTTGTCTTACTCCAAGCTGTATAGGCTCGAAAGCCTACTACCAATTAAGCATATTAGGTGATGTGCATCTCTGTAATGAGAAGGGGTGTGGTCTAATGACATCAACACCCTATATCAGGTGTGCATAATTATTAGGCAACTTCCTTTCCTTTGGCAAAATGGGTCAAAAGAAGGACTTGACAGGCTCAGAAAAGTCAAAAATAGTGAGATATCTTGCAGAGGGATGCAGCACTCTTAAAATTGCAAAGCTTCTGAAGCGTGATCATCGAACAATCAAGCGTTTCATTCAAAATAGTCAACAGGGTCGCAAGAAGCGTGTGGAGAAACCAAGGCGCAAAATAACTGCCCATGAACTGAGAAAAGTCAAGCGTGCAGCTGCCAAGATGCCACTTGCCACCAGTTTGGCAATATTTCAGAGCTGCAACATCACTGGAGTGCCCGAAAGCACAAGGTGTGCAATACTCAGAGACATGGCCAAGGTAAGAAAGGCTGAAAGACGACCACCACTGAACAAGACACACAAGCTGAAACGTCAAGACTGGGCCAAGAAATATCTCAAGACTGATTTTTCTAAGGTTTTATGGACTGATGAAATGAGAGTGAGTCTTGATGGGCCAGATGGATGGATTGGTAAAGGGCAGAGAGCTCCAGTCCGACTCAGACGCCAGCAAGGTGGAGGTGGAGTACTGGTTTGGGCTGGTATCATCAAAGATGAGCTTGTGGGGCCTTTTCGGGCTGAGGATGGAGTCAAGCTCAACTCCCAGTTTCTGGAAGACACCTTCTTCAAGCAGTGGTACAGGAAGAAGTCTGCATTTTTCAAGAAAAACATGATTTTCATGCAGGACAATGCTCCATCACACGCGTCCAAGTACTCCACAGCGTGGCTGGCAAGAAAGGGTATAAAAGAAGAAAATCTAATGACATGGCCTCCTTGTTCACCTGATCTGAACCCCATTGAGAACCTGTGGTCCATCATCAAATGTGAGATTTACAAGGAGGGAAAACAGTACACCTCTCTGAACAGTGTCTGGGAGGCTGTGGTTGCTGCTGCACGCAATGTTGATGGTGAACAGATCAAAACACTGACAGAATCCATGGATGGCAGGCTTGTGAGTGTCCTTGCAAAGAAAGGTGGCTATATTGGTCACTGATTTGTTTTTGTTATGTTTTTGAATGTCAGAAATGTATATTTGTGAATGTTGAGATGTTATATTGGTTTCACTGGTAAAAATAAATAATTGAAATGGGTATATATTTGTTTTTTGTTAAGTTGCCTAATAATTATGCACAGTAATAGTCACCTGCACACACAGATATCACCCTAAAATAGCTATAACTAAAAACAAACTAAAAACTACTTCCAAAAATATTCAGCTTTGATATTAATGAGTTTTTTGGGTTCCTTGAGAACATGGTTGTTGTTCAATAATAAAATTAATCCTCAAAAATACAACTTGCCTAATAATTCTGCACTCCCTGTAGTAACAATGACCCCATAGCCTTTCACTTATATCACTTTAACACGGTACTTAAAAATAAAGGGCGGGGGGTTCATTTACTTTAATTTTATTGTTTGTTTGTCAGTAAAATAAAATGCACCTAGAGGTTATTTTAAGGCAAATTCTGAATTTAGTGAATAAAACTCACTGTCTGACATAATGTAATGCTTTGTAGTGTTTTTTATATTTACAATAATCACTTTAGTGCCATATTCTGTTTTGTACGGCGACACACTCTGTGATAATCTCCCGACTACCACAAACTATTATTGGCACAATGTGATTTATGTATAATACTCTGAAAGCTTGGGAATTTCTCATATCGTTGTCATTGCTGTGAGTGACTGAGCGCTGTGTCACATCCTAAACTAAACTCAGCTCCAGCCACCCACATTGTGGTGGAATCTCGGTAAAAATAAATTTAGTAGGCCAAGATTACCACGTGGCATGTGTACGTGCATATGCTGATGTATCGATCAGTTGGTTGCACGAGGCAAGATACGATCAGTAGTGTACGGAGCATGTGCAAGAATACAGGATATAGTATTCCCCTCCTCCATTGTGCTGGACAAGCCATGCGGTCAAACAGGAAGTTAATTCTTATTTGTGTTGATTGGTTAAGAGAATGTGCGGGTGGAGCTTAATATGGGAGGAGTTATATGCCTATATAAGGAGCCTGCACTATTGTCCGGGGCTCAGAACTTGTGGTATTTTGGTGACGCTAGTCCCTCTGAGTCCCGATCGGTGATCCAATAAAGAATCTCTTCCTTCCTGAAGAAACCTGTGTCCATCTCTCTGTGCTTGGCTTCCGTCAGTTTCTCCGGTATCATTTGGTGCATTGGCCGGGAAGCTCATCGTTCAACGGTAGCTGAGAGGCAGAGGCGTGAGACGGTCTATCTTTGCCCACGTTCTCTACCCCTGAACTTCTGCGTGGACCTCCCTTCGTCTCGGCGCCACTGGTCTGTTGTCCAGGAGATCATCGGCCTCTACGTGAGAAGTGCTGGGGTGTCCCCGTCGATGAGTGTGAACTCAGGTTCAGGAACGAGGAGGTAAGACAACTGCTGTTTTAGACGGCAGGACCCACTAGGGGTATACCGATTGTGCGGTAGGCCCAAAGGGGTTTTGAATCTGTGTATCTGCCCCCTCTGTCGGAGGGAAGGAGCGAAGGCGCACCGCTCGATCGAACGCTCTTTAGTCAGACCGTTTGATTCTGTTAGTCAGGCGGGGCTCTGGTGTAAATAGCCCTAGCCGGACACCGGTGTCTTGTCTAGACTAGCGTTCTAGGGTGTACATTTTGTTCGCTAGGTCGGAGGGACCGGGAGACTAAGCGGCGTCTGTGTAAATTCGGTTCGCTAGTTCTCATCCTATCTGGGCTAAGTGGGAAGGCGTGTAAATTTGGAACCCACTAGACTTTTGATAGTGCGACTAAGAGGCGTCTGTGTAAATTCGGTCCTCTAGCTCGCTATATATGTGGTGATTGGGCAGTGTGGCTAACCAAAACGTATGTAGATTGTTTTTAGGTAGTCCATCAAGGTACTGGCCAATAGTTTAGTTGGGAATTGTAAATGTGTTAACGATTGTTTAGTAAAGTGTATATCTTGTTAGATAGCGCGAGCTCAGCCGTCTAGCGAGAGTGTTAATAGTGTGTTGCTGTATTATAGTGCACGGTACCATAACCCTGTATATTTACTGACACTGTATATAAGTACTAATCATTGTTGTCCATTGCATGTTTAACACCATAACCACTAATAATTGTATTGTGACCTTAACTTGTGCTTTGACCTATGCTAACCGTACTGTAACCGCTATTTGTAAAAGACGATGTTACTGGGGTGTGTTATAGACGGGTAATTCGTATATAGAGAATTATAGCGTGGGTGACTGTATAGTTACGCCAAAGGGCATAATATTGATTATATAGTGACTGGTGTAACAGCTGTGTGTGTACGGGAATTCCCTGAGTGTTTATTGTTATTGTGTACGTTTCACTTGGTAACCGTACCACGTGGTGCTGTTGCCAGAGGAAACGGGTGTGACTGTTGAATAGTACGCGTGTATAGTATTCGTTGTCGACGACGTTCCATTGTTAAGTATGGGTGCGTCGCAGTCAACGATTCCGGATCCCTTAGGTTGTATGGTGAAGAATTTTAAAAAGGGATTCAAAACTTGTGATTTTGGGGTTAAGATGTCTCCTGTGCGTTTAGTTACTTTGTGCACTAGGGAGTGGCCTACTTTGGTTGCGGCATGGCCGCCACGTGGCAGTTTGGATCTAACTCTGGTACAGCGCTTACACGTGGCTGTATCAGGTAGGCCTGAACTTTACGGCCAGTTTCCTTATATTGACTGTTGGAGACAGGCCGTAAATGACTCGCCAAAATGGCTCCAGACATGCCACGAGGAGCAGTGTCGCCTCATGGTAGCTAGGACTTGTTCGTCCACTAGGACCGGTGTTAGACCCATTTTGGACACGCCCCCTGAGTCCGAGATCCCTTTGCCGCCCCCTTACTTTCCGTTAAGAGGAAGTGACGCAAACGCAGGAAGTCCTGCAGCCCTCCCCTCATTACCCCCATCCACTTCCGCTTCCTCCTCCAGTACAGGATCCACCCCCCCTCGTACTAAATCTCCCCTTCCGGAACCAGAACCCACCCCCATTAGAAACGAATATCCTGATTTGGCGCCACTTCAGACTTCCGGTCAAGCTTCATCTAGCTCGGCTCGAAGTGTTTTATTTACGACCTTTTCCCAAAACCAACCTCCCACATCCCCATACCCTATCTCTCCCCGACCGGAACCCATGACTGACGCCTCTCTACGTAGCCCCATCCAAACCCGACAGTTGACTGGTGCCCAACAATTAAAGCACTATCAGATGCCTCTTCGTCTGAATCCCGGGTCAGCTTATATCGATGCCGCAGGTCAAATGGCACACGCTGACCCAGTCTTCGTATATGTCCCATTTACTACAACCGATCTTTTAAACTGGAAGACCCATAATTCCTCGTATACTGAGAAACCACAAGCTATGACTGATCTGTTCACCTCAATAGTACAGACGCATAATCCGACATGGGCTGATTGCCAGCAGTTACTAATGACTTTATTTAACAATGAGGAAAGGACAAGAATAAATCAAGCAGCCATAAAAGCACTAGAGGATAGAGCCCGTGTTTTGAACCAAGCTAATCCAGCAGCATGGGCCGCAACACATTATCCCAACACTGATCCCGATTGGAACGTAAATGGTGCTGATATGGTTCAACTCAGAGCCTATAGAGACGCTATAATTGCTGGCATGAAAGCAGGAGGAAAGAAAGCCATTAACATGTCGAAGACAGTTGAGGTGATCCAGAAAAGCGATGAAGCGCCCAGTGTCTTTTATGACCGATTATTGGAGGCATACCGCTTGTATACCCCCTTTAATCCGGAAGACGCAGACAATTCCCGAATGGTTAACTCCGCCTTTGTTAGCCAAGCATACGGAGATATTAAGCGCAAGCTACAAAAGTTAGAAGGGTTTGCAGGTATGTCCATCACCCAACTAATGGAGGTAGCAAATAAGGTCTATATGAACAGGGATACAGAAAGTAAGAAAGAGGAAGAGCGCAAGATGCGTAAAAAGGCTGATATGCTAGCGGTAGCGATCGCAGGCGTAGATAGACGGGGCCCAGATAGAGGCGATAGTAAGTGGAATGAGGAACCTCTAAGTAGAAATCAGTGCGCTTACTGTAAGGAAGAAGGGCATTGGAGAAATGAGTGTCCGCGAAGAGAACAGTCTGAGAGAGACAGACCTAGGTCAGGTTACGGAAACTTTAGAGGCAGAGCGAGAGGTAGAGGAGGCCCCGGAGGGAGTAATGGTTATAGAGGGAGTAATGGGAACAGAGGAAGTGTTAGGGAAGACAAGTATATTCCAGCAGCGCAAAGGTCCCGCGATAGAGAAGGTAGGGACTTTGTAGGATTGGCTGACACGGTCATGGAGGACTATTGATACCGACCGGGCTCCATCCCCCTTGGTCGAGCGGAGCCTATGGTCGATGTATCAATAGGGGGAAAAAGGAGTGCGTTCATGATCGACACTGGTGCTGAACATTCAGTGGTGACTAATCTAGTTGCTCCTCCATCTGGAAGGACTATTACTGTGATAGGAGCAACTGGAAGAAGTGCTGAAAAACCGGTTCTTAAAAGTCGACTCTGTACATTGGGAGGCCACGTAGTAAAACACCAATTCCTTTATATGCCTGAATGTCCAGTCCAATTGCTGGGACGTGATATGCTATCAAAATTACAAGCGCAGATTACGTTCCTACCAAATGGAACAACATCCTTAAAGTTTAATGGACCTTCAGGTATTATGACTTTATCCGTACCAAAGGAAGAAGAGTGGCGACTTTATACAGTGTTGACTAGCCAAAACCCTAGGAGTGATGAGACATTGTTTAACATACCAGGAGTTTGGGCAGAGAACAACCCACCAGGACTGGCCCGCAATATTCCACCTATAAAAATTGAACTGAAACTTGGGGTTTATCCAGTGAGCCTAAGACAATACCACATCCCACAGAAGGCTAAGAAGAACATCCAATCCTATCTGGATAAGTTCATACGGTATGGTATCCTAAAATTCTGTACTTCCCCCTGGAACACCCCATTGCTGCCTGTTCAAAAGCCCGGTACAGATGAGTATCGACCTGTGCAGGACTTGAGAGCAGTCAATGATGCGGTTGTTAGTATACATCCAGTTGTACCCAATCCATATAACCTGCTTGCTTTAATTCCGGGCGGGGCTACTTACTTCACAGTCTTAGATCTCAAAGATGCCTTCTTTTGCCTCCGAATTGCCGCAGAAAGTCAATGTATTTTCGCTTTCCAATGGGAGAACGCTGTAACGGGCTCAAAACGCCAAATGACTTGGACAAGACTGCCCCAAGGGTTTAAAAATTCACCTACCCTATTTGGTTCAGCTCTAAGTCAAGATCTACTGGATTTCGAGTCTATCCCAGGAGAATGTGTATTGTTACAATATGTAGATGACTTGTTGATAGCAGCAGTTACAAAAGAAAAATGTCAGCAAGCAACGCACGATCTACTACATATTCTCTGGAAGGCAGGATACAAGGTGTCCAGGAAGAAGGCTCAGTTGTGTTTGCCAACTGTCAAGTATCTGGGATTCCATATCTCTGAAGGTCAAAGGATTATGGGGCCAGAGAGAAAAGAAGCTGTCTGCCAAATACCAATACCCAAGAATAGAAGACAAGTGCGAGAATTCTTGGGGGCAGCAGGCTTCTGTAGGATATGGATTCCCAGCTATGCGATACTGGCAAAACCTCTGTACGCAGCCATCAAAGGTACAGAGCACGACCCCTTCTTATGGACTCAAGAACAGCAAACGGCATTTGAAGATGTGAAGAAGGCTTTGATGAGTGCCCCAGCATTAGGTCTACCTGATCACACACGACCATTCTACCTATATGTACATGAGCAAAGAAGAATGGCTGTGGGAGTATTGACACAGTACTTGGGATCATGGCAAAGACCTGTTGCCTACATGTCTAAGCAACTGGATGCAGTGGCCAGCGGACTTCCACCTTGTCTAAGAGCCGTAGCTGCAGCCGCCCTGCTAGTAGCTGAAGCCGATAAACTCACTCTGGGTCAAGAACTTTATGTACGAGTCCCACATGCAGTACAGACGTTGTTGGATTACAAAGGAAATCATTGGTTTAGTAACAGCCGTATGACCAAATATCAAGCAATGTTGTGTGAAAACCCAAGAGTGCATTTAGAGACTGTAAACACCTTAAATCCAGCTACCCTTTTGCCACAACCTACTGAAAGTCAACATGATTGTTTGGAAGTAATGGATGAAGTATTTTCAAGTAGACCAGATCTTCGTGATTTTCCCATCCAGAACCCCGATGTTCAATATTATACCGACGGCAGTAGTTATGTGAAAGAAGGGATCCGCTATGCAGGATATGCAGTAACAACAATAGACAAGGTGATAGAAGCTCGGCCACTGGCGAAAGGAACATCAGCACAAAAGGCAGAATTAATAGCACTAACACGAGCGTTACAATTGGCTGAAGGTTTAAGAGTGAATATCTATACGGACTCTAAGTATGCGTTCTTAACCACTCATGCCCACGGAGCTTTGTATAAAGAAAGAGGACTACTGAATTCAGAAGGCAAAGAAATCAAATACGCAGCCGAAATCCTACAACTATTGGAAGCAGTGTGGGAGCCGAAAGAAGTCGGTATCATACATTGTCGAGCGCATCTGAGAGGAGATGGTGATGTAACCAAGGGAAATCGGATGGCAGATAGTGCAGCTAAGCGTGCTGCTGAATCAGGAAGACAGGAGTATGTGGGGCATATAGCTGCTCTTATACCAACTCCACTGTCCCAATGGACTCCAGTTTATACAGCTCAAGAAGAGGAGTGGTTAAAGACTGAACCGGGAAAGTATTTGGAGAACAAGTGGTATCAGCTAGAAGATGGAAGAATAGTCATACCAGCATCACTAGCGGTAGAAATTGTCCAAAATTATCACAACGGGACACATTCTGGGAGAGACAGTACTGAAGAATCTCTCAGGAAACATTTCTACATACCAAGATTGTCCAACTTGACTCAGGCCATTGTACGCAGATGTGTAACGTGTGCTAAGAATAATGCAAGACAAGGACCAGTAAAGCCACCAGGAGTCCAGTTTATGGGGGGACTCCCCATGTCCGATCTACAAATAGACTTTACAGTAATGCCTAAATCGGGTGGACATCGTTACCTGTTGGTAATTGTGTGCACCTATTCAGGCTGGGTAGAAGCATGTCCTACTCGTACAGAGAAAGCAGGAGAAGTTGTAAGATTCCTGCTACGAGAAATAATACCCCGATATGGACTACCCTGTTCTATAGGATCGGACAATGGTCCAGCTTTTGTTCACCAGTGCCTACAACAACTGACTCATATGCTTGGTATAAAGTGGAGGCTTCATACTGCATATAGACCCCAGAGTTCTGGTAAGGTAGAGAGACTGAATAGAACTATTAAGAACCAGTTGGCTAAAATGTGTCAGGAAACCCAACTTAAGTGGAACGTTCTCTTACCCATAGCTCTATTGCGAATCCGCAGTACCCCTACCAGAAGGATGGGCCTCTCTCCTTTTGAAATCATGTATGGGCGACCACCTCCCGTACTTGGTAACTTAAGGGGGGATTTGAGTCAGTTGGGAGAAGGAATTACCCGGCAGCAGGTTGTAGAGTTGGGTAAGACTATGGAGGAGGTACAGAAATGGGTACAAGATAGATTACCTGTGAATATTTATCCCCCTGTTCATAGTTATCATCCAGGAGACCAAGTGTGGATTAAAGAGTGGAATAATGTACCGTTAGGGCCCAAGTGGAGAGGTCCTTATGTTGTTCTTTTGTCTACCCCTACAGCGATAAAAGTAGCCGAAGTGACTCCGTGGATACATCACTCCAGGGTTAAGCCAGCAGCAGTCGATTCTTGGCAAGTTACAGCAGATCCAGAGAATCCCTGCAAGATCCGGTTGAAACGCACTACTCAGTCGGAGTAACGAGGAATTATTGTGGATTACAAATTTTATTGTTACAGGTGTGAGTGAGAAGGCCATAATAAAGCCTGTCCGCTTACCAACACATAGTGTATAAGCCAGGAAAGTCTCGAAGGGACACCTGTGAAGACGAGCAGAACTCCATTCCCTGCAGCCCTCACATCCTGGAAGCTGAGGTTCCATCGCACGGACGAAGACTGAGGATGACGGCGAAAGATGTGCTTTTGATTGTGTTTATTTATATGTGTTTTTATATTCAGGAAGGTAGAGGTACCGACACTCCTAGCTGTGAGGTATGCATTAAGACTACGAGAACAGGTAACCATATTTCCCAAACCCTAATTTGGCATTCACAATACGAATGTAAAGGAGATGTATCAAGATGTAGATACCTAAATATAGACTATAGTGTGTGCCATTTAGGAGTAGGAGAACCTAAGTGCTTCAGTCCAGAGTATCAACCTCGTACAATTTGGTTGACTCTCAGGAATGGAGATCCTCAGGGGACCCTAATTAATAAGACGGTGTTAGAATCCGTATATTCTTCGGGTGTTCTGCTATTTGATGCATGTAAGGCGATATCAAGTGGTAGAAAGCCGTGGAATGTATGAGGGGATCTTAGATGGGAGAGGACGTATGGATCTAACGATAAATATATTTGTCCCAGTAGTAAAAATAAATATGTAAGTCCTAGATGCCCAAATAAAGACTATAACTTTTGCCCATATTGGTCTTGTGTGGGGTGGGCGACTTGGGGACAGACAGTAGATAAAGACATGATAGTGACTAAGTTGCCGACTAGCCCTTATTGTAAGTCTATGGAATGCAACCCAGTCCATATACTTATTAATGACCCCGACAAGTTCTTAGATAAGTATGGCAATTTATTTGGGTTTCAAATATACGGGACGGGTTTAGATCCTGGGACATTATTGTTTATAGGAATAGAGACTGATACGGTATCCTCCCAGACTCATCAAGTATACCATTCCTTTTATGAAGAGATGAGTATAGATAATAAGATCCCCCATAACGCTAAAAACCTGTTCATTGACCTAGCTGAAAGTATTGCCGGTAGTCTTAATGTTACCAACTGCTATGTGTGTGGAGGTACTAACATGGGAGACCAATGGCCTTGGGAAGCAAAGGAGGTAATGTCCGGTTCTGAGGCAGTTGACCAACTAATATCTACACAAGCCGATTATCATTTGAGTGTTAGAGGTAAATCTGAGTGGAGATTAAAGACCTCCATCATAGGTTATGTTTGCATAGCAAGGAAAGGAATAATGTATAATACTTCTGTAGGAGAATTAACTTGTCTAGGGCAAAAAGCTTATGATGATGATACTAAAAATACAACTTGGTGGTCGGCTTCAAATGTCTCAGAACCATCTAACCCGTTTGCTAGATATGCCAGTTTAAAGGATGTGTGGTTTGATTTATCCATCACATCTACCTGGAGAGCCCCAGCAAATTTGTACTGGATCTGTGGTAAGAAAGCCTATTCGGAGTTGCCACAGGACTGGGAAGGGGCATGTGTGTTGGGTATGCTCAAACCATCCTTCTTCTTGTTACCGATTGAAACAGGTGAGACTTTAGGTGTTAAAGTGTATGATGTGAATCATAGGAAGAAAAGGGGACCCTTAGAGATAGGCACCTGGGAAGATAATGAATGGCCTCCCCAGCGTATCATAGATTATTATGGGCCAGCCACGTGGGCAGAAGATGGTACCTTTGGTTATAGAACCCCTATTTATATGCTCAACCGCATTATAAGATTACAGGCGGTGGTTGAGATTATCACTAATGAAACATCACAAGCGCTCAATCTCCTAGTGAAACATAATACCAGGATGAGGACAGCAGTATACCAGAATAGATTAGCCTTGGATTACCTTTTGGCAGTAGAGGGAGGTGTATGTGGGAAGTTTAACCTAAGCAATTGCTGTCTTCAAATAGATGACGAAGGGCAAGCAATAGCTGAGCTTACTAGCCATATGGTTAAACTAGCGCATGTGCCTACTCAGGTATGGAAAGGGTACAATCCAAGTAGTTGGTTTGGTAGCTGGTATGAGTGGTTTGGAGGGCTTAAGGCAGTGGTAGGTGGAGTCCTACTGATTTTACTGTTGTGTCTACTCCTACCGTGTCTTATACCCTTAGTAGTTAGGTCTGTGCAAAGCCTGATAGGAAGTATAGCAGAGAGGAAGGCTGCTGCACAGATAATGGCGATATATAAGTATAAGGCTCTAGATCAAGGAGAACCAATGCAGGAAGATGAGTGTTAAAAGATTCACATCATAAGATAAGTCTGGTCTGGTTCAAGGTAACTTGCGGTGTAAGCAAAACTAAGGTTATGTGATGCCTCAAGTAATTGTAAGATATCAAGAGGCATCAAAGGGGGGAATGTGGTGGAATCTCGGTAAAAATAAATTTAGTAGGCCAAGATTACCACGTGGCATGTGTACGTGCATATGCTGACGTATCGATCAGTTGGTTGCACGAGGCAAGATACGATCAGTAGTGTACGGAGCATGTGCAAGAATACAGGATATAGTATTCCCCTCCTCCATTGTGCTGGACAAGCCATGCGGTCAAACAGGAAGTTAATTCTTATTTGTGTTGATTGGTTAAGAGAATGTGCGGGTGGAGCTTAATATGGGAGGAGTTATATGCCTATATAAGGAGCCTGCACTATTGTCCGGGGCTCAGAACTTGTGGTATTTTGGTGACGCTAGTCCCTCTGAGTCCCGATCGGTGATCCAATAAAGAATCTCTTCCTTCCTGAAGAAACCTGTGTCCATCTCTCTGTGCTTGGCTTCCGTCAGTTTCTCCGGTATCAACATGGAGTGCTGGAAATATATTATATGTTAGCAAGACAGGCAGTGAGACAAGCTACTTCATTTTAGTGCAATTTATGTCATCTGTTACTCATCTAACCCAAATTAAGACCCCGTCAGGCAATGTCTAATACCTGGGATGTTTACAGGTCTGGTCGGAGGTTCGCATGGGCGCTCTATTAACACTCAAGGTCACAGAAAATAAAAAATAAAGCCGTTACTATGGTGTTTAATTCCTTTGTGAGTTATTTTGTTTCCTTTTTCATGTCATCATGACTTAAGATGTAAATTGTGTTTTCATTCCATCATTGAATACTGTTCTGATGCCATTTTTTTAAATTGGATTTCTTTATTTTAGACTTGGCACAGCAGAAAATTTGGTTCATCCAAGTCGATATGTATGGGGAAAAAAATACAGATTATATTTATATAAGATATAAAAATAGAATTTTTAAACTGTTTATCCTTTGTCACTTTTATTTGTTTCACGATTCACCCAGATAGCGTTCCAGAGTTTGGGGGTTTAAACGAATCGCCAGTAGCCCACAATTCAGAGCATTCGCAATTTATTTCAAACCAAATGCACAAGCCATTTTATTAGACACTACGGCACTCAGTGAGGGTACGCCTCTGTTTACATGATGATTTGCAACCATAACAAATATAACTGTTCCTTTTCACAATGTGAAACTGTCAAAGCTTTAATAATAAAAGTTAACAGCTAATCAAAATACATCAAACAGTACATTTTATTGTAATTTCATGTTCTCAAGGATGAACTATTTCATAAAAGTTTCTGTAAACACAGATTTTGCCATAGATATGTCCACCATTGTTCCGCATTCGCTTAGCCTTATTACCTACTGTATAGTTTATACGTAACATGATTTAAACTGATTTACATGGTGTCTATGTTGCAAAGATGAGCACCATTAATTCCAATCTCAAACATATACTCTATATATACACGGGCAATATAAGACTAAAATATACCTAATATAGTTACATAGGCTGAAAAGCGGCATGTGTCCTTCACGTTCAGCCTGTCACGACTGCTAGTGAGGTCCAGCACACAGAACTATGTAACATCCACATAGACAGAACAGAAAATGATGGAACGTAAAACGGTCTTTAGAATGGACAGACTAATACGTTAAAGACAGAGAATGGTCAAGGGATAGCCGAGGTCAAGGAAGTCAGAAATATACAATACCGTTTAACAAGCCATGTCAGGGAAACCAAAAATCAGAATAGTCAGGAATAGCCAAGGTCAAAATACCCGGAATATCAAAAACAGGACAAGAAAACGCACTCTTGGGAACCAGGAACGGAAACCACGACAGGGCAATGAACCAGGGAACTTCAGGGATTTAAATATCCCTCCTTTGACTGTGATTGGTCAGAGGGTGACCTTTGACCCCATAACGTGTGTGTGCGTCGACGTTGTGACGTCACACGCACCTTCGTGTGACCTGGGGGGCGGAGCTATACATGGCCTTACCTGGCGGCGAGCCGGAGGCCGTGACACAGCCTTTCTCACATCTGTTTTTTTTTTAATTCAAAATAAGGCAAAAAAAAAAACAGTTTAAAGCGCTTCCAATTTTGCTACAAATTCCTTCTTGACCTCAGAATGGCAGTCAGATTTATCCTTTGATCAAGAAGCTATTACCCCAGAATTTAAAAAGTATATCGCTGAATATTATGTTTTTGTAAGTATGCATCCAGTTGCTGATTAAACATAGAAACATCTGTACAGACTGTGATAAAACAGCTTCAGGTAGAGAATGTCACATCATTGTTGTTCCTACTGTAAAAATCTCTTTCCTTTGCCTTAGACTAAATCTCCTTTCTTCCAGTCTAAAAGCGTGACCTCGTGTCCTATGTAAAGTTCTGTTTGTGAAGAGATTTTCAGACAATGGATTGCATTGGCCCCAGATACATTTGTATAATGCTATTATATCCCCTCTAATTTTGTAGCCCGCTTCTAAAACTTTTCTAGTGTCATATTATCCTTCTTTAGGGCAGATGCCCAAAATTACACAGCATATTCGAGATGTGGTCTTACCAGTGATTTATAAAGAGGCAGAATTATACTTTCATTCCGAGATTAATGATATGCAACCTCCATCTCTCCATTCGCCATATACATCTGCCTTATTCACCCGATAAAAGCTCACTTACGCTAAGACCCAGAGAACGTTTATATTCACCTTGACCCCCCAACCATTTACTGAACCTCCACCGATCAGACACATTCAGTACAATTTTGGATCCTTGTATGTTGTGCTGTTTATCTCCAATGTCAGACTTTTGGGGATTTCCCCAAAAATGTATAATAAATAAATATAGTGCAAACATGTCATTTAAGATCGCTTCTGTCCAGTGAAGCCTTTGCATGACATATACACACCGTATAACGAAACAATAAAAAGTGATAATTTAACAGTCTCAATAAAAAGGAATTAGTTAAATGATGAAAAAATATGACAATATTCATGACTGTAGAAGTCTAAGTAGTGTAAAGAGGGCCCCCTTTTAAATTTTTGGTCCCTCAATAGAGCGTGGGTGCAAAAAGGGGTCTTAACTGCCATGCAACTCCTATGATGGTTTGCCAGCTGGGGATTTGCCATTTGTCCATCCATGCAAGGTTGTATTTGTATGTAGTGCCTGTGTGTGAATGCAGGCATGTTTGTGTATGTTTACTCAGCTCATATATAATAATATGTTAAATTCTCACATTCCATTCAGACACCTCAGCAGCACCCCAGATTCTCTGCTGTGCTTTAGGCATTCTGTCACTGGGCCAGGGGGTTCCCACCACAATATGTCAAGCTGGTGCATAAACGTCTGCTAAAATTGCATTTTCTATGATTTTTAATATTACGTTTACTATCCTTTTAACATGCATGTTTAGGTAAAGGTAAAAAAAATAGGGGTGGGGCTAAGCCAGCAAACCGAGAAGTCGCAGAAAAGCTGGGCTCCTGCTGTGTTTGCCAATTTCGGGCTAAAAACCCACTGAATCGAAGCCTAAAGCACCCGAGATCAGCCACCTACAACAGGGGTGACCCGGCAACAAACTGGAAACCCTAATCGAGTGCCCGACGGATCAGACACCCAGAATGGAAAGCCGCGGCCTGCGGGGGATGGGACCGGGGAGAGGCGGCCGCTCTCCTCGCCCAGACACTGGAGGCACGACCCAACAGATGCCCTGCCCCCCGGCGGGGGTTATCCCGGTCCAATGCAAAGCAACAACCTACCCACAACCGCTGAGACTCATGTCGAGCTGCGGAGTAACATGAAACGGGACAACATGGCTGCCGCCACGTGCACCTGGCCCTCACAGAATGCGGAGCTGGAGGCCAAACTGGACGAGCTGTTCGACAAGTTCTGGGCGAAGCTGTCGTCCAGGGAGCAACGGGCAGGCACTAACACCCCTGCACTGCAGCTGACACTCACCCACTCAGAGCCGGCACCACCGCGAGCTCAGGCGATGCCCAAGGTGAGCCACAGCCAACGGACACGTGGAGTCCGTGGGCCGAAGCGACAACAACCGCCAACAACAGGGGCAAAACATAAAACTCACCCGGCGAACCCTACTCACCGCCCAAAGCTCCCACTGATAAAGCTGAGAAGACAACACATCGCAGACAGGCATGGGAGGCGGCTGAAGCTACCAACACGGGCCGTGTCTAAACCCAAATGCCGACTGGGAGCTGAGAAAGAGGCCCTCCCGGGCACACTCCTGTGCAAATCCCGGGCTACCCGTTCAACGCACCGCACCGCATGGGGAGACCATGCCATCGACAGGCCCATGCACACTTCTTCCGAGCTGGGGGTTCACCTGGAGGCAATCCTTCCACGCCACCCATACACCCGAGGGGACAGCCACACTCCGGCGGACCTTTGGGCCCACGACCCTGTTGATGGGGTCAATGGACATGTGGCACGGGCCCCTGCTAAGGCCTCGGGCCGAAGAAACATGGTGCCTGGACGACGGACACCCAGGAAGCACAGGGGGAGCGCTGCAACCCGGGGAGCAGAGACACACATGCCGCAGAAACGCGCACAGAG
The DNA here is from genome assembly GCF_036172605.1 of Pelobates fuscus. Classification (NCBI taxonomy): domain Eukaryota; kingdom Metazoa; phylum Chordata; class Amphibia; order Anura; family Pelobatidae; genus Pelobates; species Pelobates fuscus. The sequence continues at coordinate 132,039,043 of NC_086327.1, forward strand.
TGAGCAGGTGAGGGAAACCGAGACTGCTCTCAGGCGCCCTCACTATACTTGGACTCTAAGTGGCATAGGCTAAACGCCACACACGGACTCTCTCCAGACCCAGTGTACCAAGGGTACCAGCCAGTTATATGACCATGACTTCATGCTGTCTACCTCCCATGTTCGTTTTACTATTTATTTCTTTTCTTTTCTTTAGTCTTCATTTCTATATTGCCCATGTTGGTCTCGGAATTCTACTATCTTACGCCCTAATCCTACCGCAGTGCACACAGTATCTCTTGGCCCAGCCTGTAGCCCACTTGGCGTGTCTCCGCCATGTGAGAGTGTTGCATGTGATAGATAGATTGTACGTCTCACCCTATTATTTGTTACGCATTATTGTTTGCTATAGCACACTGTGACTAGTCAGGCGAGTAAGACTTATTTACAGTTCGTAACCCTCGTGACATGTTAGAAAGATTAAGCCTGTTTATAATGTGCACACTAAGCTCACATGTTCAACTTGAACGCATGCATGTCCTAATCAACTAGTCTGCCAACTTGTAACTATTATAACGTGTGAGGAGCTTAAACCTGTCTGTAACCTGCACATTAAGTTTACCTATACAAACATGCATGCACACTTGTCCCCCTCATCTTATCACCCAACTCTTTAAATCGGTGACATGTGGGGGAATATAAGCCTGTTTATAATATGTTTTCGTTAAACAACAAAAAAACTAAAATGAGGCATTACTATATCGGAAATGTAATTCAATGTTGTTGCTGTATTAACCCTATATTGCATACCACTCGTACATTTCCCCTTTCTTCATTCTGTAACCCACCTCGCATGCCTTAATAAAAGAAAGATTGACAAAAAAAAGCTAAAAAAAATACAATTAAATGTACAAATTCACTCCCTGTTATCCTGCAACTGGGCGCCACAATCTTAGCTCCCTGTCAATCACTTTTATAAGCTCCGCCCTTTACACCTGGCAGTCAGTATAGAGAGAGCCACCTCCATCTTAGCTCCCTGTCAATCATTGTTATAAGCTCCGCCCTTTACTCCTGGCAGTCAGTATAGAGAGAGCCACCTCCATCTTAGCTCCCTGTCAATCATTGTTATAAGCTCCGCCCTTTACTCCTGGCAGTCAGCACAGAGAGAGCCACCTCCATCTTAGCTCCCTGTCAGTCATTGTTATAAGCTCCGCCCTTTACACCTGGCAGTCAGTATAGAGAGAGCCACCTCCATCTTAGCTCCCTGTCAATCATTGTTATAAGCTCCGCCCTTTACACCTGGCTGTCAGTATAGAGAGAGCCACCTCCATGTTAGCTCCCTGTCAATCATTGTTATAAGCTCCGCCCTTTACTCCTGGCAGTCAGTATAGAGAGAGCCACCTCCATCTTAGCTCCCTGTCAATCATTGTTATAAGCTCCGCCCTTTACACCTGGCTGTCAGTATAGAGAGAGCCACCTCCATGTTAGCTCCCTGTCAATCATTGTTATAAGCTCCGCCCTTTACACCTGGCAGTCAGCATAGAGAGAGCCACCTCCATGTTAGCTCCCTGTCAATCATTGTTATAAGCTCCGCCCTTTACACCTGGCAGTCAGCACAGAGAGAGCACACAGAGAGGAGGAAACATTAAACAATGTAACCATATATCCTCTGCCAATGCAATGTGCTCCCTGGGTGGGCCTTGCCTGACATGATTATCATATTACTTGCTAAATCTTTGATATGAATTAAAAAGAAAATTAAGCATCACATGAAAAAGGATAAGGTTAAAATCTCTATCTCCCATACTTATGAGGGCATAGGAGTCTTGTCTTCTCCCATGGTTTCCAATAATAATGTGCCTGTTGTCATGCGTTACTACCCACATGGCAGGTACTTCCAAATATCGAGATATGTCCATATTTGCTGCGCACAGATCATTGGGGTGAACGCAAGTCTCTTTAGATTATGGAAAATGAATGTTCCAGGCAGGATTCATATCAACGCTAAACACAGTAAGGTAAAATCTTGTCCTCTTTCACCAGGGTTAGGCAATCATCATGGACCCCTCCGGATGTTGTAAAACTGTGCCATAAAGCAATGCCAACATTGTGGTTTGAAAAGCGACATGTTTGTAGCTATATTTACTATCTCTACCTGTTTTATATTTATTTAGTGAAATGTCAGATCCACAGTAATTTATCATAGTGTTTCTATTTAATCTCTTTATGTCCAGGCAGTTACAGCTCTTACAATAATATGAGTTAATGATAACTGGAAACATTAAGTTTGTTTTGTGATTATTACAGTCTAATTTGTTGTAGTTTATTATTGCAACTTATGACAGATGTTGTGTAATACATTTCCTGGCTTTCTGCCAATCTCTGATATCAAGGCTCTGACACTTTACTGGTCTGGGAGCCACTAATGGACATATGGGCCGTGCCAGTATGTAACATTTCTTATCAACAGCTTTTAGCATTTGAAACATACAAAATAAACAGAATTAATAATAAAACTGTTGAATAAAGAGATGTTAACTTGGTTAATAAAAAGCAATATAGTTATATACTTCACACACTGCCCTGATATATACCCCATGCACAGGGCAATATATAGGCCCCAGTATGTTCACAAGGTTTTATGAATTGCCCTGTGCAAGGGTATCTATCACATAACCTTGTGCACACAGATTGCACTCTCAGGACTTGCTACAGCAAGCAGAACTTACCCCAGCACAGAGATGGCACTCATAGGACTTGCCCCAGCACAGAGATGGCACTCACATGACTTGCCCCAACACAGAGATGGCACTCACATGACTTGCCCAGCATCCAATACCTGCTAATTAGGTGGATTAACTTGGATTATGAGAGGTCTTACAGGTGAGCAGGTAGATTGAGAAGGGCAGGGTTTAAATCATGGATTTCGCGAAGAGGTTTTCAGGATTTCGGAGAATTAAGACACTGATTAAATTTAAGTGGGTTTGTGGGCAGTATTTTATCCTGACACTCAGATGGTACATTGTGTTGGACGAACCCTTAGGACATAGCGGATTGCGATGATTACACTAAAATGTGAAACAGAAAGATTTTCTATCTGAGAATATGAAGATAGAATAACAAATATCAGGAGAACATTTATTTACAATATTGGATGAATTGCAAGCACATAAATGTAGGACACAGAAGTAAATAGCAACAAAAATAAATAAATAGCAAAAGCACACATTTTAACATTTTAATTATTCTTTAAATTATATTTTATCTTGTGGAGAGAAGAAGTATCAGGTGTAGCGCTCTAATTGCCTGTAGTAGATATATAGGTGTATAGAGGAAATATTTGATATACCTTTGAGGGATCGTATATACTTATATGTGGTCCCAATACGTTCAAATAAAGCTTAAATAAAAAACACAAATATACAAAACATAGTGTAACCTGTATATAAATATATAATGAATTAAGAAATGTAAATTTCTAACTCACACTTTTCTGAGCTAAAACACTAGCTCAGGTATATGCGCCTATAGGGTCCGTTAAGGCGACCCTCACCCTCCTTTGGCTCCGAATATCTCCAGGGTTATGTCCTAGATGATAGGTATAGGAGGGAAAACATAAATAGCGTAGTACAGTCGATATACTAGGTATATATTATGAAGTAGCACATATGTACTCACAAACCCAGAGCCAGTCAGTCGGCTCACTTCATAAGACGTATGTGGTTAAGGACCACATTCCTTCTTTGTTAAAGCAGGTGGAAATAAAAGCCGTGTGTAAAAAAGTGTAAAAATATAATTTATTATAAAAAATATATATATATAAACATATAAATTACAAATATATACAAGCAAAAAAAGGCGCTATATGTTGGCAGTGACAGTGAACATAAAAGTGAAGCAATATTTTAAATACTGAAGCTGCACCTTAGAGTGTAGAATAGCTCCAAACACCACTAAATGTACAATCCAAAATAATAAGGTGCGCTACTATTTAAAAAAAATCTTATTTAATATAATGTGATATATTATAAAGTGCATGTGCAATGTGCAATATGTGAAAGTCCAAACAAGAGAAATATACACTCACAGTTTATAACTGGAATATGCAACACTGGCGATGGTTATCACTCAGGGTGACATAAATATGCAAAATAAGCAGAAAAAGAGAATCATAGGATAGTATGACTAAAATGGAAACAAAAAATAATAAAAAGGAGGGAATAAATCTCACTCACAAAGCAAGAGCAGTAAGAAGTCTGCTCTAACAGTTAGAGCAGACTTCTTACTGCTCTTGCTTTGTGAGTGAGATTTATTCCCTCCTTTTTATTATTTTTTGTTTCCATTTTAGTCATACTATCCTATGATTCTCTTTTTCTGCTTATTTTGCATATTTATGTCACCCTGAGTGATAACCATCGCCAGTGTTGCATATTCCAGTTATAAACTGTGAGTGTATATTTCTCTTGTTTGGACTTTCACATATTGCACATTGCACATGCACTTTATAATATATCACATTATATTAAATAAGATTTTTTTTAAATAGTAGCGCACTTATTATTTTGGATTATATATAAACATATAGTATAAAAAATATATGATGTAATATCAATAACACTTATTCGGCTATAGTCCAATAGGTAGTTCTATGTGCTCACTGTTCCTCCAGGACGCGTTTCGCCAATAGGCTTCCTCAGCTGGAAAAATTCTGTGTGATCTCTAAGGACTCCTTCCTGCTTTAAATACCCTGTTGATTGTAGCATCTCTGTATCTGGGCTCTTCATTTTCGCGGGCAATCTCCATGGGAACGGAGATGCCCTGCGGTTCAAGCCTCCTGTTCGTCTATTTAATCCGTGTATGCGCAAATGCGTACTTCCGGTTTCGGCTCCTTCGGCCTTATGCGTTCCACTGTGCGTTCCACAGTGCGTTCCACAGTCTGTTCCATAATGTATAACAGCCTCTCTAAGTCCTTTGCTATGTTGAGTGGTGAATTACTCACAGCACACATTATAAATACATAAATATAGTCATGTATATTACATAAAATTACTTTATTCTTATAAAAAAGATTTTATACATCAAAACTATTTAAAACTATACATACATATTAAATTTGTGCAGCAAATAAGTTGTATAAAATACTTGTTGAAATACAATAGTAGATCATTCTATAATATCTCATTTGGAGGAGGGATACGGTAATTACAATCCAAGAGGTGAAAAAAGAAATGTATATGAATGGATAACAGAGAATATTAAAAACGAAACTTCCATAGGTAAAAAGTGCCTTTAAAGTAAGGATAAAACTTGTCCAAAAATTAAAAATATATTTAACCAAGATACTTATATATAAAAAAGAAGAAGGGTCTGCAAGGGGATTCATACAGTACTAAAAATGTAAAGTGAATTAAAAAAGGGAGAAGGGAGAGGTTAGAAATGGTCAATTAGTTTAAGAAATGGCACATTTCGAAGTCTGAATTGAATCCGTTAGGAATCAGACTATTTAATTTAAATATCCATTCCATTTCAATTTTGCTTAATTTTAGGTTGAAGTTACCTCCCCTCCAATCTTTGGATATTTTATTAATTCCCCAAAACATAGGACCCCTTATTTCACAATTATGGTGAGTTTTATAATGTAATGACACACTATGTTTTTCAAAACCTTTACTAAGTATTGGCCCATTCTCCTACAAGACCCCATTTTAAAGACCTTCCTCCCAGAGAAACCCGTTTTATTCATAGAGGAGTAAACAATTTATGGAACACTTTAACTTCTAGTTCTATAAAAGAAAAACCGAACACTAACATAACCTTCCTTAACACAGAGAAAGTTGTTTTTGGATGCGTGCAGTGCTTAGCCTGCAAAAGAACCGAGAATAAAAAAAGACACAAAAAAACATGTAAATGCAATGAAGGGCATGAATATCCAATTAGAGAATGTATTACCTGTCATTCCAAAAACCTCATCTACCTCATCCAATGCCCTTGTGGGCTTAATTATGTAGGTAAAACTACAAGAGCCCTATATTTAAGGATAGAAGAGCACAGCCGTAATATTAGTAAAGGTTTTGAAAAACATAGTGTGTCATTACATTATAAAACTCACCATAGGGGGCGGGGCCTGGCCATCATGGTGGTTAGATGCACATGGTGTGAGCTCCTCACATAAAGCCTCAATTCCACTATTTAATGGTGGGATCATACCTGCAGCAAACACTTAAACGTGAACCTACCTGACCCTGTATGCTGGGGTAACTTCCTGACCAAGTCTGGAGCTCCACCACATAGCCTTGTGGCCTGGAAATCTTTTGCGGCCTAGACGTCTGGGGCACTCCATGGAGAGGAAAAACGGCTGATCTCCAAATCTGGACCTAATAGCGTCCTCAGAACAGACCCGAAAGCCCTGTTCACCCCCCCTTTGGACCGGTGGGGGTTATCCCGGACCCCATTGGTGTAATCGTGTGGCTCACCCTGCAAAACCCTGACAAGCTATAACTCTGAAGGAAGACAGCCTGCTACCTAAAATGGCGGCACCGCCAGGGCCTACAGCGATTCACGCCTACCCACAGTCATCCACTACTGTGGACCCGCTTTTACAGGCATTCGACAGAATATGTGGTCAATTCTGGCAGAAACTCAAAGACCGGGCCCATGCCACTACTCACATGGCCCAAACTGTGATACCTCGGATCAAATCTACAGACGCAGCCCGGCATATTCCCCACGCAGCAGCACGGAGACGCAAGCAGCAGGCACACAAGTGCCGAAGTAACAGCACCCTGGTGCGGAAGTCAGGAGGACCGCAACCCTCGCAGCGCTCCCGGATAAGGGGCCATAGCACAAAACGACGACCAAATCCTGGTCCCTCATGCCGCCCCCAGCGGGTGAAGACATCCTCCACAGAGAGCCCTCAAGTCCCGAGTTCAGTCCCGGTGAGGGTCTGGAGCTGGAGAGTGGCACAACGGTGGATCATACCTGCAGACAAGTATAGAGACTTACCGGGCGGCACTCCGCTCTTGATACCCAGGGGCATAGGTTGAACTTGGTGTTAGGCTCATCGCATACACAACGTAGTCACCTACACAGGCTGATGCCACATCACTTCCTTCTCCTATAGGTTTTGCAAATTATTGTTTTTATTTCTGTTTCTTATAATTTCATTACACACTGAGATGCAGGACCATACTGTCCAATCTCATCACCAGTGGTCAACTCTTTCAAGTACTAACCCAGCAAGTCATATAGTAATATTACAAATGTTGTCTCACCCTTTAATTAGCCTATAACTTGCTTTCTGATTGTTTTGTGATATAACTCGCATGTCTAGCTATTCAATTCTTTGCTATTATTACATATGCATATCTGATAGTACCTGCATCAGTTTAAATTGAATGTCCTGATATATGTTTGCCTAGACAATGTTAATCACTCTTGTTACCTTTTTGATTACAAAAAAACAGTGCAGCATATCTTGTCATTTTGCCTTGTGTGTAAATAACTCTGCACTCCAAAAATAAAGAATAAAATAAATAAATAAAACTCACCATAATTGTGAAATAAGGGGTCCTATTTTTTGGGGAATTAATAAAATATCCAAAGATTGGAGGGTAGGTAACTTCAACCTAAAATTAAGCAAAATTGAAATGGAATGGATATTTAAATTAAATAGTCTGATTCCTAACGGATTCAATTCAGACTTCGAAATGTGCCATTTCTTAAACTAATTGACCATTTCTAAGCTCTCCCTTCTCCCTTTTTTAATTCACTTTACATTTTTAGTACTGTATGAATCCCCTTGCAGACCCTTCTTCTTTTTTATATATAAGTATCTTGGTTAAATATATTTTTAGTTTTTGGACAAGTTTTATCCTTATTTTAAAGGCACTTTTTACCTATGGAAGTTTCGTTTTTAATATTCTCTGTTATCCATTCATATAATTTTTTTTTTCACCTCTTGGATTGTAATTATCCCTCCTCCAAATGAGATATTATAGAATGATCTACTATTGTATTTCAACAAGTATTTTATACAACTTATTTGCTGCACAAATTTAATATGTATGTATAGTTTTAAATAGTTTTGATGTATAAAATCTTTTTTATAAGAATAAAGTAATTTAACATGACTATATTTATGTATTTATAATGTGTGCTGTGAGTAATTCACCACTCAACATAGCAAAGGACTTAGAGAGGCTGTTATACATTATGGAACAGACTGTGGGACGCACCGTGGAACGCACCGTGTAACGCATAAGGCCGAAAGAGCCGAAACCGGAAGTACGCATTTGCGCATACACGGAAGTAAATAGACGAACAGGAGGCTTGAACCGCAGGGCATCTCCGTTCCCATGGAGATTGCCCGTGAAAATTAAGAGCCCAGATACAGAGATGCTACAATCAACAGGGTATTTAAAGCAGGAAGGAGTCCTTAGAGATCACACAGAATTTTTCCAGCTGAGGAAGCCTATTGGCGAAACGCGTCCTGGAGGAACAGTGAGCACATAGAACTACCTATTGGACTATAGCCAAATAAGTGTTATTGATATTACATTATATATTTTTTATACTATATGTTTATATATATATATTTTTTATAATAAATTATATTTTTACACTTACGGCTTTTATTTCCACCTGCTTTAACAAAGAAGGAATGTGGTCCTTAACCACATACGTCTTATGAAGTGAGCCGACCGACTGGCTCTGGGTTTGTAAGTACATATGTGCTACTTCATAATATATACCCAGTATATCGACTGTACTACGCTATTTATTTTTTCCCTCCTATACCTATCATCTAGGACATAACCCTGGAGAAATTCGGATCCAAAGGAGGGTGAGGGTCGCCTTAACGGAACCTATAGGCGCATATACCTGAGCTAGTGTTTTAGCTCAGAAAAGTGTGAGTTAGAAATTTACATTTCTTCATTTATTATATTTTTATATACAGGTTACACTATGTTTTGTATATTTGTGTTTTTTATGTAAGGTTTATTTGAACGTATTGGGACCACATATAAGTATATACGATCCCTCAAAGGTATATCAAATATTTCCTTTATACACCTATATATCTACTACAGGCAATTAGAGCGCTACACCTGATACTTCTTCTCTCCACAATTTCTGATAGAAAGATAAGCACGGTGATATAGCAGCTCACGGAAATATTGGTATATACAAGGATATAAAATTACGTAAATAAGCGCTTGTACTTTCCATTTTGTACTGTTATATTTTTTCTTGCCTACGGTATGTATGATAAAATCTATAAAATGCTTAGATTTCATATTTATGGAACTTTGTGAGGAAATCGATATAAAATTACTAAATGAATGCAAAATAATGCGTGGTGCAGTCTTTTCACTCCCAGCCTTCCCTTTTGCCTTTCTAAATGCTGACTGAAGAACGGATCCCTGCGGAGAGACTCATTTTACAGCAGAGATAGAGTAAGTGGATGTTACGGATGAGTTTACACTCTGGAATTCTTAAGAAGCTGGTTTTCCAGAAATAAACATTTATATTTATTTATAGCCATCCTTTTCAGAAATACAATTTACTTGGGAGTACACCAAACAAACAAAATGTAAATAAACACAAATTCATTTTTTCTTTTTTTATAGCATGAAATTACAATTTTATAACAAGACACGGAGGCTCATATTGCATATCCCTTTCTTTACTGTTGACAAATAGCAGCAAAGGAAACAAACAGAATGAAAAAAGAATGAACATGTGATAATATAGGCCCCTCCCCCTCAGGTCCCAGTATAACAGGCAGCACTTCCCTTCCATTTCCCTCTTTCTTTGCTGCTCTGACACAAAGATAAGTACATGCCATATTTTTCTCCTCATATTTCTCTTATATACTGTTCATTGATAGTTTAATTGATATTTATTTAATTTGTATTCATTTAGTCTTTTATTTCTAGGTTAATATTTGTGTCGTTATACACTAGCCTCAGGGCCCAGACCTCCCCTGCTTATGTAATCTTGTCTGTTTCTTCTGCTCGAGCGCCTCTCTGCGCACCTCTCCTTGTTTCATAATTTCACCGCGTATCTCGCGGGTGCTCCGAATCCCGCGAGATTCCCGGCGGCCATTTTCTGACATCCTGTCCCTACCTCTTAGTGTGTCGCTGGTCTGGGCCCTGGTGAGAGCGTTTTTTCCTTTGATTAGTTTGTTTGGGTGACTAACCCATACGTCCTTTATCATGCCTAAACCCAGACTATCTACTGGGTCCGCTCACTCTGGGGAGTCGGATTCCCCAGTAATCAGAACTGAGGTCCCTGTCACCTCAGATATTTCGCCTTCTATGGCGGATGGGACTACCCAACCCGGTGGACCACAGTTTCTAGCGCTACAGCGCTCAGTGACAGACGCCATTATGGCTGCTATGGGGTCTATGTCCTCCACCCTCTCCCACACCATTTCACAAGCCCTCTTGCCCCGTCCTTCAGACGAGCAACTCTCGGGCACCTTGACACCCCAGGGAGAGGTATCTAAAGGGGACTTCAAAAAGGCTGCCCGTAAGTCTAAACACTCCTCTGCCTCCAGAAACACCATGACTGGCGTACCTTCGGTCGCCCCAGAAAGCGTGTCCCATCCACGCAAAAGAGCCTTTCCGCGCCAGGCAGAACGGGCGCGGCTTTGGAAATGTGCTAGAGCACAGATTGAGAGCGACACCGACTCAGAAATCGGGTCAAATGAGGAGGCTTTGAACGAGTCAGATACCGACTCTGATGCGGATTCCGCCGATGGCGCTCTCGGCCTCCTTTCCTCTGCTCAGGCAGAGATGCCCGGAGGCGAGACAGGGACCAGGAACCCCGCGGCTGCGGGGCCATCCCTCGTGGATCCTTCGGGGGTCCCACTCTTCGACCCGGATGACCTTCATCATCCGAGGTCGGCGGAGTGGCTCCCGGCCGACCACGTTGCCACATACCTGGAAAATTGGGTCAGAAAACCCTTAAGCAAGGCGGCCCGCAACAAATTGAGGGCGGAGTGTCCTAGGCCTCTGGTGCCCAACAAGGTGTGTGACACCCCAGAGGTTGATCCTAAAATGACCCAGTTCCTCACCAAACTGGGCTGGAACCCCCGTAAAGGACTAGAGTCCGCTTTGAAGTCCTGCCAGGACAAGCACCTGGATATATTCGGGCCTTTGGCCAAATTATTTGACTTGGCGGAAGACGCCAGAGCGGAGAACCGCATGGTCGACCCTGAGGACCTTAGAGGTTGGGTCCAGAGAGCAATTTGTATTGCTGGGAGTGTAAATACCTCCCTATCTATTGAAAGGCGTAAAGCCATATTGTTCAAAATTGAGCCCAAACTAGCCAACCTCGCCCTTACGGAGGCGGGCAAAGACGCCCAAGGACTCCTCTTCGGAGACTCCTTCATTAAAGACTTAGGGCGTTTTGTGGGGGCATTCACGGCTCTAGACAAGGCCCAGGCCTCCATGAGGCGAGTATTCCAGGGGCGGGTCTCTACCAGGGCCGGCAGAATCAGGAGCCGTCTGTCCGGCCGCAACTATCCCCAATCCCGCGGCACGGGAAGAGGCTCCTTTCAACAATATAACCAATACCAGGAGACCTCCCGCCCCATGTTTTTTCCATCCCGTGGACGTCAATGGCGCTCCAGAAGCCTTCGGGGTAACCCAAACTCCAGACGACCATACGGTGAGCTGCCTTCTACCACACATTTCTTCTCCGGGTTACATAGGGGGCAGACTCCAACATTTTTTCCCAGCCTGGTCACAAATCACTTCAGATCCCTGGGTACTGGCCACTATTCGGGGCTTCCATATAGAACTCACCTGCCACCCTACACACATTCCACCTCCTCGACCGATCCGCTTTTCCCTCCAGGATCGCGGTCGGATCGACGAAGAACTTTCAACCCTCCAATTCAAAGGGGCTATCGAACTAGCACCCCCCAGCCCTGCGGGCGTAATAAGCAATATCTTCCTAGTGGAAAAGAAAGGCGGCCAATTGAGGCCAGTCATAAATTTGCGCCCCCTCAATGCCGTAGTCAGGTACCGCCATTTCAAGATGGAGGGTATTCACCTGCTAAGGGATCTCCTCCTCCACGGAGACTGGCTAGCGAAACTAGACCTAAAAGACGCGTACCTGACAGTGCCAATAGCGGAGACCTCTCGGGACCTCCTACGCTTTTACTGGCAACACGAAACATGGCGATTCACCTGTCTGCCCTTTGGCCTATCCTCAGCCCCGTGGTGTTTCACAAAACTTCTACGGCCCGTTATGGCCTGGCTACGCAGTCGAGGAGTTCGGCTAATCGTCTACCTAGACGATATTCTCCTCATGGCTCAGGAGCGCTCCACCCTCCTCACACACCTACGACTAGCCATAAACCTCCTGTCACGCTTAGGTTTCATAATCAACTGGGAGAAGTCATGCCTGACCCCCGCCACCCGCTTGGAATTCCTAGGATTCCAAGTGGATTCGGGGGCAGCAACGCTGAGTCTCCCGATATCCAAGATTCGATCCATCCGCAAGGAATTACGCAGGGCCCTTATCCGGCCCCAGCTCACCCTACGCCAATTGGCACGCCTCATAGGCCTACTGGCCTCTTCAATCCAGGCTGTGTTCCCAGGCCCGCTCCACTACCGAGCGCTACAGCGCCTAAAGATCGCTCACCTAAGAGCCGGGGCATCCTACGCAGACCTGGTCTCTCTGGACAACGAGACGAAAGACGAGTTGCGATGGTGGATTCTCAACCTGTCTGCATGGAATGGCAAAGCCATCTTCGGCTTAACGCCGGAATTCACGATCGACTCGGATGCGAGTCTACACGGTTGGGGAGCCCACTGCGAGGGCATCTCAACTGGGGGCCGGTGGTCGGAGTCCGAAGCCCGACTACATATCAATGCCCTGGAACTTCTGGCAGGCTCCTTCGCCATCCGCAGCTTCGCCAAGGACCATGCCCTATCGTGTATTCGGCTCCGCATGGACAATGTTTCGGCGGTGAGATATGTCAACCACCTGGGTGGTACACAGTCGGCGGTCCTGGCCAGGTTGGCGAAAGACTTTTGGGAATTCTGCCTGGAACGGAACCTGATGGTCTACGCAGAGTACTTACCTGGTCTGCACAACGTCCAAGCGGACTGGGGTTCACGTTATCTTTCAGACACCAGCGACTGGAGATTAGCCAGGAAGGTGTTCTCCAACATATCATCTCTCTGGGGACCATTTACCATAGACCTTTTCGCCTCCCGGCTCAATGCCCAACTCCCACGCTTCTTCAGCTGGAGGCCGGACCCAATGGCGGAGGCAGTGGATGCCTTCCTACAAGATTGGAAGGGAGGCCTCCTCTATGCCTTTCCCCCATTTTCCATGATCCCTCGCTCACTCCTGCAGACCCGCAAACACCGGGCGGAGCTAGTCATGGTCACCCCATTTTGGGAAACGCAGTCTTGGTTTCCCCAAATGCTCGAGATGACGTTGGACTATCCTCGACTCCTGCCGGGTCGCCACGACCTGCTGCAAGACCCGACGGGTCGCTATCATCCCCTCCGGCTGGAGGGCTCTCTCCCACTTCTGGCATGGCGAATCTCCGGGGACCCTGGGAAATCCAAGGAGTTTCGGACGCAACTAGACTCTTATTGGCTGCAGCATGGGCTCCCGGCACTAGACGGGCATATGGGTCAGCTTGGCGAGCTTGGGCTAGCTGGTGCATGGCTCGGAACGAGGATCCCGTTTCGGCCCCTGTAACAACGATCCTGCAGTTCCTGACGTCTCTCTTCGAAGCCGGTAAGGCTTACAGGACCATTAACCTTTACCGTTCCGCTATCTCGGCGATTCACCAAGGCTTCGAGAGCCGCCCCGCGGGACAACACCCTCTGGTGTGCCGACTCGTCAAGGGCTCTAGATTTTCAAGGCCACCCAGGCCCCGCTACTCCACGACCTGGGATGTTTCAGTTGTATTGGCTTTCCTCTCATCCTGGCCCGCTAATGCAGGACTCTCCCTCAAACAGCTGTCGGCCAAATTGGTGTGCCTGCTCTGTCTCATCTCATGCAAGAGAGTCTCGGATGTCAGTGCACTGGACGTCGATGCCAAGTCATACACCCCGGACGGGGTAACTTTTAACATCAGCAGACGCACTAAGACGTCCATCAAAGCGGTATCCTACCCTAGTTTCCCTGCCTCTCCTTCGCTATGCCCAGTGACCTGCCTTCGTGAATACGAATCTCGCACCGAACCTCACCGATCTACTGCCTCCCGTCAGTTGTTCTTATCTTTCCGTCCCCCTTTTCACCCAGTTTCCAGCACTACCTTATCACGCTGGGTGAAATGGCTGCTGGCCCAAGCGGGCATTGACACTACAGTGTTCGGCGCCCACTCCGTACGAGGGGCATCGGCCTCTTCTATGATGTCTGCGGGCGCCCGCCTAGAGGACATTATGAGAACAGCTGATTGGTCTAGGGAATCTACCTTCCGAGAATTCTACTTTCGGCCGGCCCCACACACATTCGCTGTAATAATGGATCAGCTTTAAACTTGCAATATGAGCCTCCGTGTCTTGTTATAAAATTGCATGATTTTGCTATTACATGACGAAAAGTCATGATTTTATTAAAGACACGGAGGCGAGTATTGCCCCACCCTTTTTTTTTGTTATTCTCACGCTGGTAAGTATGTATCTCCCCACCCAAATTACTCATACCACGACACACCACATAGTATAGTTTGGGACGGTAAGTGGGGCCGTCCTTAGACTTGTTGTTTTTCAATATTACTGGATATGTTAACATTGATTGTTTTGTGGGATTGTATATACAAGGGTCTTTGTTCTCACTGGTGTAACCTTGTAACTAGTTACAAGTATCGACTTTAACCTGTTGGCTCCTGTCCTTTATATCTCCACAGCTTAATCTGGCAAGACGTCTAGCAAGGATCCAGTTTATTGGCCTCCTCCCGCTGTCCTCCATCGGTCCTATGGATTCTACGGCCACACTTCCCAGTTTGTGATGTTATAACTCCTCGGTTTTTTCTGTTATTACCTTGGGACTTTATTCTCGCATTACTCTAGTTATGGACATTGTTCTTTGGTCGCATCTGCAGAAAGAGGGAAATGGAAGGGAAGTGCTGCCTGTTATACTGGGACCTGAGGGGGAGGGGCCTATATTATCACATGTTCATTCTTTTTTCATTCTGTTTGTTTCCTTTGCTGCTATTTGTCAACAGTAAAGAAAGGGATATGCAATACTCGCCTCCGTGTCTTTAATAAAATCATGACTTTTCGTCATGTAATAGCAAAATCATGCAATTTTATTCTATGTTTAAGCAAAAGCTTTGGATTCAATGTTTCACAATAATTTTTTAAGTAAAAGGATTCAATAGAATTCAAACATGAAATATCAAGGAAATTAAATTGTATCACTTTTTGAATAAACTTTTTTTACATAAACATACTGATTAGTATTTAGTGTGATTTTTAATTAAAGAATTTGAGGTTTATCCAGCCCGCATTGGTTAATGTTCCACATATAACGTGTTTTTTATTCTATAATACAGGTGTTAACACGCTATGTGATAACATGTTTGCGCTGCCATGTATTACAGCAGCTCACTTGGTTATCAGAGAAGTGTTAAATGAAATTGTGTTAATAAATTAATGTTTAGCGATGTTTACTAATGTATGAGTAATTTATGAGCCATGCAATATAAAGTGAGCACATTAAAAGGAGGATTGTAAATATTCTGAAACAGGATCCCGAGAGCAGATTAACGATATATACGGAGAATGACCCTTGATCACACTGGGTATTGACTTTACATAACCAAATGCCACAGTGTTAGAATATTAGATGGGGGAGAGCTGGGGGGAGAGGACAGGGAGGAGAGGGTTCAGGGGGGGCAGAGTGAGGGAGGGAGGGGGGCAAAATGTCATGTTTGCAAACAGTAATGTGGTGACAGTGGGCTAAGTAACTAAAATGCAAATAGTAGGGAATTGAAATTACAAAATCCCTCTATTATAGCAGAATAGGGAAATATTTTGCAATCAGAACTTTCCCTAATTTTTGCAATTTGGTTTTTCAATTTACTCCAGTTTGGTGTTTGTGAATAAAGCACACGGTAATGTCTGATTGCCATTCAATACTGATTGCTGTTTGACTTCTTTAACACGGGACAGGGGGACTTTGTTAATGGTTAAAAGGTGCCCCATTCACTGTATGAATCTGGCAAAGTTACTGGAAGTTAAGACGGTTTGGGACATACTATTAGACTTGTTTACTAAAATGTGAATTGACAAAATTCTAATGGATTTCTAAAATAGCTCAAGAGGACAAATTATTGCTAGTTCCCTCTTCTGCTGGTGATCCAATCCCTTTTGAATTCTCCACAATTCGCGGTTCATTGTCTGTACGCAGTGACACGGATAACGGCAAAATAGTCTGACTGAATGGTTGATTTTTAATTGTAAATTAATAGAATAGATGTGGGTAGTTAGAAATGTTTGGTGCTGCCTGCAGTTAATTTTCCTCAACATCTGAATAAATGTCAGTTTGTTTATGTGGCGAAAGCCACTTTGCCACTAGGGTTTGGAGGGGACTACTTGCCAGCCTTTTACCCTTTGACTATAGCCCCCTTAATTTATTATGGTTAAAAACCTCTATTTATACTTATTATGACTTTGGACAATAATTATTCGAACTTTCAAAGCAACACTTCGAACTCCCAAACTCCCGAAGCCATTTTTAAGTGCCATTCGACCACATGGCGGCCACCATCTTGTTCGCATGGACTAAAACCATGAATAGACTTCAGGGGGATGCCCTGGAACTGTTTTCGGCATGAAAACCACATGGTTCCCAGTCGGTTCTCCAGCGGCACTTAGCCGCGATTATATGGAACTGTTTTCGGCATGGGACCATGCCTTCGCCTGGGAAAAACTATGACTTCTATAACATTTCTAACACCCTGATCTGATCTAGGTGATTTTTGGATTTGTTGTTCACCCAGATCAGGGCTATCAGGGGATGTTGTGTTTTGGGGTACTTATGGGACTTTATAATAAATGTATGTTTTTCTGCCTGGAGATAATTGAGTTACATACAGTACTTCATGGTTCATGCAATTATCTCACAGACAGAGGGCAGACATTGTATTGTGTGATATGGGAGTGTCGTACAGTTAATTACTGTTCTTATTGGCTTATTGTGTCCTTGTGCCCAACAAGGTGTCACTCTTGTTGGGAAACTTGCATAAAAGGCCAGTGTGCCTCCATTAAAATTAAGTTCCTGCTTAACCCTCAACACGTAGCTTGGTCTTGTGATTGGAGGGGAACTGCTATATTCACACTGGGGATTGCTATACTCCTTATACTCACATGGGTTCTAATCACTAGCTCTTGTAAGAGCTGTTCCTGCTACGCTCTCTGAAGTAGGAGAGGTCTTTCCACATGGTCCTGGATATCCAAGGTTGGTCCAGGGTGGGAGGAAGACGGCGATATCCCAGCTAAGCTACGGCGGTTGTGGAGTCTGAGGTACCTATGGTTTCCCGTGCGGTGCTAACGGTCCTCAGTCTATGTTAGGAAGCATCTGTTGACGCAGGTGCCCAGTCGGGGTGCCAGGTGATCCGTCACAGGTTAAACTTGTTAATTATAATTTTTAAATGATACATATGTTTGCAATCTGTGCTGCTTCCACTGTGGAGACGTGTTATAAATGGAGAAAATAAATATGGAGATTAGGTTATGCTTTTGCTCAGGGATTTGTTGGTGGTCTGTAGTATTTGGGGAGGGTTTAGCTGTAATTGATGGTTTATGAAGGTGGGCAGACTTGGAGGATTAACTGGGGATTTATAACTTATATGCAATAATAGCCAAACTGGGGAAAAAACTGTTGAAAACAAGAATTTTTTAATATCCAGTTATTCGGTCAGGTGTTAAAAATACAGTGTTTGGTAAATAACTCACCGATAGGTAAATGGGAAATCTTTAGAAAGTCTACGTGGTTATTTACTAAACCGTGAATTTTTAACAATTGACGGCATAACTTAAATTAAATAGTAAAACTCTCCTTTTAATAGTTTTTCCAGTTTGGCTACTTTTGGGGCTAAGAAATAATCCCAGATCATTTAATAATATAGAAAAACCAAAAACTTTGGGATATGGTTGTAAAATCTAAAAACAAGGGACAAAACAAATATATAGTATAATACAATTTGGTGAGACAATTATGCGCTTAATGAAATGCACTCACAGGATATGAATGGTAATAGCACTCAAGGGTGCCTCCCCCGATGTTGTTGGGGGGCTCTCTTTTTCCCTCCTGTTGATCCGGTAGGGTGGATGTAAAACATGACTTCAGTAGGTGGTAAAAAAATGATCAGCAGCTATATTAGAAGGTGAACAATCACCCATAAATAATAAAACATAAAATGTAAACAGCAAAGGTCAATTTTGTTTGCATTTAATAAACTGAGAACGTGTCGAAGTAGACGTGGAACGTGCCCAGCTTTACGGCATGTGTGTGTCCTCTATATTACCCTGTGTACGAAAATGTCATTGTATTTGCACTTGAAGAGGCCCCTTGTTTGGCGAAATGCGTTGTGTGTGTTTATCTATTGTTTTTAAGCATTAAAGTTTATTTGGCTTACATCTATTTTATAGTGCAAGACCATTTATTGTACTTTTTATAACATATTGTTTTCTATTGTTCCTGGCACAGTTAAAAACTCCTGATGTGTCTACTCCACTCTACACCCAATCAGTGGCAAGGATTGCCCTCAGGAGAATCTACTAAACATTATATCCTTTGTATGGAATCATACTACCCAAGCGCTATCTCTGCAACGGTGTTACTACTCTACTAAATGTGAGTAAATTACCATTTATATATTTACCTGGTTTGGGTTTTACACAGTAAGCACTATTGTTTGCTTTTTATGTTTTACTATTTTATATTCATCTAGATGCTGTGAGACTTACCTCTAAGAAGCTACATATCCATCAGTGGGGATTATACCACTGTACGCTGTTTTACTCAGAGCTGGTCTATAGCTCTAGCAAATGTGAGCGTGATCCCACATATCCTTGTTGTGTGTGCTACACTAAGTATCTGGCTATTTGCACTAATACCGGTTATTTTTTGTTTTATTACATATACTTACCACCAACTGAAACATGGATGTATCCAAGCCAGAATATTCCAAAGAATTGGACTTAATACATACACTATAGAGCGCAACCTGGTTTTTGTGTTTTATGTTGTTTTGCTTCTTTTCAGTAAGATGTTGGGTATTCCTTACTTTCAGTGTTTGCAGCTTAATTTACTGATCCCTTAGCGCTTATCCTACCTTTCGTGCTTACTTTATCTATTGTATTTGTACTTCCGGCCATATATATTTGTGTTTTTTTTTACTCTTAATATTTTTGTGTTAATAAAGAAGATGATCTGCATTGTAACCCCCAGGATTTTGCTTCGTTAAGTGCAAGGATAATTACGCAATTGTACAAAATGTCCTTTAATATGGTTTCCAAGAGAACTCTTTGTTAGTATAAAGAGACTTATTTTTAGGCACAAATTTGATTCTATTTGTCCGTGTAATTTCTTTGCTCTTTTCCTCGTTATTAATTTTAGTACATATGTATAATTGTTTTATGTTATTGCTGCATAGTTTTATTATTTAACATTCAGCATTACATATTGCTGTTTTCTCTTAAGTTTATTTGTTACACTAGAAATTATGGAAAAATCGACAAAAGAATTAAACATTTTAGGGAAAACTGCCTCTCCATTCAGTGTTGAACTATGACATCTCACTGAAGTGGTTATAGTGCTGGAGTCCCTGGTGCTGTCCCTTCAATCAGTTGTTATGGGCATATGCAAATATTACACGTTTTTAGAATTAAAAGTTGTATTTCTTAAACTGTGTACTTCGTCTTCAAGAGATTCTGCAAACTGACAATTTGTTAGTAATTGAACATTTTTTTTCCATACAATGTTTCTTTAGTAAAAAGCCTCTTACCCCTATTCAGTATGTGTTCAATATGTGTACTTATTAATATTAGGATACAGGGGAGATATTGTGGAGACAGACGCTGCTCCACTTTATCATGACATGTTCAGGAGGGCTATGGAGCCTGCAAAGTGCCCTCTGTTGATAGCAACAGCAATATGCACTACCTGAATAGCAAGGCTGGATAATTTGCATATTGAAGTAGATTTGCATTTTGCCGATTCTGCAGGCAGGAGAGATATTTTGTGTTGGTTATTGAGTGCCCCACGCCTTTGTAGAAACGTTTCTCTGATATGTCTTGATTACTTGTATTTTTATTGAATTATCACCATAAGTTACATTAAGGAGCATTTGGGCCAGTCCCAAGAATTTTTTTGTATGTTAGTTCCATTAGGAATGGTGTCCTGTGTGGATTTTTAGGGGATCCCAGCCAGAGCTGTTGTACCTGTTTGTGGGCTGCATGATCCCTCTAGCCCTGCAATAAATCAAGAAAACTAGGCCTGAGAGCTGCAAGTGCCTTTGTAGAGGCAATCAGTGGCGTACATACCAGGGTCGCAGGGGTCGCGGCTGCGACCGGGCCCGGCCCACCAGGGGGCCCGGCCGCCCCTGCGACCCGGTATGTACCCACAGGGCCAGCCTCTTCTGCTGGGGGGCCCAGGAGCCGGCCACCTCCGGGCCCCCCGAGGCTGGCCCTGCTGTCACCCGGCTGGCGGGCGCGCGAGGGAGCACTGTCCCCTGGGTGCTCCCTCTTCAGCTCCCTCGCGCACCGCACTGAAACCGGAGCCGGAAGATGACGTCATCTTCCGGCTCCGGTATCAGTACGCGGCGCGCGAGGGAGCTGAAGAGGGAGCACCCAGGGGACAGTGCTCCCTCGCGCGCCCGCCAGCCGGGTGACCAGCAACACCACTGGACCCCAGGGAATCCCCCCAGCTCTCACACAGGTAAGGAGGCTGGGGGGATTAAATTAAAAAAAAAAAAACAGAAAAAACGTGTGTGTGTGTTTAGTGAGTGTGTTAGTGAGTGAGTGTGTTAGTGAGAGTGTTAGTGAGTGTGTTAGTGAGAGTGTTAGTGAGTGTGTTAATGTGAGTGTGTTAGTGTTAGTGAGTGTGTTAGTGAGTGTGTTAGTGAGTGTGTTAGTGAGAGTGTTAGTGAGAGTGTTAGTGAGTGTGTTAATGTGAGTGTGTTAGTGTTAGTGAGTGTGTTAGTGAGAGAGTGAGTGTGTTAGTGAGTGTGTTAGTGTTAGTGAGTGTGTTAATGTGAGTGTTAGTGAGTGAGTGTGTGTGTTAGTGAGTGTGTGTGTTAGTGAGTGTGTTAGTGAGTGTGTTAATGTGAGTGTTAGTGAGTGAGTGTGTGTGTTAGTGAGTGTGTTAATGTGAGTGTGTTAGTGTGTGTGTGTTAGTGAGTGTGTTAGTGTTAGTTTGTGTTAGTGTGTGTGTGTGTTAGTGAGAGAGTGTTAGTGAGTGTGTTAGTGTTAATGTGAGTGTGTTAGTGTTAGTGAGTGTGTTAGTGAGTGTGTTAGTGTTAGTGAGTGTGTTAGTGAGTGTGTGTGTTAGTGAGTGTGTTAATGTGAGTGTGTTAGTGTTAGTGAGTGTGTTAGTGTTATTGAGTGTGTTAGTGAGTGCGTTAGTGTTAGTTTGTGTTAGTGTGTTAGTGAGTGTCTTAGTGTGAGTGTGTTAGTGTGAGTGTGTTAGTGGTAGTGTGTTAGTGTGAGTGTGTTAGTGTGAGTGTGTTAGTGTGAGTGATTGTGTTAGTGAGTGTGTGAGTGAGTGTGTGAGTGAGTGTGTGAGTGAGAGTGTTAGTGAGAGTGTTAGTGAGTGTGTTAGTGAGTGTGTTAGTGTGTATTAGTGAGTGTGTTAGTGTTAGTTTGTGTTAGTTTTTGTGTGTGTTAGTGTGTGAGTGAGTGAGTGTGTGTTAGTGAGTGTGTTAGTGAGTGTGTTAGTGAGTGTGTTAGTGAGTGTGTTAGTGAGTGTGTTAGTTTTAGAGTGTGTTAGTGTTAGTGTGTGTGTCTGTTACTGAGTATGTTTGTGTGCGTCTGTCACTGAGTGTGTGTCTGTCAGTAAATGTGTGCGTCTGTTCATGAGAGTGTGTGTGTGTGTGTGTGTGTGTGTGTCTAAAGCACTTACCTTTCTCCAGCGCCGGGCTCCCTTGGCGCTGGGGATCTCTCCGTCCCGATCCGCCTCTCAGCTCCGAATGCACATGCGTGGCAAGAGCCACGCGCGCATTCAAACCGCCCATATAGGAAAGCATTACTCAATGCTTTCCTATGGACGTTCAGCGTCTTCTCACTGTGATTTTCACAGTGAGAATCGCAGAAAATCCTCTAGCGGCTGTCAATGAGACAGCCACTAGAGATGGATTAACCCTCAGTGAAACATAGCAGTTTCTCTGAAACTGCTGTTTTCAGCTGCAGGGTTAAAACTAGAGAGACCTGGCACCCAGACCACTTCATTGAGCTGATTTGATCTGGGTGTCTGTAGTGGTCCTTTAAGTGTATGTGTTTATGCATGCACTGGCGTACATACCGCGGTCGCACGGGTCGCAGCCCTGCGACCAGGTGCCCGCCCGCCATGTGTTGCGGCCCCAGCCCGCGCAGAGTAAGCGGGGGGGGGGGGGCCCACAGATCAGTTTTCGCACCGGGGCCCCATGGGTTGTGTGTACGCCACTGGAGGCAATAGAAATCACATTGCAGGCAGAGGTGGATACCTGCCTGAAAGAAGGACTGCAGCGGAATAGGCAGAGGGGAGAATACCTGCGTGGAAGGAGAGTTGCAGCCTGCTCGGGTGCAAAAGCTCCAGAAGGTCCTCAGTCACTTCTTGTAGTGTGGCCGAGCGCCAACCTGCAGTGCTGCTGACTGTGTGCAGGGGGCGGGGATATGAACGCGTCATATCTCTGCTCCCTCTGTAGCACACAGCACGGCTGGCGCCCAGCAGGGGCGGAGCTACCACCTGCCCTCTTCTAATCAGCATGGGAGGACTTCCTCCCAAGAAGACTACAGCAGAGAGCAGGAGAAGGCAGAGAGGAGGGGGGCTGGGCAGGACTAGCTCCTCCAACTCCCAATTACCTCAGGCAGCACTCTGGATCCCAGTTAAGCCACCCTCCTGAACCCACAAAGTAGGAAACAGGAGAGTGGCTAGAAAAGTGTATATTTGGACCAGCATGTGTGTGTGTGTGCCTGTATGTCTGTCAGTGTGTACGTCTGTCAGTGTGTCTGTGTGTGTATATGTCTGTCTGTCAGTGTGTCTGTGTGTATCTATATGTCTGTCAGTGTGTGTGTGTCTGAGTGTGTATGTCTGGCAGTGTGTCTGTGTGTTTTTCATTGTGTATGTGTGTATCTGTATGTCAATGTGTGTTTTTCTGTATGTCTGTACGTGTTTGTGTATCTGTATGTGTGTGTGTGTGTGTGTATCTGTGTGTCTGTCTATCTGAATGTGTATCAGTTTGTGTATATGTGTATCTGCATGTGTATCACAGTGTGTGCATGTGTGGCAGTGTATGTGTATATGTGCATACATCTCAGCATTCAAACACCAACACTACATACAAACACATCCCTGCATTCAAATGTCAACACTACATACAAACACACCTCTGTATCAGACACCAAAATTATATATAAACACACACCTGCATTCAAAAACCAACACTACACATAAATGCATGCTTGCATTCAAACACAAACGCTACATACAAACACACCCCTACATTCACACAAACATACTCCATACAAACACATGCTTACAGTCAAACACATAAATACTGCTCCATGCTAAATACAATCCTGCAAGCATGGGGAATCGGTAGAGCCCCAGCTTTCAAAGCAGACGGGGATCTATCTTTTAGCCATCCTGTGTACATACACAGACATACATACACAAACCGTCATACAGAGACATACAGTCTGTAGTCTCTGTATGACTGTCTGTGTATGTATTCAAAATGAAAAAACGCAGGCAACACTCCAATAGTAAGGATGGTATATTTATTGATAGGTGAACCCCCCAAAGAAAGTGTGATGTTTCGGCTCAGCAGAGCCTTATTGCATGATTAAAGCTCTGCTGAGCTGAAACGTCACACTTTCTATGGGGTGGTTCACCTATCAATAAATATACCATCCTTACTATTGGAGTGTTGCCTGCGTTTATTCCTTTTGAAGACTTTACTGGTGGATCCAGCGATGTCCGCCTGACACGGAGCATCCACCACTGTGGATGGCCGGAGCATTTACACGGTATCAGTGTGCAGGGTTCTTTGTTTCTCTGTGTATGTATGTCTCTGTATGCCTTGTCTGTATGTCTCTTTATGACTGTCTGCGTATGTATGTCTCTGTATCACTGTGTATGTATGTATCTATATGCCTATCTCTATGTTTCTTTATGTCTGTGTCTGTATTTCTGTGTGTGCCTGTGTCTGTATGAATGTATGTCTGTGTTTGTACGACAATGTACCTGTATGTTTAGATTGAATGACTGTGTTTGATTGTGTGCCTTTTATGACTGTGTGTCTGTATAATTATGTCTGTGTGCTTGTATGGTTGTGTGTCTGTATGTTTGTGTATTTGTGCATGTATGTATTTTTGCCTGTATCTATGTCTATGTCTATATGGGAGAAAAAGAGAGATAGATAGGGACTGGGGGGAAGAAAGAGACAGAAAGGGTCTGGCGGGGAAGTAAGAAATACATACGAGGGGTTGTAGGAGACACACTAAAAGGGGGGTGTAAGGCACAAAGGGGCCAAAGGGGTAAGACATTCAAGAGAGTGGATATGCAACACTAACGGGGGTAAGAAATTCCAAAGGGGGGCTACGAGACACAGAGGTGAAGATGCATTGGGTTTTTTTTGGGGGGGGGGGGGGGGGCGTCAAAATGCATCTTCGCCTGTGTAGTCAAAAATCCTAGCACTGGCCCTGTTCATAAGACAAGTGATGAAAGCAACCTTTGCTAGTAGATTTCGAAGTCTAATTCCAAAAATGCATGCAAAGAATGCACGCAAAGAATGTACATTATGGCTTATTGAAAAAACTCATGCCCCATCAGGGTTTATCTCCAAATGCAAGAGATGGATTGTAATATTCACTATATATGAAACGTTTTTTAAAACAGTGATAAATTCCATATTATAGTTATACTTTCTGTTAATAAAAAATCAGGAATTATAACAGCATACTATTTGGAGTCTGGGATTTCCAGCCAAAGTCGCGGTTACAATTGGTGCCCGGCGAGTTACAGAGACAGGCAGACAATGCTTCCATTCCAAGGAATTGAGAAGTTTATTTTATTTTTTTTATATGCCAAATAAACAACTTTATTACACACAACCATAAAGAAAAAAAATGGCATGGCTTTAAAAATCATTTATTGCAATGCAGTGCAGTGCATGATATCTTTTATATAATAAAGAAAAAGTGGACTAGTGGGTGGCAGATATAAACAATCTGCCTCCCAAAAAGACCTGGTATCTTAGTAGGAAACTGCTCTGCCATTATAAATAAGTCCCCCCAGGTAAGTCCCCCATACCGCGATCGCCGGCGTGGGATCGCCAGCTACCGGGTAAGTACATAAGATCGCAGGACGTTCTATGCCGCCCTGCGGATTTTAGAGCCATCTAAATAAGGACGGCATAGAACGTCCTGCGGTCTTAAGGGGTTAAATATTGACTAGTCCGAGATACACAGAAATAACTATGAGTGTATATATAGCAAAGTTGCCAAATTGTAGTTATAAATTCTATGATCAAAGCTTTTGATCATAGAATTTATAACTACAAAAGCTTTGATCATAGAATTTATAACTACAATTTGGCAACTTTGCTATATATACACTCATAGTTATTTCTGTGTATCTCGGACTAGTCAATATTTAATTCCATTAGCAAAGAAGAGCGGAGCCTGGGATAAGGGACAGGAGCGTAGGGAGGAAGGGGGGGTAGGGAGTCAAACGAGCAGACTATCCAGGTTGTCTTCTCCTTACATGTCGCGGAGTACCACACCTGCGGTCCCGAGGCGGGACGGGACCAGGCGTGCAGGAGTCGGCGTCAACTGGACGCTCCGGTGCCACGTCGGGCGGACACCCTTATGGCGAGTACCCATTTTTTAGTGGGGGTGCTAGTGGGTTCGGTTCTACCTCGGATGGGCAGAATTTTTTTCCGATGCTTAGGCCCTCCTACGGTACGAGGTTATCACCTTCATTTAATTTTCCCTACCCATTCAATCCTCTCTTCCACGAGAACTGTGCCTGTTGGCAGGACTGGACATGCTGATTTCCTTGGAGATTCGAGAGCTGGTCACCATAGGAGCGATATGAGAACTGCCTTTTTCCCCGTCTGGGTTTCACGGGCAATCGGTTTTCGTTCTGAAGAAGGATGGAAGGGTCCGCCCGGTGGAAATCTTCGCCCTCTCAATGCCTTCCTGCAGTATTGGCATTTCAAAATGTAGGACATTCATTGTCTGGGTGACTTTTTCCATCCTTCGGAATGGTTGGTCAAGCCGGATTACGTGACGAGTATGTTATGATTCCCACCGCTATGGAGTGCAGTGACCTTCAACGTTTTTACCTGGTTAGGAAGGCAATGGAAGTTTACATGTCTACTGTTCGATCTCTCTTCTGCTCATTGGCGTTTCACCAAGGTCATGAAGCGGGTGGTGTCGTTCCTCCGCACAAGGGGTGTTCGGATGAGTATTAACTAGACAACATCCTGCTCAGGTTCCAGTCGTAAACACAACTTCACGTATGCTTGATATGGACGATCGGTTTACTTGAAGTCCGTGGTGTCTTCTGCGCAGTCTGTGGAATATTTGGGCTTCTTAGTGGATTCCATCCATCAGTTCCGATATCTCCCAGAATCCAAAATGACGACCATATCAAAAAGGATCAAGTGAACTCTCCGAGGGTTTTCGGCCAGCTCGTAGTTTCATTGCAAGCGATTTTGCCCTGGCCTCTACACTGTCGTACCATACAACATCTGTAGGGCTCTTAGCTCAGGTCCGTGCACTCTTACGTGGTGAGGTTGATGTTGGACGAGGAATACAGGGATGAATTGGTATGGTGACTCGCTCACGTAGTGATGTGGTACGGCAGATCCATCTTTGGGTCCATTCAGGATGTGGATCTGTTTCCGTCCAGACTACACGCCCAGTTCATCAGATTCTTTGGGTGGTGGGCCGGACCCAGACGCTTTCGTAATAGACACCCTCCTTCAGGAATGGCCGGGCACACAACACTTGGCCTTCTCTCTGTTCACATGATTTCTCGAACATTGTCGATGTTGCTAAGGCAGGGTGATGGTCACCCTCTATAGAGGTCACAACTGTGGTTTCCTCAGTTGATGGAGGTGTTAATGGATTGTCCACGCCTGATTCCGATTTCCCCGACCCTCCTTCTGGATCCGAATGGGAATTTGCATGGCTTGGTGGAGCAAGACCTTCTACCTCTGGTGGTGTGTCTTCTTTTCAGGGACCTTGGAAGCTCCCAGTCGTTACACAGACATCTCTTCAACTTATTGCCAACGCATGGGCCCGGGACATCGGTCTGCCTATCAATCGACATGACGATTGTGGCTTGACTGGTGCTTGGGACGGGCACTGGATCCCGTCTTTGCATGTGATTCAGGAGTTTTCCTTACTGGAGTCTTCGAGTCAGGGAAGGCTTACCGCTTTATTAACCTATTTCGGTCAACCATATCCGAGGGACTTGATGGATCACCTATAGATCGCCGCCCTTTTGTGTGTCGTCTTCTCAAGCGATTCGACTTGCTAGGCCTCCTAGGCTAGATTCTACACCTTTTGGGGCGTTGATGTGGTTCTACAGTTTTGTCGTCCTGATATCCGAATCAAGCATTGTCGCTTAACAACTGTCTGCTAAACTGTTGAGGTTGTTCTGCCTGGTTTTCTTCTATGCGTTTTGGATTTCTGAATGCTGGATTGACATGCTATGGCTTTTACCCCAGAAGGACGAATCGGCCACTAAGACAATGTTTTTATCGTGAATTTTCGGAGGTTCTGGCTTTGTGCCTGGTGGAATGTTTGAAATCGTATATGGATTCCACACGCTCCCTTTGTTCTCCTGAACTGCACCCGTTGTTTGTGTCTTTCCAAGCTCCTCATCTACCAGTGTCGACTCCTACGTTGGTGCGTTGGATTCATTGACTGTTGTCCTTAGCGTGCATCGATACATCAACTTTTACGTCCCAGTCGGTGCGTGGAGCCATGGCACCTAAGGCTTCTGCTGTTGGCTGTCATCTGGAGGATATTCTACAGGACGCAGATTGGTCGCAGGAATCTTTCCGTGGTTTCTACTTCTGACCGATTACCCAGTTTACATCTCAGGTGGTAACTCAGCTTAACTTAAACTTGCATAATAGGAGCCTCCATGTCTTTAATAAAATTCCCAGATTTTACTATTAACATGACGTAAAGTCATAATTCTTTTAAAAACACGTAGGCGAGTATTATTCCCACCCACCCTCTCTTGTTCAAGGGTCCTTGAGTGCGGCATCATCTTGGTCGGTACGGTAAATATTCAGTTTTTTTGGTGAGTAATATTCTTGACCTTATGGTTTGGTCATGGTTGTTTGTGGTTTAGTTATTACGGTATGATACGTATTCCTGATGATCTGTTTATATATTTAACAGTACTATATTTAAAATCTTGAAATTCAAGTTTTGTTTTGACCATATTTTTTCTCTTCCCCTTTTAGCTTGAAGTTACCGGCTATGTCTAGGTCCCTGTTTGACACAGTGTTTAAAAATTTCTCGTTACTACATGGTCTTCGGTTATCGCAAGAAAGAGGGGGATCTTGGGAGACACTTGCTTTATATGGACACTATCTCTACACTGTGACTGGTTGCATGTGTTGCTATGCAGTTTTTTCTCTATTTGATATATATATATTTTCTCTTAATCTTTGCTGCTGAGGGAAATAAAGAAAGAGTTATGCATAAAAGGAGCCTCCGTGTCTTTAATAAAATCATGACTTTACGTCATGTTAATAGTAAAATCTGGAAATTCTTACCCAGACAAAAGCTTTGCTAATTTTTAACCAATCATCTTTTAAATGGACAGATCACGCTAAGGATGTTTTACTCTTACAACAATGACCAAAGACATTGGGAGCATCAAAACTAAATGACTGTTGGGAGAACTCTGGATTATTAATTTAAAGAAGAAATGAGGGTGTTATGGCATATGCAAATATTACAAATTTCAAGAATGAAATGTTGTATTTCTTAAACTGTGTACTTTGTCTTTAAGAGATTCTGCAAATTAACAAGGTTATGTTTTCCATACAATGTTTCTTTAGTAAATGACGGTTTACCCCTATTTAGTGAATATGGTGTTTAGACTTTAGGATGCCATCTTCTCGTAAATTAGTGGAATTCCTCAAGTCGTGTAATCTTAAGTTTTAGTCTAAACATAGAGAAGATGTTCCCATGTGAAAAGACGAAGTTACAGCCCCATATCTTTGCCAATTTAAGGTAGGTCCAAACATGACCTAATTGAAAATCTAAGGTAGAAATATGTGCACTTATTAATATTAGGATACAGGATATTGTGGAGACAGACGCTGCTCCACTTTATCATGACTGAGAGGTTGACATGTTATTCTATTTTTCTGATATTGCAAGCAAATACTTTAATCTTATAAACTCTGCTATAAATTATGATAATGGATTATTAAATATTCAATATTTTTTATTTAATAAAATATCTAAAAAGACAAAACTTTATTGCTTCCTAGACAATCCCTATTTTATATTATATTCTCAATTATTTATATATTTGACATAGAGGAACTCTTACTAACTATATAATATTATAGCTATGATATCTGTACGGTTAGCCCTACTCAGTTCTATGCTTTAAGATGTTATAATGGTAAATAAGGGGACCGGCTGCTGTTACATAGTGTTAAACCATTTCATCTCACTGAATTGGTTCTAATGCTGGAGTTCCCTGGTGCTGTCCCTCCATTTAGTAATAAACAATTTTCTAGCAGTTTATCACTGAATGAGGGTCCCTGGCTACCCACAGCTCCGCCCCATTGGAGGTGTGACTAAGGCAGAGATTACACACTTTGTTCTAGACATACTGATTCATACCAACAATGGGCGCTGTGATAGGCTGAATGCGGTCAGCTGACACTCCCAGCCAATCACAAACACATATTGCTGCTCAGGCTAATACGTCCTCATTAACCCAAGATGCACAGAGGGGATGGGCTTCTGGGGACTCTCAATTAACATTAAAACATTAACACTTTAACTCTTTAACCACTATAACCACTTCATTGAGATGAAGAAGTTACAGTGCCAACATTTACCTTTAAATGCAATATTTATGCATAATGCAAGGGTCCAGTTTAACTTCTTTCACAATGA
The DNA here is from genome assembly GCF_036172605.1 of Pelobates fuscus. Classification (NCBI taxonomy): domain Eukaryota; kingdom Metazoa; phylum Chordata; class Amphibia; order Anura; family Pelobatidae; genus Pelobates; species Pelobates fuscus. Next base: position 132,069,378 of record NC_086327.1, read on the forward strand.
TTGGTTTTATAGGGAGAGGTATTAGCAGTAGAAAGAGGGAAGTGCTCATGCCATTGTACAGAACACTGGTGAGACCTCACTTGGAGTATTGTACGCAGTACTGGAGACCGTATCCCCAGAAGGATATTGATACCTTAGAGAGAGTTCAGAGAAGGGCTACTAAACTGGTTCATGGATTGCAGGATAAAACTTACCAGGAAAGGTTAAAGGAACTTAACATGTATAGCTTGGAGGAAAGACGAGACAGGGGGGATATGATAGAAACATTTAAATACATAAAGGGAGTCAACACAGTAAAGGAGGAGACTACCGTATATACTCGAGTATAAGCCGACCCGAATATAAGCCGAGGCCCCTAATTTTACCCCCCAAAACTGGGAAAACTTATTGACTCGAGTATAAGACTAGGGTGGGAAATGCAGCAGCTACTGGTAAATTTCTAAATAAAATTAGATCCTAAAAAAATTATATTAATTGAATTTTTATTTGCAGTGTGTGTGTATGAGTGCAGTGTGTGTGTGTGCAGTGTGTGTATATGAATGCAGTGTGTATATGAATGCAGTGTGTATATGAATGCAGTGTGAGTGCAGTGCGTGTGTGTGAATGCAGTGTGTATATGAGTGCAGTGTGTGTGTGTGTGAATGCAGTGTGTATATGAGTGCGTGTATGAATGCAGTGTGTATATGAATGCAGTGTGAGTGCAGTGTGTGTGTGTGTGTGAATGCAGTGTGTATATGAGTGCAGTGTGTGTGTGTGAATGCAGTGTGAGTGCAGTGTGTGTGTGTGTGTGAATGCAGTGTGTATATGAGTGCAGTGTGTGTGTGTGAATGCAGTGTGTGTGTGAGTGCAGTGTGTGGAGTGTATGTATGAGTGCAGTGTGTGTGTATAAATGCAGTGTGTATATCAATGCAGTGTGAGTGCAGTGTGTATATGAGTGCAGTGTGTGTGTGTGTGTGTGTGTGTGAATGCAGTGTGTATATGAGTGCAGTGTGTGTGTGTGTGAATGCAGTGTGTGTGTGTGTGTGAGTGCAGTGTGTGTGTGTGTGAGATGCAGAGCCTTGGTGGGGGGTGGGCATTTTAATATATTTTTTATTATTATTATTTTAATTTTTTTGTTATATAATTTTTTTTATTACTATTTTTATTATTGTATTATTATTTTTATTTTTTTTTGGTATATTATTAATGTATTTATTTTTATTACTATTAGACATTTTTTTGTCCCCCCTCCCTGCTTGCTAGCGTGCCAGGGAGGGGGGCTCCTTCCCTGGTGGTCCAGTGGGATTGGTGGTTCAGTGGGGGGGGGAGAGGGGGGCTGTGAGAGATGTTACTTACCTCTCCTGCAGCTCCTGTCAGCTCTCTCCTCCTCCGCGCCGTCCGGTCAGCTCCTCTATCAGCTCACACTGTAAGTCTCGCGAGAGCCGCGGCTCTCGCGAGATTTACACTGGGAGCTGACCGAGGTGCTGAACGGACGGCGCGGAGGAGGAGGGAGCTGACAGGAGCTGCAGGAGAGGTAAGTAACATCTCTCACAGCCCCAGTCTGTATTATGGCAATGCAAATTGCCATAATACAGACTATTGACTCCAGTATAAGCCGAGTTGGGGTTTTTCAGCACAAAAAATGTGCTGAAAAACTCGGCTTATACTCGAGTATATACGGTATATTTAAAAGAAGAAAAACTATCACAACAAGAGGACAAATGTTAAAGGGGCAAAGGTTTAAAAATAATTTCAGGAAGTATTACTTTACTGAGAGGGTAGTGGATGCATGGAATAGCCTTCCAGCTGAAGTGGCAGAGGTTAACACAGTGAGGGAGTTTAAGCATGTATGGGACAGGCATAAGGCTATGCGAACTATACCATAAGGCCAGGGACTAATGAAAGTATTTAGAAAACTGGGCAGATTAGATGGGCCGAATAGTTCTTATCTGCCGTCAAATTCAATTTTTCTATGTTTCAGTCCTGATGACAGTTCTCAATCCCCGCAATAAGTGATATGCCTAGTTCTAAAAATCACAGTATTTATTACACCAAGTCCGGTTGCAGCGATCGTCATAGGTGGCTGCACATGGGCCCATTTAACATCTCTGAGAATATTCTGTTTTATAAAGGCACTTACTTGCAGGTTGAAATAGATTTTTTTTTGTCGTGTTAAGTGTGGCAGGGTAGGGACATTCACAAACAACTGAATTGCTTCATTATCCAGGATAAAAAAAAACACAATAAAAAAATAAAAATGATATAAAAAAAATGATATAAAAATGATATATATATATATATATATATACCACATATAGAAATACAGATCTCTCTCTCCTCTCTGGAAATCAGAGGGTTAATATGAGCTGACTGAGTGGTAGAGCTTTGGAATGATGGCATCCAGGGAGAGCTCTAGATGTACAGCTGGGGAGGGGCAGCTCAGTACTGGTGTGTGACATACCATAATGATACCGGTATAGAACATACCTTAATGTTATAGACTGCTTACCTGGGACACCTGTCAGTATCGGTCTCACCTGGATGGATGCTCAGGTAAGATCTTTATATCATTATCCCTGGGTCAGGTCCTCATTATTAACCTGTGTAATTAAGCTAGTACAAATGAATATGTTTCTTTTTAATCCTTTTAATGAATGAGATCCCCAGGTAAATTCAGATAGTGTAAAAGAAATTTCACTTGTTCATCTCATCTGAAAAGAATCATTAATCACTATCCCTAATTAATGTAATTTCAGTTAACCCTTTGAAGTGTGAGATGATTGGAGTGTTTTTTGAGTTTCCAAATAGAAAGTAGGATGCATTACTAAAACGCAATCCAAAATAGACAAGTTGGGGAAAATGATTTGATTTATATATTTCCACATACAACAATATGCACTAATGTTTGCAAGTTTCAATTCCCCACCGTTCGTTCAGTGTTTAGTAAATGATCCCCAAAGGGAGGAAATAATTGTAATATGATTGTAATTCAATGAGAGCTGTGAAATCTTGTTATTTTGGCTCTAAAACAATACATACAGATTAATTTTAATTGATGCAAATTGTATAATCTGAGCGAAGAACATGACTCTGTGAGCCTGTCAAATCTAAGCTGATTAATTATGGGGTTTGTGGCTTTAGGAACACGGTTACAGGAGAGGTAGATCTGAGGTCAGGTGCATATATTAAGATTTATTAATCTGGTAAATATGGACTTAGATACGTGTCATCTTATCACTGGTTGGTTACTTTCTCCTCGGTACCAGCCTTGATTTCATTTTTTTATTGCAAAATTAAATCTTTTAAATAAAATTCCACACTCTCTGTATTGTGCAGAGAGACTGTAAATGTATTTCCACTGTTACAGTATTGAACCGTATAAAACTTCTCATCCATATAACAATCTCAAAGCCCTACGTAAGGTGTATTTGAAAGGTTAATCTACAATTCCATTGAAGGGAAACTATAGTGCTAGGAATACAAAATTGTATTATTATTATTATTTTATTATTTATATAGCACCAGCAGATTCCGTAGCGCTTTACAATAGGATTGACCCCTCCTACAGCGCACAAAGGGCTAAAAACTCTTAATTCACATACCTGAATCTAGCATTGATGTCCTTTTGGTGCTGGGTCAACCATCACCTCCGCTCCTCCTTCCCCGACGCGGGCCCATAACGTAGGTGCATACTCAGTTAGCGCCATGATCGCATTAGGACAACCCCATAGGAAAGCATTGAATCATTTTTTTTACTTTTTTTTACTTTAGATTTTAGCTGACGCTTGATGTCATAGGTGGAGTTAACCTTGCAAGGTAATTAAACTGACAGGGGCACAGCACCCAGACCACTTCAATAAGCTGAAGTAGTCTGGGTGCCTATAGTGTCCTTTTTAATAACCAAGATGTGGGAGGGAATCTGAATTTGACTCACAATTTATAGAAGGTGTGATTGTGTAGGAAACCTCCCTATAAACTGGATATCCCTGGATTTAGCCGTTTACACACGTTGTATGTTTACCCCATTTTGCTTTTAAACATTAAGGATGCAGTAAAAAGAAGTTAATAAATAGCTTTTAAAATAATTTAGTACGTTTTTTTTTTTTTTTAAAGCCTCGGTTTTACAAAATCTGCAAGATTGCAGTTTTGTTTTACAGCTGCTTCTATCTGGATCTCACATCTTTCTATTCACAATCTTATCTTATCTTTGACTTTTGATGTTTTGTTTTTTATAAAACAATGTTTAACTAAATATATCTACTTCTCCCCTTTTTTCTATCTTTTTTTTTTTTTTTATCTTTCCATGTTCTCTTTAACCCCTTAATGACACATGACGGAAATATTCCGTCACGATCCCATTTTATTCCAGAAGCTGGGTCCTTAAGGGGGTTAACTGTCACACCCTGTTTGTGTTTTGTTGGTGTTGTTTTACTGATTATTTTGTACAGTTCTGTTTCTAACATTTTGTAGAACTTTTTGTTTCCACGACTTAAGGTGTGATTTCTATTGTTCGTTTTTCTTGTTTTAGCTTCACAATTAATTTAAAGTATTTAATTAAAATATATATATATATATATATATATATATTTGTACCATTTTAGATTTTTTTTTTTATTCTTTATTTTTGCTGTGCATGAATAACATCCGCTTGTCAGCAATGCCACAACAGCATTCTCCAACATTTTGAACATACAGATTTGTTAACTGTTATATAGCATTTAGATGGATCGTACACATTTTTTTATGTTAATAAGGTAGGCTAGGTACACGTTGGTTATTCGCATTAGTTATAATGAGTTACATCTTCGTTTGGTAACAGTAGTTTAGGGTTAACGTTTCTATTGCATGTCATCACTTTAGTGTCAGACATTATTATGGTTATGTGTAGCTTGGCTTGAGTGAGGGATATGCATTCCATACAATATCAGTCTGTCTAAACAATACACAGTACTGAATGCTACTCTCAAGGGTGTCGCTTTTAAGTAGTTTGTATGCTAAGTTATGCTTTTCTAAGCTTTAGTCTGATGTGTCAGGGAAGATTACAAATGCAGGTGTATATACAGATTGGCTTACTGACATATGATAAAATAATAAGGTAACAAGCTTAACTGAATCAAGTGTTTAAAGTAATATAATATTAGAGTGTCCACCCCATGTTGGGCCAGTGCAGCTAGTCAAGCGTCCTTGTCGGGAGGCCGGGCGATCCGTCTGTTTGCAGTGCGGTCTGCCATAGTGGGATGAGCGGATTGACGACTTTGGTGGTAAATGCAGTCCCATTAGGTGTCCGTGCAGGGAAACAATTTTCCACCCAGGGGCATTTGCTGTCCAGCCTGATGCCTGCCTTGTACAGGGGGAGAGTCCCAGTATGGTGACTTTAGGTTGTCAGGCAGTTTGTTTCTGCCCCTCTGTGGTGAGATAAGAGGCTCAGTAGGGTAATTCAGGGCCTTAAAGCATTGTCCCATGGTGTGATCACTACCTTCTGATGTTGTGGGTAGTAGTGCTGCACCTCCCTGGCTTGTGGTACCTTGGTACTTATTCGCCGGTTCCTGCTCGTTCAGGGTCTGCTGTCCGCCTGTGAAGTATCAGGAGAGGGGGATGCGTCCGGCAGAGTCGCCTGCCACGCGGTCTCCACCATTTTGGAAGCGGACCCCCGATGAGTTCGTGGCACTCCGGTGGGTCACAGGGTGGGGACCGGGATCACCCCCGCCGGCCCAGAGGGGGGGGGGGGGGGAACAGGGCCGGACCCGCCTAGCTTCTCGGTTCTGCCGTACCTCTGGTGAGCAGGATAGCTGGGCAGCGGCCGCCCACCCCGCTCACCGCCCGTGCGGTCTCGATCTTGGCCGACAGGGATCGCCCCACCGAGGGACTAAAACCTCACGGCAAGCCTCTCCCAAGTACCAGGGTTGCCTCTTGTGCTGTGGCACAGCTGCCAGTTGCTGGGTAAGAATTTTGCAGGTTTTTAAGGGCTAAAACTGGGTAGCTTGTCGGGAGCTATTCCTCTGTGCGTCTGCTCGGCATGGCGGTCCGGCCCCGCCCCACCCTTTTAGATTTTTAAGATATATTTTCTCTATAGAAAGTGTTGTATGTTTAGAATTCTATGTATTTTATCGTTTCTAATATGACTCTTTGTCGTTTAAATGTGTTCTAGTGAAGATATGGTTTTATGATTGTATCCTCACATTAAATAGCAAGTAATGTCTTTTAGTTTATTTTTAATATACTAACTACACCAACAGGTCATGTTACTGGATCACGCTGTGCAAATATATCATCAGAGAAAAATAACATAAAACTTATATAACAGTGTGATTATCTCTTCTACTACACCAGTAAAAAACCTCTGCAGCGAGTACAGAATTCCCATAAAGGGTACGTGCATTGCCAGATTGTATTTCGTTGAGTCAATGGATGAAACAATGAGTCCTACGTTGGCTCTAAGCAGACATAGCACGCTGCGAGACTGCAAAATCACTTGCACACAGGTATCACACCTTTGTTAAAGTAAAACATCTTCAGAGTCTTAACACATCAAACCAAATACGTAACTAATATTAATCATCCTGAAACACAGAATGAAACCATGTTAGAGCATGTGGTATTTATTCACTATACAGTAATTATAAAATCAAACTGTCAAGCTGTGTTTAGTTTAATTTTGTTTCTCAATTTTGGCTATATTAATCGCGATCTTCCAAGCTTTGCATTTTCATCATGTTTAGTGAATAAGTCCCACTGTCACTGATTAATACTGACATAAATTACACGTTTTACTTAGAATCAAACCATCAAACTGATCTAAATCACAATGAAAGTGATGGGAGTTTCCCTCATCTAAAATCGCCAAATCCAAATTCATAATCTATAATTTATTCGATAATATATTTTTCTAATTATTGTTAAAGTATTATGGAAGTAGATGTTCTATGCTTTCAGTTTATTGTTTTCAATAGAAAAAAAATATCAAACTGTTGTCCTAATGCTGAAGTGTCCCTCTCCCTCCCTGGCCCTCCACCCGCTGATTAAAGAGTTGAAGACCCTTTTTTCTCTGTGTACATATTACAGTTTTCACACCTACTAGTGTTTGTCATACAGAGTCACTTGACACAGACAGGTTTAATAGCTGAATGCCTTGCCATCAGGGTTTGACATGCAAAGTGTGTTCGCTCTAAATGCTGTGTGCCCTATGAGTAACATTGTATTCCATGGTTGTGCCGTTTGCCACGCATGCCTCGTGGGTCAATGCTGCCCTATGGGAAGCATCTGATTGGACAAAAAGTCATAGGATGGATGACAACATTGCAGGAGGATCTGGCTGCAGTCAGGAGAATATCCTGGCGCTGGAGTAAAGGTGAGTTTTATGGTGTTTTTATCAATAAAACACAAGGGGCCCAATAACCTTAACAGGTTAAGGATCATATTTAATTCATTATTCATTTTTATTTGGAGTGTCCCTTTAACGTTTGCAGCATTTCAATGGCAATGAACTGTGATTTGTAATTCTATCAGGGTATTAACTAAAGTGAGAATTCCATGTGAATTCAAAGTAAAATTCTAATTTAATGCTAAATTTAAAACGTTGTTTGACCATGTGGCAGCTTGCAAGCTGTGACATTAAAAAAGCAATAAAAAATAAATAAAAGAACCTGTAGGCACAGGGGATGGGGCGCAGGGGGAGAGAGGGGACTGGCTATCTATCACCCCATTTGGACTTATCGTGCGAGTTATCCTCTCTCACTGCACCCAATGCACCCACCACAAGGACACGTTTTCCCTTTGGATTTAACAAACACTTTTCTCTTTTGCTGCAATGTACAGAGGAGGATCATAAATACCAAGCAGGCCATTAACTGAAGTATTTCTGTTTTAGCCACTGATAAGATAAAGGTTGAAGTCCTTTCTTACTCTGATTCTAGACACTAAGTTACTTATAATATGCTCGTTTCCCTTCCATCTAATCTAGCATGTGACTTTTACACACTTGCCCTGCGGTAACCACGGTGAGGCCACACCAGAGGGAAGTCTGAAGAATTACCACCATGGGGGCTGTCAGTTCCAAGCTAGACAGCCTCATCACACCAGGCGCCATTACGCCCCCTATAGCGAAGTGACTCACGTTCTAAATTTTGAATTAGTTTTGCTTGGGCTAAACATGCTATTATTCTTTATTGTGTATGCCCTTGTACATTATATATGATTTGTTTTCTGTTATATTCTTGTTCACTCATTGCATACTTACTTACAGCCTATACCTGATCGATACATAACACGCTGAGTATCCTACTAAACTTGCAATTGTCAGCCTTACTTTCATGCTACACACCCACGATCAGATGCAGTCAACTTCACAAGGATGTATAGGCATACATGTGCGATTACCTTGACCTTCACGCGATAGTAGGCCTCTTAATAACATAAAGTTTGCCTCTAATAATACTGTAACAATTACAAAGTGTATGGGGCTTAACTCTCGCATGATCCTGCTGCGACTATTACCTGCGCTACGTAAATGTAAAAGTGATACGTTTTATTGCCTGCATTGAAATGAACCTCATGACATCAGACAGGTTTTAGTACAGCTTCGCATAACGTATAACTGCGCATTACCACTAATAATCATAAGCTTTTAAATGCGTCAGATATATGTAATCTTACACAATACATGCATATTTACATTATATTGTTATGCATTTATCATGTATAATCAGCTCTGAACTTGAATGTTCATAAAACGCTAATGACAGATTTTGCAATGAAAAGCTATACTAGGCCTCTGCGCAGGCCCTTGTACCCTGATTAAGCATTTCTAAACAGATTGGTTTTGAAGGACTTCATAAATTATTAAAGACTAGGTGAGAGTGTGATGGGTTAGGCAGGCTGCCTGGTGGCAGCATTCATTACAGATTGTAGCGGGGCAGTATGGCTTTGGGGAGACAAATTCAGAGAGAATTACAGTAATCCATGCGAGAAATTACAAGAGCCTAAACAAGCTCCTTGGCAGAATCTTGATAAAGAAAGGGGAAGACGTGGGCAATGTTTTTAAGGTAGAATTGGCACGATGTGGCAGTAGACTGGACATGAAGTGTAAAGGTGAGACCAGATAACACCTAGACAGTGAACTTGCAATGGTGTGCTGATGGTGTACCATCAACTTGAAGGAAGAGTGAAAGAAGAGGATTAGTATTACGAAGAGGAAAGATAAGCTCAGTTTTAGAGAGATTGAGTTTCAGAAAAGGGGAGCACATCCATTCAGAGATGTCAGAAAGACAACCAGTGATGCTTTCTAGGAGAGAGGGGGAGAGATCAGGGGAGGAGAGATATATTGGTGTACAGGTGGTAGCAAAATCCAAAAGAATTAATATGTTTTGCTAAGAGAGGCAGTACAAAAAGAAAACAAAAGGGAGCCAAGAACAGAGCCTTGGGGGACTCTGACTGGGACAGGGGAGGAGGTGTCATTAGAAAAGGAGATACTTAATGCACGTTGGGAGAGATCGGAGAAGAACCATGAGAGGACAGTTTCACAGGCCAAGGGATTGAAGAGTTTAAAGAACGAGGGCATGATCAACAGTGACACAGGCAACAGAGAGGTCAAGAAGAATTAGTATGGAGTAGTGGCCTTTGGATTTAGTTGCAATTAAGTCATTAGTTACTTTAAGCCATTTTGAAGAAGGCAGAGGAGAGAGTTGGAATTGAGAAAGCAAGCAAAACGGGAAAACACAAGTTGTTCTAGAAGTTTGGACTAGGGATATGGGACGATAGTTGGAAAGGGAAGACAGGTCAAGAGATTTAAAAAAAAAAATTCAGGATGGGTATGGCCATAGAATTTTTAAGGGGAGCAGGGACAAGTGGAGAGAGATGGTGAGATAGGACGGTATCAAGCAGACAAGTGGTGGGAAAGGATAAGCACAGATCCCTCCTGTTTAGTAGCTGGCTAGAAGGCCTAAAGGGTAGGGAAGGCATAAAGTGCAGTTGAGATAGAGAGAGGAGCGAAGGGGGGGGGGGAATCTTTCTTTAACTCTTTAATCTTGTCTGTAAATTGGCTGTAAGGTTAGTTTGAGGGGTGGCTGCAGCAGGGCGAAGGAGAGAGTTGAAGGTATCAAAGAGACACCTAGGATTGTGAGAGCTATAACTAATGAGAGAGGAAAATAATGATTTTTTAGCAAGGATATGGGATGCACTGTACAAATGCTAGATTAATTGATAATGGAGAAAGTCTGGAGGTCCGAGACTTCCTCCAGCAGCGATCAGCTGAACAGGAGCATCTCTGCACGTAGCCATTTGTCTTAGTGTGCCTGGGAATGACGTCTGTAGCGGAATGGGCTTTGCAACAACACCTCTATTTGTACTAGGGGCTTTCCATACCCTTCGTGTTGGTTTATTTTCCTGAGATTGGAACTGTTCATTACTTGTGGACACAAGTAAGAAGCTTTTATTTTGTATCATTCGTCTGGTTGTTCGGTAAGAACCCCTTTTTCAGCTATTCTCACCATAGGGTTCGACAAACGAACGAAGTACCGAATAACCAGGCTACCCATGAGAGGAGCGTGGCGCAAATTGACTACCCTAATCTGGTTCCACTCTCTCAAATAAAAACACACAAACAAACTGGGTGATCCCCTGGGCCATCTTAGAATACGAATTACACCAGCAGTGTTTGGTCGTTGAGTGTCTGGAACTCAAATCAGACACTCAACGGCACGAACACCGCAGAGACTTCCATCCTTGTGTAATTTCGTGTAAACTCAGGGGAACAGAGAAGCATTCGGGGAAATTAATCACACGAACGAGAGGAGTTGAATGAACCAAGGCACGAACCATGGTTTTATACACTTTCATGTATTTCAGACGCTCGACTGCACAGCCCAAACACATGGAACTATTTTCGGCTTACATCTCGTGTGCAGTCTGTGAAACTAAGACCTCCATAAAACTGTCGAACCCCTGAACCAATCTGGGTGATTTTTCAGTATGTTGCTCCCCCAGATCGGGGCTATCAGGGGATGTCTGATATGTTTCTGGGAGTATGATATGTTTCTGGTGTACTTCCAGAAATGTATAAAATTGTGATTTTTCTGTTTAGAGAAAAAATGAGTTGATACATTAATTAACTCAATTATCTCCTCAGCAGAGGGGAGGGATTGTGTGAACTGTATGGGAGTGACTTATTACTTGACTCTGTGCGTATTGGTTGTTTTCTGTTTTTATAGGTGCCCAACAAGGTCCACCTGGGTGGTAACCTTTTGGGCAAAACCTGCATAAAAGGCCAGCCAGGCCATTAAAAGTTCAGTTCTGCTCCTAATACTGAGCATCGTCCAGTTATTGGAAAGGGTGATGGTATATTTGTGGATTATCTTATGCTTATGCCTGCCTTCTTGAATTATCCTGTTTGTTCCTGACTAGCTGTTGGAGTAACCAGCGGAGAAGAAGCCATGCTACCACTAACTATCCGCTACAACGTCCTCCTCAAGGTGCTCTCTCTCCTTCTCTTGCTCTATCTTTCACTAAAATTCTCAATCTCTCCATCTCCTCTGGCACCCTTCAAACATGCAACTGTATCCCCGATTCTAAAAAAGCCCAACCTTGACCTTAACTCCCCGTCCAACTACCGCCCTATATCGCGTCTGCCTTTTGTTTCCAAGATCCTTGAAAGACTTGTGTATGTGAGTTTCACAGACTATCTTGAATCCAACTCTCTGCTCGACCCGCTTCAATTTTGTTTCCGCACTCAGCACTCTGTGGAAACTCTGACCAAAGTATCCAATGATCTACTTGCTGCAAAATCTGCTGGTCACTATTCTATCCTAATTCTCCTTGACCTTTACGCTTCTTTTGACACTGTTGATCATCAACAGCTTCTTCTTATCCTCCGTAATCTTGGTCTACGAGATATGGCTCTCTCCTGGTGTGCCTCCTACCTCTCCCAGCACTCTTTCAGTGTTTCTTTCTCTTTCTCTGCCTCTTCTCCCCAACCCCTCTCTGTTGGTGTTCCCCAAGGGTCTGTCCTTGGTCCCCTACTTTTTTCTATCTATACTGCCTACCTTGGTAAACTTAATAGCTCCATTGACTTCCAATATAATTTCTATGCGGATGACACGCAAATCTATCTGTCCTCTCCCAATCGCTCCCCACACCTCTTGACTAGTGTCTCTGACTGCCTCTCTGCTATTTCTTTCTTTTGTTTTTTTCTTGAAATTATACCACATTTTATGAGAATGAAAAACACTTAAGTTTAAATTTACAAGACAACAATACATACATACAATATATATTCCCTCTAGCATGGGGAGCAAGGCCCTCAACCCCTCTGTTCCTGTGCGTCCAACTTGTCTGGTTACAACTACATGTTTGTTATCCACCCACTGTAAAGCGCTGTGGAATTTGTTGGGGCTACATAAACAATAATAATAATAATAATACTTGGAGAGAGGTTGCAGCATCCAGGGCAGAGGTGAGGGAAATGTTATACAAGGAGATAGCCAGAGAGGGACAGGAGAAGGTAAGAATGGATGAGTTGAAAATGGACATCAACTGAGAGTTTCTGGATTGATCATTCAGAAATGCTAACTCTGCTTTGGTTCCTAGCTCCGAGAGCAAACTTATAAATGTTGTTTGGGACACAGGTTGTAGAGAAACTCTTGGGTTTAATAAAACAGGGATTATGGGTGGAGAAGCATGCAGATATTGAGGTGAGAAAAATCAATCAAGGAAAAAAGCAGAGGAGAAAGCATTTGAGAGAGCAAACTTCTGCATGCTGTCTGGGGCTCTTCATAAGGTATCTTACTGCATGTTTCTACATATATTTAATGTTATTAATGTAATTTCACATAATGATAATTGTATCTTTTTACTTTATCTTTGTCATTTAATAAAAGTTCCTCATATCATTCAGCTCCCTAAAAAGAAAATCCCCTCATCTTTATTACATTTCTATAAAAACTTCAAAATTGCTTTAAAAGTAAAAAAAAAATGAAGACCCAGGAATAGATTGTTCCTAACACACAGCTGGGTAGTTTCTGATGGCAGGGGACAGCTTAGACTGGAGTAAGGTGTTCTATATAAAAACACCCCAAAACATTAGTTATTTGAAAGTAAAAGGCAGTAAAAGAGAATTTTGAGTGGACAAGAGACAGACACTACATCACAAAACCAATCAAACAGGGAGATGGAAATAATGCAGCAGAAATACTGGGGTCTATTTAATTTATGGGATGGACTAGTTTAGTGAGCTATCAACACAAATCCAATCTGGACTTAACAGAGTCCATTATTCAGGAGACATTTCAGTCCTGAAGCTCCTGGTGGATCGACGTAAAGAACTGTACAATAACAAGTTGCCATGGGGGAATTCGGTCAGGAGATTAATAACTAGCGCAGTCCTGGATCATGATGCCCACTAGTCCTGTCATAATAAAACAAGAGGGGAGTAGAGATAAGGCACAGTGTATTTAATAGGTGTAATGACGAATGTAATTTCTAATTAGTGCACTTGGTATTGCCTGCTCTGGTCATATATCCTTGTATTGTGTGGATGTTTACGGATAAATTGTAATTTGTGGTTTCTGTTTGGTTTTTAGCACGTCCACAATTATAGGTCAAGTGTTTAACCTCCAAATACAATGAGATGTACAAAAGGTGAGTCTTTAAACAAGTCCAATAAAAAGCTATATCGTTCTGTTAATGTGTCCTCTGTTTTCATAAATGCTGGGTGTGTGCGCATTAGGTAAATGTAATGATGTTTGCTTGGGAAAAAACCTGCAAAAATGGTTATCTAGCTAATGTTAAAGCTTCGACCCGAAAATATCGATTTACCTACCTTTCATAAAATAAAAGGTAAAGGAAAGAAATTCAACACCAACTTTCTTCTCACTTCTTAACCAATAATCACATTGTTACTGGACTTTCTGGCATTTGTACATCTATATCTGATAAATTTCTTTTTATTGAAGAAAACAATCTCCTCTTTTCTTTTTTTTTTTTTTTTTTCTTGTCAGAGGATAACACACTAATCACATAAACCAATGTGGTACACACAGGTACCCAGAAAGGGATGTAAATCATGACATAGGATGAGATACGCACCTTGCTGTGGAAGGGAAACGCAGGTCCTGAATGTAATAAAATTCACGAAACAGAAACAAAACAAGCTTGGTTGGGAGCAAGTTCCAAGCGTATCAAACTATACAGTGAATACAGTAGCAGGTTAGGACTCTTGTCTCGACAGTTATGGTTTCATAGACTCAGTGTAACCTGCGTCAGGCGTATTGGCAACACATGAATAGTATGCGCAATAGGCCGCAACATAACAAGTGAAAGATAAACGAGATGGTGACAAGATCTTAAGTCACCATGAATGGATCAACAGCAAAAACATGTGAAATTTCAGAAATAAAAAATACAAATGGGCGAAGCATGGCAATATTTTAATTATTACCTATGGTTTGTTTTAATAATTCATTAAAGGAAAAAAAAATGCTCCAAGTATAGAAAGATGATGCGGGTTATTCTCTGAAGTCAGAATTTAAGGTGAATTTCAAATTTATGGCCAAAATAGTCAATGGAAACTTTATCATAAAATGTAAAATTCTATTAAAATATTCTCACTTTAGTAAATAACTCTGCCTAATTCTGGGAGATCATTATGTACCAAACATTTTGCTTTTCAATTGAACATGATATTTCAGAAGCCTCAAGAGGCCAAAATCTAGATATCGTATGGAAGCCCTCTCTGGGCTCGCAGGGTTTCCGTAGGATATCTCCCAGCATCACACTTTTTTTATTCAGACTTCTTTGCACAATGGTACAATTATAAGTATTTAATGGAAGGGTACTAAAGGAAATAGGCCCATACATAGCCCAGAGCAGTATAAAGAGTCACAGCTTGAACCCATTTTTACAGATCTGGTAGTATCTATATAATATAACTATATCATAAAAATATTAATATGCAGATCAAAATACAGTAAAACAAGAATTCAGAGATCGTAAATGGTGATTTCTTACACAATGGAAAAAAGAGGGCATTAAAACCCCCCTAAAAAATAATAAAAAAATAATCACATTTCATGTCAAAGGACAAACTGAAATCTTCTTTCAAATATGTACACAAAGCCAGATGAATATTATCACTAATATTATATCCTAAACGTGGTCAGATGGGTTAATGATCCGATTCATAAAGATGTAGTTACTCTTACTCCTAGTCAGTGGTAATAGTGAGATAATTGTGGGATAATCGTGAGATAAGTTGTGCTGCGTACTAACGGACGTGGTAGGATAGTGATGGATGCAGCAAACATGAAGCTTTATATTCAGGGTGTACCGGAGCTCCGATACCACGACTAGGTATCTCCACTATTCCTTCCTCGAAGCTGTAAGAAGGGATGCAGTTATTAAAGCCCCCCCCCGAACCCCCTAGCAACTACTTGACACATAGTTCTTGGAGTCAATTGAGTTTTATTGTGCCACACTCGGCTTTTTATGCACAGACCCCCAGAATTGGGTCTCCATAGATAAATGCACAAGTCTCTCCCAGGTGCCTCAGTGTCTGAGAGATAATTGAGTCCAGAGTAGGAAAACTCAATTAACTCTCAGTGACAGGAAGTTATACAAAACATCACAAAATACCCCCAAAACATATGAAAATTATACAGGAACCTGTCACATCCTGTTCCTGTTTGTGGATCATTTCTGGCTTTGGCTTCTGATATCCAGTACTCTTTTTACAATTCTTGTTTAGTTTTTCTTGCTTTTTCTGGTTATCTATTCTATGTCTGGTTTTCTTTATGCTGGGTTTCTGGGTTCATTCCTTTATTTCATTCCTGGAATTCCCAGTCTCCTGGATTCCTTAAAATGTTTGTATTTTTGTTGCCACACCCGTTCCTTCGCCATTTATCCTTTTTGTTTCAGTGTTCCCTGCTAGCAGTGGTATCATCCCTCTGCTCCTTTCCTTGCAGGTAAGTACTGTGTGTGCTTTTTTGTTCTACTTTTAGTTATGCATATCTAGGCAGTTAGGACCCACCGTATTGGAGTACTTTTGGCTCAGTGGTGGGATGCATACATCTTGGCCATTTAGGTATGTCTAAATCTTCAATGTTTATTACATATATAGTACTTGGTTATTTCTCCTCTTGTTTTGCCTTGCATCTCTTGTCTTGTTTTATTTTGTCTTGTATTCCCAGTTCATGTACAGTCCTGCCCTGTCCATGTCATGCTCTTGTTTCTCTCATGTTTTGTGTACATGTTCTGGGTTCTGCTTTATGCCCTGTTCCAGTTCTGGGTTCTTCTAGTCTTGTCTTGTTATCTTTTCTGGTGCCTGTTCTAGTCTTACCTTTTTTCTAGTACTGGATACATATCTGCATAATATCTAGCTCCTGGGATCCTCCAAAGCTGCATCAGGGCCCTGGTATGTGGTTGCACAAACCATGGTGCTCAACATCAGGGGGTGTGTGGTTACCCTGCACCAGACCCTGATAGTTCATTTCCACACTGTGACTCTTACCATCATCAGGCATACAGGGGTCCCGGTCTTTGGGCCGCCACCCGTGTCAGAACACCACAAAAGTCATATCCCTAAATAGTTTGGATCTGAGCACCCAAGTTGTCAAAATAGCGCTCAGATCTCTAAGTAGGACGGAATCGCCATTTCGGTAAAGTTTTGACCAGCCTGCCACGAGGTGATATCCGAAGACAGTTTGACAGAAAATGAGGCGATGGCCGTTTATCTTTTGGGGGCTCCTGTGCAAACACCTACGAATGCTCCCCCTGGCTTTTAGGGAGTGAATGTTTCCCCTGTTCGGTAGTTCCTTTCTCCCGAACGTCATTCTCCTAACTGTTTGGAAAGTTGAACTAGCAGCGGTACAATATTCCTCGGTGTATGCATGGTCATGTAGCCTACATAGAGTTCCATACACTCAACGACCAAGTACCACTACATGTGTTCGGGAGACAAAATGGCCACCACTCTTTGGAGCACGTGTATTCATATTTACGAATGGCGGCCACCCAGGGAAAGCACTTGAGATAATTGCTCATTTGTGGTTAACCGCCAGGAGTGGACGGTGATCATGGGGTTATATAAAGGGGGACCACACATATTCTGTTCGGTAACCGAACAGAGGGAGTAAGGATAGCCGATCAACAGGGGAATAAATATGTTTTACGAATACATTTTGCTACAGAGAGGTACGGGGATAGAAACTTATTTTTAAAAAAAGGGTACCACCGTAGAAGGAAATGCATATACTGTGTGTATAAAGGCGGCAGACAGACTGGAGTAGTGGGAGGGATTTTTCCGGCTATTTAACAAGACTTCCTCCTCTCTCTATCTGCCGATCAGTGTTGGCTCGCGTTAGTTATTCTTCCCAGTATAGATTGATACCAGAATGTAACCGACTGTATAAAACTCTGACACCTGGTGACTGGAATGCTGTAAAACATATATATTTTTTTCAAATTTATGAAACGTTTCTTGCAGGACAGACATTATTTGTGATCTCCACAATGGTATTCTGCTTTGGGATTTCATGGTTTCAGATGGACCTACATTCACCAAGGTGAGATAAAGACAGGGTATAATCACATGCAGCGTGTACCATATTAACAGATCAGGGGCAGAGCCAGCACAAGCCAAACACAGCCCTGGTCAATCAGCATTTCCTCATAGAGATGAATTCAAAAATCAATGAGGGAATTTCAGTGTCTGCATGTAGAGGGAGGAGACACTGAATGACAGTCCCACTGTGCAGCACTGCCACAGGAAGCACCTCTAGCAGCCATCTGAGGAGAGGCCAATGAAGGTATTCCTAGGCTGTAATGTAAACACTGCATTTTCTTTGAAAAAGCAGTGTTTACTGAAAAAAGCCTGAAATGAATGATTCTACTTACCAGAACAAATGCAATAAGCTGTAGTTGTACTAGTGACTATAGTGTCTTTAAAGATGCACCTCTTTCAGTAAGTTCTCTGCCTGTGAGTATAATGTCACTTTCCCAATCACGCCCTTACAGCTCAGATATATCTGTCCGAGAGATGTGCACCATGGGGGATGTCGCTGACAAAGCCGCCATTTTGATCAGCAAGTGAGTACATAGAGTGATATAGAAACTTTTTTCCTATGGCTATCATTTATTATTCAGATTCAGGAGCTAATCTCATTTACTGATCCAAACATTCAAATTTTTTTTTTTTTTTTTTACTTATTTTAACTCTTCTAGTGCTGGTATGCCTCCTTTACTTTTCCAAAATGCCGCATTGACAACACTGGATTCATGACTGCTGACCCAAATACCAAAACCGTTACCCCCAATAACGACATGACACCTGATTGTTGGGTAAGGACAATGGCCACAGCTTTATTAAACTTTAACACAGCCAGCATTTCCACCTGTCAGCTGTTGGGGTGACTACCCAACAGGCAGATACTCCAAGTCTTTATCCACAGTTCGTACAACCTGCCTTCGGCCATCAGCCCTAGCAGGCTGCGACTCCCCAAATCCTTTCCGTGCATTACGTGCGCTGGCCAGGAACTCCGCCATAGCTGTTACAAAACAAGAACAGAAACAAACAACACCACAAGCCAAAAAAACATCACATAGCATGGGAAAATTGGGGAGGGCGGGCGGGAAACTGTTCCAGACTGCTCCTTCTGCACTGGTGAGTCCCACCCCTCTGCTCTCCTTCTTATATCCCACCATATAGGCAACAATGTATCTTTTATATTCCCACCCCCTTACTACAGGGCAGCAGTCATGCCTCCCCTTCCTTGCAGTCCAGGGGATATCTTTCTCATCTTTTCTGACATTAATGAACAGAAAAATACACATCTGATGGCAGGGCAGGACCACCATGCTGACTAGAGCAGCTCCCGCAAATTTTCAGACCTTTCAGTCCACAAAAATTAATCATTAATTGTGAAGAAACTACACCTTTTGTTTCATTACCTTTGATTTTCCTCGTTCGGTAGATAAAACTACCGAAAACTGACCACCCCCCTGGTTCATTAACTATAAAGCAGACCGCAAGATAAGTGCTCTCTCTGTGTGGCCACCGTTCCTGTGGCCGCCGTTCGCACGAAAGGAGGCAGCGGGACTTGGTCATCGAGAGTCTGGAACTAAAATCGGAAACTCGACTTCCCGAACACCGGTCAACTTTGCGAGCACCTGCTTCCTTTCACCGACCAGCCAGAAGAGCACTATTCAGTAGTTTTTTTCCCACAAACAAAGGGAACAAACGCTACATATGAGCCAGGGGAACCGTTCGTGGATTTGTTCGGTTTTACTGACTTTTCAAAATAGACTGACCGCACAACCTAATTTCATGGAACTATTTCTGGGCAGGAACCTCATGTGCGGTCGGTCAAATTAAGACTTCCACGTAACTCCCAAACCCCTGAACTGATCTGGTTGATTTTTGAATATGTTGGTCCCCCAGATCAGGGCTATCAGGGGATATGCCGTTTGCAGGGTTTCCATGGAGTTTGGGGTACTTTCTGGGTCTTGTGGAAATGTGTGTTTTTTGTGTTAGACAATTGAGTTTAGTATAGTGCTTGACTCAATTATCTCACCAGTACAGGGAAAGGATTATGTTATTGTATGTAGGAGTGTCCTGGACCTGAGAGCCAATGTAACTGCAGAATGTATTTTGTCAATGTCCTCACTCAGGTCCAGTGGGGAATGCCCCTGGAATATGTACATTTGTAACTGCATAAAAACTAGGCGGTTAGCCTGAATAAACCACTCCTGTTGTACCCTTCATCTAGTTTAGGCTGATGTTTGGGTATCCGTCTGATTTGCTTGGGAAATATACTTGGATGCTGTACTTCATCTGGAGAATCAAATCAACACCCAAACACCCAAACTGTGAGCTATAATCAATCAGCTTCTAGCAGTTTAGGAGGAAACAGACGAACGGCTATCTGCAATACTAGCGTTCGTTACACTCATCTGCCATAGAGAAGCTGTAGTCACTTGCATTCAGAGGTGCTCGTTCCGAGACCTGGCCTGATACTTGTTTATTGGGCCCTTGAGCAGAGTCGTCTTCACAGCATTATAGACCCCCGACCATACTCTAGGGCCCTGCCTAGAAACCACTCAGGAATGAAATGTAAATTATCAATAAAATGAAGCTTATAGTTATTGGTACTTCCAACAATCCATGTTTAAACATTAAAATACATGCTGTACATAAAAGACGAATCCACACAAACGTTTAGCAGATAGCAGCTGGCATGGATTATTAAAAATATTAAAAAAACCTTATGATAGCTTTGCGGCTTCAAAAAATTCTGTGTGTTGATTTTGTCTTGCTTAATATCCCATTATATACCATTAACACGTGTGCGCTGTTTTTGTTAAGGTCAAAATGTATTTGCAACAGCTAGATCCCATGTACTGATAACAGCTGATACTGAGGGGATTAGTCCACCTTAACATTTTAATAACAAGGGTTTGAAAGTTCTGAACAAATCTCCCAGAATAATATACTGAAAAGTTGACAAGCCTATGGGGCCATTATGCGCGTGGGGCCCAAGGGCCAACTACCCAGCGTGCCCATGGATTAAGACAGCCCATGGATTAAGACAGCCCTGCCCTTGATAAAATCTCCATGACTGAGGCTTACTTAGGTGGGGAGTGGGGTGAATCTATACTGCATGTCTGCAACAAGCCAGACCCTTTTTTCTACGTGGCTCTGGCCCTGTCCCTGCCACCTTGGACTGGTGGGACTTATCCCGGCCCACCCTGTAGCCCTACCACTGGCTTCTCTGGTCAGAGGACTCACATACCTTTTAAGATGACTACTGAGCAATAGAGATACAGGTCTTCCTCAGGACCTTTTATGTCCTCTGTGAGAAATGTTGGTCAACACTAAACAAAGTCACACACAACTCATGAGGCCTGGACCAGGGCGCACATACTTGACACTGCTGCTTCCCATGTAACTTGGCTGCTGGATCAGACGACCACCATTGCTACACTGCATCTCTGATCATGGCTGTCTGCTTGGCACACCTGCCAACCCTTACCTGCATACCGCTGCTTATCGCCGTACTGAGCTGGGATGTGGGACAAAGCTATAAATCAACGCAGTACTTGACGGCACCATTTGATATGTGTGCCTTGGAGAATACTTACCTCGATCCTAATCATGTGGTGGACTTGCTGTCTAATCCTTGTGGCGGGTATCAACCTGTTTCTAACTCCTGGGACTGTGTCTTACTGGTGGAGGGGTTGGCTGATAATTCCATGAGAATGGGGGAGCTTTGTTAGCATGCGTTCGGCTTACATGATGCTATTGGGTAGGTCAATCAATACTTTTCTTTGAGTGGTAATGTTTTAGGGGGCCAAGGGGTCTTTAACCCCTTAAGGACACATGACATGTGTGACATGTCATGATTCCATTTTATTCCAGACGTTTGGTCCTTAAGGGGTTAAATGTCTATGCTGAGCCTTGATTTATATTGTCCCACACTGTTTTCCCTAATTCTACCACTTGCATTTAATTTCAAAAACTTCAGTTCACTTTCTCTCACACTATACCCATCTCTTGTACATCACTATTTTTGTGTTATATTGCTGAGAACGCTTGATTAACTGTAATAAGTTATGGTGCTGTATATTCTGTCAGTGAACTGTGCAAAAAGAAATGCACTTCTAAGTTAATAGGGAATCTGTTACTTCCCAGGATTTTTAATATTACTTTTACTGATCTCTGTGTTTAACAAATATGTATTTGTAAGGTGTGAAAAATAAATTTAAAAGTTAAAATCCACACCTCTTTATCCTGTAACTGGGTGCCTCCATCTTAGCTTCCTGTCAATCATCGTTATAAGCTCTGCCCTTTACACCTGGCAGTCAGTATATAGAGAGCCACCTCCATCTTAGCTCCCTGTCAATCATTGTTATAAGCTCCGCCCTTTACACCTGGCAGTCAGTATAGAGAGAGCCACCTGCATCTTAGCACCCTGTCAATCATTGTTATAAGCTACGCCCTTTACACCTGGCAGTCATAGAGAGAGCCACCTCCATCTTAGCTCCCTGTCAGTCATTGTTATAAGCTCCGCCCTTTACACCTGGCAGTCGCCATAGAGAGAATATACAGAGAGGACAAGAAATTAAACAACATTACTATTTAACCTCCTCATTAGCAATGATACCTACACTACTGATCACTACTGATACTTTATACCAGATTTGCCTCTTGCTGCCCCTTGTGGATGCAAGTCCCTGGCATTTGATAATAGTAGCATCTCCTGGTCGTACTTGGAAACCAGAGTAATCTGAATGTACCTTTCATGGTTAAATACTTTGGTATTATTACTGGTTCAGTGACCCAATATTCTATTTAAAAAAAAATACAAAATTATAACAAAAATAACTAGGCAAAACATGTTAGTACCTTCTCAGTGTTAGGGAAATCTTCCTTGCTGTGTGGGTACCAGGGCTAATTCAGTTACATAGTTTATCGTGGGTAACTTATTACACCTTATGAAGGTGATATGCTTGTTTCCACCATTGGGGATTTACTTAAATTGCAAGATTACCTAATTTCAATCTTGATCCAAGAGTTCAGAAATGTGACATTAGTTAAATTCCAGTGTTCCACAAGGTCAAATCTGCATTACAAGGACATCTTTTAAATGATGCACTGCGTTAAACTAATTTGTACCCTGATCGATATTGGCGCTTACAGTCTGCATCTTCCCCCAGTTACTCAAGAGATCACCCCGTCTTCCTGCAGTTGAACGACTATTTTTGGGTGAAGAACCAAACTGTCTATGGGCTGCCGTATGGTACGAATGGAAGTGGTAAGAAGCAGATCCATTTATATCCCAGCACATCACACCTATCTTTAGATAGTGATTTCGTTTAATGACAGGCTGTCAACATCTCATGGTTTAGACACGTCTAAATTCTTAATTTTGTGGATCCAGGGTTTCTAAGCGATACCCAGCACTGTGACATTAATATGCTCCTCATGTAAAATCCATTAATGATACATAGTCGGAATCCTAAAGGAACCACTGTAGTTAGTTCATTGACTTCAGTGTGAGTGTGCATGAATCCCACATACTGCTTCTCAACACTCATTTGAATCATGCTTAAAAGAGTGAAGAGTTCATAAGAATTTTTAATACAATGGTGAGATGGCAGCTATGTAACAGTTTTTTTGAGTCAGAAGGACACAAATTTTGGATTTCAACGTTATTTCACCTGGGGCCAGCAAGACCCCTAATCCAAAAACTAGGGAGCAGGTGGTTGGGTGGGAGGACTACCAAAAGAAATATATGGCAAGGAAAAAAAGTTTGAGGAATTCTTCGAAAACTTATCCATGCCAAAAATCCTACCCGACCAATTAAAGTGACAAAAAAGCCTATAACAGAAATAGAGGTCAACTAATGAAAGACCTAAAAGGGGAACTTACCACCATTTTTAACTATATAATGAAAACAGGAAGCAAGCCTGGAGAGCTGCTGAGAGCGAATATTGTTACTATCCCAAAAGCAGATAAAGATTTAGAACTGATTGGCAACTGTAGACCTATATTATTAATCAATACAGATATTAAAATATTATCTACTATCCTTGCTGATCAATTAAAAATAGTCATACCACAACTAATTAATAATGACCAAGTAGGATTCATACCAGGGAGGTCTTCAATCAACAATCTTAGAAAAATAATAAACATATAAGAAGAAACAGAGAATAATGGAACCCCTCTAATGTTACTGTCAATAGATGCAGAGAAAGCATTTGACAGAGTTGGATGGGGTTTCATGTTTGCCACCTTAAAAAATTTGGAATCACTGGATCAATATTACAAGCTATGTCCGCTCTCTACAGCTCTCGATCAGCTAAAGTAATAGGGTAAGGATTCGCATCACAAAACTTCAGTGTTAAAAATGGGACTAGACAAGGGTGCCCTCTCTCCCCTTTACTGTTCATAATGGTGTACAGTACCCCTTGCGATTCTAATAAGACAAAATAAAAAAATTAAAGGATTTACGAACTCCTTAGGACAAAGCAAATAAAACATTTACGCAGATGACATCTTACTAACTTTAGAAGAACCTAAAATCTCAGTCCCAGAGCTTCTGAAGGAGATAAATAAATACTCCAAAGTGTCAGGATATAAAATGAATATAGAGAAATCAATATTTATAGCTAAAAATCTAAACAAAAGGTTAATTAATTTTCTTGTACAAAACCTCAGGCTCTCAAAAAACAAGGACAGGCTAAAATATCTAGATATAACATTAACCTCAGATTTAAAAGACCTAGTAGAAGCCAACCTTTTACCCTTACTAACCCAAACTAACAAAAAAAGTAAGGGACTGGAGAGGTATGGGATTTTTCTGGTCGGGAAGGATCAATATCCTAAAAGCATATATTTTACCAAAATGGCTGTACCTATGGAGAAAGATCCCACTTAATTTCCCAGAAAACTGGTTATCTTTAC
Organism: Pelobates fuscus; assembly: GCF_036172605.1. Taxonomy (NCBI): domain Eukaryota; kingdom Metazoa; phylum Chordata; class Amphibia; order Anura; family Pelobatidae; genus Pelobates; species Pelobates fuscus. The sequence goes on from NC_086327.1 coordinate 132,093,808, forward strand.
TACACTCATCCTTTTTAAAATTTGTATAGCGCGACAAGAAAGCAAGAGTTAAAATGAAAGTTTTGTCTAGATCAAGGCAGGATGGTGGCTTGGGGTGCCCGGAAGTTTTACAATGCTATCAAGCTAGCAGAGTTTTCCATATATTGCTTACTCAAAATATTGCTGCAATCCAAGAAACAATATCACAAGTCATATGGCAAGCAAGAATGGAAAGGGGTATCCTGGTGAACTTGGGAAATAGCTATACCCAGATAGAAGACTGGGATACATGGATATGTAAAATGGAAATGATAACCTAATAAATACCATCATGATTACTTTCCCCCTACATTTAAATCAGGCATAGCTAAGGTCCAGACTAAATGAGTCGCGGCCAGAAAAGAGGAGGGAGGAAAAGAAAAGAAGATAAAGATCTCAACCCTTAAATGGGCAGAAAAAACAGAATAAGAAAAATACACTGCGCAAAATACTTTGCAAATGTGTAAGGCAAACATGCCAACCCCGCCCCACCTGCCCACACTTAATCTAAAACAAATAATGACTAAGAGGAAACTTAAGCCTCTCTCCCTCCGCTATAATGGGCTATTATTTGAAAGGGCCCTGGACAAAGTGCCATACATGATACAATGGGAGCGAGACATGGGGAGGGAGTTGGCATTGTCCCAGTGGCAAGCTGCTCTCGTGCAAACCAAAAAATCCTCTAGCACTCTCTCTCTATGGGAGGCTTACTGCAAAATAACCATGAGATGGTACTTGGTGCCTCACAGGTTGTCACATATCTACAGTACAGCCTCCCCACAATGCTGGAGGTTCAAGGCTGCTGAGGGGACAATTTACCATATGTTTTGGGAATGCACAGCTTTAGCACAATTCTGGAAACAAATCAAGACAAATATCCATTGTATAACGACCCTTACTATCCCTGAGCACTACACACTCCACATTATACCAGATCTGGAAACCAGCCCCCACCGCACACTAGTCCTCAATTTGTTGACAGTGGCGAAGGTAAGGCTGGCGTTCCACTGGATAAGCAAAGAGGTGCCTTCTATGGCAGAGATTACCAGCCGAACAGACAACATATGCTCATACAAACAGATGGCCTTTCGAATTAGGCACAGTATGGCTGACAAGAACATAAGCCGCGCTGTCATTGGGCTGGCCGAGCGTGATCCTGGGGAACTCTACCGTCTAGGTGTAGCAGGGTATGGGGTATAGATTACACGACTAACTGAACACCCAACTGGAGCCAACCCTTTTCCTTATACCTGTTCATAAAATGCTGGTTTGAATGACTGTATGTTAGCTATCCTACCCCATACTCCCTTTTCTTTTCTGTATCCCTGTTAAACAAAAAAAAACAACAGCAGCGACACAGATGTACTGACTATTATAGCATTGTGAATGCGTTACTAAGAATGCTATTATAATGTGCAATAACTTGACCCGATTGGTGGAAAGTATCACTAATGCAATGATTAACTACAACTGTAATCATGATGTATTAACATCCAATCTGCTTTATGCCAATTATGTGTCAATGCTGTTCGTCTCAATAAAAACTATATATGGAAAAAAAAAGAAAAAGGTGAAGGTGCTGGTGTGGCCATCACAGTCTCCTGACCGTAATATCATCGAGCCACTCTGGCGAGATCTCAAACGTGCGGTTCATGCAATACGACCAAAGACTTTGCATAACCTGTAGGCATTTTGCCAAGATGAATGGGCAGCTATACCACCTGCAAGAATTAGGGACCTCATCCTGGTTAAATATTTTATAAATAATAAATAAATGACAAAAGACTGCACGCTGTCATTGATGCTAAAGGGGGTAATACAGAGTATTGATAAATAAGGGTATGCAGACTTTTGAACAGGGGTCATTTCATTTTTTTCTATGTTGACATGTTTTGTTTTATGATTGTACCGTTCTGTTATAACCTACAGTTGAATATGAATCCCATAGAAAATAAAAGAAATGTGTTTTGCCTGCTCACTCATGTTTTCTTTAGAAATGGTACATATATTACCAATTCTCCAACGGTATGCAAACTTATGAGCACAACTGTAGGTGAGTTTACAATCTATGAGGAAGGGGTAAAAACACACAAGAGAAATAATAGCATGTCAGAGGCTTTAGGGATTGATGGATAAGTTGGTAAACGTGGAATGTGGAGCAGTGGCAGGAGAGAGAGTGAGCCGAGCTATGGAGGCAAGGGAAGTGATAAGGGAAGTGAAACGAGAGAAACGGCATCCAGGAAGATGGTGGTGTTATGGTACTTTTTGAAAGTAAACCAAAATGTTCAAATGTCTATCTGTTCCTGTCCAAATCAATAAAATTAAATTGCGTATATACGCTGAAGTAATTAAGTCTGACACACGAGGTTCAGGTTAAAATAACTTCGAGAAAGTTTATTGGCAAGTGGAGTAAAAGCGGGCGCGCAGGCCCTTTTAAGAGGCATTTTGCGTCATCATTGATTATTAGAATATCAGCAAATAAACACCATCAATTGGATTAATTGTTAAGTGTCGGTGTTAGTGTCTTACCTATTGGTTTAAAAATAAAAAGGTTAGTCCCGTGCCCACCCATCAGAGGTGGGATTATTCTGGACACGGGTGGGGATAAGGGGGTCCTAAACGTCATTTTACACGGTCAATGATATCAGGCTTCATGTCCAGGTGCAAGGTCTCTTATGAATAGAACATTTCATTACTACTGTGTTCTGTGGCCTTCAAACTATACTATCTTACAAATTCTAAGGAGTAGCCGGCAAGTCTTAAGGAGTAACCAGCACCTCCTGGTATTTGTCCTTGTAGGAAAACACAGTCTTTGTCTACTGTACTAATTGGGTTGAGAAGTTCAGTCACGTAATGTAGTTTTAAAATGAACAAGTTAAGTCATGAGGACAAAATGGAGGATTGAAGAAGTCAGGTTAGGGAGACAAAATGGAGGAGGAAGTCACAGTATAAGGTTAAAATGGAGTTAGTACAATAATTCAATACAAGTACAATAGTAATTTTTAATAATTCCACATCAGTCCCCCCTATGAAATGTTAGATTCTAAGAGATAAAAACTTTATTATGTTAGTATCAGAAGACGTGTTAACCCAAAGGCACAGAAACCCCATGGCCGCTAGCTAGGTGTTAATGCAAAGTGCAAGTCTGTCCCTAGATCTGACCCTGATAGGCTAACTCATCCGTCAGTATGGCTCTCGAACACTTCACACCCATGGGTATCCCATGGCAGCTAATCCACCACTTCTCCAACACGGGGTCTTTACCATTCACTGACAGATGCTGTCCCTAAGCTAGTCCCTTCCTAGAATTCCTGCACTTTATCAACAAAGGGGAATGTTTGCAGCGGCAGACAGGGTGAATTGATGTCTTGGAATTCTTGGTCATCAACTTCGAGATGGGTGAAAGTGGGTGCCGCTTGGTCAACAGTCTTCATGAGGGATTTTCTCAGACATGGGAGGATACAACAAAAGAGAAGAGCAAAGATAAAAAGAAAAATTAGTATAGCCATACCAATCTGCATTAAAGCCTTTTGCCATCCTGTCATCCAACCAAACCATCTTTCCCAGGGATCTTTTATCCCAGAATTCCTTTTTAACTCTTCAGACAGGTCATTTAGTTTTTCTATGGCTAATGTAACTTTACCATTAGGGCCTGTGTTTTCTGGGATATATGTACAACATGTCATGGTGTCGGGCAAAATTTTACAAACCCCTCCTTTTTCGGCTAAGATCATATCTAGGGCCATTCTATTCTGGAAAGCCATTTGGGATGTGGCCTGCAGCTGTTCGGCCAACCCCTGGAGGGCGTCTCTGGTGTAATTAACAAAACGCTGTTGATTATAATAAATGTAATTTATCCAATTTAAATTCTTGTTTGCGGTAACTATGGTAAAAATTGATTCAAATCCTGCGGCAACTTCATCCCTTGCTTTAAACTCATTGGGCACCCCCCTAGGCACTCCAATGGCATCAATATACACATGAGGATCAAAACTTCCTTTCACTGGGACGTCACGCTTAACCTTAGTGTGTTTGGACCCATGGGTGACGAGGTGTGTGTCAGAGATGATATGTATAGGCATAATAGCTTTAGCCAAAGTACACTCCCCCCACCACTGTTTGTCCATTCTGGATCTTAGCTGTAAATCCCCACACAACCAGTAAATATCCCCTAATGACCTGGTGTGAAACTGCAACAAGTCCATAGAGACATTTCTGTAGGTAGCACAATACCCCTTGGAAAAGTTACCCAAGAATTTACCTATTCCATCGTAATTAGCATAACAAGTGTAATTACCTTTATACACGGTAATACCATCTGGGGGTTTGACATCCTGGGTTAGGAGAGGATACTCCTTTGTCCATGCAATACATATGGACCTGTTAAAATTATAGTGATAGGCAAAAAGGCTTAAAACACATTCTTCTATATCTACTGGTAGGATTAAAGGCACGGTACCCAGGTGAGGCCGGGCACCGCCACACACATAACATGCAGTTCTATTATGCTTATTAGCATTATATTTCATCCATTCTAACCATAAATTTACATCATTAAAACCTGTTTCAGCGGCCATGGTATCTTCAAAAGTGGGGTTAGCAATGGCCATCATGTCTTGAAAGGTCTGGATATGAGGTTTTAATGGGTTAGGGACCATATGGGTGGCCCCTTGCCACTCAGAAGAGTTGCACATATCTTTGAGGTAGAAATGCCCTAACTTTTTATAGGAACCCTTTTTCCAATACATTCCCATCACATACTGGTCTGCATCTGTTGGGCTTGGATGCTCAATGTTAAGAATTAATTTCATTGGTGTACTCCCCCCAGGCTTTCTCAAAGTCATCCTCTGGAGGAGGGATCTACCATGATCATCTATTTTAGATACGGCACTTTTTGGCTTGTAACCCCAGGCAGGCCCGGCATTCCATCCCGCCGCCCCCCAATGGTCACAATTGTGCCCCCATTGCCTGTCAACTACACAAACATATGGGTCTTTCGAATGAGGGATATCTCTATAGATGCTCTGGATTTGTGGTGTGGGAAATGGGCATTCTACAATATCACAGTAGTCAAAGGTATAAGTAGCCACCTGGGTGCACGATGAATTATACCAGAAAGTGTACCCACTAGTGTCTTTGGTAATGGCTACTTGCTGGGCCTTCATAAGGCTAATTAAGGAGAAGATGTACCAGAGATACATGTTTGTGCGATATTCGCTTCCTCTGGGGCAGGAGATTTCTTGCAGTGGGAAGCGTGGACCCAATTTGGCCTACCGGCCAATTTGACGGAGGTTGCGGTAATCAGGAGAACTTGGAATGGACCGTCAAATCTTGGTTCTAGGGTATTTTTCCGCACAAACTTCTTGACCAGGACCCAATCTCCGGGAAGTAGGTTATGGGAACCTGTATCCAATTCGGGATCTGGAATTGAAGAGAAAACTTGGGCATGTATTTTGTTTAGGACACTTGCAAGTTCAGTTACATAGTCTACTAAAACATCTGATTGGAGTTGCAACTGCTGCGGATAATAACAACCTAGCCTGGGTGCTGTCCCAAATAGAACCTCATATGGGGACAGTGAATGCTTCCCTCTAGGTGTGTGCCTAACACTAAATAAAGCTATTGGTAGGCTTTCTGGCCAGGGCATCTTTGTTTCTTGTGACATTTTTAACATTCTGGTTTTTAGAGTGCCATTCATGCGCTCCACTTTACCACTACTTTGTGGGTGGTAAGGGGTATGGAAGGCTAGAGTCACCCCTAGGGCAGTCCAAATTTCTTTAGTCACAGTTGCTGTAAAGGCTGGGCCTTGATCACTCTCAATGACTTCTGGGAGTCCGAATCTACATACAATATCTGTAAGTAGGCGTCTTGCGGTTGTTTTTGCAGTGATATTGGCCACTGGGTAGGCTTCTGGCCAGCCTGAGAACATGTCCACTATTACTAGTGCATATTCATGGGGCCCACTCTTGGGCATTTGGATGTGGTCAATTTGAATCCGCTGGAAGGGGTACATGGGCTTTGCCAGGTGTTTCGCAGGTACTTTAACTGGTCTTCCTGGATTGCATTTTGCACAAATGACACAGGCCTTGCAGAAGCTATTGATCAATGTTGTGATTCCAGGTGCTTCATAATACTTCTGTATGAGGGCGGCCATCAATTCTTTTGACAGGTGTGCAGGCCCATGTGCCCATTGGACAACTGCTGGATACAAATTTCTGGGAAGACAAAATTTGAAGTTGTTGTAATATATTCCGTCCTTTTGGACAGCTCCTTTCTTTTTCCATTTCTGGATTTCTTCAGGAGTGACTGCAGCTTGCTGTTCTTGTAAAATTCGCAAATCAGTAGGAAGAGTTTGCAGAGCAAAAATAGGGACTTCTTCTTCTTCTTGTCCGGACACTTCTTCATCCACTTCCTGCAGATCCCTGGCCGCTAACTTAGCAGCCTGATCAGCCAAATGGTTGCCCTTTGCTTCATCTGTATCCAATTTCCCATGGGCCTTGACTTTCAAAACGGCCACTTCTTCGGGAAGTAGGAGGGCATCCATTAGCTCCTTGATTGCAGTGCTGTGTTTGACTGGTGTACCGGCGGTGGTAAGAAATCCTCTTGTCTTCCAAATTAGGCCGAAGTCATGTGCCACACCCAGAGCATATCTTGAATCTGTATAGATGTTGGCACGTTTTCCTTCGGAAATTTTGCATGCTGAAGTCAGAGCCTGTAATTCAGCTTCTTGTGCAGACATTGCTGGCGGTAAGGATGATGATTTGATGACTTCGTCTGTTGTGGTTACGGCATATCCTGTGTGATATGTTCCTCCTTCATCGGCATATCTTGATCCATCCACAAACAGGGTAAAATCCGGATCTGGTAATGGATTCTCATGCACAGTTGGTAAGTGCACTGTTTCCATTTTCATCTGTTCAAAACAGTCATGAGGTGTTTCTGGGTCATAATCATTCTTTATGACCAGGTCTTGAAATTCCTTTTCCAGGAAATGGCGTGGCCATGCTTCCAGAAGGTCAGTTGTTGGGTATTTGGCAATACCATTTTCCTGTAGCTGTTCTTCATTCATGGTGGCCCATAGTTTTGCCATGGGCCCAAGATCATTCCATGACCTTGTCTTCAACTTGGTAACAGGAATATGTGGGATAGCGGTATCCCAATGGCGGTAGAGGTAGTTAAGTTGTTGAGGTAGCTGGACCAAGACCATGCTATTACCTTCAGAGTCACAATAAAAGTCTTGTGCAGTGAGCTTTACATCGGTCCAGTGGTAAAGCTCATCTTCATAGCAAGGTTCGGGAGTAATATTTGGCTTGTACCACATGGTACAGAAGGCGTAATCCGGGCCTTCACAAAGAGGTGTCTCATCTTCATGAAATGACAAATGTGGATGCATGACTTTCTTGATACATCCACAGAGCAGGTAGATGTAGGTTTCATCTGTGATAAATCCATAATAGATACCCCCCTCAGGGAGTGGAAGAAGAGTGGACGGATTAAGCACTTGACATCTTTGGATGGAAATGTTGTCAGGCAAAAGAAGATGACACTGTAGGCGCAGGTGTCTGGCTGGAGACACGTGCTTGAGCTGGACTTGGTTGATAATAGCAGAAATGTCATGAGGGGCCAAAACAACCAGAGGGTGGCCAAGGACCAGGTCTGAGGTTCTTTCAATGAGCTCTCTTGCGGCAAAAACAGCCCTGAGACAGGAAGGAGTCCCTCTGGCCACAATGTCTAGTTGACATGAGAAATATCCAATAGGCCTCTGGCGGCCTCTTAAGTCATTCGTTTGGGTGAGAACTCCTGTTGCGTGGCCTTGTCTTTCAGAGACAAATAATTTGAAGGGTTTGGAGTAGTCAGGTAGGCCCAAGGCAGGAGCAGAAGCAATGGCACGTTTTAAAGCATCGAAATTGGCCAGGGCTTCATTGGTCAGACAGAACGGGTCAGACTTAAGAGCATCATAGAGAGGTTGCATAAGCAGAGAGGCTTCTGGGATCCATGCTCTACAGTAGGAAATGAGGCCTAGGAAGGCATGAAGAGACTTTGAAGTCCTTGGAGGTGGAATGTCCAGAACAGCCCTTACCCGGTCCCGAGTAAGATGTCTGGTACCTTGAGATAGGCAATGTCCAAGGAAGATCACCGAAGATTGACAGAATTGTAGCTTGATGAGTGAAGCTTTGCATCCCTGTTCTGCCAAATAGGAAAGAAGGCTGATTGAACACCTTTCAGTAGTGGGAGAATCATCTCCACACAGCAGTAGATCATCCACATACTGAAGCAGGACAACTTCTGGGTGCTCAGTTTGCCATGGGTCAAGGATGGTACCCATGGCCTTTGCAAATTGACTTGGAGAATTTTGTGCCCCTTGGGGCATGACAGTCCAGGTATACTGTTGCATCTCATGAGTGAAGGCAAACAGGTATTGACAGGATGGGTCCAGTGGAACACTGAAAAAGGCATTGGCCAGGTCAATAACTGTGAAGAATTTGGCAGATGGTGGGACTCCAGAGAGCAGAGTATGGGGATTTGGTACAAGAGGGGTGTCCAGGACGGTAGCTTCATTGACAGCACGGAGATCCTGAACCATCCTGTACTTCTCTGGCTCACCCTTTGGAGTTTTCTTTTTCACAGGAAACAATGGGGTGTTGCATTCAGATTTACATTTCACCAGGGCACCCTTCTCCAAGAGTGCCTTGATGTGGACAGAAATAGCAGCAGACTGGGCTGGTTTCAACGGATATTGTGGTTTTCTTGGTAACTTAGCTCCTGGAATAAGCTTTACCACCACAGGGGGAACATTTAGGTGACCTATGTCCTCTGGGCCTGAGGACCATAACTTGGCGGGCACCTGTGTTTTTAATTCCTCTGGGAAATTGGACCTGAATTCTGCTGCTTCCTCACGGGGCTTATCTAAATGTAGCATCAGAGGCAAGGAGCACAGGGCTGAGGTATCTGATACAGATAGAGGTGTGAACATTTCTACTTGCCCGTCTGGGGTGAAGGTGATGGATGCTTGCAGGCGTGAGAGGACATCAGCACCTAATAGGTTAATTGGGCATGTGGAGGATACCACAAAGCGAGCAAGCAGACTAGAGCCAACTCGTAGTGGAGTTGTTAAAGGGCTATGTCTTGGCTGACCATCCACTCCAACGCAAGAGACATCAATATTGGACAGGAAGGATGGGTCTGGCAGGTCTTGTTCTCGCAGAACACTACGGGCTGCACCTGTGTCAATTAGAAATGTGGTGGGGTGGCCTTCAATGGGTAAAGTCACTGTGGCAAGTGGCCCCCCTTTGTCCCCTGTAGACACTGCCATTACAGGGGTTACAGACACAGGCTTGCCAGTTTCCTAATCATCCGGTTCTTCAACAATTGGAACCTTTTTCATGGTCTTGGGGCCTGGGGCAGGCTTGGAGAACTTTTTGGGTGCCCCTGGTTCCCTTATAGGTTCCGGGCAGTTACTTCTGTAGTGTCCCTGAGCTCCACAATTAAAACAAATTACATCCTCTAACTTGACTCCCTTGGTGCCAGAGGTGATGGGGGTAGCGCGGGCCACCATGAGGGGAGCTGGATTGGATCTCCTTGGGGTCTGAACAGATTCCAAACCTCTAGCAACTAGAAGCAGGGTATCCAGGGGAACAACCTTATATTCAGGGCGTGCAGCAATGATTCCCTTACGTATAGAGTCTTTAACACCTTGGACAAACGCACCTGACAGCATTTGTGAATGAATTTTGTCTGTAAGATCAAATCCCAAATCTGTAAACATTTGATACAGTCTTGCATGGAACCTTTCTACTGATTCTCCTCTGTCTTGAATAACATCAGTGAGGCCAGCAGCCTGATCTGCAAGTTTGTCTTTAGCCCATTCTCTTAATTGGGTGCAAAAGGTTACCCCGGAGGGGTAATCAACATCACTGGAAAGTAGATCTGTACTGAGGTGACGGGCCATGCTCGGCCAGTATGCATCCCCTGCTTTAATAGCACAAATGCTCAGCAAATCACGCCATGCGGCGGAATAGGTCTTTTGAATTTGAACTATCCCTCGGTAAAAAGGCATAGGCTGTTTTTCTGGGTCAGGGAGTGATTTCATTAACGCGCTAGCTTGGGTAGGGTTAAAAGCAACATACTTAGGAGGGGCCCGCTCTCCCCGACCCTTGTGTCCAAAGGGATCATCGATGGAACGATGGGTTGAGGCTCCTGCAGCGGCTCCTGCAGCCTCCGACGAGTCCTGGGATGAACTATCCTCATCCCTCTCATCTAATTCTATGATCTGAGCTTTCTTTCGTGCAGGGCCCGGGTAAGGTGACAGGACCGGAGGATGAGCGGGGGTCCCAGATGCGGGGGTGGCTAGCGAGTCATAACCGGGGGATAGGTAGTCACCGGGAATTACCGGCATCAGGGCTGTACTGGGGGCCGCCATATTAGTGGCCGGAAAGGGTATTGTATTAGGGTTAAGGGAAGAAATGGCGGCCATGTTGGATGTGGGCACATCCGGAACAGACTGTGTTGGACTGGGCATGACCGGGATCTGGGGAGTGGCTTGGGGGAGGGGTAGTGGATATCCGGGATAGGGCAGAGTCATGGGATACGGGAAGGGGTAGGGCCAGGCTGGGGAGGGGAAGGAGGTGGGGTATTGGACTGGGGTGGAGATGGGAGGGGACGGAGAGGGATTGGTAGGGGTGGGTGGAGGGGGAGGAGTCGGGGCGAGGGTGGAAGAGGTGGTTAGTTGGGCGGATGAGGAGGGGAGGGGATCATGAACGGAAAGGGAGCGTAGGGAAGGAATGGCAGATGAAATGTTAGGGAGAGGTTCAGCAGGTAGCGTAGGGATGGATGAGGATGATGGGAATGTTAGGGACGGGGAGGGGGAAAAGAAAGATCCATCCAAATTCAGGACCGGGCAGACAGGGGAGGTGGCGGGATGGGTGTTAGGAGGATTGGGAGTGGGGAACATAGTCAGCTGGCTATCACCCACTGCTGACTGAACCTTGGGGATAGACGTCCCCTGGGCGCCACTTTGGGGCGCTGGCTGAGGGTAGACCCCAGCAACACAATTCTGATGATACACAAACAATTTCACACCTTTGTGATTTATTTCTTCCTCAACCCAACCTTCTAGCTGAATAGCCTTCGCTACTCTGTACCATGCTTCAGCAGTCTTTAATAAACCATTATCTGTAAGCTTGCCTTTCATTTCTGCCAGTAACTTGCGCCAACTTTCTGGTTGCAATCTTCCACATGTCGGTACAGCAATTTTACATACTTTTGCAATCTTTACAACACCTTTAACCATCTCCTCACCCTCTCTGTTTTCTACCAAATCACATGCTAACCAGCCCTTACTGGGCTTACCCAAATCCTGCCCCATAATCCCCCTACCCCTATACCAGCGTCCTAGATATAGAGAGAGAGAGAAAACTGAACAAGAACGTCTACAATGCTCGACTGCCACCCGAGAACCGTGGGACTTTCTCAGGTGCGTCTTCCCAAAACGTAGACTAGTCACTGAATCCGCCTACCCGGGGTGGTAGACACGGATTGGAGCGAGGTGAGAAGTGTGTGACCAATCACTTCTCTTTTAAGAGGAATGGGAGTGGATAGTATAATAATATAGGAAGTATAGAAAAGATGAAAGGCAAGGAAAATCCTTAGAGACAGACACAGGAGTTCATGAGACTCCTAATTAGACAAACAAGACAACAATATAATTGAAATACAGTGCATGCATCACAGTACAAATGAAATCAACAATAATCCCTTTCCTTTTACATGTGCTTACTCCAAAGTCACCTCCCTCAACCTCGTAGTGTCCCCGCTCGGAGAATGACTTCCTCAAGTCTCACTATCACAATTAAATAATCAGTGGACCTTCAACTCAACTAGAGCCGAAGGGTCCGGGTCAGGACGTCCCCAACTCAACTAGAGCTGGATAGTCCGGGTCAGGACGTCCCCAACTCAACTAGAGCTGGATAGTCCGGGTCAGGACGTCCCCAACTCAACTAGAGCTGGATGGTCCGGGTCAGGACGTCCCCAACTCAACTAGAGCTGGATGGTCCGGGTCAGGACGTCCCCAACTCAACTAGAGCTGGTTGGTCCGGGTCAGGACGTCCCCAACTCAACTAGAGCTGGTTGGTCCGGGTCAGGACGTCCCCAACTCAACTAGAGCTGGTTGGTCCGGGTCAGGACGTCCCCAACTCAACTAGAGCTGGTTGGTCCGGGTCAGGACGTCCCCAACTCAACTAGAGCTGGTTGGTCCGGGTCAGGACGTCCCCAACTCAACTAGAGCTGGTTGGTCCGGGTCAGGACGTCCCCAACTCAACTAGAGCTGGTTGGTCCGAAAGCGCACAGTGAAGCTAGCTAGGCTATCAAAGTGACACAAAATTGGATCACAGGAAACTATGATTCTACACAGATCCCACAGTTCCACAAACTTCTTTTTCCATACAGCCACAGCCACGAGGCTCCTAAAAGAAGTAAACAGGCAAAGATCCTAAACGTCATTTTACACGGTCAATGATATCAGGCTTCATGTCCAGGTGCAAGGTCTCTTATGAATAGAACATTTCATTACTACTGTGTTCTGTGGCCTTCAAACTATACTATCTTACAAATTCTAAGGAGTAGCCGGCAAGTCTTAAGGAGTAACCAGCACCTCCTGGTATTTGTCCTTGTAGGAAAACACAGTCTTTGTCTACTGTACTAATTGGGTTGAGAAGTTCAGTCACGTAATGTAGTTTTAAAATGAACAAGTTAAGTCATGAGGACAAAATGGAGGATTGAAGAAGTCAGGTTAGGGAGACAAAATGGAGGAGGAAGTCACAGTATAAGGTTAAAATGGAGTTAGTACAATAATTCAATACAAGTACAATAGTAATTTTTAATAATTCCACATCAGTGGGGTTTCCTAAAGATCTGCGTTTTGCATGACTTCTTAAAGGACTGGAGGCTGGGGAGAGTCTGAGGGCACCGGCAGTGGATTCCAAAGGATCGGGGCAGCCAATCCAGCCATTGAGAAATTCTGCAGATGAATGTTGGCAATGCGAGGATGAGCGGTTGTCAGGAGAAGGTCGTTAGCAGAGCGAAGGGAATAAAAAGGGAATAAAAAGGGGTACTGTTGAGTAAAGAGGAAATGCAGTGAGGAGTGGAATTAGTGAGGGCTGATATTATAACTAGGTAAAACCATCCCTCAAGTGGCCGTTACTTACATTGTGGGCAAAGCCTGCAGTGTTCTTTAATGTGTTGTTAATGTATGTAGAACTCATATTCTAGGTGTCAAATTAAATAATATTCATTTGATGTAAATATTAGACATTTTGTAAAATCTATTCAAATAAATGTTTGCAATCTCCTACGTTTTGTGTTTCTATCATGTGCATTGATCTACTAATATTAACTACATAATTCTGCTGTTTAATAATAATTGCATGTTATATGATGATGTTATATACAGAGAGAGGTGTGATTAGTTCTGTTGTGTTACATGGAACGTTGCACTCTCACAGCAAAGTATTGGGTCTGCAGATTATTTGTGTTTGTGGTTCTTATTCCTGGACAGACGGCCGTATCACAGAGACTCGGTAAGGTCATTTTCTCAAGGTGACTGGACATTGGAAACTCTTGAAAGGCTTAGTCCGCAGTCTGCTTCTTTAGCAATGTGCTTTTATAACAGACTGCTTTTCTCTCCTTCAGAATATTTGCTGATGACATTCCTGGCTCTCACAAACTCTTATCACGTACCACCAGAGATTGAAAGGTACTCGCTCACCCCACCATTAATCCGCTGGAAGAAAGGAGGACTAGATTTTATCCTCTGATATGTTTTTTATTTACTTGTAATTTTCATTTTTATTGTGCAGTTGTAATATCACATGTAACTATAAGATATCGAGAAAAGGGTATCAAAGAAAATTAGTTTGATTGTGGTGCCCGTTAGATTAGCGCCCAATGTGGCATCTGAGGATATTTTTTTTATTTTTTTTTTAAGTCAGACTCTACTGGTTTAATGTGCGCTGCTGAAAATATCTTTATATCTTGATTTTACCCTAAATTACTTGGGTCCTTTAAAAAAAAAAAATTTAAAAATTGGGTTCGGGAAAGGGGGGTAAAGCTTAATTAGAAATGACTTTATTTAAAAAAAAACAGAACAAAACAAAAATTAAAAAACAAACAAAGAAAAACCTTATTCTGTTCCTGGTTACTGCAATCTGTTAACTATGTAGAAATAACAATTATAACATTGTCTTAGCCTGCCCTCTGGTGGTAATTTCTAAGTATTGACACTTTAAGTCAGCACTTACTTAAAACGTGTTTTATCCATGAATCATTAGCAGACATGTATGTACGTAGGACTGTATGTAAAATATTGAAATTTCACCAAAACTGTGTCTGATTCCTGCTACGTTTGCCAGATTTTCTATTGTATGAGCGATAGATAGCAGCTTTGCAGGATGGGGGACAGGACTGGAAAATCCTGCCTAGTAACAGGAGGAATTCATTATTATTATCAATGATATAGCCCCATATTCTTTAGTGCTTTACATGTCAATCAGTTAATCAGGAATAGTCATCAAAAGAACCACCGATCTCACTCGCATTAACACCATGTACCACATACCATCACGCAATATTATCAAGCCGTGCCCTTAAATGTGTCTCGGAATAATATTTAATCTGATCTGCCTTATTCCTCACTACCACTATTTTCAGCTGTTCTGTAACCCCAAGTAGCAGTCAGAGACCGCAGGATACATACAGACCTCTCTCAGAAGCCAATCAGGGATACTTTTTTTTTTTTTTGTTTTTTTTAAGGTTAAATAGAAACAGTGTTATTTGCTAAATACTGAATTTTGTCTGGATGGAAATATAAATGATCATTTACATGCTTTTTGCAAGTGTATAATAAAAACTGTTTGTCCAACTCATAGCATTGGGCCAGAGATATTCATCTAAGAAAAACATATTTGCCTTTGGAGGTATTCTTACTTCTGACTTCTTACTTTTTTGACCATAAAAAAGACCAAATAAAAACATCATAATAGGAGACAAAAAAAGGCACAAATTTACCCAATTCCATCCAAACTGCTTGCCACCGCAACAAAACTAACTAACTAAGTATTACATGGAAAAACTATCCCTTATTGCGGAGTGTATGATCGAGCAGTTAACACAGTAAGAAAGAAACATAGGTATTGTTTTCAGATAAAAGCTAAATATTTTGCTTCTGCTAATAGCTTCCTTGCAAGGCTGGTGAGAAAACTTAGTGAGCAAATGCATCATCAGTAGGATCCAGGCCCGGACTGACCATCAGGCAAACTGAGCAAATGCCCGGTGGGCCGTGATGGCCACAGACCAAGGCCAAGATGGTAGATCCTTTAACACATACACCCATTGCACCCCTCACACACACATATTGCACCCCTCACACACACAGCATCCTTCACATACACACTGTATCCCTCATACACACAGCATCCTTCACAAACACACTGTATCCCTCATACACACAGCATCCTTCACATACACACTGTATCCCTCATACACACAGCATCCTTCACATACACAATGTATCCCTCATACACACAGCACCCTTCACATACACACTGTATCCCTCATACACACAGCATTCTTCACATACACACTGTATCCCTCATACACACAGCATCCTTCACATACACACTGTATCCCTCATACACACAGCATCCTTCACATACACACTGTATCCCTCATACACACAGCACCCTTCACATACACACTGTATCCCTCATACACACAGCACCCTTCACATACACACTGTATCCCTCATACACATAGCACCCTTCCACACGCACACTGTATCCCTCATACACACAGCATTCTTCACATACACACTGTATCCCTCATACACACAGCATCCTTCACATACACACTGTATCCCTCATCCACACAGCACCCTTCCACACACACGAAATCCCCTTCCTCTACATACACTATACTGCCTTTAGACACACACTGCACCACCTACGCAAACTACATTCCTGACATACACACTACATCCCCTATACACACTCTGGATTCCCTCTGCACACACTACACTAGATATCCTGTATGCAGAAATGCTACATTCCCTAAACACACACTCTCTACAGACCGTATATACACAATGTCACTTATACACACATGCACTACAGCACTTATGCACACACTCTCTGCATCCCCTACACACACACTATGCCCCCTTTTCACATAATATGCCCCCTATACACACACTATGCCCCCTGTACACATAATATGCTCAATATACACTCACTATGCCCACTATACACACACTATGCCTCCTTTACACACACAATGCCCCCTACACACACACACACTATAGCACATATACACACATACACTACAGCCCCTACCAAACAATAAACACACCTGAAACCGAAACCGAAACACACCACAATCAGTTCGCTCTACATACCCTCAATCCCACAAGCAGGCTCGAAACACATGTACAGTACTCTTTCCTGGCCCTTTTGTCCCACTTATGGAGACAACAGAGACTAGTCAGAGACAAGCAAACACAGCGCAAGTGTTTCAAGTGTGTAGAACTTCTCATGTAAGAGCGCTTTAACAGTTAAGATAAAATTTATCCTTTATAGAAAGAGTGGAAGAATAAAATGTGTCCGAGTCTTAGTATTGCTTCTTGCACAAGAGGGTCTGAAATATTGGAAATACGTTTGCAATGTGAGCAGTGGCATACACACAATCCATGGGGCTCAGGTGCGAAACTGATCCATGGGTACCCGGTCGCAGGGGTCCACAGGGCGGCTGGGCCCCCTGGAGTGACAGGCCGGTCGCAGCTGCGACCCCTGTGACCGCGGTATGTATGCCACTAAATGTGAGTAAAATAGGCAATAAATGCCTGAAAAAATAAAATATTTAAAATAAATACTGTCCTGTTTGAAATTCTCAAAAAAGCAGCCAGATAGTAAAAATAAATGAATACATAATATATGGCTGGCTTGTTAAAACTAAGCATCATGCACTATACAAGGCAATTTATGGATTTATTACATAGTCCTCCCTTCTGGCCTCTAATTTGCAGCCATTATAATTTGAACTGAGGCGGCTCCTGTAAAGTGAGGATGGAGCCAATGAACTTTACAATGAGACTGACAATAGTTCTGGTTTTTCTCTACTCTGTAAAACCTCTGTAACAAGGGAGAAGGTAAGAGGGGCTTAATGGGTTAAATATTGTTTTGCGTTACTGTACAGCACAACATGCATGATATGTATTTTTAGGATCGGGAGGGGTTATGTGTCTGGATAGACTAATGAGATGGAGAGTTGGTTTAATGTTTCTCTTCTCTCCGTAGGTTAGCGTGTAGAAGATGTGTGGTGGTTGGAAGTGGATACCGCCTGAGAAACAGTTCACTGGGTGAAGTCATCAACAACTATGACATAGTAATCAGGTAAACACGGGATCTCTAATACTAAGCTCCTACTGAGAGAAGATGGCAGCACTATTGGAAGTGCAATAGAGGGACGCGGTACAGTTTACAGAAAGGGCATTACACACCCAGAGCTACTGTGAATGACCCATGCTCTCCTCCTACACTCTTTGGCAACTTTTGTCAGTCAGTCCTTGGGGTTCGATGTGAGAAGTGGGAAGGTGGAAGAGCTCTAAGCATTCAAAGCCTTGGATAGTATATATACTTGACATTACTGCACTTAATGCCTAAAACCATTGCACCCCCTACAGGCATTAGGTTTACACTATGGTAGAATTGTAATCAGATGCTTTAATTGCAGAATTTCTTCTTTTTTTTTTAATTAAAGGGACGTGTATCACTTTAAGACAATTGTCTCATTCAAACTCATTCTCACTCAAACTCTGCAGTCTGGAAAAAGCATTTTTTTTTTCATATTTACCTTCTTCTGCTTTCTACACCCACTCCAGGTAAGGAACTGATCTAGCAAATCAGTGTCCTATCCCTAGGAATGCTGGGAATGTGCATGCCTGGAAGATTTACACATGTGCAGTTGTAAGATCTTATCACCTTTTAACATCCAGCGAGGGGGGGAAAGAGAGGGAGTCTGATCAGTGTGATCATGCAGAGTAGATTCCGGTGTCAGGTTTCTCTTGCCTGCTGCACAGTGATGGCCTGCTTCTGTCATTAGTGGACTGGCCTGAAACTGAGATGGATAGGTAAGAGTGGGCTGCGGTGAAGAAACTCACCTAGCTGAGAGGCGTGCCTAACACTGCAATCTGACCAAGTAAATAGAATGTTTAGAAATGTTTATTACATACTTTTCAAAGTTTTGTGTGCTTGATTTTCCTTTGTATACTTGTTTAAAGGTGTTTGCTTGCTGGTTTAAAGAAATAAATACAAGTGATACATGTCCCTTTTACTCATAGTAGACCCTATGACCATTATTTTTTCCATTTTTGTTACTACTTTACATAACAAAAATTGTATTTCACAAACTGTATAATAAATTATACCATACATGTTTTCAATACCTTTCTGATGAATGCAGATTGCAATTTTGTTTTTTTTTCTTGCTGTAAATATATGTGTTTGTGTAAATCTTGATGGACGTTGTGTGCTGAAGGTTATAATGGGGAATGTCCATTGATTTGAGTTTGGATATTACATAGTGAAGACCTGAGTGTGCTCTTTGTCTTTGAGTAAGTGCGTATTTATTGTTTGAATGCTCTAATTATATTTGGTTAAATGTTTTTTATTTTACATTTTACCATATAAAACATGACAGTTCTCAGTACACATACCATAATTACTCATTACATAAGAAATATTTTTTGATACTTTTGACACTTCTGCCCTGTGTGTTTATAGAACATGTGTTTATTCAGGATCCAGCTGTTGAGTAAGTCCAGTTTTAAATATCCTCAATCACCAAATGTACTTTAATAAAGCTTTTCACCTTAAAGGGACACTCCAGGCACCCAGACCACTTCAGTTCATTGAAGTGGTCTGGGTGCTGTGTTCCTTTTGCACTTAGTGCTGCAATGTAATACATGTTTACATTGCAGCTCTAAATCTGCCCTCTGTGACTGTCTACCAGACAGCCAGTAGAGGGCTTCTGGAATCTAAACTGACCTTTGGTCGGTTATCTGATGCTGGACGTCCTCACGGACCTCAAGCGTCATATTTTCCCCATAGGAAAGCATTGAATTATGGTTTCCTTTGGGGAGGTCTAATGCACGCGTGCGGCCTTTGCTGCGCATGTGACTTAGGTCTCACCCGCCGGCTGATGTCGGCGGGGGAGAAGGGTGGGTGGAGCCTGACCCAGCACTGAGGGACATTTGCGCTGGATTCAGGTAAGTAGCTGAAGGCCTACAGCGACATGGGACGGGAGGAGGGAGGGGGGGAGTAGGGGGGGGGGGGGGGGGGCACTACAGGATTCTCTAGTGCCAGGAAAACAGGATTGTTTTCCTGGCACTGGAGAGTCCCTTTAATACATCATAATAAATGTTATTATGATTTTGCACAAAGCATGGGGCTGACAGGTGTACAATGTGGGGGGCATGTCTATTGCTCTGTGGTATACAAAATATAGCAAACACCTATAACATATAAACCGGGCATTTTAATAATCGCAGTTAGATGCTACGTTTAACAGATTTGTCTCCATGATGTTTGTTTTCTGCAAGGCACAGATTTTATGGATGCAATTCGAGAAGTGATTACATACAAAGCTGTCTTCATCAAATGACATAACCCATCCCGAACCCCATCGTATCAAAACCGTTATTGAATGCAAGTAAAAATTCCGCCTTAGGAATACAGAACACATTAAAGGAAACGGTGCCGTAAACCTTATTTTATAGACGTATAAAGTAGCATCAGGGAGACGGTAATCAGAGCGACTCTCGTTTGGCTCCTGTTAAGTCTTGATATTGAATCTGCAGAGTTGCCAAGACTTGTAGATGACAAACCCTCGGTGTAACTCTAACTGTTACAGTAACTCGCTAACGGTCGTTAAACAGCTTCGTGTCTTATTACAGTTTACTAAATGGCTCCCATAGTGCTGAGAGGTGGGCGTTTCATCAGCCATTTACAGATTGCCGAATATGAAAAAACTCTTAATTTCTAAAGAGTTGGCGAGAATACATGTGTTATATTTGATGATTCGCAGTGATAGGGCTTTTTCTAATTGCTCCATTATTGTGAATGTTTATATTTTAGTTTATGCTCAATGCAGTGCACACACAAATACAAAGGTTCATGACAAATGTGAAATCCTATTAGGCCGGATTTTAGCTTCACTCGGCTGATGTTTTGTGAAATGTGGCAACTGATTTTCCTTTCTTCCTTCACATGTTAAAGTCTAGGCTCTAGCTTTGTAAACCAGGTACAACCTTTGATCCCCAACGTATAATTGTTTGGGATATAAATCTTAGAATTTATTTAGCGTTCTTTCCTGAACCCCACCCATAACCCCCCCCCCCCCCCCAAAAAAAAAACAATGTTGTTTAACTTAAAATGCCCGATTGGCTGTTACTATTAGATCGCCGCCCCGTAATACCATGGAAGCCGGGTAACGCTCTCAGCGCTGATCGTCACGCCTCTGTCTGACAGCATCTGTGCCCTCACACCATTCAATCACAGACTTTTCATGTGATTGGATCGTTTCGCTGGCTCAGAGCACATGCGTGTCTGTAATACAAAAGCAAATAGAAGCACACAAAATTAAGCCATGTGCTCAAACTACCACTAATCCTGGCTGGCAGCATGGGCTACAGTACATATCTGCCCAAATACATAGAACAAATGAAAAAAAAGGTTCCCTGCCCACTATCCCAAATCCCTATGCATATTTACTTTACAGGTGGTTTTTAGTATCACCCCAACAGCCATTTAACTGTAAGCTCACCTGCCAAGTCAAACCTCTTAGGTATCAAGTATTGACAGAGACAAGAGGTAAAGATAGCAAACTCACAATCTAAGATGAAGTGAAAGAAGGACACAAGAGGATGAAGGATGTGACGCTGTGTTTAGTTCATTGTGTGAGAGTAATGAGAGGTTTGAGGAGAAGAGAGGTAAGGAGAGGTTTGAGTGGGCTGTGTGCGGGTTGGGAGCACTGTGATGATGAGAGAAGTTACCCAGGAAGATGGCAGGCTTTTCCTAGAGGAGCCTTTTAGTGATTTCTTAAAGGACTGCAGGCCAGGATTAAGTCTAATAGAAAAGGGGAGGTGCAGCCTTTGAGAAGTTCTGTAGACAAGAATTAGCTAGATAACACTGCCATTTTCCATGTACCGGCTGCCTCTTGTATACTTAGCTCTTTGCAATATTTTGATAGGTTTCCCGGTTCTGA
Organism: Pelobates fuscus; assembly: GCF_036172605.1. Lineage (NCBI taxonomy): Eukaryota > Metazoa > Chordata > Amphibia > Anura > Pelobatidae > Pelobates > Pelobates fuscus. Next base: position 132,115,135 of record NC_086327.1, read on the forward strand.
TCGCTGGATTTCTTTCTGCAGGTTGAACAACGCGCCTGTTCATAAATACGAGAAGGATGTCGGCAATAAAACTACAATGCGATTCTTCTACCCTGAATCTGCTAATTTCAACCAACGTTTAGACAATAACCCAGATACACTAATGGTGCTGGTACCATATAAACCCAAGGACATTATGTGGATGAAAATGATATTGAACTACGAGAAACAGGTATGTGGATCTGGGGACATCAGGTAGTGCTAATATTTTATAATACAATAAAAAACATTGTATGTTGCTATATCCTCTTTCAAGCAATCAGTTTATTTTCTTTGTGTCATGTGACTACTGGTTCCAATTAATGTGACCTGGTGATACATTGAACTGGCCGATATTGCAGGTGAAGAAATAATTTTGGCCCTTTAAAAATAGAGCATATACATTTAAAGTGAAAATCCCCAAATAACAAATTAGATTAATCTGAATTCTCAATCAAATTACGATACAGATTATCTAAAAGACAGTACCATCACATAACCTATGCCAATATATTTGGAAAATTATTTTATTAGGTGCTAGGATAAATGTCAAATGGTATGTCTACTAAATATCTCAAGAAAAGGTTATAAACACCACCTCATTAGAAGATTACAAAATAGAACAGAATGTACCTCAGTGAACAACCTTGGAGATATTTACAATTGAGAAACAAAGAAACTGTTTAAATAGATGTATCGAGGTAACATCCCCTTCCAACTAAGTAGCAATTAAGCAGCTGTTTAGGAGTGAGCTGTAGAATGAAATAGAGATTTTACAAGGCCTTCTCTTTTTTCGGACTTTTCTCACCCATTATCGCCAGTGATGCTGGTTGTGTCTCTTGCAACTCACACCCTCGGCGTCTGACCCCCATTCCAATCTCACACCTCCCAATGCAGGTAATATTAACACGTTTAATGCCTTCACTCTACATAAAGTTAATCCGTTTACCCTTTCATTGCAGGGAATTATTGCACCAATGAAATAACTACATCATCATCCATGCAGTAACGGACTCTAACACACAATCTGCTGTTAAAATAACGGACAGATCATATATAATAATATGACATATAAAATATATTAAAATGTATTTTGGCACACTTCCTGCTAGCTGTTCTGAAGACGTACAAAAATATAATTTCAAAGTGTCAGTTCTGCTCTTTTTAGGTTCGCAAAGGATTTTTGAAGACGCCTCGTATAATTTGGGAAGCAGACCTTCGAAATATCAGAATCCTAAATCCTTATTATATGGAAGTCGCTGGAACAAAGATGCTGAATCCTGGGCAGGATCCAAAGAAGCGAATTAGAGTTGTAAGCAACATTCACTGTGATTAGCAGTATGCACCCCAGGGGGCGCCAGTCTGCATGTGTATTAGGTTAATATCAGACTGCGTTTGTTTTTATTTATAGTTACCATTGTAATTTATTTATATATTTTTGTCAAAAGCAGCATTGTTGTTTGCCATTAGTAAAAGGTATAACAAACAGGAGAACCAAAGCAAACGTTCCGTTCTTTTTTATGCCCTTTTACAATAGAATGTACAAGAAGCATAACATATCCTTGTTTTAGCTGTAGATCCAAGTCTTGCATTTGGCAAAATGTTCATTGATACACACTTCCATCCAAAGTGTTCCTCCAGATTGAATTAGTTGCTTGCTTTTTGATATTTCTTTAATAAGCCGTTCTCTGTATGCATGAATGTTTGAAGGAACACTCCACTCCAAATTCTGACCCCATAATAACCATTTCGTCTTTAATACTGTAGATATGATTCCAGCTGTCTGTCTTATACCACGCCGCTCTCGGAATGCGATCCTGTGAAGGGATCAGTCTTTTAAACAGGCTATGTTTGGCTAGAGTTACACTGATTTGTGTATATTTTCCAGAAACCAACCACCGGTATGCTGGCGATAACCTTCGCTCTTCATTTCTGCGACCTGGTTCATATAGCGGGATTTGGATACCCTGCCTCTACCAATAAAAATCAGTCAATCCATTACTACAATAAAGCGACGTTAAAGAACATGGGTGTAAGTTTCTGTGCCTTTACTTACCTGGGTTTTTATATCACTTAATATATTATAAAACTGGCTAAAAGAAGAGTTCAATTCATCTACTTCAGCATTTTGTGTATCTTTATATGTATCTCTTAAATCTGTTTTGATTGTTTTTTATCAATTCATTAATTTCCAAATTTCAGGTCGTGTGAAGTGTGGAATTATTGATTCGGAACTGAAACAAAATTCGGACACAATTATTCTAAAGGATAATAAATGAGTGCACTGTTTAGCAGATAGCTCCCTAATTTGGTATCCTTAAAAGTAGTAATTCCACATTTTATATTCCAAAACCACTTCTTCAGACAGAGAATTCCACATCCTGATTGTTCTTACAGTATAAAAAACCTTTCCTTTTCCTTAGACAAAATCTTCTTTCTTCTAGTCTAAACGCATGGCCTCGTGTCCTATGTAAAGTCCAGCTTGTGAATAGATTTCCACACAGTGGTTTGTATTGGCCTCGAATATATTTGTATAATGTTATCATATCCCCTCTCAGGCGACGTTTTTCTAAACTAAATAGGTTTACATTTGTTAACCTTTCTTCATAGCTGATATGTTCCATTCCTTTTATTAATTTTGTAGCCCGCCTCTGCACTTTTTCTAGTGCCATAATATCCTTCTTTAGAACAGGTGCCCAAAATTGCACAACATATTCAATATGTGGTCTTACCAGTGATTTATAAAGAGGCAAAATGATATTCTCGTCCCAAGAATGAATGCCCTTTTTTATGCATGACAATACCCTACTGGCCTTGGCCACTGCTGATTGACATTGCACATTGTTGCATAGTTTGTTGTCTATAACAATTCCCAAGTCCTTTTCGTGTGTTGTTATCCCTAATTCGCTTCCATTAAGGGTATACGTTGCTTGTGTATTCTTTATGCCGAAGTGCATAACTTTGCATTTTTCAACATTACATTTCATCTGCCATTTGAGTGCCCAGTCCTCCAGTCTATCTAAATCTCTCCGCAGCAAAGTAATATCTTGCTCACATTGTATTATTTTACAAAGTTTTGTATCATCTGCAAACACTGACACATGACTTTCAATGCTGTCTTCAAGATCATTTATAAACATGTTAAATAGAAGGGGTCCCAGAACAGACCCCTAAAGGGGCCACCATTTGCCACCTCTGTCCAGCTTGAAAATTTACCATTAACGACAACTCTTTGTACTCTGTTTTTAAGCCAATGTTCTACCCAAGAACAAGCATTTTCATCTAGACAGATTTCCTTGAGTTTGAACACTAATCTTTTGTGTGGAACTGTATCAAATGCCTTGGCAAAATCCAAATAGATCACATCCACTGCAACACCCTGATCTATACTTCTACTTACTTCTTTGTAGAATGCAATCAAGTTAGTTTGACATGACCTATGTTTCATAAAACCGTGCTGATTTTTGCTGATAACCATGTTCTTCTCAAGGAATTCTTGAATATTATCCCTTAATAACCTTTCAAATATTTTACCAGCCACAGAAGTTAAGCTCACAGGTCTATAATTTCCAGGCAAGGATTTTGAACCCTTTTTGAATATAGGAACCACATCTGCCTTCCTCCAATCCTCCGGAACACTTCCTGAAAGAAAAGAATCTTGAAAGATTAAAAACAGAGGTTCACTTATTTCTACACTTAGTTCCTTAAGTACACGTGGATGGATACCGTCAGGCCCTGGAGCTTTGTTTATATTAACTTTCTTTAGTTGCTGCAGCACCATGTCTTGAGTTAACCAATTACAATTATTCTGCAAGTTTTTAGTAGCAATCATTTGCACATCTATTGCCATGGGTTCTTCCTTAATATATACAGAGGAGAAATTGTTACGGTATTTAAAATTCCTGCCTTTTCCTGGTCTTCATTGACTAACACCCCCATTTCAGTTTTTAGTGTACCTAAACTTTCATTTTTGTTTTGTTTTTAGAATTTATGTACTTAAAAAATGCTTTAGGGTTGGTTTTGCTCTCTTTAACTATCATTTTTTCATTTTGAAGTTTAGCAAGTTTAATTGCCTTTTTACACGCATTATTTGCTTCCTTATATCTTTTATAAGATGCATCTGATTTGTCCGATTTAAATGCTTTAAATGCCCTTTTCTTATTTTTAATATCTTGTTTTACTTTTCTAGTAAGCCACGTTGGTTTTAATTTGTTTCTTTTATATTTATTTCCCAATGGTACATACTGAGAAATGTACCTTTCTAATATTTGTTGGAAGATGATCCATTTATCCTCAGTGTTCTTTTCACTAAAGAGTTTATGCCAGTCAATATATTGTAAAGCTTCCCTTAACTTATTGAAATTGGCCTTTTTAAAATGATATGTTTTAGTATACCCCATGTGCTTTTGTTTTTTTGAGTTTATTTCAAAGGACACTATATTGTGATCACTATTTCCCAAGTGCTCACCTACTTGAATGTTGGTCAAAAGATCAACGTTGTTTGTTAAAACCAGGTCCAGACAAGCGTCCATTCTAGTTGGTGCTTGTACAAGTTGTGACATGAAGGTGTCATTTAACAAGTTTAAAAACCTAATTCCCTTTGCTGAGCTACTAGTCCCTCTGTCCCAATTTATGTCTGGGTCATTAAAATCTCCAATAATTAAAGTGTTACCCAGCTTTGCAGCTTTCTCAATTTGCTCAAACAGCTGTTGTTCCTCGTCAATATTAACATTAGGTGGTTTATAACATATCCCAACCAATAGTTGGTTTCCCTTCTTTTCCCCCAAGCAGATATTTGCCCATAAAGCTTCCAGGTGAAAGAACTTTTTCTTAATTTACTATTTCAGATTCTTAATCGAGAAGTCCATAATTTGCTATCCTTAAGAACACTAATGGATCTGAAAAAGTTTGGATCAATTTGTTCTGAATTTGCTCAGTTTCATTTTGTTGTGTAGGAATGAAGGAATTCGGACACCTCTGAAACTTGTCTGAAATTTGATTTCGAAACCAAACAAATGCACATCTATAATCAACAGCACTGCTGTTGGTTTGAAGCGATTTCATATTTTGCCACAATATAGGAGAAAAATATAAATTTTAATTGATAAAAATATGTCTCCTTTGATCAACAACCTGTCACATTTTGAATATCTTGTCCATTGATATTGGCAGTGTTTAAAAGAGCAGTTTAAAATATAGAGCCCTTTAACCCCTTAAGGACCAAACTTCTGGAATAAAAGGGAATCATGACATGTCACACATGTCATATGTCCTTAAGGGGTTAAAGGAGGATTGTCAGAAAATTTATACCTGTCTCTTTTCTTCTTTTTTCCAGAAAGCTCATAGTATTAACGGGGAAGCTGAATTAATAAAAACATTTATTTGGCACAAACTGATTCAGAATTTAACATATTTCTGAGGATGAATACAAACCTGATTGTGTACCTGTACATATGATAGACTTGCTGTTGGCGGCCGTGCAGATCCAGAATCCATGTCAAATCCAAGAAATATCTAAAGAATTGAAATTCATCTGTAAAATGACAGCGATTTGGGGAAAATGGGCTAGCAGTTGTTGTTCAAAACATCATGGTTTTATCTGCTTTTTTATTAATATATTTTTTAATAAGTCAAAAATCTAACTCTGAAACTCTGAAATCCAATACACAAACACACACTGCATCCACAAAACACACACTCTGTATCCCCTCTACAAACACTACATCCTTGTGGGTGGATTCAGGGACAGACTGACAGTGGCCTGGGCCCCCGGGCAAAATTGGCACCTTGGCACCAAGCAGACCGATATATATGCTGATGTAGGTGTACCATGTATTTGATTGTATGTACATGTAAAGTGCATGTATGTTTCTGTGTGTATTCACTGTGAGCGCTAGTGTAAGTGAATATATGTATGTCTTTGTGTGTAGTGTCAGGATATGTGGATTCATAGTACATTTGAATACGTTTTTGGTTTTGTAAATAGGGTAGTTTTTTTTGTATGTGTGTTTATGTAGCACTGCAGTTTGTATAAAGGGGTATTTCTGAATTTTGGCAATGTGTTTGTGTGAGGTCCAAATTTTGCGTCTTAAATTACAAATCAAGTGTTAAATGTTACAAGCCCCCTTTTTTCCATCACCGACCAAACTCCTTGGCAGAGTTCATCAATTTAGATGATCTCAGCCAGCCCAATGCTTTGCCATTGGAAAGCACTTGAAGGCTATTGTGCATGCGCCGCAAAACACTATGCTGTGCCAATCACCATCTCCTCATAGGGATCGATTGAATCAGTGCTTCTCTATGACAAGCGTTCAGCGTCTCCATGCAGAGCATGGAGATGCTGAATGTCAGTGCTGCAAATTATCCAACACTGACACAGGAAGCACCTAGAGGTTACTAGGCAGCAATGTAAACACTGCCTTTTCTCTGAAAAGGAAGCCTTTACAACAAAAACCCTGCAGGGGCAGACTATACTCACCAGAATAACTTCATTATGCTCTATACTGTACATTATGCTCTATACTTTACATTATGCTCTATACTGTACATTATCCTCTATACTGTACATTATCCTCTATACTGTACATTATAATATAGGAAAAAGGGTGCGCTGTGCCTTTAAGACAAAAAATTGTGCAATATCTCTTTAAAAACCAATGTAAAATATTTGTGCGATAGTAATTCCCAATCTTAGTATTGTGAGTGTAGTATTAACTTAGTACACACGTGAACATACACAAAAGTGCTAATGTGCTGATATCACTGATATCACAGTGCTTAAGTGCAACTCAAAATTAAAAAATTGAAGTGGATACAATACCCAGCTGTATGTAACCTCGAATTGGTTGCTTCAAATTATTTGTGCATATACATGAAAATAAAAAGAAAAATACATAGCTAATACAGTAAGGTAAATATAGCATATGGAGACAAACTCTCTCTGGGTTCACTCACAAGTGGGGAGCAGATAAGCCTGCTCCAACTGTATCCGCTTTGTATATGAAAGATACACAGGACGGCAGCAGCTTGTAAACGAAAAATAACTTTTAATATCTGCAAGATTCCACAGTATAAAAACGGTGCCACTTAGCTCCCTTAATCCTCCTCTGGACAAAATGTTCGGTTTGGTTGCCGGCAAACACACTACCGCAGACACTTCCTGGAGGCGGGGCTTACGTGACGTAACCACGGGACGTGCGTGATGACGCGTTTCGCCTCAGATTCGGCTTCCTCAGATCACACTCCCATCCTGCTGCTGTCTTCATTTAAATCCACTCTCATTAACATATGTCCGCCCATTGCGTCCTCTCATTGGTTTAGAATTCAGTCTCTAAATATCAGTCCAAAAGCTCTTCACTACAGACTCCATCCTTAAAGTCCATATCGCCTAAATGGCGTTTTATAACACATATCTTTATCATCTTATTGTGTGCTAATTATATACATATTACACATATCTACTCAGTCAGATATTACATTTATTAAAAACCAAGTTAAAAATCTCTAGAAATCTTTATCGTATGAGGGTGCTGGGAGGTAGGGCATGCAGAGGGTACGGGGGGGGGGGGAGTGGCTGTAGAGGGTGCAGAGGAGGGATGGGCTGTAGTGGTGCAAAGGGTAATAGGGGCTGCAGAGGGAGTGGGGTGTAGGGGCTGCAGAAGGTGCAGTAGGGTAGGGGCTGCATAGTGAGCAGGGGGGTAGGAAATGCAGAGGGTGCCTTGGGATGATAGGAGTTGTAAGTGTAAAGGTAGGAGCTACAGACGGAGCAGGGGCTGCAGAGGGAGCGGGGTGGGGTAGGAGCAGCAGAGGGAGCAGGGGGGCAGGAGCTGCAGGGGGGTAGGGGCTACAGACGGAGCAGGGGATGCAGAGGGATCAGCGGGTAGGGGCTGCAGAGGGAGCGTGGGGGTAGGAGCTGCAGAGGGAGCAGGGGTGGATTAGGGGCAGCAGAGGGAACAGGGGGGTAGGGGCTGCAGAGGGAGCAGGGGGGTAGGGGCTGCAGAGGGAGCGGGGGGTTAGGGGTTGCAGAGGGAGCAGAGGGGTAGAGGCTGTAGAGGGAGCAGAGGGGTAGGAGCTGCAGAGGGAGCGGGGGGATAGGGCCTGCAGAGGGAGCAGGGGGGTAGGGGCTGCAGAGGGAGTGGGGGGTAGGGGCTGCAGAGGGAGCAGGGGGGTAGAAGCTGCAGAGGGAGCGGAGGGTGGTAGGGGCTGCAGAGGGAGCAGGGGGGTAGGGGCTGCAGAGGGAGCAAGGGGGTAGGGGCTCTGATGGGGCAGTAGTGGGAGAAATTATATCATTAAAATATTTCTAATAAAAAAAAAAATTACAAAAAATTAAAGTACCCCTTCCAAGTCTTACCTCTCTGGTGGTCCAGACATCCTCTCCTGGAAAGTCCCTCACCACTCCAGGCACACAATGCTGACATGCTGCTTGTAACTCTGATCAGGGTAGCTCCGCACAGCTCACTCTGCACTGTGACTGGTGATGTCACTTTCTGCAGAACCAGCCGCATGGAGCTGCCTTGAGCGGTGTTACAGGCAGCACGCTTAGTGTAACTAATGATGCCACTTCCTGCAGAACAAGCCGCATGGAGCTGCCTTGAGCAGTGTTACAGGCAGTTCAGTGAGGCTGTGTTCTGAGACAGGCACACTGAGGGGCAGCCTATGGGGGGTCTTTGGAAAGGACCCTTAGCTGTCCCTCAGTGTGCCCTGCAAGGGGGAGAAGATATTTAGCAGCAGGGGCCCGCGGAAGGCTGTGCAGGCCCCTTACTGAGTGCAGGCTGGCCGGGGAACTTGCTGAACTCCCCAGGTCAGCCATTACTGCACTGCAGCACGGACGGGCCCCCCAGAGCCTCGGGCCCTCGGTCCAGGACTGATTTGCCCGAGTGCTCAGTCCACCCCTGGGTGGACTTGGAGGCGGGCCCTCTGGGTGAGATTTGGAGGAAGGCCCTGAGGACGGGCTTGGAGGCAATCCAAAGGGGACCCAGTCCTTGAGCTGTGTTAGTGGCCTCAAAATTTCTGATGGCGGCCCTGGTATAGTAAGTCACAGAACTCCACAGCTATAAAACACAGTGTAATGTGAATTTTGCATGTCAGTATCACAAAGTTGTTTTGTAATACACCTCACAATTGCTTGTGATTTGTCTATGGTTTCTTACCCCGTCCTCTAGACTGTAAGCTTGTTTGAGCATGGTTCTCGTCAATCTATTGTTCCTGTAACTTTGTAATTGTCTCATTTATTGTCAAATTTCCTCCTTTATAATATTGTAAAGCGCTGCAGAATAAATTGGCACTATATAAATGCCAATAATAATATTGTATCTCCATAAGTGGTATACCAGAGGACAAAGTGGGGCAGGGGGCAGAAACTTTTATTTTTAATGTTTTTAAAGACCACTTGTGGGTACAGTTTGTGGTGTAGTGTGTGTCTAGGGGATGTAAAGATATATAAATAAAGTGTGTGCATAGGAGTTGTAGTGCATGTACGAGGGATGTAGTGTTTGTGTACGGAATGCAGTGAATTTGTGTATAAGGGATGTACAGATATATAAAGTGTGTGCATAGGAGTTGTAGTGCATGTACGAGGGATGTAGTGTTTGTGTACGGAATGCAGTGAATTTGTGTACAGGGGATGCAATATGTGTGTGTATGTGAGTGAGGTAGCGTGTGTAGGTGATGTAGTGAGTTTATTTTGGTGATGCAGTCTGTGTAAAGAATGTATTGTTGTACTAATGATGTAGTGTGTGTTGGGGATATAGTATGAGATAGAGGATTGAGTGTGCTGGAGATGCAGTGTGTCTGTGCGTGTAGCATGTATGCATGTGCTGGGGACGCAGTGTATCTGTGTGTGTGCTGGAGATGTAGTGTATCTGTGTTTGCTGGGGATCCAGTGTGTGTGATGGGAATGCATTGAGCTTGTGTGTGCTAGAAATGCAGTGTGTCTCTGTGTGTGTGCTGGGGATGCAGTGTGTCTGTGTGTGGGAAGGAGATGCAGTCTGGAGGCAGGTGGGTAAAATATCTCATATGCCCATGTTTGATCGGTCTTTGCCATTTTTAAGGCATTGATCCGATCACTGGATTGTTTGGGCTTATGGTTGCTTAGCAACCAACTGATTAATTGAGAGAGTGGTTCTAATTTTGGGTTAATTAGGTGGGTGCTTTATATAAATATGAACTAGGGGACAATATTCACCTTTGAGGAAGGCTCTATAGCCAAAACACTGGGAGTTGGTTAAGTGACTCTTGTGACTACTTTAAGATATTTTATCCAGATATTTGTCTTTTTTGCCTTTGCATACACACTATAGCAGGGATAGGCAACCTTCGGCACTTCAGATGTTGTGGACTAAATCCCCCCATAATGCTTTTACACCCATAATACTGACAAAGCATCGTGGGAGGTGTAGTCCAAAACATCTGGAGTGCTGAAGGTTGCCTATGCCTGCACTATAGTGTACTTACTCTCTTTGTGAAATAAGAAATATCTATTTGATAAAATTGTATCACTGTGCTTTGAAACTTATTTTTGATGGAATAAAGATATATTGTTTATATTTAGCTATACATGGTGTGCAGTAGGATTTATTATTTTTACAGTTATTGTTTATGTAACTTTAGTTTTTTGGGGGGAGGTGTCAGGGTTCCTGTTGTCTCTACCTCGGAGGAGGTGAGACACTTAGACGTTCATCCGCTCAGAGGGGCTGACTCACTCGTTCCTCGCAGTTCTCTCGGCCGTTTACACGCCGGCCGCGAGGGATCCGCTTCCTTTTATGACGCGGCGCTCAGTAGCCGACGTCATGACGACAATCCGTTCCGACCTGTCAATCAAGTCCCGAGCACGAATCAGGACTCGTCAGGGGCGTGATTCCTATCTAGAACCAGGGTATAAAGTAGGGCTTTCCGCATTTGTTCATTGCCCTGTCGTGGTTCTAGCTTGTCTAGTCACTCAGTGCTCTTGTTTTCTATTTGTTCCTTTGGTTCTGACCCGGCTTGTTTGTTCTACCCTGCTTATCTCTATTACCCTTTGACTCGGCTTGTCTCTCGCTTACCTGCTCTCTCGTTCCCCCGACCTCGGCTTGTCTCTAGACCATTCTTTGCTTACTCCTTACGTTAGTCCGGCCATTCTAAGGTCCGGTATACGTACCTACCACCTGTTTGTACTCTGCGTGTTGGATCCCTGTCCCGATCCTGACATTACGACAGGGCCAATGGATCCTGCAGGTACAAACACTCAGGTTGGTTCTTCCGACTCTAGATTTGACGCCATGGATCATAGAATGGATCAGATGGCTCTAGCGCTGCAGGCTTTATTATCTCGTTCTAGTAATCAACCAGAAGAGATGCGTACTACGTCCATCTCCCCTGTAAGTTCAGGTCTAGAGGTAGCCACAGTAGGTGCTTCTTCCCGTATTACTCCTCCTGTACGTTATGGTGGCTCTCCGGATAAGTGTCGTGGTTTTTTAAACCAAATAGGTATCCATTTCGAATTACAACCCCGCTCCTATCCTACTGATAGGGCAAAGGTTGGATTCATTATCACACTACTCATTGAGAAAGCTCTGAGATGGGCCAATCCATTGTGGGAGAATGATAACCCGTTAGTCTATAATTATAATGCCTTTGTCGCTGCTTTTAGAAGAACTTTTGACCCTCCAGGTAGAAAGGTCAATGCAGCTAGATTACTGTTGCGCCTTAGACAAGATAACCGAACACTTGTGGATTATGCACTAGAGTTCAGGTCCTTGGCGGCAGAAGTTAAGTGGAATGAACAGGCTTATATAGACGTATTTTTAAACGGATTATCAGATGAAATTCTAGACGAAGTTGCTACAAGAGAGCTTCCTGAAAATTTGGAGGATTTAATTTCTTTTATCTCTCGTATTGATGAACGTTTAAGAGAGAGGCAGAACACTCGAGATAGAACCCGTAGACCTTCCTTTAAACTAGCTCCCTCATTTCAAACTCCTGAGTCCACAACCTCAGTTTTTCCAGAACCTATGCAGATAGGCAATACTCGCCTCTCAGAAGAAGAGAGACAGTACAGGAGAAGGGAGGGGTTGTGTATGTATTGTGGAGTAAGAGGTCACCTACGCCTAAATTGTCCTAATCGCCCGGGAAACGCTCGCACCTAAGTTTCTCTAGAGGACAGGCCTTGGGTGTTTCTATTTTGTCCTCTATACATAATTATAAAGATCACAGGCTTCTGCTACCTGTTTCTTTAGCTTGGGAGAAGGGAGTACTAAAAACTATGGCGTTGATAGATTCCGGAGCTGCTGAGAGCTTTATCGACCAAGTTTTTGTTACTAAACACTCTATTCCATCCCAGCTAAGGGACACTCCCTTGGCCGTTGAGGTCATTGATGGTAGACCATTAGCTGAACCTGTTATTTTTCGTGAGACCATACCTGTTAACTTAACTGTTGGTATCTTACACGAGGAGGGTATATCTCTTATGCTTATTTCGTCTCCTTCTGTTCCTATAGTCCTGGGGTATCCATGGTTAAAGAAACATAACCCTATTATTGATTGGGAACTAGGGGAGATAACCTCATGGGGTCAGGGTTGTCAGAACAGGTGCTTACAGAAAGTCTCACCGCTTTGCGTAGTTAACGCACCGGTTAATTCTACCCAGTCTACAGACGTACAAATACCGCCTCTGTACCTGGATTTAAAGGCAGTCTTTGACAAGAAGAATGCTGATACTTTACCTCCACACAGGTCCTTTGATTGTAAAATTAATCTCCTACCTGGTACTATGCCTCCGAGGGGCAATGTATATCCTTTATCCACTAAGGAGAACTTAGTCTTAGAGGAGTATATTCGTGAGAACCTAGACAAAGGATTCATTAGGAGATCCTCCTCTCCTGCCGGGGCCGGTTTTTTTTTTGTGAATAAGAAGGATGGCACGTTAAGGCCTTGCATTGATTACCGAGGCTTGAATAAAATAACTATTAGAAATGCCTACCCGATTCCTTTGATTACTGAGCTCTTTGATCGTCTAAAAGGCTCCAAGATTTTCACCAAGTTAGATCTCAGAGGGGCCTATAACTTAGTGAGAATTCAGCAGGGAGAAGAGTGGAAAACAGCGTTCAATACCCGTTATGGGCACTATGAGTACACGGTAATGCCTTTTGGGCTCTGTAATGCACCGGCAGTATTTCAGGACCTGATCAATGAAGTTCTTAGGGAATTTCAACATGATTGTGTTATTGTATATTTGGATGATATACTAATACACTCTAGAGAAATTGAGACCCACCACAGACAAGTCAGAAGGGTATTGCGCAAACTTCTACAACATGGGTTGTACTGCAAATTGGAGAAATGTAGTTTTGACCAATCTCAGATAAACTTTCTTGGTTACGTGATTTCTGGGGACGGGTTTAAGATGGATCCGGATAAACTCCAGTCTATTTTAGATTGGCCATTACCTAGGGGTCTCAAGGCCATTCAGAGGTTTATTGGATTCTCCAATTACTATAGGCGCTTCATTAAAGGATACTCTTCTATTATTGCTCCTATTACCAATATGACCAGACAGGGGGTTGACACTAAGACTTGGTCTACTGAAGCTATCGTTGCTTTCAAAACACTCAAAGAACGTTTTGCTTCTGCTCCGATCTTAGTCCATCCTGATACGACTTTGCCTTTCCTACTCGAGGTAGACGCCTCAGAGACAGGTATAGGTGCTATCTTGTCTCAAAGGTTAGGTGTGGATAAACCCTTACATCCATGTGTTTTTTTTTCCAAGAAATTATCTGGGTCTGAAAGCAGATATGACATTGGTGACAGGGAACTACTAGCGGTTATCATGGCTTTAAAGGAGTGGAGACATCTATTGGAAGGGACCTTGCATCCTGTTACTATTTTGACGGATCACAAGAACTTGTCCTATATTGGGGAGGCCAAGCGCTTGTTCTTTCAGGCTAGCTCGTTGGTCCTTCTTCCTCACTCATTTCAATTATGTGCTCACTTATAGACCTGGTTCTAAGAACTCTAAAGCCGATGCTTTGTCTCGCCAACATGAACCTTCTACTATATCTGAGGCGGTTTTGTCTTCTATAGTTCCCAAGTGCAATATTATCGCCAACACGAGTCTCAGGATTCATTCTCCGTTGCTTGCCAAGATCATGAAGTTACAGCACCTGGCTCCTAAACAGGGTCCTGAGGCACGGTATTTTGTTCCTCCTGAACTCCAACTGGAACTGTTACAGTGCTTTCACAACAGTAAGGAAATTCGCCCCTCGTTACATTGGTCCTTACAGGGTTCTGACTCGAATTAACCCAGTTGCGTATCGCCTGGCTCTTCCACCTGCCTTACGCATTCCTAACTCCTTTCATGTTTCCTTGTTGAAACCCCTAGTCTGTAACAAGTTCTCCTCCGCTGTATCCTCTCCTCGCCCTGTTCAGGTTCAGGGTCAGGAGGAGTATGAGATCAACTCCATCATCGATTCTCGAATCTCTCGGGGGAAGTTACAATATCTGGTTGACTGGAAAGGATATGGTCCTGAGGAGAGGACTTGGGTACCTCAGGAGGATGTGCATGCTCCTCGCCTCCGCAGGGCTTTTCACTCTCGTTTTCCATCTCGCCCCGGTTCCTTCCGCCCGGTGGGCGTTTCTGAGAGGGGGGGTACTGTCAGGGTACCTGTTGTCTCTACCTCGGAGGAGGTGAGACACTTAGACGTTCATCCGCTCAGAGGGGCTGACTCACTCGTTCCTCGAAGTTCTCTCGGCCGTTTACACGCCGGCCGCGAGGGATCCGCTTCCTTTTATGACGCGGCGCTCAGTAGCCGACGTCATGACGACAATCCGTTCCGACCTGTCAATCAAGTCCCGAGCACGAATCAGGACTCGTCGGGGGCGTGATTCCTATCTAGAACCAGGGTATAAAGTAGGGCTTTCCTCATTTGTTCATTGCCCTGTCGTGGTTCTAGCTTGTCTAGTCACTCAGTGCTCTTGTTTTCTATTTGTTCCTTTGGTTCTGACCCTGCTTGTTTGTTCTACCCTGCTTATCTCTATTACCCTTTGACTCGGCTTGTCTCTCGCTTACCTGCTCTCTCGTTCCCCCGACCTCGGCTTGTCTCTAGACCATTCTTTGCTTACTCCTTACGTTAGTCCGGCCATTCTAAGGTCCGGTATACGTACCTACCACCTGTTTGTACTCTGCGTGTTGGATCCCTGTCCCGATCCTGACAGGAGGGTGGGGGGAGAACACTGTGCACCAATTTTACTTCCTCTCTGTTGTTGTTTGTCTGTATTATTTTTATTATCAACAGAATATAAAAAGACCCATGGTGACCAAGGCGGAGGACGCAGCCATGCCCCGCACTGAATGGGCACCAAAAGAAGCTTCAACCCCCGCAAGACAAAGTAGCCATCTAACCCAACGAGCAATCATAGGACAGGACACAAGGTTATAAGGACGAATATAAGATCCAAAAAGAGGTCCCGATGGAGCATGAAGAGGGGAGATAAGTATCGCTGTAAGCAACGAGCAACACAAAGAGAAGGTCTATCTGGAAAGAAAGAATAAAAAACATAGGTGGAAAGAACCTTTGAGCGACGATCAATGGAAAAACTTACACCCTCAGGGATGAATGCAAAATCGTGGAAGCTAAAGGACATGATGTCAGAATCTCGATGAAACCAAACCAAACAATGCAATAATGTTTGGCTGAGAGTTGGCGCAAGGAAAGTTCCGAATTAGAAGTCCATGCTTCCGGGAACGATAAAACCCGAGCAACATCCCATAATTCGATGTATCGAGGAGCCAGGGGTCGAGAAAGACGAATACCCTGTAAGAATTTGCAAACCGAGGGATTTTTGCCCAACCAGAAACGCGTCAATCGGGATATGAGCTGCTGAAATAGCAGAACAAAAAACGTTTATGGTATGGTAAGACTTTCCTTTGTCAAAAAGAGAAGATAGGCCATTCATAATATTCACCAAAGTAGTTGAAAAGGGATCAATATCCCTTTTCAAACACCAGCTAACCCATAAAACATCATGCTGAAAGGTATGCTCTAAGAGTTCTGGAGGCCCATGAATCCCAGAGGAGTCCTCACGCAGAGTCTGAAAGTCCTGAGACATACCAGGATACCCTGAAACAGTCATGAGTCAAAGACTACCTTGGATGGCGAGAGAATTGTAGTCCCCTATAGAATCTTGGAGGAGATTGTGAGATACCAGGAGAAACAGAGGGTAATCTGCAAACATTTCTAGGAGATTGGGATACCAAGGCTGAGCCCTGCAGAGAGGAGTTATTAAGAGTATCTTGACTCCAAGAACCCTGAGATGATGAAGAGTTCAAGAGATCATCGAAAAGGGTGGAAAGGCATAAGCCCCTGTCGATGGCCATGGTTGTAGGAATGCACTGACAGCTTGAGGCATCGGATCTGGTAACCAACTGAAAAAGGCGCCGGTCTGACGATTCAGTCTGGAGGCAAACCGGTCCAGAGTGAGAGGCCCGCGAAGTAGATGTAGATGATGAAAAATGCACAGATCCAGGTGCCAATCGCTGGCATATCGCCAGTGACTGTCCTGGAAGGTATTTTGCTCAAAGAGAGAGGTTCCTCTACAGACAGAACTGGTCAAGTTCTCTTGTAAGGTCTGAAAGGAGTTTTGATCAAGAACCCCTTAGACGATTGACTTAATGGACAACGGAAACGTTGTCCATCCTGAGAAGTAAAGAACAGTTGCAGGTGTCCTTGGCGAAGCTGCAAATCGCAAAGAAGACGGCCATCAGTCCAAGGCAATTGATATGAAACGTTAGTTTAGACTGTATCCAGAGTCTGCCCGTGGAGAGGTCAGAGCAGGTAGTCCCCTAACCTAGGAGGCTGGCATCTGACTCCAGGATAAAATGGGGTTGGCAATTGAAAACCTAAGAAAAGAATAGTCTGAGATGGGATCAGAGAAGATTTCTCAAAATTGATTACAAATCCGAGGTTCTGAAGGAGAGATTTATTAATTTCTGTATGTTTGTGAAGGGTGAACAGATCTTGAGCTATAATTAGGATGTCATCTATGTAACGGAATGCAGTGTAACAGCATACGATATCCGTTGGTACATCCAGGAAATCCACAGTCAGAATAGAAAGCAAGGCAATGTTCCCAATCCTCCCAATAACCGGACGAAACACAGTTTGGGAGTCAACAACTCGGTTTATTCACAAGCAGCATATTTATACAGTTCCCCATGCAAGGGGTTTCCAGACAGTAATTCCAGGGGATTTCTCCCAACATGCACTGTGACTTTCCCAACAGGCCTTGCTGCACGAGAAAGATACTCCCACTAAAATGGACGCTTAAGTGGATTATCCCCTCGTGCAGCAAAACCGACAATTGACATTAAAATACATAATTCACACAATATTCGGTACTTTGTAATAATTGAACGTTCGGTAGATAGCTGGGGTCGGAGCGCACACTTTGTGAGAATACCGCTCTGATCACAGCTGAATTGACCGAACGCCGCACATAATACAGTTAAACATTAAAGTGGGTTTAAAAGTACCGAATAAGTACGGGACATATAATGTACCGAACGCGGGACTCCCGAACGCTCTGGAAGTCCAGATCATTGAGTAGCCGTTTTCAGTTCCAGGCTCTCGACGACCGAACACCGCTGCAGAGACAAAGGATCCAAGATGGCCGACCGCCGCATGGTCGGTAGTCGAACGACGGCCACCTAGGAGAGCCCTTAATTACCGATTGCAACAATGTTGCAATCGGTTAATTGGTGCCACACGACCTGTGAATGTGTGGTCTACCTGGGGAGTCCACATTCGCACGGCGAACGGCCAGGATAGCCGTGTTTTCGTCGTATGAATGCTTTGTATGCTGGCAGCATACGGCTGCCAGCATGCGAACGGCCATAGGACAATACATATACATTTAACGTTACACATTATATCTTCAGCCTACGGACAACCTGTACTGAATGTAGTTCAGAAGTGGCTAGTTTTACCACAATGCTCCCCCAGAACCAAGCCGGCATACACAGTCTGATCCCAACGGATCGGCTTGGGGATGTCCGGGAGAGTACTCACAGATCACTTCTCTAGTTCAGTCTGTCTGGATAACCCGTCAGCGTTACCGTTTTGTTTTCCTGGCCGGTAATGGATAGTAAAGTCAAAGGGCTGCAGCGCCAAGCTCCAGCGCAGCAGCCTGGCATTGTCTCCAGACACACGGTTTAGCCACACTAACGGGTTGTGATCTGTGAGTAAGGAAAAAGGTTGTCCGTACAAATATGGCTGTAACTTTTTAAGGGCCCACACCACGGCCAGGCATTCTTTCTCGATGGCGGCGTAGCTCACTTCACGAGGCAGCAACTTGCGGCTTAAATAAGCTACGGGGTGTTCTCCGCCATCGGCTCCCACTTGGCTCAGTACTGCCCCCAATCCAAACATTGAAGCGTCTGTGTGAACAAGAAATCTTTTAGTTGGATCAGGAGCAGTTAACACAGGAGCATTAGTGAGAGCAGTCTTGAGTCGTTGGAATGCCTGCTCACACTCTGGGGCCCAGACAACCAGTCGGGGAAGGTTCTTTTTCGTCAGGTCTGTTAGGGGTTTGGCCAGGGTGCTATAGTCAGGGACGAACTTTCTGTAATAGCCGGCTGTCCCTAAAAACGCCAGCACCTGGGTCTTAGTCCTGGGGGTAGGCCACTTGGCTACGGCCTCAATCTTGGCTGGCTCGGGCCTCTGCTGCCCACACCCTACACGGTGGCCCAGATACTGCACCTCGGCCATACCTATGTGGCACTTGCTAGGTTTTAGCGTTAACCCAGCCTCCCCAATGCGATCTAGGATCGCCCCTATGTGGTGTATGTGGTCTTCCCAGGTCTGGCTAAAGATGGCTATATCATCTAGATAGGCACAGGCATACTCCTGGAAACCGTCCAGTAGTCGATCTACCATCCGCTGAAAGGTAGCCGGAGCGTTTTTCATCCCGAAAGGCATGACCTTGAACTGGTACAGGCCAAACAGGGTGACAAACGCCGACTTGGGGATGGCGTCATCGGCTAGAGGGATCTGCCAGTACCCCTTACACAAATCAATGGTAGTGAGGTACTGGCCTCGTGCCATCTTATCCAACAGCTCATCTATCCGGGGCATCGGGTAGGCATCAGACACCGTTTTGTCATTTAGCCTCCGGTAGTCAACACAGAATCGGGTGGTGCCATCCTTTTTAGGTACCAGGACTACCGGCGATGCCCAGGGGCTATCGGAGGGTTCGATAACCCCTAGCTGCAACATTTCGTCTAGTTCGGCTTTCATATGGGTACGACGGATTCCGGAACCCTATATGGAGCCTGGCGCATAGGTAGCTGTCCCGGGGTCTCCACTCGGTGGGTGGCTAGCGGAGTGTATCCAGGTACATTGGAGAAGGTAGTCCCCTTTGCTACAATCAGCGCCTGTACCTGGGCACGCTCCTGGGGGCTTAGCCGCTCCCCCAGCTGAACTCCCCGGGAGGGCTCTATCTGTTCCTCGGGTTCTAGTAGGTCGGGTAAGGGTAAATTTTCCTGATCCTCTAAGGAGGAGGCACAGATTGCCGTCACATCCTCTATCCTCTCATGGTAGGGCTTGAGCATGTTCACGTGGAGCATGCGTCTCTTCCCTACCCCTGAGCAGGGGCCGATCACATAGGTAGTGTCGCATCGCTGCTCCACTACCTGGTATGGGCCTTGCCAGATGGCCTGCAGCTTATCTGTGCGGACGGGCTTTAAGATCAAAACCTTCTGTCCCACCTGAAAGCTGCGGTCCCTGGCTCCTCTATCGTACCAGCGTCGCTGGCGTTGCTGGGCCGCCTGGAGGTTGGTGTGTACAGCCTGAGTTAGCGCCTCCAGACGGTCCCTGAACTCCAGGACGTATGATACGATAGGGGTTTCGTTAGTGGTACTCTCTCCCTCCCAGTGTTCCCTAATCAAGTTCAAGGGTCCTCGCACCCTCCTCCCAAACAGTAGTTCAAACGGGGAGAATCCTGTCGACTCCTGGGGGACCTCTCTATAGGCAAAGAGTAGGTGAGGCAGAAACCTCTCCCAGTCCTTGTGGGTTTCCCCGAACGTCCGAAGCATCTGCTTCAGCGTCCCGTTGAACCTCTCACATAGCCCATTGGACTGGGGGTGGTAGGCGGAATTAACTATTGGCTTAATGCCACACACCTTCCACATATGTTGGGTAACTTCGGCCGTAAATTGGGTACCTCGGTCCGAGATTATCTCTTGGGGAAAACCTACTCGGGAAAATACCTTCATTAATGCTTCTGCTACGGTCTCAGCGTGGATATTAGAGAGGGCCACAGCTTCGGGGTATCTGGTGGCGTAGTCCACTATAGTTAGGATATATCTTTTGCCAGAGGGACTGGGTTTTGGCAGGGGACCTACGATATCCACTGCTACTCGGCTGAAGGGTTCTGCTATGATGGGCAGGGGGCATAGCCTGGCTTTGTGGCGATCCCCTCGTTTACCTACACGCTGGCAGACGTCGCAGGAGGTGCAATATTGGCACACATCCTGAGAGATCCCGGGCCAGAAGAAGGCATGGGTCAAACGGTATCGGGTACGGGTCATCCCTAGGTGTCCTGACAAGGGGATGTCATGAGAAATTCGCAGCAGCTCCTGTCTATACTTCTGGGGTACCACTAGCTGTTTATTAGTTAAGGTGACAGATCCCCCCACATCTTTTGCCGTGACACGGTATAGCAACTCTCTCTCCCAGATGAACCGCTCCCCCTCTAACCCTGCTTGGTCGGTTTGTGCCCGGTCCCTATATACTTGGAGAGTGGGATCGGTCTGGACTTCGGTCGCAAAGGTAGTCGGGGTATCCCAGGACATGGGGGTCAGTTGGGGAACATGGTCTCTTACCTGAGCCTCAGAGTGCATCGGTGTAGCCGTGGTGCGAGCCTGTTGCCGGGTGGTTACGGGAAGGGCCTCCTGGTACGGAGCCTGGGGAATAAAAGCGGAAGTCATTTGGCCCAAGTCATTCCCCAGTACAACATCGGCAGGTAAATTCTGCATCAGCCCCACTTCTACGGTCCCCTCTCCCACACCCCAATCCAAATGAACTTTGGCAGTAGGTAGCCGGTACACTGCTCCCCCGGCCACCCGTACTGCCACGGAGCCGCCAGTGTGGGTTGCGCCTGGTACCAAATGTGGTGCAACCAAAGTTAAAGTGGCTCCCGAATCCCGGAGCCCTTGCACCTCCTTCCCCTCCAGGGTCACTAGCTGCCGATGATGTTGTCGGTTGTCGGTGGCTCGGACTGACATTACTTCATGCAGCACCCCTAGAGGCTCCTCAATTTGAGCGCTCAGCAATTCTTGGGTGGCGGGTGCTACCTGGTAATGGTGCGCAGCAGCCCTGGGTGCCAAATTTTGTCGCACCTGATTCCAAGCTTGTCGGCTCCGGTTTTGGGTGCACTCTCGAGAAATGTGCCCCCACTGCTTGCAGGTGTGACACTGAATGTTAGCCCGGCCGTTGTATCGGGAGGGGGTTGGTGGAGTATTCAGTGCCGGCCTGTGCAGGGGTGCGGTGGGGCCGGTAGGGATAAAATTATTGGGTGGCCCGGTAATCCGAGGGAGAGTCTTATTTTGGGCACCGTGATGCCTCCTGGCATCAAAATGCTGATCCGCCAATTTAGCGGCTTCGGGTAGGGTGAGTGGTTTCCGGTCTCTCACCCATTCTTGTGCTTCTGGGGACAAACCATTAAAAAACTGTTCCAGCAGCATTAACTGCCTCAACTCCTCCATGTTAGTAGCGTTGCTGGCCTGTATCCAGCCTAGTGATGCTTGTGCGCCCATTCTGCATATGAATCTTTCTCAGGCTTGCGCAAGCCCCGGAATTTCCGCCGGTACGCCTCTGGGGTAATAGCATACCTCTCCAAGATTGCCCTCTTTACTTTAGGGTAATCCTTACTGTCCTCTCGGGGTACAGCACGGTAGGCTTCAGCCGCCCTACCCGATAATTTGCCTGCCAGCAGCGGCACCCATGTTGCGGGTTCCAAATCGTGCAAATCGCACAGCCGCTCAAAGTCCTGCAAATACCCATCTATTTCGTCCTTTTCTTCACAAAACGCTTTAAATGCGTGATGTGGGACTTTGGGCTTTACCGGTCCGTAGGTGGAGGCAGTAACAGACTCTGCCCTAGGCGGTGTCGCTGGTGTGCTGGTCGCCATCAGATAATCCTGTACATCCGATACCATCACGGTCAGTATTTCCAGCGGTACTGGTTGCGGTAAGAACGCCAACCTGGTTCGTAGCTCTTTTTGGAATGGGGTCTCTTCCATGGCTGGTGGGGGTGTAGCGCTGCGGGCTCTGTCTCCCTCCATCAGTTCAGTGATCAGCACAGCCTTAGATTTGTTGCTGGCTATCTTACCCCTGGCTTCCAGTAGCTCT
This sequence comes from Pelobates fuscus, assembly GCF_036172605.1. Lineage (NCBI taxonomy): Eukaryota > Metazoa > Chordata > Amphibia > Anura > Pelobatidae > Pelobates > Pelobates fuscus. The sequence continues at coordinate 132,137,531 of NC_086327.1, forward strand.
TTTAAAGTCTGTCGTTTTAGTATGGTATAATCAATCTCCATACAAATTGCCCTTGCTTTCCTTGTTCGGTAGTTCCAGTTTACACGAACGCTGCTTTTTCGGCTGTAAGGTTCGGATCCCGTCGCTTGCCACCAATTGTAACGGAATGCAGTGTAACAGCATACGATATCCGTTGGTACATCCAGGAAATCCACAGTCAGAATAGAAAGCAAGGCAATGTTCCCAATCCTCCCAATAACCGGACGAAACACAGTTTGGGAGTCAACAACTCGGTTTATTCACAAGCAGCATATTTATACAGTTCCCCATGCAAGGGGTTTCCAGACAGTAATTCCAGGGGATTTCTCCCAACATGCACTGTGACTTTCCCAACAGGCCTTGCTGCACGAGAAAGATACTCCCACTAAAATGGACGCTTAAGTGGATTATCCCCTCGTGCAGCAAAACCGACAATTGACATTAAAATACATAATTCACACAATATTCGGTACTTTGTAATAATTGAACGTTCGGTAGATAGCTGGGGTCGGAGCGCACACTTTGTGAGAATACCGCTCTGATCCCAGCTGAATTGACCGAACGCCGCACATAATACAGTTAAACATTAAAGTGGGTTTAAAAGTACCGAATAAGTACGGGACATATAATGTACCGAACGCGGGACTCCCGAACGCTCTGGAAGTCCAGCGGTGTTCAGATCATTGAGTAGCCGTTTTCAGTTCCAGGCTCTCGACGACCGAACACCGCTGCAGAGACAAAGGATCCAAGATGGCCGACCGCCGCATGGTCGGTAGTCGAACGACGGCCACCTAGGAGAGCCCTTAATTACCGATTGCAACAATGTTGCAATCGGTTAATTGGTGCCACACGACCTGTGAATGTGTGGTCTACCTGGGGAGTCCACATTCGCACGGCAAACGGCCAGGATAGCCGTGTTTTCGTCGTATGAATGCTTTGTATGCTGGCAGCATACGGCTGCCAGCATGCGAACGGCCATAGGACAATACATATACATTTAACGTTACACATTATATCTTCAGCCTACGGACAACCTGTACTGAATGTAGTTCAGAAGTGGCTAGTTTTGCCACAATCTAGATAGACTATAGATCTGATACCTTGGGAATGGAGAAGAGCAAGAGATCTTGTTGCCAGAGGAATTGTAGAAAGGGGCGATGGGAAGATGTCACCAGAATTGTAAGTTAAGCATCTCTTAAATCAAAGTGGGAGAACCAATCTCCCTCCCAGAAGAGGTCTCGAGGTATGTGTATGCCTTCCATTTTGAAATGATGATATACTATGAACTGATTTAAGTTTCTTAAATTGATGGTGGGGCGAAGTTTGTTGGATTTCTTCCGAACCAGGGAAATGTTGCTAAGAAACCTGGTTGTGGGAATGGAGAATGTTCGATCGCACCCTTGTCTCTGAGATTGCAGAGTTCTGAGTATAAAATGGCTGTGTCCGATTGGGACATCCTTAGAGGATGAGGAGGAAACTCTTGTAGTTGGTCTGAGATGAAATCTATGTGAAACCCTGAAACAGTTTGAAGGATCTAAGGATCCTGAGTGAGTAGAGACCACTATGGGAAAAAATGGGTTAGACGGCCTGCACTAGGTATTAGAAAATAAGGTAGGTTGGATACCTGCAGCAGTGCGACCCCTGAGATAAGCAGACCCATGTCCTCTGATCGATCCTCTGTTTGTGAAGAGTTGTCTGTGATAGGGGCAGGTATAACCTGAGTTTCAAGATTCAGTGGCACGAGGCCTAAAGCCTGTGAAGGCAGTCCTGCTGGTAGCTTGGCCCACTGGTGTACATACCGTGGTTGCAGGGGTTGCAGCTGCGACCAGGCCTGTCACTTCAGGGGGCCCGGCCGCCCTGCGGACCCCTGAGACCATGTACCCGCCGCCATCTTTTGCGGCCCCGGCCTGAGCGGCAAACCCCCGGGGCCGCCGTCCAAGAGGTCCATTGGGTGGCCCAGGCTGTTAGGGCCACCCAATGGAGACGGATAGTCAGGGGGCCCAGTCAGCACTGGGCGCTTTAACAGCGCGACCGGGTCCCCTGGGATGATGTTAGACATAGCTGGGAGGAAGTGACAGCACCTCACTCCTCCCACCTATCAGAGAGCCGCGAGGGAGGAGGGAGGAAGGAGGAGGGAGGAAGGAGGAGGGAGTCAGAGTGGGAACTCTGACTCACATCAGGCTGAGCCCACAATGGACCCCAGGGATGTCACCCTCCTGCAAAAGGTAGGAAACAGGAGGGTGACTTAAACATTTTGTATGTGTCTGTGTGTATGTCTGTATGTATGTGTCTGTCTGTGTTTATGTTTGTATGTGTCTGTGTGTATGTATGTGTCTGTCTGTCTGTGTGTATGTCTGTGTATGTATGTGTCTGTGTGTGTCTCTGTATGTGTCTGTACATACATACATACAGAGACACGCACACATACATACACATACATGCAGAGACACACATACATACAGACATACAAACAGACAGACATGCATACAGAGACGCACACACACATACATACAGACACACACACACACACACACAGACACATGCATACAGACTGTATGTGTGTATGTCTATGTATGTGTGTGTGTCTGTATGTATGTATGTGTCTGTGTTTATGTGTCTGTGTGTGTATGTGTATGTATGTGTCTGTGTGTGTGTCTGTCGGGGGGTGTGTATGTGTGTGTCTGCATGTATGTGTGTGTCTGTGTTTATGTGTCTGTGTGTGTATGTGTATGTATGTGTCTGTGTGTGTATGTGTCTGTCGGGGGGGGTGTATGTGTGTGTCTGCATGTATGTGTGTGTCTGTCTGTGTGTATGTGTGTGTGTGTATGTATGTGTCTGTCGGGGGGGTGTATGTGTGTGGGTCTGTCTGTATGTATCTGTCTGTGTGTATGTGTGTATCTGTCTGTGTGTATGTGTGTGCCTCTATGTATGTCTGTGTCTGCATGTATGTGTCGGGGGGCCCACCGATCCGTTTCGCACCGGGGCCCCATGTATTGTGTGTACGCCACGGGCTCGGCCTCTATGGCAACCTGCCCAGAAAAATTATGAGAGCGGATCCCTCTGCGTAGGCATGTTTGAGCTTTATTAAGAGAGGTGAAAACAGAAACATGTCTGTTGAGGTCTCTCATGAATTGATCACCAAACAATAGGTCATCAGCCTCTGGACCGAGTTCTTTAGAACTCAAATCTGCCAATTTTGCGTCAGTCTTGTATAAGACAGCTTTGCGTCATTCAGTTGATACGGCTACATTAGCATTGCCAAGTAAACATTAGACCCTCTGTGCCCATTCTTGTACCAAATGTGGATCCAAGGTACAGTCTGTTAGAGCTTCATCAGCAAGAATAAAGATTTGTATAATGGGGTCAGCGATGTCAAGCAACTTGTCCTGAACTGCTTTTAGATCCTGTTCAAGGCCTTTGCAGGGTTTTTTACAGAACTAGCTTAGAAAAGGTATCAGGAGAGGATCAAATTCAGGCGTGAGTGCCATCTTGTCAAGTATTGTTGGACATGGACATTCTGCTATCATTTTACTTAGAATCTCCTTTTCATGAGTCTGAGGAACTTTGCGTCATAGGTGGTTTGAGAACAGTATTGGGCTGTTCATGGAATGCTGCTATGCCTTTGGGCATAGACTCCGCTATGGCAGAAAAGAGCCACAATTTGAGCTTAGTGGAAACAGTACATGACAGGTGTATAGTCGCCATATGGGCAGTCGTAACCTAGGACAAAACCCCACATCCCTAACCCAATAAGACGCTGACACTAGGGTATATGGGTAAAATTGTCCACAGCTTTTATTAACCATTATAACCATTTGTTTAATAATAAGTTATCATCAATAATAACAATCATAAATATAATAATAATTTAACATATAAATATGGGTCATTGCCCCCATACTCCGCCCTCGCAACCGTATCCTTCTTTTAATATAACGGGCAATGACCCCCAACATACCAACACATAAATATATCTTTAACAATTTTCAACCTTATTCCAACATAACCATTTAAGTGCCAACCATAAATAACCACGGTAGGGGTATACCCGGATACCCCTACCCCACCAGGTTCTGAGCCACCTCCAGGACTCGAAACCTACCAACCACCAGTGACCACAATTTCCATGTCCGTGACGTTCCTCATGGGAGCCTATTTCCTCCTCCTCGGCTCCCTAACCCGCCACGGGCTCAGACCCAGGTTCAGCAGGTCCCAGCCCACAGCTGACAGGTGAACGCCGTCCGGGCGATAGTACCCTGGCAAAGCACCTTCCAGTTCCACGTGTCTCACCACAACTCCCCCCAACTTCCTCACGAAGCTAGCCATCAAACTATTAACCTTGCCCCTGCATCTATCCAAAGCCGCGTGGTCCCGGGCGTGCCTCCAGCGCAGCCGCGGGACCATTTCCGACCATACCAACATGACCCCGGGAAGCAGATCAACCAGCCTGTTAAGGTCCTGCTTCATCCACTTTACTAGCCTCCGCTGCGGAATGAGGCCCAAGTCGTTGCCCCCCGCATGTAGTACCAACATGTCGGGCCTTACCCCGCTTGCCACCTTCCGCAACACCACCCCGCATATATCCCTCCAGCAATATCCCCTGTACCCAAGCCATTGTATTGTCAACTGGTCCTTTGGAAAGCCCAGCTGCTGGCCTTTCGCTCGAGCTGCAGCCCTCCTGGCGGCCCAGAAGACGAAGGAATGGCCCACGATCCAAGCAACACGACCTGGGGAAGGAGGAAAAGAACAGTATAAATACCCCCCGGGCCCAACAGATGCCCCCTCCCCCCACTAGCGCCCTAGCTAGCACTCCAATAAGCCTAAACGAATATAAGAGCGAAACCTGACAGACTCCCATCTCCCAATCCTCTTGACCAGGTCGTCCCCCAATCCCAGGCGCGCAGCCTCTGTGGCTGCTCCGATGCGAAATGAGTGGGTGCCGTAGGCGCTCGCACTCAACCCCAGCCGTACCAAGCCCTTCCGGAAAACTTTAGTGAATTGGAAGCGGGATAGCGACGAGCCTCCGCTCCAAGTAGTGCACCACCGCAGCCACTGGACACAAGGTCGAACCCGGCAGGGGGCCCAGGGTCACGTCCCTGCCTGCCCCTTTCACGTCAGTTTTAGACCTGGCCAGGTGCACTACCAACTTTCCCTCAAGTACGCGAACCCCCGCTGCCTGTATGCCCCCTGATGCTGACCGTGAGGCACTCACCAACTCACCAATCCTGAAGGCCCCGAAAAAGGCCAGGAGGAATGCCGCCGTAAACAGAGCCACTTCAAACCCATCGAAGCAGATGTCAGGCAAGGCCCGAATCAGACCCCCCAGCACCCGTACCGACACCGGGCGCCTAGTGTCCGGCACCCTACGTCCCCTTCGGTAGCCCTTAAGAGCCTGCCGTATAACAAAAGTTTTTGTAAGGTCCTCCCCCTCACGGAGCTTGAACCAAAAGGCCATTGCCGCCATGGTCCTGTCCACTACCACCGGAGACGCACCGCTTGCCAACAAATGGAAGATGAACCACAGGAAGGCGTCCAGCGGCGGCTCCCCTGACGCTCGCCTCCCCAGCCCGTCCCAGGAACGCTCCCATGCACCAGGTGGCCGATGCGAGCGACGCTTTCACAAGTCCTCCAAGCATGACGCTCCTAACTGCCACATCTCGTCCGGGCACGCCAGGCCCACGTCCAGCGCCTCCGGGGCCACCGTCCGGAACCTGGACCACTGAAAACGAGACAAAGCATCAGCCACCTCGTTCAGGTACCCTGGTACATGTCGCGCGCGAAAGACCACATTAAGGGACATGCACAGCAAGACAAATCGCCGCAACAACGCCACCACTGGCCTAGATGCTGCGGACAGGTTGTTAACCGCATGCACCACGGACATGTTGTCTGAGAAAAAGACCACTTTCCGGTCCCGCAAGCTAGCCCCCCACAAGGCCAACGCCACCACCAACGGGAACAGCTCCAGAAAGGCCAAGTTACGCATGAGGGGGCTCTGCCCCCACGCCACCGGCCACTTTTCTGCGCACCATTGCCCACCGAAGTAGGCTCCAAACCCCACGCTGCCCGACGCGTCAGTAAACAGCTCTAGCTCGGCTGTCGACACGCCTTCCCGTCGGAAGAACACCGTCCCGTTGAAATCCCTCAAGAAGGTGTCCCACACGCCCAAGTCAGCCCGCATGGACGAGGAGACCCGTATGAAATGGTGTGGAGACCGGGCCCCAGCCGTAGCCGCTGACAAGCTGCGGCTAAACACCCTACCCATAGGGATCACCCGGCAGGCGAAGTTGAGCATCCCGATCAACGACTGCAGTTGCCGGAGCGTCACCTTACGCGCCTGCCTCACCTCACCCACTTTGGACCGTAGCGCCTCCAATTTGGACAGCGGCAGACGGCATTCCCCCAGCTCAGAATCGATCTCCAAACCCAAGAAGCTAAGGCACCCGGTCGGGCCCTCCGTCTTCTCCGCCGCTAGCGGCACCCCAAATCGGCCAGCCACCCATTCGATGGTCCTCAGCAGGTGCAGGCAAGCCGGGGAGCCAGCCGGCCCCACACAGAAAAAATCATCCAAGTAATGTACCACCGCCCTGTCCCCCGCCTCAACCCGCACCACCCATTCAAGAAAAGAACTAAACTTTTCGAAATAGGAGCAAGAAATGGAGCATCCCATGGGGAGGCACAAATCCACATAGTAGCCCCCTTCGAAAAGACACCCCAGCAGGTGATGACACGCTGGGTGGACAGGGAGCAGCCGGAAAGCCGCTTCAATGTCAACCTTTGCCATAAGAGCCCCACGCCCAGCCTTCTTCACCAGCTCGACCGCCTGGTCGAATGATGCATAAGAGACCGAGCACAGCTCCTTATCAATGTCATCGTTAACTGACCCGCCCTTAGGGTACGACAGGTGGTGAATGAGCCGAAACTTCCCGGGCTCCTTCTTAGGGACCACACCAAGAGGGGAGACCCGAAGGCCCTCCACCGGCGGTACCGGAAACGGCCCAGCCATCCTACCCAACATAACTTCCTTACCCAGCTTGTCCCGTACCACCCCCGGAAATTCCGCCACCGATTTCAGATTACGCGGGTGCCCCATGCTCTCTCTAGCCTGGAACGGGATATAGAAACCCTGCCCGAACCCGGCCCTGAGGAGCTCGGCGTCCGCCCTATTACCGTTGCGGCTTAGCCATGGTTCCATCGCGTCTAGCCTCACTGGGGTTAGTCCCCTGGGCAGCGGAAGCCCCTCCACCGCCAACCGCGGACCCGGCTCCCGATCCCCCGGACTTACCTTTCTTGAAGCAGCGCTGCAGCCCATGTGCCCCCCCGCAGCCGGAGCATTCATGCTTAAATCGGCAGGAAGCACCCCATTTGCATTGGCCTTCATTGAACAGCCAGCAGAGTCCCTTTTGCGAGGCGGCCGACGAGGCGGACTGTCCTTTCACGCCAGCCGCATGCTGAAAGGGCTGCGCCTTCTGCGCCATCATCAGCTTCATCCAGAGAGGCAGGTCCATCTGGTCCCACCTCATACCCGGATTAGCCACCAACCGCTGTCGGAACTGCTCGTCATACCGCCACCATGCCAGCCCGCCATAGGTGCGGTATGCCTCCCAAATCCCATCCAAGTAGCAGAATAAGGAAGAGCAGACGCCCGGTGACTTCTCCCCTATCACGCTGGCCAAGACACAAAACGCCCTTAACCAGTTCCCAAAGGATTTCGGTATCTTGCGATACTTCTTCCGCTTCTCCTCTTCCTCCTTCTTCTCATCTTTTTTATCTTCCTCCTTGAGGTCAATAAATTCCTCCAAGGGAAGGAGAGAGAAGATCTCTAAGTACTCCCCCTTCCAGATCTTGTCTTTCACCTCCTGTTTAAGGTGGACCCCGAGCGGGCCGGCAAACGAGACGTATGCGTGCTGCCTTGCCGCATCCGACACCCCCCCAGTCAGTTCCGCCCGCTCGTTCCCAGCATCTCCGGGGCCGGGTGCGGCCCCTGCCTCTACACTGTTTGCCGGCGCCGCCGGGGGCCCCGCCCCAGGCCCACTAGCCGCTACCCCCTGCGCCCACACCTGCCCAACGCTCACCCCTGAACCACCCCCGCCCCCAATGAGTGGAGCAGTGATTGTAGTGTTTGTATTAGCGTGTCTGAGTGCAATGATCCGTTGGACTCACCGGCCAAGCCCCCGGAACCGGAAGCGCTCGGGGCTGCGATGGGAACTGCTGTGCTTCCACGAAGGGCAACGTCCACTGAAGTCCCGCCAACCGGGGAGCTCACCCGGTGCCTCCTGAACACTGATGAAGAGCGGCTCCGTGACCTGAAACGAGGAGAAGAAGTCCTGGGCAGGGTGCACTGTTCCCCAGCAGCCCTCCCGTCCCGACCCAGGGAGCGCCTGCCGACCACCAAGGCCTCCCGGCACCCGCTGTCCTGTCGCTGCTTCCCAGGGGCCACACCCCACGGGCTACGACTCCTACCGACACCACCTAACACCTGCCCCCGTCGACCATGCCTGGGGGACCCCCCCCTACCTCCCGCGGACCCACTAGATGAAGATCGACGTCGCCGCCTCTCGAAATGCCTACCGGCCCTAGCGCACCTAACTGGGGAGGGACTCCCACTGCTAGACCCAGAACCCGACCTAACACTGGGCCGACCCCGCCTACGCCCCCCCCTCTCAGCCCCTGAACTACTAAGGGCCCCACCCTCCTCACCCGCACTGCGCCCTGAAAAACTGCCCCTACGCTTCCCCCCCCTAACCTCCACTACCCCCTGCCCAGCCCTCCTAGCCAAACCCCCTGACCTACCAGAGGGAAGAGCCCTCTGCCTGCCCTCCTCCCCTACCTCCCCTTCTCCGGCCTCCCTACCACTGGACCCCTGTGCCACAACAGCCCGACCACCCCCAGCCACCTTCTGCCCTCGGCTAACCGGCCCCCCCTCCCCCACTACCAGTCTCTTAGGGGAAGCCCGACCCCCCTTTTCCCCTACAGCCTGGGCCCTGTCCTTCCCACGAGTACCCTTAACTCCAGCCACATCATGGGGGGGCCCTTGAGGATCCCCAGCACTTGCCTGCTGCTTCCGGCTCGCCAGGGGCCCTCTCCGGGCCGTCCTGCCCTGGGCCCCGTCCTTCCCGGCCTCCAGTGTAGTGGGTGCCCTCCCGGGCTGCATCCCAGACGGGCCAGGCCCTGGAGAGGGCCGTTCTTCAGCCGCACGCCTCCGCACGCCAGGTGCCACCCCACCCGGTCCGGAGTGCGCACCGTCAGCCTCTGCAGCCGCCACCCGCCGGGAAGCACCTCGCCTAGGCCCGGGCCGCGCCGCGGGAGGCGGGGCCTCAACCACGGGGTCCGCGGGCCTGCCGTACGTGCCGCTTCCGCCCGCGGGCTCCATTCCGCCGACACCTCCATCCTCCAGTCCCGATCCAGGACTCAGACGCCGCGGAGGCCTCCTGGCCCGTTGTGGCCTCTCTCCGCCGCCATCCCTCTCCGCCGCCGCCGTCAGGATCTGGTCCAGTTGGGCCCGAACCCAGCCCGCGTCCTGTCGCAGCGCCGCCGTCCGGATTCCAGCCAGCAACCTCTCCACGTCTTCCATGGCCCTGCAGGGGAGACAAAAAGGGGAAAACCTTACCCAGCAAAGCAGTGAACACCAGGGTGCACACAAACTCGGCTAGGTAAGAAATTAAATGTGCTCTGCCTAAAATGGCTGCCTATTTAAGTAGACCAGCCCTATTACCCACAACAAGGGCTGCCATCAGAAATTTCGGGGCCCCTGACACAGTTCAAAGTGTGGGCCCCCTGGGCCCGCCCCCGAGGGCCCATTCTGAGTCCACCCACAAGGATGGCCTGTGTGGTGTGTAAAATGGATACAGATTGCACATTTGTATAATTAATGTAGTTTTGTGTGTTTTAGATAAACTGTGTGTTTGTGTGGTGAATGCAGAGTGTTTGTGTTGTGGTTTTAGTGTGTGTGTGGTGAATGCTGTGTGTGTTTGTGTTGTGGTTTAAGTGTTTGTATGGTGAATGCAGTGCATGTTTGTGTTGTGGTTTTAGTGTGTGTATGGTGAATGCAGTGCATGTTTGTGTTGTGGTTTTAGTGTGTGTATGGTGAATACAGTGTGTGTGTGTGTTGTAGTTTTAGTGTGTGTATGGTGAATGCAGTGTGTGTTTATGTTGTAGTTTTAGTGTGTGTATGGTGAAAGCAGTGTGTGTTTGTGTTGTGGTTTTACTGTGTTTATGGTGAATGCAGTGTGTGTTTGTGCTGTGGTTTTAGTGTGTGTATGGTGAACGCAGTGTGTGTTTGTGTTGTGGTTTTAGTGTGTGTATGGTGAACGCAGTGCGTGTTTGTGTTGTGGTTTTAGTGTGTGCATGGTGAATGCAGTGTGTTGTGGTTTTAGTGTGTGTATGGTGAATGCAGTGTTTGTGTTGTGGTTTTAGTGTGTGTATGGTGAATTCAGTGTGTGTTTGTGTTGTGGTTTTACTGTGTTTATGGTGAATGCAGTGTGTGTTTGTGTTGTGGTTTTAGTGTGTGTATGGTGAACGCAGTGTGTGTTTGTGTTGTGGTTTTAGTGTGTGTATGGTGAACGCAGTGCGTGTTTGTGTTGTGGTTTTAGTGTGTGTATGGTGAATGCAGTGTGTTGTGGTTTTAGTGTGTGTATGGTGAATGCAGTGTTTGTGTTGTGGTTTTAGTGTGTGTATGGTGAATGCAGTGCGTGTTTGTGTTGTGGTTTTAGTGTGTGCATGGTGAATGCAGTGTGTTGTGGTTTTAGTGTGTGTATGGTGAATGCAGTGTTTGTGTTGTGGTTTTAGTGTGTGTATGGTGAATGCAGTGCGTGTTTGTGTTGTGGTTTTAGTGTGTGTATGGTGAACGCAGTGTGTGTTTGTGTTGTGGTTTTAGTGTGTGTATGGTGAACGCAGTGCGTGTTTGTGTTGTGGTTTTAGTGTGTGTATGGTGAATGCAGTGTGTTGTGGTTTTAGTGTGTGTATGGTGAATGCAGTGTTTGTGTTGTGGTTTTAGTGTGTGTATGGTGAATGCAGTGCGTGTTTGTGTTGTGGTTTTAGTGTGTGTATGGTGAACGCAGTGTGTGTTTGTGTTGTGGTTTTAGTGTGTGTATGGTGAACGCAGTGCGTGTTTGTGTTGTGGTTTTAGTGTGTGTATGGTGAATGCAGTGTGTTGTGGTTTTAGTGTGTGTATGGTGAATGCAGTGTTTGTGTTGTGGTTTTAGTGTGTGTATGGTGAATGCAGTGCGTGTTTGTGTTGTGGTTTTAGTGTGTGTATGCAGTGTGTGTGTGTGTTGTGGTTTTAGTGTGTGTATGCAGTGTGTGTGTGCTGTGGTTTTAGTGTGTGTATGCAGTGTGTGTGTGTTGTGGTTTTAGTGTGTGTATGCAGTGTGTGTGTGTTGTGGTTTTAGTGTGTGTATGCAGTGTGTGTGTGTTGTGGTTTTAGTGTGTGTATGCAGTGTGTGTGTGTGTTGTGGTTTTAGTGTGTGTATGCAGTGTGTGTGTGTGTGTTGTGGTTTTAGTGTGTGTATGCAGTGTGTGTGCTGTGGTTTTAGTGTGTGTATGCAGTGTGTGTATGCTGTGGTTTTAGTGTGTGTATGCAGTGTGTGTGTTGTGGTTTTAGTGTGTGTATGCAGTGTGTGTGTTGTGGTTTTAGTGTGTGTATGCAGTGTGTGTGTTGTGGTTTTAGTGTGTGTATGCAGTGTGTGTGTTGTGGTTTTAGTGTGTGTATGTTGTGGTTTTAGTGTGTGTATGCAGTGTGTGTGTTGTGGTTTTAGTGTGTGTATGCAGTGTGTGTGTTGTGGTTTTAGTGTGTGTATGCAGTGTGTGTGTTGTGGTTTTAGTGTGTGTATGCAGTGTGTGTGTTGTGGTTTCAGTGTGTGTATGCAGTGTGTGTGTGTTGTGGTTTTAGTGTGTGTATGCAGTGTGTGTGTGTTGTGGTTTTAGTGTGTGTATGCAGTGTGTGTATTGTGGTTTTAGTGTGTGTATGCAGTGTGTGTGTTGTGGTTTTAGTGTGTGTATGCAGTGTGTGTGTTGTGGTTTTAGTGTGTGTATGCAGTGTGTGTGTTGTGGTTTTAGTGTGTGTATGCAGTGTGTGTGTTGTGGTTTTAGTGTATGTATGCAGTGTGTGTGTTGTGGTTTTAGTGTGTGTACGCAGTGTGTGTGTTGTGGTTTCAGTGTGTGTATGCAGTGTGTGTGTGTTGTGGTTTTAGTGTGTGTATGCAGTGTGTGTGCTGTGGTTTTAGTGTGTGTAAATGTGGGGGCTTTATTTAAAATAGGGGGCTGCATAACGGGGTGTGGGGTGAGAGGGGAGCTTTTTTGGTGGCATTTTATTCCCCCCTCCCTGCTTCTTACCTGGCCAGGGAGGGGGGAGATCGCATCCCTGGTGGTCCGGTGGTCTGGTAGAGGGAGCCAGCCGCTGTAGAATGCAGACGGGGACCAGCCAGCACATCCTTACTCTCCAGCAGCTCCTGCTTGTAAGTCTCGTGAGCTGTGCTTTTTGCCGCGCGGAGCGTTGCCATGGTAACCCGTGACGCTCTGCCGGCCGCGGAGCTCGCGAGAGTTACGGGCAGGAGCAGCTGGAGAGTTAAGATGTGCTGGCTGGTCCCCGTCTGCATTCTACAGGTAGCCGGGGCCCGAGGTGAACATATAGATAGCGATAATCGCTATCTATATGTGCACAAATAGAATGTGGGGCCCGGGACTCCCAGAGCAGTCCGGGCCCCCCAGGACCGCCGGGCCCATGACAACCGTTATGGTTGTCATGCCCTGATGGCGGCCCTGCCCACAACCACCCAGTCCTGGCCGGCTCCTCCTAAGCCCGCCTCCTAACCCCTGTCAAGGCCCTCCTCCGCTAAGCTGCGCTTTGGCTCCTTGGGGCTACATTCTTGTAGGTCAGACATATTGACAATAATGAAAGTATGAAAGGGTAATACAACACTGACCAAAAAATCATATAATATAAAGCCAGGCAACAGGCTGATAAAGTAATGTTTTAATTAAAATACCAATAAAATTAATAAAGAAAAAACAGATATGAAAGGGAGTCACCCTTTGTTTATAATTGGGGGTCACCCAATGTTAAAAGCGGGTCACCCTTTGAAATAAATCTTGGGGGTCACCCAAGTAAATCATATGGGCGTTATCCAAAGATGCATTAGTAAATGGGGGTCACCCACGTTATATATATATATATATATATAACAGGGGGGGAGGCTGCACTCACCTGAACATGCATAAATGGGGTGCTGTTGGGGGCCAAATTATACAATACACAAGATCCAGCGCACTCACCTATCCACTAAACAGCAACTTCAATGTTGACATATTTTATTCTTTTTTTTACGTTTTTTTTAAAAACACATAATCTAGGCAAAAATATTGGGGGTTTAGTTACATTATATGATCATACATTGCATAAGCCTGCCACAACGTCAATGTACCCCATTTTTGGTAGGTCCTACACTAACAGCCTAATGTCTGCTCTTATGAGATCAACCCACTCACTTGGGGAAAAAAATCCATCTGGGGCTCAAAATGATATGTAATAAGTGTTGGTGCACTTAATATGAAAGAGGTGACTTATGGCTGAATAGACATATAGTAAAATTCCAGGTTTTGTTTTGATCAGAACTTGTACAACTGCTTCTGTCCTTATGGGATTAAGCTATAATAAATGTGTTTGGAAATCAGTCTGTGTAAATAAGATACATTGTCCTTGTTCTAAATTACATTTTAGTTCAATAAATTATTAGCAAGTAACCTAAACATTATGAGAGTGGTCTCACCCCTGGGCACACCCCTACACCCCTAAAGAGCAGACCCACCCATGGCCACACCCCTACACACACCCAGAATAACCCGGCCCCTGGCCACACACCCACTCACAGTCAGTATAACCTTACCCATGGAGCCACACACCTACTCACACCCCTAAAATTAAAGTGTCCCTCATTGCGCAATGATGGGTGGTGTAGTAAACGCAGCAGTGCACCATAATTTGAGGCTCCGGAGTTATTTAGAATAGTACGCACCAAAGTGTCAAATACGAGGAAAAAAAACTATTGAGGTTTATTGACAAGCATCAAATTGTATTGTACTGAAAATGAAATGACAAAATCCATGCTATGCTAGCCAAGCTGTGACTAGAGCTGTATTAGATGATTTTTCCAATCAGTTTTTTTCTCTAAAACATGTCAATTCACTGAGGTGTTTAGTGAATAAACCTCTCACTGCAGATCTTCTTCCATAAAATAATTGGTCTCTATTGGAAGCAGCGTGGAGCCAGCACGGTATACACAGAGATTTGTGTATCTAGCACTTTGTCTAGCCATTAATGGTCCAACAAGAGAGTTCTTGCAGAGCTTTTAACTCGTAAGTCTTCATTATTAAAACACACATTACCTCGAGTGACAGCGTGTTAAACTTCATGGCCGCCATTAGCCACACACAAATCAAACCGTATAAATACATTTTATTTTTTACGGCTCACTTCTAACACAAAGAAAATAATATAAAACAAAAGCATTTACAGACATTGTCCTTTTTTTCTTTTGATGGGAAAGATACAAATATTTAGATGTTTTTCATTCTGGTTATATGCGCCCACTGCAAGGTTTGTCATCTGTCATCATCACAATACATTTCATCTTACAGATCTGAGCAGCGATGGGATTAAAGGACCCGGCATTCTGCTAAAGGTGGGATTGGTGGGTGAATGCATTTCTCTGAATTTCTTCTGTTTACTCCAGTCCCCGGTGATTATATCTCTGTGTTTTAGATGCTGAGTAAGTTGTTATATATATTATATAATGCATTTCCCTCCTTTATGGATAAACTAACAAGGTCACGAGTGCCATCAAATGTCTTTTAGAGAGTTCTTTCCTCCCGAGAATGTGCAAGCTAATGGTGCTTGTATGTTACATGTTGCCTGGTTTGATGAAAGGGACGTGACATGTTTTAATAGAAAGCCACAGGCCCACAGCTCACAGCGAAGGGAACAAGCTCAGAAAACGGATCAGTTTGTTATAAAAAGGAAATGAAGAAATCATTACTTGGAGTAAGAGGACCACATATATATATATATATATATATATATATATATATATATATATATATATATATATATACATACACGCTGCACTCATTAATATGTTGTATTTTAGATACTTCACTGAATGCAATAAACGCAGTTCAACCTTGATGGCCAGTTCGAATATTTTTGGTTCAAATGCGCAATCCTAGTAGTTGTTGCGGACTCTGGTATTACCTTATTTATCCCGTATAAACATGTTTCCCCCCCAGTTTTAACTCAAGCTAGAGAAACATACCTAAAGATGAAAATAGCTAAATGTTCAGATATAAGAGTATTTCATGAGATGTAGAGTGTTGTAAGACAATAAAACATGCAAGGTAACAGCAAAATATAATAAATATAGCTATGATTGAGAAGGTTTATGTATAGGAATAATGAGAGCTGGATGAATGGTATAACCACCGCCATGGCACATATATAACAGAAACAATAGTAATACCACTGACAAATTAGGTTAGTATGACTGAACCAAAACAAAATAGGGGAGAAAATCTGCTGGAAGCAAGTAGATCAGAGACACAGGTACTAAAGCATCAGTGTCATCATGAGGTGTAGATTCAGCCTATGCGTTGGCGGGGGCCTGAGTCAGGCCTTAAGATCATCCCGTCTGTGTGCATGGTTTAACACCCCTGAAGCTAATTCCTCCGGCTCCTGGTCACTGTGGGAACTTCGACACAGTATCCACGGACCGTAGCACACAGGGTAAGCAGGTGAGAGTCCAGGTAATAAAATCTTCTCCCCGGTTTGTGGACATTGTTTGGGTGGATGCCTCTTCTGGGTTCCCAGCCCAGAGTGCGAGGAACTGGTTGGAATGCCTTCTGGATCTACACACTGAATAAACTGAATTGCTTGGAGTGCCTGTGTGTAAACAGAACACCAGAACTGTGTGCCAGAACTGTGCGCATATGTAACTGAAAGCAGCAAGGAAGGCATCTCCAATTCTGCAATGAGTCTTAATTCAAGGACTCATCTTGAGGCTTGGCAACCCAAAATGTCAAGATTTAAGCTGGCTCAGTAAGTATTGAGGGGTGTAGCGATTGGGAGCGAAATAACCCTGGTCCAAAGGGGGGGGGGGGGGAGAATGGGGAGTCAGCAAGGTCCCACTGGAGATGTCGACCGCAACTCCCAGCTAGGTCCACGCTAAACCGCAGGTCAGCGGTGTAGAGCTCAGCAACAGCCAACAACCAGAGTGACTCCAGAGGGGGCCATGATGTCATGGACATCATCAAGTGTTGGTGCAGCTCGGTAAGGAAACTGGGTGGCAAGATTTTAGGGTTAGGGAAGACGATTGCGGAGCTCAAAGTCAATGTATCCGTTCAAGATGAGAGTCAGGCCCCGCCACGCGAGAGAGACATTTGCCTTTAGTGAGAGTGTTTCAGAGAGAGAGAGAGAGAGAGAGAGAGAGAGACGTTAATTCTAAGCAAAAATATGACAGAGTCATTCAAACTCACTATTGTTGTAACTCTTTAATTACAAAACTCTACCCTAGCTGTGCTAAACGGAGCCTCACAAACTGTATTCCAGTGAAAGTAGAAATATATTTAATGAAAGTCATGTAGGATGGGGGAATTCTATAAATTCTGTGTGTGATCCCACACTGCTGCCCACTTTTAGAGAATAAGGATGAACATAGTGTTTTAGTCATGATTTGGGCTGACACCAATGCGTCCCCTTCGTCTAGTTCATCGCCTTTGCCTGTGATGTGATGACTTTTGACTTGGAGGCAATGTCATTTCGATACACTGATGAGGATATAAGATGATACAGATGGTCAAAGATGCTGTGAAAGGCAGGAGACATTTAAGGACTGACAGAAGCAGACTGGGTTTCATGCTGTGACATATGCTGTCAAGCTCTGCGTATTTTTCATGCATTTGTTTGACACAATCCATCTTGGTAAACATACTGCGTTGCTAACCAGGAGAATTTTTGAAGGCACATTGTGTCCACTTTATAAACCATGTTTATATTACAAGACAACGCCACACATGTCAGGAGATCTCTCTCTCTCAATAACGTCTAAAACTGACAATAAATATGACGTGTGCTATTGGTTAATCACTCCTGGATAAATAAACAAGTTTCCATTTTTTTTATTGTCTTGTTCTATTTCAGGGTGTGAACGAGTCGCTGAATTTATTTTTGTAAAATATTTTTTGAAAAGTTGCTTAAATTGTGAGACAAATACCTTGTGAATCTCATCTTCACTCAGTGAGTTAAAAATAAATACAATATAATAACAGGAGAAGATTTCTGTGCTGTTTACTAATGAGATCTGGTCAAAATGTTATTTTGCTTGGGCCGGACCTTCATCGAGTTTGCTTATAATTACATCAGAAATATATTCCTCTCAAACTCATAACAGCTTCAACCCTGGGCAATTAAAGGAAGGAGCATGTTCGGAAAGAAAACATTAATATTTCTGTAATTTGTGGATTCTAGAAGAATAGGAAATTAAATGAGTGAAAAATGGCATATATTACGCATTTTCTTTAACAAAAACCAGCAGAAATTCGTAGGAAAGGGTATGGAATGATTTATTCAATAAATGATTATTGAATTGTAAAATTGTTTTGATTTATGACTGCTAAATAATTCCCGGATAACCCCGGTGTGGCAGAACCACTGCCTATTTGTGGATTCCCCTTCTCTTTCACATGTATTTTCCCTGTATTTTCGTTTGTTATGCCCGCTCCCCATTTGGGAGGGTTCCCACGAAGGGGATTCATTCACTTCCCGAACGGGGACCACCCCAATACCTCATTTGGATGTTAGTATAGAATGTTCCTCCCAACACACCTCCCAACATCAGTGTTGAAACCGCAAACCGCAAGGGAAACAATTAATGTGCCTGGGAGACAAAGGGACGGTCCCTTTTTTCACGCACCTAGACTCCCAGGCACAGAGGCTCTTGGGAAGGAGACCCCTGGTGGTTGATGTGGGGAACCCCAGGGATTTAGTGGCGGGCTTTGGGGACAATTATAACGGAGTCCCTTCCCACGCTGAGACCTCGGGGAGGGGGAGAATTGTGGGATGTATGTGTGTGATCCACCCCTTGCAAGGGGTATGCATAAAAGCCGTGTGTGGCTAATAAAATTGTGTTGTACCTCCAGGACTGTGTGGAAATGGGTCCCTTTACATTCTGAGCAGTTCCTGAGTGGCTGAAGGCAAGGAATTAACAGAGGTAACCTTTGTAACACTGCCGGCACCGGCCTTTGATAGAGAGATCCATAATGCAACACTGCCGGCACCGGCCTGTGATAGAGATACCCATAATGCAACACTGCCGGCACCGACCTGTTATAGAGATACCCATAATGAAACATTACCGGCACTGACCTGTGCTAGAGTTACCCATAATGCAACACTGCCAGCACTGACCTGTGATAGAGATACCCATAATGCAACACTGATGGCACCGACCTGTGATAGAGATACCCATGATGCAAAACTGCCGGCACCGGCCTGTGATAGAGATACCCATAATGCAACACTGCCGGCACCGGCCTGTGATAGAGAGACCCATAATGCAACACTGATGGCACCGACCTGTGATAGAGATACCCATAATGCAACAGTGCCGGCACCGACCTGTGATAGAGATACCCATAATGAAACATTACCGGCACGGACCTGTGCTAGAGTTACCCATAATGAAACACTGCCGGCACCGGCCTGTGATAAAGATACCCATGATGCAACACTGCCGGCACCGGCCTGTGATAGAGATACCCATAATGCAACACTGCCAACACAGATCTGTGATAGAGATACCCATAATGCAACACTGCCGGGACCGGCCTGTGATAGAGAGACCCCTTCAATACAGAACCACCAGGACTTAACTGCAATAGTATTGCTTCATTTATAGAAATTAAGAAACCACAAACCACGTTGGAAACTGAGAATGATTTCCGAGATGAATAAGAAACGGACGGCTGTAAACCCAACATTGAGCAGACAAAGTAATAACACTTTGAAACTCCACAACAATTACATGAATGTAAAAATCTCATTATCTAATGATGAAAATCACTCCCAGCTTCTGATACTGATCGGTGGGACTGTTTATTCCAAAAAGCCTGGTCAATGTCATTTCAGTAAATCAAAACCGATTGTTTACTGATCTCTATCTGAAGCTTTTAAGAAAAATAATGATATCTGAAGCAAAAAACAAATCTGGCCAAATAGTCCTGCATGTAATACTGTGTATCGTCTGCTGATGGCGCCAAGAGTCTTCTGTTCATTCGTCAGTTTCATATTTCATCCATTAAACCAGAACGCATGTGTTTTATGTAAAGAAATACATCTTAAACGTCCCTGGTTTTATTTAAGCATATCTTACCGCAGACCCAAACAATGCAGCTTCCTCTGTAAATTAATCATTTCAACTGATTTAACCAGCCGCAGCAAACACAAATATTGTGAGTCGTTCCAGCATCGTAGGTGTAAAACACACAATGCAATTCACCAATGCAAAGTGGGAAAAGCACTCATCCGTGCAACAGCTTCTACCCGGGCTCATCTGTCGCAAATCCCTGAAAAAGTGAAGAAAATTTGTGGATATGATCGTAGTATAACACTGGTCGGGATTAATGTAGCAATTATTTTAAACACACGAATAATATTATTGATTGCTATGTTTATTTTTATGCACAAAATGAGTGAGATTTTATGATATCCTAGTAATTAGGACAGTAATCGTGACTATTTATTAACTTTCTGCGTGTGGCACTCTGACTGTCTGACGGGTCTTTGCCCTTCAAACTGATTTTCTACATTGAACAAAATTATAAACACAACACTTTAGTTTTTGCCCCCATTTTTCACGAGCTGAACTCAAAGATCTAAGACTTTTTCTATGTACACAAAAGGCCTACTTCTCTCAAATATTGTTCACAAATCGGTCTAATTCTGTGTTATTTTCTTTTCTTTTCTTTATACAATATTTTACCAGGAAAGATACATTGAGATTTCTATTGTTTTCAAGTATTTCCTGGGTCCACAAAACATTGCATTGATACAATAGGGTACAATAAAATACAAAAACAATATTAATACACAAAATATACAAAAAATAACATAGAAAAATACAAACAGTATGTATGTATATGGTACCTCCAAATAAGTACCAATAGTATCAGAATAAACTTATACTTATCTCATATAGTAATAACAGCCTCTCAAGGTCGTGGCCCAGTTCCCGACCTTTTACAACATATATAGACACAAAAAAGGGATGAGATACGGCTGTATAAAATCTAAAACAGGAACAGAAACAGAAAAAGAAACATAGTGTGATACAGCAAAGTGAGGGACAATGCGCTAATACAGTGTTGCACTCACGAGATCCAGGTGAATAAATCGCCAAAATGAGAGCCTGCCCAAATTGATTTGGGTGGCTATGCGTCTCCACTCTCCACTGGAACTCCAAGCGGACCAAAGATGGAATGAGACTTCAATAGAGGTAGGTTTGATGGATATGCAGATTTATTAATTATAAAAAGGCTATCAATTGGTAGCCGTATTTTAAATAAAGTAAAAACAAAGTAAAAACAAAAACAAGGTCCTACGCGTTTCGTTCCTATACAAAGGAACTTCCTCAGGGACCAAAATACAATTCCATAAAATCAGTCAGTACAAAAATTGCATACAACCTTATCCCCCCAATAAGTCTCTATAAATAGGCCTAAGCCTTCAGTTCATTGGTAGATCCAGTGGGAGTTACCCTTGATTGTTGACCCGGTTCAGATGTGGAGTGTCCATCCGGTTGGTTCTGGTGTGGAGAAGGTGTTCCGACGGATAATTCTGGCGCCAGCCGATGAAACCGGAAACCGGAAGTAACATTCCGTTTGTACTTCCGCGTTCCATTGCCCTATGCGTTCCAACTCATAAACGAAAAACAGTTAGATAGGTCGCCATCTAGAGGTCTCCCAGAATATAACAATTATGATATTACTGCACAGTGTGATCTGTTTATAGCAGGCGGACTTCTTTTAACAGAGGATAATTGTAATCTGGATAATTAGATTTAAATGGTACAGTACTTTCAAAACAATATATTTTCAATCTACTACCCTCCTGTTGCAATTCAATATTGAGAGTTCTCAATTTGTCCTTTATCAGTACAGTACATCTGAGAAACAATCTGATTCCGTTTATTTTATCGGTATTATGGAACCCTCTAAAATGATATTGATATGAGACTAAACTGATCCATCACATAAATCATCTTATAGTTTCATTGTGTGAAGAAAATGATAATAATAATAATACATAGTGACGTCATATTTAATAGACAATTGGCAATTTAGTAGATGCTGATCATAATTCCTATTATACTAATCAAAAAAATATTAAAGAGTGTATTTACAAAATATATACACCTATGAAAACACCTTAATATGAGCATTATCATCAAATACATTTAGGTGTCAACCCATAATGTGTGAATTTATTTAGTGTTATATATCTATATGTTTAATGTATTGGAGGAGTTTGAATCATAATCTCCATATTACAAAGTGCTCCTAGTGGTGTATCCTAAAGATCGAGTAATATCTTATATTAATACTTTCTGTGAATCTGTTCCTTAAATTGTAATAGTGTGAATTTATCTCACAGGATACAAATCTCTTAGCCCTTAAATAAAGGAGGGCAAGAAAAATTGTAGACCCAAAGAAAAAAAGAGAAAAAAAGGAGGAAAGAATGAGGGAAAAGGGAGAAAATCCCTCCCATCTAGGCACCGTCGTAGGATGACCCAAAAGCTGAGACCAGATTTAATCCAGGAAACATATGAGATCTATGTCATGATTAAGTCCTTTGGGGTGAAGAGTCTGTAGTTTATGAATCCAAAAGGTTTCACGTTGTGATAGTTTTTTGAGTCTATCTCCTCCCCTCCAGTAAGGTGATACTCTCTCAATTCCCACACACTTAAAATTGGAAAAAGAAAAGTGGGGACATGTATTACAGTGGGTAGGTACAGAGTGAGTCTCAAGCTTCTTTTTTATATTATTAAGATGTTCCATGAATCTGATCTTGAGAACCCTCTTGGTACGACCCACATATTGCTTGCCACACGGACACTTTGTAGTTTATTTACTGCAGTGTCCGTGTGGCAAGCAATATGTGGGTCGTACCAAGAGGGTTCTCAAGATCAGATTCATGGAACATCTTAATAATATAAAAAAGAAGCTTGAGACTCACTCTGTACCTACCCACTGTAATACATGTCCCCACTTTTCTTTTTCCAATTTTAAGTGTGTGGGAATTGAGAGAGTATCACCTTACTGGAGGGGAGGAGATAGACTCAAAAAACTATCACAACGTGAAACCTTTTGGATTCATAAACTACAGACTCTTCACCCCAAAGGACTTAATCATGACATAGATCTCATATGTTTCCTGGATTAAATCTGGTCTCAGCTTTTGGGTCATCCTACGACGGTGCCTAGATGGGAGGGATTTTCTCTCTTTTCCCTCATTCTTTCCTCCTTTTTTTCTCTTTTTTTCTTTGGGTCTACAATTTTTCTTGCCCTCCTTTATTTAAGGGCTAAGAGATTTGTATCCTGTGAGATAAATTCACACTATTACAATTTAAGGAACAGATTCACAGAAAGTATTAATATAAGATATTACTCGATCTTTAGGATACACCACTAGGAGCACTTTGTAATATGGAGATTATGATTCAAACTCCTCCAATACATTAAACATATAGATATATAACACTAAATAAATTCACACATTATGGGTTGACACCTAAATGTATTTGATGATAATGCTCATATTAAGGTGTTTTCATAGGTGTATATATTTTGTAAATACACTCTTTAATATTTTTTTGATTAGTATAATAGGAATTATGATCAGCATCTACTAAATTGCCAATTGTCTATTAAATATGACGTCACTATGTATTATTATTATTATCATTTTCTTCACACAATGAAACTATAAGATGATTTATGTGATGGATCAGTTTAGTCTCATATCAATATCATTTTAGAGGGTTCCATAATACCGATAAAATAAACGGAATCAGATTGTTTCTCAGATGTACTGTACTGATAAAGGACAAATTGAGAACTCTCAATATTGAATTGCAACAGGAGGGTAGTAGATTGAAAATATATTGTTTTGAAAGTACTGTACCATTTAAATCTAATTATCCAGATTACAATTATCCTCTGTTAAAAGAAGTCCGCCTGCTATAAACAGATCACACTGTGCAGTAATATCATAATTGTTATATTCTGGGAGACCTCTAGATGGCGACCTATCTAACTGTTTTTCGTTTATGAGTTGGAACGCATAGGGCAATGGAACGCGGAAGTACAAACGGAATGTTACTTCCGGTTTCCGGTTTCATCGGCTGGCGCCAGAATTATCCGTCGGAACACCTTCTCCACACCAGAACCAACCGGATGGACACTCCACATCTGAACCGGGTCAACAATCAAGGGTAACTCCCACTGGATCTACCAATGAACTGAAGGCTTAGGCCTATTTATAGAGACTTATTGGGGGGATAAGGTTGTATGCAATTTTTGTACTGACTGATTTTATGGAATTGTATTTTGGTCCCTGAGGAAGTTCCTTTGTATAGGAACGAAACGCGTAGGACCTTGTTTTTGTTTTTACTTTGTTTTTACTTTATTTAAAATACGGCTACCAATTGATAGCCTTTTTATAATTAATAAATCTGCATATCCATCAAACCTACCTCTATTGAAGTCTCATTCCATCTTTGGTCCGCTTGGAGTTCCAGTGGAGAGTGGAGACGCATAGCCACCCAAATCAATTTGGGCAGGCTCTCATTTTGGCGATTTATTCACCTGGATCTCGTGAGTGCAACACTGTATTAGCGCATTGTCCCTCACTTTGCTGTATCACACTATGTTTCTTTTTCTGTTTCTGTTCCTGTTTTAGAAAAAATAACATAGAACAGGTAGGAAATATATAATCAACCATGACACGTGCATTCTGTTTTGAGATAAGTAGAGTGGGATCTCTTAAAGGACTTTAAGCTTGAGGAAGATTTGAAAGTGTGCGGGAGGTCGTTCCATAATTGTGGTGCTCTGTAGGAAAAGGAGGATCGAGCCGCTTTCTTTTTGTATTGAGGTAGACTAAATAAAGTGCTAGTACTGGATCGGAGGTTATAGTTGGTGGGCAGGGACGTTTTAGCCGCGAGGCAAACAAGGCATTTGCCTTGGGCGGCATTTTCCAGGGGGCGGCAAAAAAAGCCGCCCCAAATGCCCAAGGCAAATGTCTTGTTAGCCTTGCGGCTAACTGACATGACGGCGGGCTGCGCTGCTGGGCGGCTGGCGAGCACTTCCTCTGAGTATCATATTCCGGCTCCACCTCCCAGCCTCACTATGCGTCAGCTTAGCAGACAGCTCAGAGGAAGTGCTCCCTCGCCAGCCGCCCGCCAGCGCCGCCCGTGTGTGTGTGTGTCTGTTAGTGTGTGTGTGTCTGTTAGTGTGTGTATGTGTTTGTGTGTGTCTGTTAGTGTGTGTGTGTGTGTCTGTTAGTGTGTGTGTGTCTGTTAGTGTGTGTGTGTTTCTGTTAGTGTATGCGTATCTGTCAGTGAATGTGTATGTGTGTATTTAGAAGCCGTGGGGGGGGGGAAGGGGGCGCCTGAGTTTTATCCTGCCTAGGGCAGCACAAAACCAGTATACACCACTGGTGGTGGGAACAGCCGGGGAGAGCATTATGCTCAGGTGGGGGGGGGGGGGAGGGCTTCCCAGAAAAGCTCTTAAACACAAGATGGAAAGATGAAGGGTGCGTCTGGATTTCAGCGACAACCAGTTTAGTTCTTTCAGCATGTCACAATGCTAGGTCATGTAATTACATTGTAGCACAAATCGGCAGCACGAGTTATACAATGTGTTGAGTTTATTAAGGTGGGTTTGCGATGCAGATACATATACTACATCCCCATAATCAATGATTGGCATCAGCATTTGCTGTTCAATCTTTTCCTTTACTGTAGGGCTTAGGCAGGATTTGTTTCTGTACAGGGCACCTAGTTTTGGATAAAGTTTAGTGAGCACTCCTCCTTTGCCGAGATAATCCACCCACCTCACAGGTGTGGCATATCAAGATGCTGATTAGACAGCATGATTATTGCACAGGTGTGGCATATCAAGATGCTGATTAGACAGCATGATTATTGCACAGGTGTGCCTTAGGCTGGCCACCATAACACAGATTTAGACAGATTTGTGAACAATATTTGAGAGAAATAGGCCTTTTGTGTACATAGAAAAAGTCTTAGATCTTTGAGTTCAGCTCATGAAAAATGGGGGAAAAACAAAAAGTGTTGTGTTTAAAATTTTGTTCAGTGTAATAAACTGGACGTTCTGTCTCCATTAGCGTAACAATATCAGTCCCTCGGGGCGGTGTCCCTTATTACACGATAGACCCACCCCCGAAGAGATGCATTAATGGAGAACATTTAATTAACTCTCTGTACATTACATTTAATAAATACATCCTAAAAATGCAGGGTAAATTTAGCTGTGAAACAGAATAATTATCATGCTCAGCCAAAAAATGACAGATGGATGGAAGCTGTAACTTATCGTGAGACAATATCATATTAATGTGGCAGCAGAGGCCATAAATTAGATCCTTTAAGGTAACAAAATAGCTCTGTTAAAAACTAAACCCGCCCCCAGGAAACTGCACTAAAAATCTTAAAATAGAAAAGAAAATATATATATATTTCTATATGTAATGCTCAGTAAGTGTGATATTCTATCCATAATGCCCCCACCCCCGCCTGTATAATAGGAGCAGGTTAGGATTTAAATACCAAGCGAGACTGAAGACTTAGTTTCCTGCAGAATCCCAATTTCACAGCCTGGCCCGCAGTTATCCTGGATAGAAATCACTTAAATAATATATTGTTACAGTACTTTCAAGAAGAACCTTAATAGGCCACAGTAAACCTGGGATGGATTTCATTTAGGCTGAAATGAGGTGATTTGCATGTAATTTAGCAATCGTTTAAAAGCCAGTTACTATCACAATTAGAGATATGGAGCTGGGAGGGCGCAGTAAGAGGATCAGCGTCTGACTCGGACCTGCTGGAGCGTAATAAGCAGCCCTCCGATTTAAACGTGGAGATTGTTCTGATCCCAGATAAAAATAATGAATAAAACCATTTACAGTTGGACGTGGCGTTTTTCAGGAGCACCTACCTGCCGCTATAATGCCACAATATGACACAGGTAGCAACAAAACAAATAAAATGTAAAGTTAGGGGCTGTTTTATGAAAAAGGAATAGACTGAACAGGGATTACAGACAGATCCTCCCAATTATCAGTCCCTATACCCCAAAGGAAGATTTGTTCATAATTTTAGGGCATCAAATTGCCAATGTAGAACATAAACGAAATATATGAAAAATAACACATTTTATTAACCCCTCTTAGGGAGAAAAGTAATGAACAAGTACTAGTGATAAAGTGTATATACAGTGAAAGAGTAAAAAATATTACCCTAACAAACAAGCTCCTAAATTGGCTGCTGAGATGAACAGTGTACAATGTTGTTTATAGTGTAATTGTAACAATGTCTCAGTAGTATAATGACTCTATGGGCGGGGACTATGGGGTTTAAAATTGTGGCGCGATCCCTCATTCCGGTAAGCTCTTGAGAAAGGCGCAACGACAGTGCCGAAATGCGCGTTGAGCTTTTACCGTGACCACTCGGACGTAGATTAGTTTAGGCATCTGTTTGCTGTACTTTAATTTATGAGAGGTTCCGGTCACGAATTAGGACTTAGGGTTTCAGTCTGCTCCTCCTGTGGCTCTTTCTTTCGCTACTTTAGCAATTACAATATTTAATATTTATATTCAGGATTGGGTTTATATATTAGAGCAGTGACTATAGGGGTATGTAGCGCATTGTATAAAGATACCTAACCAGAGATACTGTCACATAATTATTAATACTGGAAAAATACTAATTTAAAGAAAATAGTCACAGGTTGTGATGATATGAGACAAATGTTCCTATAATCAATCAATCTATCTATCTATCTATCTATCTATCTATCTATCTATCTATCTATATATATATATATCTATCTATCTATCAATGTATCTATCTATATATCTATCATCTATCTATCTATCTATCTATCTATCATCTATCTATCTATATATCTATATATCTATCTATCTATCTATCTATCTATCTATCTATCAATGTATCTATCTATCTATCTATCTATCTATCTATCTATCTATCAATGTATCTATCTATCTATCTATCTATCAATGTATCTATCTATCTATCTATCTATCTATCTATCTATCTATCAATGTATCTATCTATCTATCTATTTATCTATCTATCTATGTATCTATCTATCTATCTTTGTATCTATCTATGTATCTATCTATCTATCTATCTATCTATCTATCTATGTATCTATCTATCTATTTATCTATTTATCTATCTATCTATGTATCTATCTATTTATCGATCTATCTATCAATCTATCATTTATTGTTAAAGGAACACTATAGGATCAGAAACACAGATGTGTATTCCTGACCCTATAGAGTTAAACTAACTATTTAGGTAGCTGTCCATTTTATTCCGCTTAAACAAATATTTTACTTAGCTTTAACATTTACTCAAGTGCCACATGAGTAAGCTGACACTAGCATGCCTCAATCCACCTCATTGGCAGACATTATCAGAATTGATTATCTCAGCCAACCACAATGTTTTCCCATAGGAAAGCATTGGATTAGCAGAGATTGTCAATTCTGATGACCTCCTGGCCTATCAGAACCAATGAATCTCTATGAGGAAAGTTCAGTGTCTCAATGCAGAGGGTGGAGACACAAAATATCAGTCACACTGTGCAGCACTGCCCCAGGAAGCACCTCTAGTAGCCATGTGAGGAGTTGCCAGTGGAGGTATCCCTAGGGCAGGCATAGGCAACCTTCAGCACTCCAGAAGTTTTTGGACTACACCTTCCATGATGCTTTGCCAGCATTATGGGTGTAAGAGCCTTATGGGGGATGTAGTGTAACACATCTGGAGTGCTGAAGGTTGCCTATCCCTGCCCTAGGGTGTAATGTAAAAAGCTACTGCAAAAACTAATAATACTTAACATACAAAATACAATAAGCTGTAGTTGTTCTGGTTACTATAGTGTCCCTTTAAGGAAGGATTAGTGATTATTTATATTTTCCATGGACTTAAATTATACTGCCTTGCAATCTAATTGTAATTGCATTGTTTTTGTGTAAAGCGTCAGTGTTTGGGTATATGCAGACATTGTGTGTGAATAATGGGTTGTTGATGTGTGTGAGTGTTTCTAAACAGGTTGAATGATATTTGAATGTGTACATTGCAGAGTGCTGTGTGTGTATGTGCTTTGCATTTGTTTTTAATTTGGGCTTCCAGTTACCCTCTCCCACTTGCTTATCTCCCCCAACAACAAAATGTTTGTATTTCTCTCCATCTTATCCCAAAATATTTGTCTTTCTCCATGTTTCACCACTGGAGCTCACAGCCAATCAGTGCTGCCCAGACATGGAGAGTCCTTTTTATTAGTTTTTTAAACACTGGAATATCTCAGGATATTTTTATATCTTTGTATTGGATGGCCCTCGTTTTGAAATAATTCGCTTTCAGGAAACACTGTCTTTATATCTGAATCTAAGTAAATGCTTTCAGCCCAACAAACACATTGTAGAGAGTATAGAGAGACATTCGTCATTGTTAATATAAACCGTATAAGTCTGTATATATAATGGTATAACTTTGCAATGCTTTCTCTGCCCGGAGGATGTCTTGCGCTGTGAATGCTGGATTCCTGTTAAACCTGATGTTCCGCCAGATGACAGCTACACGTTTCCTGGTGTCAGTTCTTTGGCATTTAACCTGGAGGACCTCGCGCTGCTCAGACCGCGAGTATCTGACCCGACATTTAAATACCAGGTGTCAGGTTTGATGAAAGCTGATAACTTGAAATGTAAACGACCCCTTTGCAGGAATGAAGGACCTTTTGTGGACCTTGCACTACGACCGACCGTGTGTAAAATGTTCAAATCTTATTTCAGAAGTGATTGCTGGTGCTGTGAGAGCAGTGCCAAGGGGGCCTCTGCTCTCTGAAGGAGGCTGTGGCCCTTTGAAGTCATTGTAATAATGATGGGGAACTATGGAACCCTTCATATAAGGAAACTACTATTCCCACAATGCCCAGCTGTATGTAAGTCTGCCTGAGCAAGATCATGGCAAGATCGACTGTCACCAGGCAAGTCAATCGCACCCACAGCACAAACTGCGGGTAACTCGGGCAAAGCCATTCATGTTACTAACATGCAGCTTTTGGGAGGTGATAATTAGTGATAATTGGATAATAGTCTCTCATATTAATGAATATTGTCTTACTGGATATAAATATTAATAGAACTATCTGACCTTACCTGTCCAAGTCCATTTACCGAGGGCCACATTACAGCATGAGCTGAACAGGAACATGCAGTAAATAAATGTAACATGTCACCATGTACGAGAGGTTAATACTTTCATTACATATTTAGTACAATTTCAATATGTGGCTCTCCATGACTGAAACATAGAAACATAGAATGTGACGGCAGATAAGAACCATTCGGCCCATCTAGTCTGCCCAATTTTCTAAATACTTTCATTAGTCCCTGGCATTATC
Organism: Pelobates fuscus; assembly: GCF_036172605.1. Lineage (NCBI taxonomy): Eukaryota > Metazoa > Chordata > Amphibia > Anura > Pelobatidae > Pelobates > Pelobates fuscus. Next base: position 132,167,327 of record NC_086327.1, read on the forward strand.
TTATAGTTAGGATAGCCTTATGCCTATCCCACGCATGCTTAAACTCCTTTACTGTGTTAACCTCTACCACTTCAGCTGGAAGGCTATTCCATGCATCCACTACCCTCTCAGTAAAGTAATACTTCCTGATATTATTTTTAAACCTTTGTCCCTCTAATTTAAGACTATGTCCTCTTGTTGTGGTAGTTTTTCTTCTTTTAAATATAGTCTCCTCCTTTACTGTGTTGATTCCCTTTATGTATTTAAATGTTTCTATCATATCCCCCTGTCTTGTCTTTCCTCCAAGCTATACATGTTAAGATCCTTTAACCTTTCCTGGTAAGTTTTATCCTGCAATCCATGAACCAGTTTAGTAGCCCTTCTCTAAACGCTCTCTAAGGTATCAATATCCTTCTGGAGATACGGTCTCCAGTACTGCGTACAATACTCCAAGTGAGGTCTCACCAGTGTTCTGTACAATGGCATGAGCACTTCCCTCTTTCTACTGCTAATGCCTCTCCCTATACAACCAAGCATTCTGCTAGCATTTCCAGCTGATCTATTACATTGTCTGCCTACCTTTAAGTCATCAGAAATAATCACCCCTAAATTCCTTTCCTCTATCAAATATTCTGTACTCTGCCCTTGGGTATTTACATCCAAGATGCATTATCTTGCACTTATCCACATTAAATGTCAACTGTCACAACTCTGACCATTTTTCTAGTTTACCTAAATCATTTGCCATTTGGCTTATCCCTCCTGGAACATCAACCCTGTTACATATCTTAGTATCATCAGCAAAAGGACACACCTCACCATTAAGACTTGTATATTCCCTCTGTTGCCTGTCACTCAGCCACTGCCTAACCCATTCGACAATATTGGAATCCAAACATAAAGATTGCAGTTTATTGATAAGCCTTCTATGTGCAACAGTGTCAAAAGCCTTACTGAAATTGGGGTGTGGCTGACTGAGCTACAGAGAAGATGGGTTTGGGTGGAGCTCTGACCCAGAGACCGGAAAGAGCTAGATAAAACCGCTCAAAGGCTCCACTAACACGGCAAATCACTGCCCTCACACAGTAGACCTTATGAGGCGCAAAAAAAACCCCCAAAAAACACGCTATCTGGAGGGCACTAGAATGCCCGATATTAGACTTTCATTTGATAGGTCTACCCCGCAGGTCCCCCCTAAGATGGCGCCTGAACCACTCAGCGATGAAGAGGCCCCAGGGGAATCTCGAGAAGGAGAAGAGACCAACACATCACCTTCGGTGGGGACACCCTCAATTGACCTAGAGTCCAATGAGGATTCCTCTCCAGCAACCAAGAGGGAGTCCAGAGACACACCAAATCGATGACTGCACTGGAGCCTAGGGACAAGAGGAAGAATATCTGCCTCCAGGGAATTCTGGAGCCGATTGGAGGAGAAGCAATGATTGCCTTTCTCCGGCGCCTCCTAACCTCAATGGACATCAGAGGCAGCACAGATCCGGGACTAAAAATATCAGCTTTCAGAGTCTGCAAAGTTGTTGCCGCCCCGGCGGACTCACCGAGAGACGTAATTGCAGTGTCCAAAGACGTATCTGTACAGTGTGCCATCTTGTCCACCTCGCTAATGCCGTAAGAATGTTATACTGTTCTACTGTTACATTTTTTCTATACTGTGAACCAGATGTATTTTGAGTGTGGAAACTCCAATAAAATACAAAAAAAAAAAGCCTGACTGAAATCTAGGTAAGCAATGTCTACTACACCACCCTGATCTATTATTTTAGTTACCCAATCAAAAAAATCAATAAGATTAGTTTGTCATGATCTCCCTGAAGTAAACCCATGTTGTCTCTGATCTTTAAATCCATGTGATTTTAAATGTTCTACAATCCTATCCGTTAACATGGTTTCCATTAGTTCTCCCACTATTGAAGTAAGGCTTACTGGCCTATAGTTGCCCGACTACCTTTCTTGTGAATGGGCACAACATTCGCTAATTTCCAATCTTCTGGGACTACTCCTGTTAACAATGATTGGTTAAATAAATCTGTTAATGGTTTTGCTAGTACACCACTAAGCTCTTTTAATAACTTTGGGTGTATTCCATCAGGTCCCATTGACTTATTTGTCTTTACTTTTGACAGTTGAAATATAACCTCTTCCTCTGTAAACTCACATGTAACAAATTACTAATTTGTCCTTTTTCTTAACTGAGGCCCCTTTCCTTCATTTTCATCTGTAAATACTGAACGACAATATGCATTGAGGCAGTCAGCTAGACCGTTATCATCTTCTACATACCTTCCTTCTTTTGTTTTTAACCCTTTAAGGACCAAACTTCTGGAATAAAAGGGAATCATGACATGTCACACATGTCATGTGTCCTTAAGGGGTTAATCTAACTAATCCTTGTTTTACTTTCCCTTTCTCATTTATGTATCTAAAAATGCTTTGTCCCCCTTTTTTTTTACTGACTGTGCTATTTTCTCTTCTATATGTGATTTGGAAGCTCCTATAACTTGCTTAGCCTCTTTCTACTTAAAGGGACACTATAGTCACCTGAACAACTTTAGCTTAATGAAGCAGTTTTGGTGTATAGAACATGCCCCTGCAGCCTCACTGCTCAATCCTCTGCCATTTAGGAGTTAAATCCCTTTGTTTATGAACCCTAGTCACACCTCCCTGCATGTGACTTGCACAGCCTTCCATAAACACTTCCTGTAAAGAGAGCCCTATTTAGGCTTTCTTTATTGCAAGTTCTGTTTAATTAAGATTTTCTTATCCCCTGCTATGTTAATAGCTTGCTAGACCCTGCAAGAGCCTCCTGTATGTGATTAAAGTTCAATTTAGAGATTGAGATACAATTATTTAAGGTAAATTACATCTGTTTGAAAGTGAAACCATTTTTTTTTTCATGCAGGCTCTGTCAATCATAGCCAGGGGAGGTGTGGCTAGGGCTGCACAAACAGAAACAAAGTGATTTAACTCCTAAATGACAGTGAATTGAGCAGTGAAATTACAGGGGAATGATCTATACACTAAAACTGCTTTATTTAGCTAAAGTAATTTAGGTGACTATAGTGTTCCTTTAATCTAATAGATCATTCTGTCTTCCTCACTCTGTTTTTTTTTTATAATTACTAAATGCTAACTTTTTGATTTTTTGCGCTGGGTGTCACGATGCAGAATGTTTGGTGAAATCTCTGCTCCGGCTATTATTATATAGAACAAAGAGGGGTCTGTTCATTAAACAGTGAACTGCAGTGATTTGAAAAGCAATATACTAAATCAGCAGAATATGAATAACGTTTACAGTTGGAGTCAGTGGTTTAATCAATTTTTACTAATTTGGCCTGAATTGAGCGAGTTTGTCCTCAAGCCAGCACACCTTGCTGTTCAGTGTACAAGCTATACATTTGCGTTTCCAGTTTTTTTTCTGCCGTTACAGCAAAGTTTCACCAACATTTAGTACGAGTACGAGTTTCAAGACTGCAAAACTCCTAACGAGAGCAAAACCTCTCTGCAGGAACACACAGCCTGAGCAGTGTGTGATAGAAGTCAAATTACACCTGTCGCAGTGCAAAGCACCGGTCTGTAACCTGCTGTGGCCAAGGCCATATAAAGACAAATTTAACTCATACGGTCCGTGGCACTCTGCTATTAACCTGAGATGACCAAGTGGCATGGACAAGGGATTTAAAAAAGATTTGGGGACCCCTGGGCTCTGTGTACTGCTATTGTATAATTGGAAAATCTTTGTTTGTTGCTTCATTACGTCATCAAGCCTGCCAATCGGGACCCAGGAGAACGGGATTGCCCTATGCTAAAGGTGATACAGAACCCAGAATATGTACATCAACCAGTGACATCCTGTGAATGTAGTTTGAGGGATCATAATAAATCGATATTATCCTAGATGAATTCATACATAATTATTATTTATAATGCACCATCAATGTACAATAGATGGATTTACAAACAGCTGCAAGAAGAGAAGTTAGAAATACAGGAACAGAAAGTGGTGGATGGCCACTCAAACCAGCCTTCATTCTATGGGATTTAGTTGATGCGTCAGTACCTGTGACATACCTTGGGAGAAGCTCCCTGATTGGTGGATTTGGAGATCTGCGCCAGATGAAGAGAGCTTCTGTTTGTACATGATTGATATTAAGTTTAAGACATGAAGGACATTGTTTGTGTTAGCCTAGAGGAGATCTTGAGATGTCTGATTCAGCAAGAAAATGGATCATCTTAGTCTGAAATACCTGTACTGGTAACAATCTGAATTTTTGTTTGGCGTAAATTTGCAATTCCCAATTTTGTCATTTTGCTGGAGATATTGGTACCATATTTTGCAGTTTGCATGTGCGTACTGGCTTTTGGTTGTGTGTGTGTGTGTCCTCCCACAATGCCAAGCATGCCATCCCATAATGCATAGCAAGCTGGAATCCCGCCCTGGGAATTGTGAGAATTGTGAGAAAGCACATGGCTCCAAGCACAACCCCTGACACTTACCGTTCTTGTAGTTGTTTATTTTTACCCTTTAAGATAACACATTTGCTAGCACTCTGTCTGAAACGCGTATGGATGAAATGTTATTCTCTATAAAATGGCGCCATGGCTTGCATTTTAACTCTCAGTAAAATGATTCCTGATTAAAACGAGCACTTCTGCTTTTGTAAGTGGATAATTGAAGTTACTAATTAATAGTCACCTAAAATATCCTCCTTTCAGGTCTTATTCTGGTATCACCTACTGAATGTTATATTCCTTAAAGGGGAAGAAGCACTGTAGTGGACTCAGTAAAGAAGCCTAACAATAGACAGGATAAAACCAAAAAATAAAATACTTCAGCTCGATAATTGCTTCTCAAAAGAAGTGCATATTTAAAAGCTAAATCCCTATGTTATGAAGATAATTCACTATTCATACATTAAAGATTACAGCATTTAAATAAGCTGCAATAGCATGTATCGCCACCGCATGGACTCTGAGTAGTACTGCACCCTAACCTTTCCACTTACTGTATTCCCCCTTACTGTTATGTAAGCATTCTTTAATTGTTACATTTTACACAAAGGAAGTAAAACAAAGTGTCAGGGCAATTGGGCAAATAAGATGGCCTCTGGGTTCCTGAGCTTACAGTCTGTATGTGGAAGCAGGACGTGTGCTCAGGAGATATGTTTGATTTCTGGATTCCTGAGCTTACAGTCTGTATGTGGAAGCAGTACGTGTGCTCAGGAGATATGTTTAATTTCTGGGTTCCTGAGCTTACAGTCTGTATGTGGAAGCAGGACGTGTGCTCAGGAGATATGTTTGATTTCTGGGTTCCTGAGCTTACAGTCTGTATGTGGAAGCAGGACGTGTGCTCCGGAGATATGTTTGATTTCTGGGTTCCTGAGCTTACAGTCTGTATGTGGAAGCAGGACGTGTGCTCAGGAGATATGTTTGATTTCTGGGTTCCTGAGCTTACAGTCTGTATGTGGAAGCAGGACGTGTGCTCAGGAGATATGTTTGATTTCTGGGTTCCTGAGCTTACAGTCTGTATGTGGAAGCAGGACGTGTGCTCAGGAGATATGTTTGATTTCTGGATTCCTGAGCTTACAGTCTGTATGTGGAAGCAGGACGTGTGCTCAGGAGATATGTTTGATTTCTGGGTTTCTGAGCTTACAGTCTGTATGCGGAAGCAGGACGTGTGCTCAGTAGTTATGTTTGATTTCTGGGTTCCTGAGCTTACAGTCTGTATGTGGAAGCAGGACGTGTGCTCAGGAGATATGTTTGGTTTGAGTCCAAGCGAGGAACTGTGACTATACACAGAAAGGGTGTCAGTAAGCGGCTCTATCTATACCCTCAGAGAGCAGTAACCGGTTCTATCTATACCCTCAGAGGGCGTCAGTAACCGGTTCTATCTATACCCTCAGAGGATGTCAACCGGTTCTATCTATACCCTCAGAGGGTGTCAGTAACTGGTTCTATCTATACCCTCAGAGGGTGTCAGTAACCGGTTCTGTCTATACCATCAGAGGATGTCAGTAACCGGTTCTATCTATACCCTCAAAAGGCATCAGTTACCCTTTCTATCTATACCCTCAGAGGGTGTCAGTAACTGGTTCTATCTATACCCTCAGAGGGTGTCAGTAACCGGTTCTGTCTATACCATCAGAGGGCGTCAGTAACCGGCTCTATCTACACCCTCAGAGAGTGTCAGTAACTGGTTCAATCTATACCATCAGAGGGTGTCAGTGACCGGTTCTATCTACACCCTCAGAGGGTGTCAGTGACCGGTTCTATCTATACCCTCAGAGGGTGTCAGTAACTGGTTCTACCTATACCCTCAGAGGGTGTCAGTAACCGGTTCTGTCTATACCATCAGAGGGCGTCAGTAACCGGCTCTATCTACACCCTCAGAGGGTGTAAGTGACCGGTTCTATCTATACCATCAGAGGGTGTCAGTGACCGGTTCTATCTATACCATCAGAGGGTGTCAGTGACCGGTTCTATCTATACCATCAGAGGGTGCCAGTAACCGGTTCTATCTATACCCTCAGAGGGTGTCAGTAACTGGTTCTACCTATACCCTCAGAGGGTGTCAGTAACCGGTTCTGTCTATACCATCAGAGGGCGTCAGTAACCGGCTCTATCTACACCCTCAGAGGGTGTCAGTGACCGGTTCTATCTATACCATCAGAGGGTGTCAGTGACCGGTTCTATCTATACCATCAGAGGGTGTCAGTGACCGGTTCTATCTATACCATCAGAGGGTGCCAGTAACCGGTTCTATCTATACCCTCAGAGGGTGTCAGTAACTGGTTCTACCTATACCCTCAGAGGGTGTCAGTAACCGGTTCTATCTATACCATCAGAGGGTGTCAGTGACCGGTTCTATCTATACCATAAGAGGGTGCCAGTAACCGGTTCTATCTATACCAGGCCTGTCCAACCTGTGGCCCCCCAGATGTGGCTGAACTACAATTCCCATGATTCTTTCAAGGAAACAGATAGCCAGGGAATCATGGGAGTTGTAGTTCAGCCACATCTGGGGGGGCCGCAGGTTGGACAGCCCTGATCTATACCATCAGAGGGTGTCAGTAACCGGTTCTGTCTATACTATCAAAGGGTGTCAGTAACCCAGAGGCGTACTAAGGGAGAGCTTGCGGGAGGGGGCCACCAGGTACGGGGTGTAATGACCAGGGCCAGGCATGTGTGAGCTGTATGGCTGCACAGGTTGCCATGGCAGCAGGAGCGCCGGAGGGCCGACCCAGCTTACACAAGCAGAGACCAGCGGTGCAGCCAGTTCAAAACTACTGCTGCACATGGAGGAAAGGAAAGGAGTCCCTGCTTCCCCAACTAACAAATTTAAGGGAGTAACTTGAGAGAATCCACTCCTCCTCCTGTAGCCCAGGGACCAGCAAAGCTAAGGGAATGGGCCTTGTCAGAGCTAGGAGGCAGGCATATGGAGTGGTGGGTGTTTATTGGTTAGGTGGTTTTGGGGGCGGGGCTTAATTTGAAAATCAGATATTAATAACGGACATTTTAGATTAGGGGCCATTTTAATTAGCCATACTTACCTGTTGTTGTCCCAGCCTCCCTCCATTATTATTGGGTTATGGTATTTTTCTTATTTTATCCTGCCTGGTCACGGTGGCGGGGGCTGGATAAGACATTGGGGGGTAGGTAGGATTGGTAGACGTGATGTTTGGAAGTTTGGTAACAATATTCACATGGTTGAATTTGTTAATTGGTAGGTTGGAGCCCCTAGGTGGCTTTCAACCTGGGGTGTCTTGGTATACCCCTACAATGTTAAATCACTTGGAGTATGATGCCCATTGTGGCTGTGTCTTGTGTTATGTTATTCCTATTTTGTTATATGGATTATTGTTAGCTTATTTTAAGGGTCATTGTCAGTGGGTATTGTACTGTTAAAAGTTGGGGTGAATTATTTGTTTATGTTAAAATTGGGAATGTTTGGCAATGACCCATATTTTATCCACTTTAAATATTGTGTCCGTGTTTTTTTTGGGGGGGGGTTAAGGTTATGGTTTTATGACATTTGCAAAAAGGATGACTATGCACATGTCAAGCCCATACTGTCTGTAAGGAAGTGAGAGAGAGACTGTGTGTGTGTGTGTGTGTGTGTGTGTGAGACTGTCTGCCTGTAACTGTTTGTGCGAGTGTGTGTCTGCCTGTAGCAGTATGTGTGAGTGTGTGACTCCCTCTAACTGTGTGTGTGTGTGACTGTCTGCATGTGAGTGTGTGTGTGTGACAGTCTGCCTGTAAATGTGTGTGTGTGCATGTGTGTGGCTGTCTGCCTGTAACTGTGTGTGTCTGACTGTCTGCCTGTAACTGTGTGTGTGAGACTGTCTGCCTGTAAGCGTGTGTGTGGTTTGTGTGTGTGACTGTCTGGCTGTAATGTGCTTGACTGTGTGTAACTGCCTGTAACTGTCTGTGTGTGTGTGACTGTCTGCCTGTGATTGTGTGATGCAGCCTGTAACTGTGTGTGAGTGTGACTGTCTGTCTCTGATTGTGTGTGTGTATGTGTAACTGTCTGTCTGTAACTGTGTGTGACTGTATGCCTGCAACTGTGTGTGGGGGTGCAGAGGTTTTGTAGAAGGGGGCAGTACAGGGGTTTTGAAGAAGGGGGGCAGGACAGGGGTTTTGTAGGAGGGGCTGGGCAGGAAAGGGGTTTTGTAGAAGGGGGTAGAAAGGGTTTTACAACATTTACAAATTTGTGCAATACATTATAAAAAAAGAAAACATTTTTAAAAAATGTTCGTTTTTTTTTTACATTAAAGTATTTATTGTTTTTTATTGGATTGCATGGACAGTGTTCTTTGTCTCGTGGCCTCTTATCTCTCAGCTCAGGCTGTGTGTTTGGTTAATGAATATACTGAAAAGAAACTCCTAGCTCTGCTATATGCATATCCTTACATCTTGCCCGTTATTCAGGACTGAGCAACATCAGAAAAGACTTAGCACAGAGCTTTTATTTTCCTTCTCGGAGTAAAAAATACCTGTATACCAGCCTTCTTTATTAATAAGTAATTACTGCACATCCCATGTCCACGTGTAGCACTAAGCGGCTGGATACAGTGTGGAATATAAGGGATGTGTGTGTATAATGATCACAATAATAGGAAAGACTTTTTGTTACACTGTAAGGTTAATTAGGGAAATAAAACGCCCCTAACAGTACAGTCAGTAAGGATTATAATCAAAATAATATTCTATTATGTAATTTTATGTACGTGGTAGAACGTAATGCAATAAAATATCGTACAATATGATGGCGTATTATAATGTGTAATAAAATGTGACATGATTAAATGTAGAGGAATCTGATGGAATGTTGTACGATGATGGAATGGGATCTCATGGAATATGGTAGAATATGATGGAATTTAGCGGGATCTAATGGAATGTGGTACAATATGATGGAATGTAGTATGAGCTAATGGAATGTGGTACAATATGATTGAATGTAGTGGTATCTGATGGGATGTGGTACAATATGATGGAATGCAGTGGTATTTGATGGGATGTGGTACAATGTGGTGGAATGCAGTGGTATCTGATGGGATGTGGTACAATATGATGGAATGCAGTGGTATCTGATGGGATGTGGTACAATATGATGGAATGCAGTGGTATCTGATGGGATGTGGTACAATGTGGTGTAATGTAGAGAGGTCTAATGAAATGTAGTACAATATGATGGAATGTAGTGGTATCTGATGGGATGTGGTACAATATGATGGAATGTAGTGTTATCTGATGGGATGTGGTACAATATGATGGAATGCAGTGGTATCTGATGGGATGTGGTACAATATGATGGAATGCAGTGGTATCTGATGGGATGTGGTACAATGTGGTGTAATGTAGAGAGGTCTAATGAAATGTAGTACAATATGATGGAATGTAGTGGGATCAGATGGAATGTGGTACAATATGATAGAATGTTGTGGGATCTGATGGAATGTGGTACAATATGATAGAATGTTGTGGGATCTGATGGAATGTAGTACACTATGATGGAATGTAGTGGGATCTGATGCAATGTGATACAATATCATGGGATGTAGTGGGATCTGATGGAATATGGTACAATATGATGAAATACTACAATATGGAATGTGGTAGGATGAGAAATTGTGGTGCAATGTAATGGTAAACTATGACATGTAATGAAATGTGTTGGGATGTGGTAGAATGTGATGGAATAGGGTGAAGACAACTTTTTACCTTTCACTATCCTTTAAGAAATGCATATCTCAATTATGTGTGTGTTTTATTTGTGCTTCCGAACAACAGAATTGGATTAGTGAAACTCCACACTTACAATTTGAGCATATCTACTAATCCCTATTATCAAGTCATTTCTACAAGTATATTTAAAAACAAAACAAACCAAAAGAAAACGACAAACCAAAGATATTTGACATAACAGGTTTTGACTTTTAATCCTTAATTTGTGCTATTATAGGAGTTGTTGAGTGGGCGACAGGAATGTACTGTCCCGTAGTTCATGGCTTTCCCCCTCTGATTGTCAGGCCGTACCAACCAGCAAGGCTCTTTCTTTCTTAACTTTTCACAAGAACGTCCAGTGCTAGAACACAATCAGATCACTTACCATACTTCTTGATCAGTAATTTCCTGGCACAATATTTAACTGTTGACCTTACTATATTTACCTTATTGACCTTACTAGACCCACTTCATTTGTTTTGGTTGAGATGTGAAAGACTGGCCTTAACACTTTAAAAGGAACATTGTAGTTCCTAGTAGATGACACTTACTGTTATGGACAGGACTTGCATCCACAACATTAACATCAGCATGTCAGACAACTGTTAATGAATTATGAAATAGTAGAGACAATGGCAAAAACAAGACTTTTTTTTCCAATCTATTGAGAATAGTTCAGAATGAACTCAACAAGTAGTATAAAAATTATACATAAATATGTTCTTATGCATGAATTCATGTCAGTCCATTTGGGTGTCGATACAACGAAGAGGTGAGATAATGAAAGTAAACCAGTGACGGAGATAAGAATATTGAAAGGATGTGATACGGGATCTGACAGTGACCAACATCACTGAATCGAGAAATCTTTTTGTTTTAATTGTTTGGAAGGGAAAATGACAAAAAAACAAATAGGAACAATGAGTCCTTTCACATGTCCAGTAAGGGCATTTCTGATAATCTATTGCAAACAAGAATGTGACCCCGGCACCATTTTGATGGGAGGGGGGGGGGGGGGGGGGTTCACAGTTGGCCAATTTAGAAAATAAACAAAAACAAATGACCACTACCAACAAATATCTGTATATTTTCTTGGCCATCTTGCAAGATTATGGTTTCTTTGACACCAAACTGACTTATTTGCCTAAGTGTTGAATAGAGATTGGTGCTGTGTTTGCTATGTTAGACAACACATGTATATAGGTCCCGTCACTTGCCCCTGGTGGGAAGTGTTTCCTACGTTCACTCCTGAGGAAGAGTCCAGCTGGAACAGCTATATTTGTATCTTGGTGGGCGCTTTAGGAATCCGTCTTAAGAGATGACATTCTGTCTGAATGATGTAACTATATAATAACCCTCCAGCCTCTGAATGTCAGAAACAGCATCTTAATATCTAGAACATTCTTTAAATCTCTAGAACAGCTTCTGAATCTCCAGAATGTGTATGTTCAGACTATCAAAGACTGTGTTTAATATATCAACATTGTGCTTGCTAATGGCTAAATTCCTAGTTGAGACAATTAAAATCCGGGCCGAGGCTCCAAGTCAGAAACGGGAGCTCATTTTTTATTATCATACATTTTTTTTCTTTTGGGATAGTTTATAAAAGGTTCTTTTTTTCCTCCTTCCTAACTCATAGAACCATGGCTTGTTGTACTCTTTTGAACAAAGTGCTTTGATTTTCCTTTTTTTACAATAGGAACATCCTCTCCTTTTCATATAAATATAAAACTAAATAAATATCTCAACCAGAGAGGCCATTCCTTTCTTTAAGACTCCAGGATGTCCAAAATCTATTTTTTTTCTGGAAGTTCCACCATTGCCACCCAACTCTTGTACATCTTTCCAGCCCTCCCATATATTTGACACAATGCCCCATATAGGCCTATTTCACACGTGTGTCTGCATTCGCCTCTGAAGAGGCCTGCTTGGGTCAGAGTTTTGAGAGGATGACTGAGAGTAGTGTGAAGAAGAGGCTGATGCCTTGCTCGACTTGTCGAATTGAACGTAGCCATCTTGCTTTCCGCTGCTGCTAACACTGCTGTCACACTGAGTGTCCAGGAATGAGCTGCTGTCGCTCATGGATCCTCTCTGAAACTCCCGCTCACAGAGCTCGATGGAACTGCTGCCCATTCCCAAGACAAAGCGCTGGCTGTAGTCATAGAGGCGATTCTGGCCGCTCAGAGTGGTGTAAATGTTGGTGAAAGACATGCCTGTAGGAACCCGTTGCTTATTTGCTGGTCGAATGTCCGGCTGGCAGTTGGAAAGGGAAATTGTTGGCGTTGAGTGATGGTCCTTGAATGTGTTTACACTGTAGTAGCCATTGGTTGGGTCCTAAAATAATACAATTGAGATAAATAATTAGACATAATACATAATACACAGCAAAGCTCAGTTTTACATGTACTACTCCTCACATTCCCATAAAGAAATTATGAAAGAATCTTTGAAAAATACTTTACATTTTCAGAAAGTTGTTATTGGGGAGGTCCAATCAAGGTAAAAACGTTAGATATATCCTGGCCATAATCTGCCAATCACACAGAACTGCCCCCTAAGAGCAGACCATGCAGAGAGCCCTGTTACAGAGCCTTCTGGATGGTTCTAGGGACAGTTCCTTAGTGTCCTCAAAAGTGGGACACCAGGGTATAAACTCAGGATGGAGGGGCAGGACCCTTAAATAGGCACAGCTCTGCCGAAAGTTGGGAGGATAGTTTGTAGGCCTGGTATGATTATAGAATGTGTAGACCATAGGGATTCAGTAGTTCCCACCAGTGACCAGGATAATATGTTTCACTGGATCCTGTCCGATCCAATCTCATTCTCTCTATCTGGTGTTATTTACTTTAAAGTAATGGTGCAGGCTGGACATACCGAAGTAGAGTATAATCATACAAGGAAACAAATAGGTGGTGGGTGCTCAAATACTACTGTATAAATATTGACAAGTAAATAAAACTGAAAAACATTTTTTTTTTTTTTTTTCGAGGGAACATTATCTAGTTAATGTGGTTTTTATTTTTCGGTTTTCTAAGATTGTCTACAAAGGAAATAGGGAGAAACACAATAGGCTCTACATACACTTGTAGGCCTGACTCCCGAGAAAGTGAGTCTCTTTGTGTTGCTATGGAAACCACTTTGATTAAATATCTTTTTTTTTTTGGAGGAGAATAGATTAATAATCCCTTAAACACATTGCTTCTTCTATATGTAAAGAAATCTGATTTAAAAGGCTAATGGGGTGTGGAGGGGAGACACTTGGAATCTTTCGGTTCCAATAAATTGGTCTTCAGATCCCTATTTTCGTAGGGATCAATGGGTGATATATTTTGGAGTGTCAAATCCATTACGGAGTAGATAATTGTACAGCCATATTGTATGGAACGTATAGAAGTGTCTGATCAGTATATATAACAGAGCAGTCATAAGTCTTAATGATGTTGACAGAATTTATTCAAAGTTTTATCAAGCTCCCAGCAGATTTGAACGCTAAGCTGTGCATCACTAAACTTGGAATAAATTCGCTCATCGAGAACCGTGACTTGCTGTTTTTCTATTTTTTGTGTTTTGCTGCAGCGGCATCTGGACTATATTGCAACGTTTATGTAAATGCACGGTTATAATGACTTGGCTAAAAGGATAAATATTTCCCCTTCTTTGCTGAGAGTTATTTATTTGAGGGTAGATTAGGGACTACTCATTGAGTTTGGAAATGTATAGAACTTGAAAGATTTTGCTTAACTGTTGGCATCTGAATAATGTTTTACGTATATATTTTACATGAATAACATATGATAGTAATAAATCCATTGTTTTGTATTTACTGTCTTTAATTGTTTAGCTTGAACCAAACTATCTCTAACTATGTTCTAAGATATATTTAGTTTAGAATAAAATGAAGTGCAACATTACATCCTTTCTATGAATTAGAATTAAAAATGATCATTAAAGATTCAATAATAAATTCCAATGCAGCCCTGTCCAAGTATTTGATGTAGGGGCCGTATGTTACTAAAAAACACAGGATAAGGTCTGGATGTGGCTAATAGGTCGGTAACGTAATAGACCTGACCCTGTGGGGCCCATAGAAAAATCATTAAGGGCCAACAGTTTCTAATCCTTGCTCTAGCCATGCGTGTATATATAGAAATATAGTTATATGGCTATGTATTACACAGGAATGTGTGTCAGAAAGGAGAGGTAAGAAGAACAATTTCACAATGATTTAACAATGTTCTCGTACCAGGATGATGTCATTAGTCTAATGGTCGAGGCATGTATACACATATACATACACACACACACACACACACACACACACACCTATACTATTGTCCTACAGAAAACTCCATGCAAATTGACTCTCACTCATATTTATCAATGTTAAACCCTAGTTGTCTAGTAAATGCTGGGGTCTTGTAATTTAAGCACTGATGTGGCCCAGCTGGACTGGAGACGATGTGAATGTGTTAGCCAGGGACCTCAGTTGTAAAACCGTTCTAAGTTTTTATGTCAGTTGGCTCGGAGACACGTTGAGTTAAACCGAGTGCTGATCAAGGTTGCCAACATGTATCATTGGGCTGGCAGCCCTGGTAAATTGCTTTTACAAAATATACCGGCTGCGGCATTGCAGATGTTGTTCTTTCTTGACCCTAATTGTCTTGTTGAATCCTGAATCTCTAGTCCGGCAGAGTGATATATGGCTCTAATCGAATGGGCTTCCTGCACAAAACGTATTTACAATGTTACCTATATAACAGCTCATTCCAAGGCTCTACGATACACACTGCTTGTCTAAGTGCGATTCTTAAAGCACTACGGAGTGTGATATATAGTCAGGAATTGTGTTCATTATCACAGTATATATTTTATATATAATGACCCTCATCAATGACCCCCAGTATCCTGAGATATATTAATTAATGGTATCCCAGAGGAACCAGCGTTCTGAGAAGCCCCGCTTTAGAATAGAAGAGGTGTACTCCAGAAGACCACATTTTCTGAAATAACTTGTTCTCCAATAAAGTGTTTATTCTTACTGCAAATGTTATCACTCTCAGCCATTATATTCCCACACCTGTGTTCAAGAATGCATATACAGTGATTGGATCCCAGAGGAATGACTAGAATAAATAGAAATGGAGCGTGGGGGCACGTTTCTCCAGATGTGATGGACAACAACTCCCAAATCATCTGAAATTCTCAGCCTGTCCAAGCATTATGGGCATTGTAGACATTTGCTGGGGGCATGGTTTGATAATGTCAGACATGTAAAAACACATATATAGGTGTATTGCGGAGTCGTTTATTCACTGAACAGCGCACCAAACATAACAATATTTCTTAGACCACATGAGCCATGCTGGTTTCTACATCTGTTATTTTGACACATCAGCCATTTTGCCCTACACTTTGCAATGCAATATGTTAAGCTGAGCCCATATTCTTCATGCTCTGTACCATAACAACCAAAGACAATTCTGTGCCCGCACTGTGACTCCTGGATTTAGTTCCTCCGCCTCACCTTTAAATTTTGGAAATCCTTCTCTTCCTCTTTCAGGACCTCCAGCTGTTTGAGCACCGAGTCCTGCTGAAACTCCCCTCTGTCAATCTACGAAAAAAAAAAAAAAGGTGAACCGTGGGGTCGATGCTACAAACTATATCTTTTATTCAGCATAAACTCGGCTTTATTAACCATATCTAGAGCCATACTTTTAATAAATACCATTTCACAACCATTAATTGTGTTCTCGCTTTGGTAATCGGCTGATCATTGATTGTCATTAATATTTGGGGGTTTATTCACTAAAAAGCAAACAGTGTTACGCAGACAGCCAATAGGCAGAATTCAGGCCAAGCTAGCAAGTTCAGATTTGGGTGAATTGTCATCTCCAACCTGACTGTTAGCGCACTACAATTAGCATTTCAATAGATAAACCCCTACATAGATTGTACGTTCATGGTTTGCTTTCTCCAGTGAATATTATTAATCTATGTTAATTTTTGGAATCTTAGCCCTTGATCAAATAAGCTCATTTTATTTTCTTAATGTGTTTCCATTCCAGTGTCATAAGAATCTATGATATTAAAAAAAAGGTTTTCAGAGTCCACCACATCTCGAAGCCGCATTGAAAATGTTATTTATAATTGGCTATTGATTATTTATTTTCACTCTGTTTGTTTAGCCCAGGGGAGCTGGAAGCGATGGCAGGATGGGAGATTCGAGGCCACGAGCGACCTCTCCTGAAATATTAAAATATGCACACGAATCCGGCATATTGCCCAGGCTTTAATCAGCCACAAAGTAATGATGGCAGCAGATATGCAAGGTCCCTAACCCTTTCTATGCTGGTGGGGTAAGAGAGTGTCCCCTGTAGGGCAGCGAGGGAGTTAATTCCGCTGTCTGGCATTTGATGTAGTCCTGGCACTCACGTCTGGCTGTTTTAGTAAGTTCTCTACCTGACTAGGGGGGATGCAAAGGAGAAAGGTGGAAAGGGCGATAATGGGGCTGTTGCTTAGCAACGGATTACAGACAATTTTCCGCAGCCCGGAGAAAATCTCTGTGCATATGTTTAGGAAGGGTTAGCATGAGGCAAGGAATATACAAACGAAAGCAGAGCTCTACGATGGATGTAGGGTTATAGGGCAAAGTAATGACTGCAGAGTCACAGATCTGCTTAATTTACCCCTTGTACGCGGTCCACAGCAGATTAGAACCAAGTTACATGCGTCACTACTTATGTCACGGATTCACCATGACGTGGTTTTGAGCCTCACAGATTCAGAGCCTTCACATTCTCTATTTAACAGCAATTTAACATTGTTTGAAAACAAACAGTTAGTCTCTATAGTTTTCCTTTGTTCTGTGCTGTGAGTGGAAGACCATAGAGACTGTCGTTTTTCAAGGACTGTTTTTTCCATTTCATTTTTTTCATATACTAATTTAAACAAAATCTATTTATATATATAAAAAAAAAAAACCACAAACCCTACTCCCCCCGTTTTGAAGTGACAGTTCTCCTTTAAATGTTTCTGCGTCCTTCTGATACTTTATAAAGTCATATTCAGATTGGTGTCAGTATTCAATTAGAAAACATCTCCATCCACAAGGATACATTTAAAGTGCTTTAATTAACGGTTTTGAATTAACAGGGATATGTGCAGGATTGTGGATGATTTTGCAGTAGTTGAAAATGGTTGGTTTTATAGCAGAAGTAAATGTAAACCGATCATAAATCATAAAAATCTGTCATCCGAGCACAGCGTGTCTGCGAACGTCCATATAAACTGTCCCTAAATTAACGAATAATATATGATCGCACAGGAGGATATTTCAGCTAATTTAATTCAATATACATCCAGCATCCTACAAGTAATCAGTTCCTGCTCCTTACGCTGGACTATGACTCATCACACATGCTGGGTATCATGAGAGTTGTAGTGTCATCTTGACTCTTATTTAAAGGAACACTATAGTCACCTGAATTACTTTAGCTAAATAAAGCAGTTTTAGTGTATAGATCATCCCCCTGCAATTTCACTGCTCAATTCACCGTCATTTAGGAGTTAAATCACTTTGTTTTTGTTTATGCAGCCCTAGCCACACCTCCCCGGCTATGATTGACAGAGCCTGCATGAAAAAAAAACTGGTTTCACTTTCAAACAGATGTAATTGACCTTAAATAATTGTGTCTCAATCTCTAAATTGAACTTTAATCACATACAGGAGGCTCTTGCATGTTCTAGCAAGCTATGAACACAGCAAGGGATAAGAAAATCTTAATTAAACAGAACTTGCAATAAAGAAAGCCTAAATAGGGCTCTCTTTACAGGAAGTGTTTATGGAAGGCTGTGCAAGTCACATGCAGGGAGGTGTGACTAGGGTTCATAAACAAAGGGATTTAACTCCTAAATGGCAGAGGATTGAGCAGTGAGGCTGCAGGGGCATGTTCTATACACCAAAACTGCTTCATTAAGCTAAAGTTGTTCAGGTGACTATAGTGTCCCTTTAAATATGAAAGTGTCAGTAAGCTCCTTCTGTTGCGCATAAACTACTTTCCGATTTTTCCAAAAGGGTATGAAATAGTTTTGGTTGTGGAAGCCTTTAGTGTATCTCTGCGTGTCTTCTGTATTTTACCATTCCAGAACACGAACAGAGAATTGGAAAGCCAATTACAATGGCCTATTCACAAAATGATGTGAAGTGTGTTAAGTTGTACTGATTTTGTTGGGTTGGATGGAATAATTGATTTGGATATTTAACCTTTTGTGGCCATGTTGTATCTGTGCAGCTTAGTGTACAACGCCCGTAGAATCGATTTAATGTACAGCTGTGTTTAGTTAGTGCATTTTGTGCTACTGGTGAGGGAGTAGGCACACCAGACATTAGAATAACTATCCACCATTCCAAAATCCCTGCTTCCTACCCCTTAATAAATGTGTTCATCTTCTACATTCTACAGAAAGTTCCTATAACAAACCCCCACAAACAGATATTCATATGGTAAAATAAAGAGTTTTACATGGATGGAGAAAGCTATACATTTCTGAATGTGGCCATTTAACGAGGCAACGCCTAGTGATAAACTGTGAAACTATGAGACCTCGGTACGTCTCTGGTTTATCGAGACACTAATTGGAGACTCATCTCCGCCAGACAATGCATTGTTACAGGCACTTATTAGTTTGGAGCTGAGAGAGCAGATCTCAGGGAAATAATGGCATCAATTAATCCTTAAATGTTCTAAGCATAATATCTACCTGAAACATGCAGACCTTGTCACATGAAGTAACGGCACCTGGTTGGAAATGTGACTGTCACTACACACAGTTAGCTAGATTGTCAGATCCTGATTAGTTAACGAAGCTTAGTAAACCCAGAAACAGATAAGTACATTGATTTATTTCAGAGTCTATGAGTGATTGATGTGCTAGATGTTGTGGTTTTGTTAACCACACACGCAGGCTTGAGAACTTCCCACACTTGACAAAATAATAGCTCTATATCCTTATATGACTCTAAATGTGAGTTCTTAAAAGAAGGAAAATGTTCGATATAATTTTCCAAGTACATGTATTTAGTGAATAGTGCCATAGATGGAAATATCATTATGGGGGAGGGAGGGGGGCATTTTATACAGAAATTAAACACTCTGTATAAGGAACCTGGGGGGGGGGGAGCATCCATCTCTCCATCCCTTATACAGGGACTAAACACTCTGTATAAGGATCCTGGGGGAGCATCCATCTCTCCATCCCTTATACAGGGATTAAACACTCTGTATAAGGAACCTGGGGGAGCATCCATCTCTCCATCCCTTAAACAGGGATTAAACACTCTGTATAAGGAACCTGGGGGGGGGGGAGCATCCATCTCTCCATATCTTATACAGGGATTAAACACTCTGTATAAGGAACCTGGGGGGGCATCCATCTCTCCATCCCTTATACAGGGATTAAGCACTCTGTATAAGGAACCTGTGGGTGTGGGCATCCATCTCTCCATCCCTTATACAGGGATTAAACACTCTGTATAAGGATCCTGGGGGAGCATCCATCTCTCCATCCCTTATACAGGGATTAAACACTCTGTATAAGGAACCTGGGGGAGCATCCATCTCTCCATCCCTTAAACAGGGATTAAACACTCTGTATAAGGAACCTGGGGGGGGGGGGGAGCATCCATCTCTCCATATCTTATACAGGGATTAAACACTCTGCATAAGGAACCTGGGGGGGCATCCATCTCTCCATCCCTTATACAGGGATTAAGCACTCTGTATAAGGAACCTGTGGGTGTGGGCATCCATCTCTCCATCCCTTATACAGGGATTAAGCACTCTGTATAAGGAACCTGGGGGAGCATCCATCTCTCCATCCCTTATACAGGGATTAAACACTCTGTATAAGGATCCTGGGGGAGCATCCATCTCTCCATCCCTTATACAGGGATTAAGCACTCTGTATAAGGAACATGGGGGAGCATCCATCTCTCCATCCTTTATACAGGGATTAAACACTCTGTATAAGGAACCTGTAGGAGCATCCATCTCTCCATCCCTTATACAGGGATTAAGCACTCTGTATAAGGATCCTGGGGATGGGGGCATCCATCTCTCCATCCCTTATACAGGGATTAAGCACTCTGTATAAGGAACCTGGGGGAGCATCCATCTCTCCATCCCTTATACAGGGATTAAACACTCTGTATAAGGAACCTGGGGGGGGAGCATCCATCTCTCCATCCCTTATACAGGGATTAAGCACTCTGTATAAGGAACCTGTGGGTGTGGGCATCCATCTCTCCATCCCTTATACAGGGATTAAGCACTCTGTATAAGGAACCTGGGGGAGCATCCATCTCTCCATCCCTTATACAGGGATTAAGCACTCTGTATAAGGATCCTGGGCGAGCATCCATCTCTCCATCCCTTATACAGGGATTAAGCACTCTGTATAAGGATCATGGGGGAGCATCCATCTCTCCATCCCTTATTCAGGGATTAAGCACTCTGTATAAGGATCCTGGGGGGGGGGGGGGGGGCATCCATCTCGCCATCCCTTATACAGGGATTAAGCACTCTGTATAAGGAACCTGAGGGAGCATCCATCTCTCCATCCCTTATACAGGGATTAAACACTCTGTATAAGGATCCTGGGGGGGGGGGGGGGGGGGGCATCCATCTCGCCATCCCTTATACAGGGATTAAGCACTCTGTATAAGGAACCTGAGGGAGCATCCATCTCTCCATCCCTTATACAGGGATTAAACACTCTGTATAAGGATCCTGGGGGGGAGCATTCATCTCTCCATCCCTTATACAGGGATTAAACACTCTGTATAAGGAACCTGGGGGAGCATCCATCTTTCCATCCCTTATACAGGGATTAAACACTCTGTATAAGGAACCTGAGGGAGCATCCATCTCTCCATCCCTTATACAGGGATTAAGCACTCTGTATAAGGATCCTGGGGGGGCATCCATCTCTCCATCCCTTATACAGGGATTAAGCACTCTGTATAAGGATCCAGGGGGGCATCCATCTCTCCATCCCTTATACAGGGATTAAACACTCTGTATAAGGATCCTGGGGATGGGAGCATCCATCTCTCCATCCCTTATACAGGGATTAAGCACTCTGTATAAGGATCCTGGGGGGGGAGCATCCATCTCTCCATCCCTTATACAGGGATTAAGCACTCTGTATAAGGATCCTGGGGGGGAGCATCCATCTCTCCATCCCTTATACAGGGATTAAGCACTCTGTATAAGGATCCTGGGGGGCATCCATCTCTCCATCCCTTATACAGGGATTAAGCACTCTGTATAAGGAACCTGAGGGAGCATCCATCTCTCCATCCCTTATACAGGGATTAAGCACTCTGTATAAGGATCCTGGGGGGGGGGAGCATCCATCTCTCCATCCCTTATACAGGGATTAAGCACTCTGTATAAGGATCCTGGGGGGGAGCATCCATTTCTCCATCCCTTATACAGGGATTAAGCACTCTGTATAAGGATCCTGGGGGGGGAGCATCCATCTCTCCATCCCTTATACAGGGATTAAGCACTCTGTATAAGGAACCTGGGGGAGCATCCATCTCTCCATCCCTTATACAGGGATTAAGCACTCTGTATAAGGAACCTGGGGGGCATCCATCTCTCCATCCCTTATACAGGGATTAAGCACTCTGTATAAGGATCCTGGGGGGGGGCATCCATCTCTCCATCCCTTATACAGGGATTAAGCACTCTGTATAAGGATCCTGGGGGAGCAGGTTATGATACTCCTATGTTCTCAGCCGCCCCATCAGATTAGGACCAACAACCTCTTAACACAATGGGTGATTTGAGTTACCAACTAGTACCAAGGTAGTGTTTTGCAATTTACACCACCGGCTTTATCATTTTACAGCTTTTTCCCCTGATTTTTAATGTTTTTTGAAAGCACAGTAAATGTATTAGGAAGAACAATATATTTTCGGTTATTCCACATGACACAATGTTAATCCTTGTTAATTCCAATGCAAGATTTGGGCAGATTTTCCACAAAGATCTTCAGTTTATGAAAACAAAACAAGTCAGCGTTAAATCGTACCCCGCTTAGCTTTCCCTCTGCTGCAGGACCAGCTGCCTGTTGGGAAAATGTCATTTATTTTTGGCCAGTGCTCCTATCAGTTTTTGTATATTTATTATACAGAGCCTGCAAAAGCTTCCAATACTCTCGAGCTGTACATGAGTCAATGAGGCTCAAAACTCCAAGGCTGCATTCTAGCAACCGAGACGTGGTAGAAAGGAGATTGCAATGTCCTATATAATAATGCAGATACTGGGTATTATCTCGGAAATTACAATTATTATATTTGGACATGAAACCAACATTTATTTATTTAAACATCGCACTGGCAATTTCTGGACACTGCACAGAGAACGACCAATTTTAGTTTATTTTTTTGGTCATTTCTGTACTAGATCATTATCTCATGTTTCAAATAATTGTTAGGCGCCATTTGCGGAAAAGTACTCCGTAATGAAGAGGTTAAAATAGATGTTGTTAGATTTAAATTCTTAATGTAATTTTTTTTTATCCCGATCCACGTTACAGCACCTTCAGCTAAAGGTTTTAATTTATTAACTGGAAGGTTGTGTGTCCTTGTTTGATACACTTCAAACACACTCAACCAAACCCAGTGTCTGCCGCGCTCGTTCCCTGATATATGGTGTAATCTGAACGGTATCTACAATGGCCAATTATTTGCAGATAACTCCTGCGGCCATCCGTCTTCCACATCCCAGTGCTTTGCAATTGTGTTGATTTGTGAAAATAGTGTTGAAAATGTTCAGTTACTTGACACGCACAATGTGTTAAACTCTGCGAGGAGCGCACTAATGTAAAATGCAGCCGTCATACCCTCGCATTGACATTGTCACAGCAAGCAGTTATGACAGATTGGCAAAGCGATTAAAAGTATAGATCAGATACAAATCCTTCTCCAGCCTTTACTGGAATGAGCAAAGTCGTGTCGCACATTGGGTGAGCTCTCTCTGAACGGGGGGCTGGCTGAATACCAGGAGATCAGGTCTCGTGTAGGAACTGTGCCAGGCCCAAGCCGAAGGGTAAAAGAATGCATGCAGGCACTAAGACATAAATTCAGGAGTTCTTGAAACTTTTCTAAAGACAAAACATTTTCATCTAATTGAAAACCTGCGACTAAAAGATAGTAAGACTTGAGCTGTCCTTGGCAGAGATTCTGTGTCTTTAATTGAACCTATCGCCCACAGTTTATTGGGTGCCGGTAGAATAATAAGTGGCTGGTACACTGTGCTACCCAAATTCCCATCAAATAGTAATCTTTCTATGACATCATGACACTCAATGTTACTGTATGTCATGCAATCAGGATATTTAACACCCAATTCAAATAGCAACTATAGTTTATAAACTAAAATAAAATAGAAAAAGCTAATCTCATCAGCTTGCTATGTGGTGCATGAAGGGTGTCCATACAATGTTTTCTAAATTAGTTTTGTATCAATAAATGGCAGGAAAAAAAAGTATTACTTTGGGGCTAAAAGTTACATTCATTGAAGGCAGAAGAGATTATCAGAAAAATGTTTAATGTTGTGTTTTGCAGCTGCTGGCTGTGAATCTAAGCATAAGGTCCATTGACACATACCACAGCCAGCCAGCTCTGTTGATTGGAAAGCTCTTTGGAACAGACTGCACAATGTGAGATTCATTGTAAGCTCTCTTTCAGTTTGCTCTAAAGAGCTTGCAGTCAGCTCTGACACCATTTAACTCTTTCATTGCCCAACCTGTGAGCTTGGTTTAAAATTAATGTAATATAGATGGACAGAGCAATAAAAGGACAGACTGGGGATCAATGGACCTGAGAGTAGTAATGTCTCTGATGACTCACTGGGAATAGAATACATTTTAAATACTGCATAATCAATTATGCTCACTTCTGGGAAAATTATAAAGGACAAATAGATGGTATATAAAAGGTAATAAGGGCTTACATTTGGAACATATTTGCACATAGCTTGAATATGAAACCAAGCTATTAACTAGCCTGCAGCCCTGACATTAAAGAGTTAAAATACTTGGCAAATATAAAGTTCATCATGTAAACCATTGCTTATCGGGCGTCAGGACAGTAACTGTTTCTGTGATGCGGTCTATTGTTTAATTTAATTCCTGTAAACGTTCCAAACTGTGATGCATTCTGTTAGATTAAACGGGTTATCAGACTATTGTAGCTTTATATCAGATTTATGTCTTTTAAGTACAAATAAATCTGCCCAGATAAAAGTACTTATCAGACGTACTGTTTTTGTAAGCTCGATTTATTCAACAGGGATGGTAATTAATAGAACATAATAAAGCAGTTTATCCCAGTCTCTGCACGTTTAGAATCGGTTTAATACGCCTTACTCCATCATGAGGCGCACATTCAGGTTTTTTAGTAATCACTGGCTGCCGCGCTTTGATAAGCAGTTCTGTTGCTTACGGCCTGTTCCAGGACCTCCTGTCACAGTCTTTTATAGGAAAAACACTTTGAAACTTAGGTGACAAATTATTTCTAGATGGTTTAAGGGATTAATGAGAGAGAATGGACTGGAGGAAGTAGATTTTAATTTCCTGTGTTGTGTCCCCAGAAAGGAAGCCATTTATCAGTTGTGCCAGTGACTCTATATGAATACAAGGTATCCCGGGCCCCGTTTTTCTGTGACTATCGTTATTTTATATTTGGAATGTGACCCAACCTGTCACTGATGTTGCACCCTAAACAAATATGATGGCAGAAATCCTATGCATACATCTTATCTTGCTGATTGATTTGGCTCAAGCCGTACAGAACGATCACCCGCGAGATTGCCCCGTTCTGTTTCTGTCAGATATTAATAAAATCGAGACAGCTGAGTGTCCTTGAGAATGATTTGAAAGTCACTGATGGCATTTGCGGTACAGTTTCCTTTAAATCCTTTCAAAGGAATGGGGGTCCTACTTGTTATTATTCTACACACAAAACTATTTCTGTTAATACCCGTAAGATTGATCAAAAGATGGGGAAAGGGCTTAGGGGCCCAAGCACTTCTTACTGCTGCCGTCCTTGAGTGACATTAAAACTTGTTTTTAAAGATTGTCAAAAGAAAGAAAACTGAAAACTAAGATGGCACTCCAAATAGAACTGTCACTTAATATAACTCCCTATAGCTTACTATAACTCCATTTAGCTTACTATAACCTGATATAACTTAATATAACTCCATATAGCTTACTGTAACTCCATGTAGCTTACTATAACCTAATATAACTTAATATAACTCCCTATAGCTTACTGTAACTCCATGTAGCTTACTATAACCTAATATAACTTAATATAACTCCATATAGCTTACTATCACTTAATATAACTCCCTATAGCTTACTATAACTCCATGTAGCTTACTGTAACCTAATATAACTTAATATAACTCCATATAGCTTACTATAACTCCATATAGCTTACTATCAGTTAATATAACTCCCTATAGCTTACTATAACTCCATGTAGCTTACTGTAACCTAATATAACTTAATATAACTCCATATAGCTTACTGTAACTCCATGTAGCTTACTATAACCTAATATAACTTAATATAACTCCCTATAGCTTACTGTAACTCCATGTAGCTTACTATAACCTAATATAACTTAATATAACTCCCTATAGCTTACTGTAACTCCATGTAGCTTACTATCACTTAATATAACTCCCTATAGCTTACTATAACTCCATGTAGCTTACTGTAACCTAATATAACTTAATATAACTCCATATAGCTTACTGTAACTCCATGTAGCTTACTATAACCTAATATAACTTAATATAACTCCCTATAGCTTACTGTAACTCCATGTAGCTTACTATAACCTAATATAACTCCCTATAGCTTACTATAACTCCATGTAGCTTACTGTAACCTAATATAACTTAATATAACTCCATATAGCTTACTATAACTCCATATAGCTTACTATCAGTTAATATAACTCCCTATAGCTTACTATAACTCCATGTAGCTTACTGTAACCTAATATAACTTAATATAACTCCATATAGCTTACTGTAACTCCATGTAGCTTACTATAACCTAATATAACTTAATATAACTCCCTATAGCTTACTGTAACTCCATGTAGCTTACTATAACCTAATATAACTCCCTATAGCTTACTATAACTCCATGTAGCTTACTGTAACCTAATATAACTTAATATAACTCCATATAGCTTACTATAACTCCATATAGCTTACTGTAACCTAATATAACTTAATATAACTCCCTATAGCTTACTGTAACTCCATGTAGCTTACTATAACCTAATATAACTTAATATAACTCCCTATAGCTTACTATAACTCATATAGCTTACTATCACTTAATATAACTCCCTATAGCTTACTATAACTCCATGTAGCTTACTGTAACCTAATATAACTTAATATAACTCCATATAGCTTACTATAACTCCATATAGCTTACTATCACTTAATATAACTCCCTATAGCTTACTATAACTCCATGTAGCTTACTGTAACCTAATATAACTTAATATAACTCCATATAGCTTACTATAACTCCATATAGCTTACTATCACTTAATATAACTCCCTATAGCTTACTATAACTCCATGTAGCTTACTGTAACCTAATATAACTTAATATAACTCCATATAGCTTACTATAACTCCATATAGCTTACTGTAACCTAATATAACTTAATATAACTCCCTATAGCTTACTATAACTCCATGTAGCTTACTGTAACCTAATATAACTTAATATAACTCCATATAGCTTACTATAACTCCATGTAGCTTACTGTAACCTAATATAACTTAATATAACTCCATATAGCTTACTATAACTCCATATAGCTTACTGTAACCTAATATAACTTACTATAACTCCATATAGCTTACTATAACTCCATGTAGCTTACTGTAACCTAATATAACTTAATATAACTCCATATAGCTTACTATAACTCCATATAGCTTACTGTAACCTAATATAACTCCATATAGCTTACTATAACTCCATGTAGCTTACTGTAACCTAATATAACTTAATATAACTCCATATAGCTTACTATAACTCCATATAGCTTACTGTAACCTAATATAACTTAATATAACTCCATATAGCTTACTATCACTTAATATAACTTAATATAACTCCATATAGCTTACTATAACTCCATGTAGCTTACTATAACTCCATATAGCTTACTATAACTCCATATAGCTTACTGTAACCTAATATAACTTAATATAACTCCATATAGCTTACTATCACTTAATATAACTCCCTATAGCTTACTATCACTTAATATAACTCCCTATAGCTTACTATAACTCCATGTAGCTTACTATAACATAATATAACTTAATATAACTCCCTATAGCTTACTATCACTTAATATAACTCCATATAGCTTACTATCACTTAATATAACTCCATATAGCTTACTATAACTCCATGTAGCTTACTATAACCTAATATAACTTAATATAACTCCAAATAGCTTACTATCACTTAATATAACTCCATGTAGCTTACTATAACCTAATATAACTTAATATAACTCCATATAGCTTACTGTAACCTAATATAACTTAATATAACTCCATATAGCTTACTATAACTCCATATAGCTTACTGTAACCTAATATAACTTAATATAACTCCATATAGCTTACTGTAACCTAATATAACTTAATATAACTCCATATAGCTTACTATAACTCCATGTAGCTTACTATAACCTAATATAACTTAATATAACTCCATATAGCTTACTATCACTTAATATAACTCCCTATAGCTTACTATAACTCCATGTAGCTTACTATAACCGAATATAACTTAATATAACTCCATATATAGCTTACCATAACTCCATATAGCTTAATATAACTGAATATACTCCATGTAGCTTACTATAACCTAATATAACTTAATGTAACTCCATATAGCTTACTATAACTCCATGTAGCTTACTATAACCTAATATAACTTAATATAACTCCATATAGCTTACTATCACTTAATATAACTCCATATAGCTTACTGTAACCTAATATAACTTAATATAACTCCATATAGTTTACTGTAACCTAATATAACTTAATATAACTCCATATAGCTTACTATCACTTAATATAACTCCATATATAGCTTACTATAACTCCATATAGCTTAATATAACTCCATATAGCGTACTATCACTTAACATAAATCAATATATAGCTTACTATAACTCCATATAGCTTACTGTAACCTAATATAACTTAACATACCATGCATTACTGGGGGGGGGGGCAACATAATACACTCCAACATACCATGCATTACTGGGGGGACGACGACAATATAATACACTCCTACATACCATGTATAATTGGGGGGGGGGCAATATAATACACTCCAACACACCATGCATTACTGGGGGGCAATATAATACACTCCAACACACTATGCATTACTGGGGGGCAATGTAATACACTCCTACATACCATGTATTACTGGGGGAGGGGGGGGGGGAAGAGGAATATAATACACTCCTACATACCATGCATACTGGAGGGCAATATGATACACTCCTACATACCATGTATTACTGGGGGGCAATATAATACACTCCTTTATACCATGTATTACTGGGGGGCAATATAATACACTCCTACATACCATGCATACTGGGGGGGCAATATAATACACTCCTTTATACCATGCATACTGGGGGGGCAATATAATACACTCCTACATACCATGCATTACTGCGGGGCAATATAATACACTCCTACATACCATGCATACCGGGGGGCAATATAATACACTCCTACATACCATGCATTACTGGGGGGGGGGGGGCAATATAAATCAAACTACTATACTCAGTCATACTATACATAACTGGGTGTCTCTTATAACTGGAAACAAATTGATTTCAGTCAACAGCTATTTCGTTACAGTAATTTGCAAATTGTTTTCTGGCAAACTTTTAGAATTGTTGGGTTCTTATAGTTTGAGAAACTGAATGAAGAGAGTTAATGATGGCTGAAGATTGTTCTGAAATTGACCTGCAGGAAATACATTTCAAGCTGAATCATCCAATAATTAAAACCCATGTATGTCATTGTTCCTGCACTGTTTGTTAATCAGTGTTTTAATCAATGTTATGTTGATGTTATTTTTGACTCAAGATGTATGACTGGCCCGATATATAGTGAATCACGACCGCTCTGAATGTAACAAAATCACAATACGTATACAGAGATCAAAAGAACAAACATGAAAGGACTCCGTCTACTCAGTGAGGATCACGGAAGAAGGATTTTAAAACATTCATTTGTGTCATTACTACACAATTCTCTCTCTCTTTTTTTTTTTAAGAAATGGAGCATAATTTGGGGGGAATTATATCTAACTGCCATGTACTAGCTCGAGGTATTTGGGATTTAATTTATTTACTCCAGCATTTTGTACTGTTAATATGAGAGTGTTATAGCACAAGCAGGAACGTAGATTTATCTTAGGAAGGGAGGGGAACTAAATACCGCTCTCTACTCACACAGAGCAAACAGGAATGGTCGGAGGCCCATACATCATCTGTAATGCCTCCAGCCTCCTGGGCATATTGTGTCTGGTGTGCAATAACAGAGCCACATTGTATAAACCCTGATTAGCATATGGGGTAATAAACCATTTAAAGGCACAGTGTCTAGACAGGTAACTTCTAAAGGGAATTAATATCCTGCTGCTCAAACAGGTGGACCAGGGGCATCTAAACTATCACTGAGAATATGATTCTGCTCATCGTGTCTTGGTAAGGATCATGGGAGTTGTAATGCTAACTCCCATAACAAAGCTTGTCAGACAAGCCTGAGTCTCACCATTAACTGTTTGATAGTGGAATGATCTTCAGACTCTCTCCCTGTAGTTGGCTCTTTATGTACAATCTCCACCCGAATGTCATTTTTGGCGGATACTACGCCCTTCAGATCTAAAAAACAGAATTATAGCTTCATTATTGCAGGAAAAAAAAATAATTAATGACAATAAATGGCCTGAGCATTGACAAATATGCATGAAAAGTAGATAGCTACAGAAACTATTGGAAATAAAACCCAACCGTGATTGGTTGACGGAATTCTAGAACGTTCATTATTGTAGCACTACAATGGATCACGCCTTGAACCCTATAGGGGTCTGCCATCCAAAATTGGAGTGGGCCATGGTGTGATTAGCAATCTATAGATCCCTGTTACAAGAGAGATCTGCTGGGAAACATTTCAATATGGAAGCCCCTTGGGGGACGTGGCCGCACTGCTTACCTTTACCTTCTATAATGGGGAATACTCCCTGGCAGGGCCGGCCTTAGGGGTGTGCGAGCTGTGCGGCCGCACAGGGCGCCATGGAGCAGGGGGCGCCGTGCGGCCGCACCGCGGGCCGGGATTTAAAAAAAAAAAAATTATTATTTTTTTTTTAAATTTGCAGCGGGGGCGGAGCTTACCGTGCGGCGGGGGCGGAGCTAAAAGCGCCGGAAAACTGCTGCAGGGGAAGCAGGAAGGAGTCCCTGCTTCCCCATCAAACAGTCACCAGGAGCTGCACTGCCTCCACAATGAACTCCACAGGTAACTGTGGGATTGTCAGGTGAGTGTGACTCTCTGCCTGTGTTTATTACTGTCTGTGTGTGTGTGTGTGTGTGTGTGTGTCTGTGTGTATGACTGTCTGCCTGTGTGTGTGTGTATGACTGTCTGCCTCTGTGTGTGTCTGTGTGTATGACTGTCTGCCTCTGTGTGTGTCTATGTGTATGACTGTCTGCCTCTGTGTGTGTCTATGTGTATGACTGTCTGCCTGTGTGTGTGTGTCTGTGTATGACTGTCTGCCTGTGTGTGTCTGTGTGTGTGTGTGTGTATGACTGTCTGCCTCTGTGTGTGTCTGTGTGTATGACTGTGTGTGTCTGTGTGTATTACTGTCTGCCTCTGTGTGTGTCTGTGTGTATTACTGTCTGTGTCTGTGTGTATGACTGACTGTCTGCCTGTGTGTGTCTGTGTGTATGACTGTGTGTGTCTGTGTGTATTACTGTCTGCCTCTGTGTGTGTCTGTGTGTATTACTGTCTGTGTCTGTGTGTATGACTGACTGACTGCCTGTGTGTGTCTGTGTGTGTGAGACTGTTTACCTGTGTGTGTGTGTGTGTGTGTGTGTGTGTGTATGACTGTCTGCCACTGTGTGTCTGTGTGTATTACTGTCTGCCTCTGTGTGTGTGTCTGTGTGTATGACTGTCTGCCTCTGTGTGTATGACTGTCTGCCTCTGTGTGTATGACTGCCTGCCTCTGTGTGTATGACTGTCTGCCTCTGTGTGTCTGTGTGTATGACTATCTGCATGTGTGTCTGTGTGTGTGTGTATGACTGTCTGCCACTGTGTGTCTGTGTGTATTACTGTCTACCTCTGTGTGTGTGATTGTGTGTATGACTGCTTCTGTGTGTATGACTGCCTCTGTGTGTATGGCTGTCTGCCTCTGTGTGTATGGCTGTCTGCCTCTGTGTGTCTGTGTGTATGGCTGTCTGCCTGTGTGTGTCTGTGTGTATGACTGTCTGCGTGTTTGTCTGTGTGTATGACTGTCTGCGTGTGTGTGTGTGTGTGTGTATGACTGTGTGTGTCTGTGTGTATGACTGTGTGTGTCTGTGTGTATTACTGTCTGCCTCTGTGTGTGTCTGTGTGTATTACTGTCTGTGTCTGTGTGTATGACTGACTGTCTGCCTGTGTGTATGTGTGTGAGACTGTCTGCCTTTGTGTGTCTGTGTGTGTGTATGACTGTCTGCCTGTGTGTGTATGGCCGTCTGACTCTGTGTGTGTGTGTGTGTCACATACAACCAATACACGCATATCACACACTGTTAATACACCCATTTCAAATATCACACATAGCATACATATCACACACAGTCATCACACCTACTATCACATACACAGACAACACAAACATTACAGCATATATGGATGACCGGGGGGGGAGGGGGGGGCGCTGTGAAGATTTTTCGCACAGGGCGTCTAAATGCCTAAGGCCGGCCCTGCTCCCTGGACATAAGAATTCAAAACACAACCATGTAAAGTTATAAACTGCCCAACACAGGGGTTTGTTATAATCAGAAGACATCCAACATGTGAAGCTAAAAAGCTGTGTTAGATAATGAGGAGATTGCCAAACCTGGACACCTCCACATACCTGTTCCAGCTAACTGTGAAGTTAGAACACAGTTGGCATTTTGTTTCTGACATTTGTCAATGTATCTGGTAACTAATTTATTAACTAAGTAATGAATAGCCCTTGGTAGGAAGTGTGCCACCTTCGATTTATACCCTGCCTCTGTTTAATATGCAAGACTCTATAAAATGCCAAATCATTACCTATAATCAGCGATAATTGTTTTTTTTAGGTGGGCTTCATTTGATGCAGATTTAACAAGGAGTGAAGGTTTCTTTGCTATGAAATTAGCTTTGACAAATAACCTTTAGTTAATCCAGTCTGAGTCTTTTTAAATATTTAGATTTTTGCACTTGTTACGTTAAATGAGATGCAAATGAGTCAAAGAAAAGCCAAAACATTTATTTCTGATTGATTAATAACTATCCTGATTAGTGCATAGAAATCATTGTAATTTACGGCATTCTGGAAATTGCCACTATTAGCCAACTGCGGAGGATATATTGATGGTGACGAAGGGTAGATTTTCTTGTGAAATTAATGAACAATTACAGTGCTATTAACTTTTGTTTAAGTTAACGCCTGGCCCCATTACTCCATGCCAATTATATAAAATAGGGGCCTGGGACATACACAAGCTCTGCACGCATGTCATTGTTAAACTTACTCCTCTGGTTCCGAGCGCAACAAAACGCCACAATGGTTGCCATGAGAACAAGGAAGGCCACGCCAGCTCCCACTGCTACGCCGATAATCACCGTCACCGGAACAGACTCTGCAGGAGGACAGGGTACACACAATCTCATATTGTAAGGGTCTTTTATAAAGCAGTGACGGCATTTAATGCAAACACATAACATTCAAGGAAAATTATAGCCATCAACTGGGACATCGAGTGACCAGGGGAAATGGCCTTTTTTACGTTAAAATATTTACATTTTATATGTGCAGATTGGGGTTTATTCACTTAACTTGAACTGAAAATGGAAATGCAAATTTAAAGTTGAATTGCGAAAACAATTCGGATAAAATAACCAATCTGTTAACTGTAGCAGAGTTGGAGAATTTCTAAATCAGATATTTCTAAATCTAAATCAGATATTTTTGCCTAAAATTTCCAATTCAGATTTCCATTCACTGCTGACTAACCACGGCTCGGCTATTTTCCAAGATTTCTAAATTTGATTCTCCGTATTATTTCCTGGTTAGTGAATAAGGTGAAAGAGAAGCATTAGCTAAATGTGGAATATATCTGTGCATGTAGACATGCCTGAACCTGCATTACAGTATGTACTTGTTATTAGGAGTATAACAAAGTTGATACTAAATGTATAGCTCCCAGAATCCTTTGCCACAATTATCTGAGCTCACTCAGTAACTTGTTAGTATTGGAAAGACTGTCTATAAGCCTTTAGAATATCCTATTTTTGGGGGGCAGTACCCTAAAATGTGGAATTGTGTCGGCAAACTTGGTAATGTTGGCACCTATGTCTAAGGTCTCTGTGCTAGTAAGTGAATGTATGTGCCAGTGGTTTGGGGATATGATGTATCTGTGAATGTCTGTGACCTGAAACATTCATTATTAATGTAATTAATTTTCTTACACAAACAAATGCAACATGTGTTTCCATTCCAATAACTGCTACAAAGATGACGGTACGAAGAACCCTTTTATTTTCTATTCATTAATCTTGCTTTACCTACTTTACTAATCTGGTTTACCAAACCGCCAAAAAACAGAACCACTAAATGTCAGAGTAATTAATACAGCCTCTGAAATTCACTCCGGTTCCAGATCGTCACCTATTGATACAATCTGAAGGGTTTTTCACTTACTATTTCAACCAAATCTGAAAGCTTTCCAATAAATGGTTTCTCCGGCTAAGAAGTGAGCGAAGGGGGAAATGTAATTAGAAAATGCCGCACGGTTCTAGCATGCTTTATTGCCTTTTAATTAATCCTAATTATTGCACAATAATGTGACATTTAGTACATTACTATTTATTATTGTTTAAAAATAATCTCTGTAACTGCTACAAAACTAAGTCTGTTTTATAACTCACTCGTTTCATTGATTTCAATATTCCTGATTCCTTCATTTCTTAAATTCTGTTGGATAATTCTTTTATGTGTATTCTGACATGGCAGGCATCATTCATACTCTTTGCTGGGTGTTATCTGGTAGGTATTTACCGAAGTCCTGAGAATCAATTTTCACCAGTTTGCTGGAATCCTACCGAAATTATCCTCAAATCCCACAACATGCATACTGGGATCAGTTCAGATTCCCTATATACTGAATGTATGATACAAATGGATTAATATACTGAACATTGAGTGCTACTGAATTAGAAACTGAATTATAAAAATGTAAACGGACACTATAGGCACCAAAATAATTTCAGAATAATGAAGCAGTTTTGGTGTATAGATCATGCCCTGCAGTCTCACTGCTCAATTCTCTGCTATTTTGGAGTTAGATCACTTTTTTTTTTATACAGCCTAGTCACACCTCCCTGCATGTGACTTACAAAGCCTTCTTAAACACTTCCTGTAAAGGAACACTATAGTGTTCCTTTAAACAGAATGTGCAATAAAGGAAGTGTAAACATTAGATGTAAATGCCCGGCCCCCTTACTGCCCTTAAAAAGGGTGAAAACGCACCTTAATTCCAGTGCCGCACAGGTCTACCACAATTGGCCCCACCTCCTTGGTTTTCCCATAGGAAAGCATTACGGGGCCAATGCTGTAATCAGCATCTTCTAATAGAGATGTGTTGAATCAGAGCATGGAGAGGCTGTATGTCAATGCTGTACATTATGCAGCACTGACCTTGGAAGCCCCTCTAGTATCTGAGTGACTGCCATTAAAGGTGTTCATAGGCTGTAGGCAGCAATGTAAACACTGCCTTTTTTCAGAATGAGCAATGAATTATTAAAGAAAGTCTTTAGGGACAGGCTGTAGACACCAGAACAACTACAGTAAGCTGTATACTGTTCAGTACAGCTGTAGTTGTTCTGGTGACTATAGTGTCCATTTTAAATCTCCCTCTCTCTTAAAAGCTTTATAGATCCTGAAAATAAAACCATTTTTAATGCAGGCTGTGTCAGTCACAGCAGGGGAGGTGTGGCTTAGGCTGCATTAACAGAAACAAAAAGTGATTTAACTCCTAAATGGCAGAGGATTGAGCAGTGAGACTGCAGCGGCATGATATATACACCAAAACTACTTCATTGTTTTGGTGCCTGAAGTGTCCCTTTAAGCAAAACCATGCTAACCTGTACAGTACACAGCGTTTTGTTCACAGGTACCTCCTCTAAGTGGCCATGATAATGCCTAAAATATGAGTATTACCCTGAACCCTCACTCTAAGCACCCATTAACCTTGGGCATCCCCAAAACGTATCCCTTTGGCTGATATTAAAAGCCCATGCCACTGTGATTGACTCTGTGAGATGTCACTCCCACTTCATTCATTGCAATCATAGTCTCATGTTGAACATGTTTAATACACAATAAAGGGCCCAGAATGCTGTCTCTCTCTACATGCAGGGTAAAATGTAAAGATAATTCTAAAAGTAATTTGTTAATATGGAACATAACACATGTCTATCGAGAGCGGAGAGACGCCCTCTATCTATCGAGAGTGAAGAGATGCCCTCTATCTATCAAGAGCGAAGAGACGCCCTCTATCTATCAAGAGCGAAGAGACACCCTCTATCTATCGAGAGCGAAGAGACACCCTCTATCTATCGAGAGTGAAGAGATGCCCTCTATCTATCGAGAGTGAAGAGATGCCCTCTATCTATCGAGAGTGGTGAGACACCCTTTATCTATCGAGAGTGAAGAGACACCCTCTATCTATCGAGAGTGAAGAGATGCCCTCTATCTATCGAGAGTGAAGAGATGCCCTCTATCTATCGAGAGTGGTGAGACACCCTTTATCTATCGAGAGCGAAGAGACACCCTCTATCTATCGAGAGTGAAGAGACACCCTCTATCTATCGAGAGTGAAGAGATGCCCTCTATCTATCGAGAGTGAAGAGATGCCCTCTATCTATCGAGAGTGAAGAGATGCCCTCTATCTATCGAGAGTGAAGAGACACCCTTTATCTATCGAGAGCGAAGAGACACCCTCTATCTATCGAGAGTGAAGAGATGCCCTCTATCTATCGAGAGTGAAGAGATGCCCTCTATCTATCGAGAGCGGAGAGACACCCTCTATCTATCGAGAGCAAAGAGACACCCTCTAACTATCGAGAGTGGAGAGACACCCTCTATCTATCGAGAGCAAAGAGACACCCTCTAACTATCGAGAGCAAAGAGACACCCTCTAACTATCGAGAGCAGAGAGACACCCTCTATCTATCGAGAGTGAAGAGATGCCCTCTATCTATCAAGAGCGAAGAGACACCCTCTATCTATCGAGAGTGGAGAGATGCCCTCTATCTATCGAGAGCGGAGAGATGCCCTCTATCTATCGAGAGCGGAGAGACACCCTCTATCTATCGAGAGTGAAGAGATGCCCTCTATCTATCGAGAGCGGAGAGACACCCTCTATCTATCGAGAGTGAAGAGATGCCCTCTATCTATCAAGAGTGAAGAGACACCCTCTATCTATCGAGAGTGGAGAGACACCCTCTATCTATCGAGAGCGAAGAGACACCCTCTATCTATCGAGAGCAAAGAGACACCCTCTATCTATCGAGAGCAAAGAGACACCCTCTAACTATCGAGAGCAGAGAGACACCCTCTAACTATCGAGAGCGAAGGGACACAGTCTATCTATTGAGAGCGAAGGGATACCCTCTATCTATCGAGAGCAAATGGAGACCCTCTATCCATCGAGAGGGAAGGGAGACTCTCTATCTATCGAGAAGGGAGATCGCTACCTATCGAGAAGGGAGGCCCTCTACCTATCGAGAGCGAAGGGAGACCTTCTACCTGCCCTCTATATATCATGAATGAAGGCAGCACTCTGAGTGAACGAGGACTCTCTGTATACCAAGAGTGGAGGAGAGGCCTCTCTATGAAATAAGATCTATATTTATATATAAAGTTGATAGCTCTGATTATGCCTATACACTGATATCGGGGGATTCTGAAAATGCTTCCCGTTATAGTGTAAGGTGGCCGACAGCCATGTTTAACCTGTGGAGTACCGTCGAGCATGCAGTGAGTTATGCCTGTATGCTATGAAGATCTTTCAAACGGTTAATCTGGCGTGTATAGAGGACGTCAGGCGGCCTTTATGTTGTGTAATTAACACAGCCATTACACCAGACATTTACACCACATCTCAGTGAATTAATCTCTCGTCTCTGAAATGGGAGCACTCATTCCTTCTAAAAGGGTCAGTGCCGGTCCGTGCAGAAAGCTTTTGTGACAAGCGGTCATTGTGACTTTGGGCTTAGTCCGTCCACCATACATATATTAATAGGCTTCCGATAGCCTTTAATGGAACCCATGCATTGTATAGCGTATTTTATTCTGTAACTGAAACACATTAGGCCGGTCTGAGGGATTGTTGGGGAAATGTTCTGTAATAACAATTTAACTTTATTCACTATATTAGCAATTATGGAGAATAGAAAAGAGAATTGCACATTTAAGTGTAAAATTATTTTTCCAATTGAACTGTTTTTGTCTAAAACCTGTAAAATCGTAAATGGTGTTATTATAGCACACAGTAAGCTGAGGTGTCACATCTGACTTTCAGAATATTCTGTGCTCAATGGTGGAGAGCTAGCAAGGTAAAAACAGGCGCTATTCTGGGGCAAAGTGCTAACTAAAGAACCGTCACCATGGAAACCAACAGGGGTACAGATAGAATAAGGGTTATTCAGTATTTAGCTTTTTGCACCTATAATAGCGCCTGTTTTGCCTTCATAAAGTTCCTCAAACATGCTGAAGATTTATTCCTGTTAAATATTTACAATTAGATCAATACATTGTGCTTGAGAATCCATTATATACATTAAATGCTGGAATTAAACAAGGTTTGTCTCTAGAAACACCTTATGGGTAGCGCCGTAGCCGTAGCGGAAGGCAACAGATGCGCAATCCCACTACATCGCCAATAAAATGGCTGGTGGAGTCATTTTGGGTCTAAAATTCTGCCAGAAGTTTGGCTGATACAATGTATCATTAAAATATTCGTTTCAGGAAGATGCCGCCATTTGTAATATGGCTTCATGTCAACAAGTCATTTAGCCAAGAATATAATGAGCAATCATTGCTGTGAAAGTGTGGATTGTTGGCAGTGCTCAATGAGTGGAGTGTAGGTCTGTCTTGGAGTCTCTCTCCCTGGATGTCTTTGTACGTGTTCTATTTAAATGATCCTGTGAGATATATAAGAATACGAAATAATCTGTACTAAACATACCGAGCTGTTCTTGAGTTCCCTCACCAGTATTCCAGGGGAATGGATCATTAAAATGAAGAATGTCTTATTTAATTTGGTGCAGGAGCTCGGTGCGTGCAGAGTGTCTTCCCACGGTAAAATAGTCACAGGGGAATGTGTTCGTCCTGCGGCAAATTTTAAACATTTCAAACTTCCAGAACTGGATACTTTTTAACTGGCTTGTCTGTGTACCAGGCTCTATTTTTGGATGTACTCGGAAACATGTAGATATTGGGTTTCTCCAGTTCACCGATTCTCTTTCAGAATTTCACTAGCCCTTTAATACATTGACAGAACGCTCAATATTCCAATTATATGGGTGACCAGTACACACAGTCTTTTAACTAAATGGAGTTTTATGAAAATGGGAAAGATTTGAAACCTTGCATTTTGTGCTCACTCGTTTTATTTTTTGCTTTAGAGAATTCTTACTGTCAAAAACAAAACCCATGTTTTTCTGCAATTATCTGAAATTGATGTCAAACACAACACATCAGACATCTAGGGGATTCCTCTGTAAAACCACAAAATGCATAAAAACCATATTAAGAATTAACTGAAGATTATTCTACGCTCATCCAACACTGCGCACTGACAGGCCTGCGTTTCAAACGATATATCATTTATAACTAATTGTGGTATTTCTGCAAATCCACACTGTTTCAAACCCAGATTTGTTTTGTGGTTTAGATATTGTATTGAAATAAATAGCTTCTCGGTAAAGCACCTTCATTTGTTTTCCATTTAGATCTTAATAACTCAATTTCCATCTATATCTACATTTAACACAATAAATAACTTGCTTTCCCGCACGTTGATATCACTAGCCACATCTGCCACATGCACGGCTACCTGTTGCGTTTGAATAAGATCTTGATCCAGAGGTCGATCACTAAACAGTGACTTGTGATCAGTCAACAACCCAACTGTAAAAGCGTGACCTGACGATTGCGTAGGAACAATAGTCACATCGGGAAAATATGGGCTAAATTTGGCAGCTCAGTTCCAAACAAGCAACTTTTTGATGAATAAATGATATCTTTTTTGTGTTGTTCTGATATCCTACCGGATTAGTTATTTTTGGAAGATTTTCATTCCCAAGTATAACTTATTATTGTTTTATGTTAGCTGACACCTCATTAAAGGGTTGGTAATGCCTTAACCTGAATGACTGATATCTATTTTCAACATAAAA
Organism: Pelobates fuscus; assembly: GCF_036172605.1. Lineage (NCBI taxonomy): Eukaryota > Metazoa > Chordata > Amphibia > Anura > Pelobatidae > Pelobates > Pelobates fuscus. The sequence continues at coordinate 132,207,415 of NC_086327.1, forward strand.
AAAATTTTAGTTTAAGGTACACGTGCATTTTGTAGTTATTGTGGCTAAAGAAATATTCTGAGCAAGACAACAGAACACAAACTGATTGGATAATTGATAATATTAAAATCACGGTTAGCGCCCAGAATGTGTACAGTATTTCGATTACGTCTCTTTTGTGTGGAGAAGGTATTTCCCAGGATGCACCGGACCTCCTATTCCTGACCGACTGCCTATTAGAACATTTGTTTAAGAACTGGTGCGGGAATCAAGTTACACTGTTAAGTCTCAAATTTAAACTATTATTTTGCTATTTCTGTAAATTCTGTGCATCTCTATAGGCAATTGAACACAAAAAAAATAATATTTTTTTTGGTGTACCTAAACAACAACTTATATTATATTTACTAAATGGAAGTTTTGTTCTAATTGAATGTTATCAATACCATGTTATTAATAAGTGTTAGGATGTCGTTAGTGAGGAGATACAGATTAGAAATGCTAACACAGTATGGAGAATAATATTCGGATCCACTTACACTTTTCATGAGTATTGAGTATATATTACTGGTATTGTATAAAGAAACAATTCTGGCTCAAACAGGTGGAACAATCAGCAGGAACATTCCATTGGTTACCATGGTGATTGCTCCACTGCTACAATATGTTTATACAAATCCTCCATTGAATATCCGAGACAGCTCTTACACTACATTTGCTTCCATGCGTGTCTACTTAGGGATTTTATACAAAATTTAGCTTTGTATCGCAATCTTCGGCCCCGTGGTGGTGTAAACCGGTGAAGAAGGCGTCCTCTTGATACGTTGGCATCAGGGTTGAGCAGACACACAACGGACAAGGGTTATTGAATAGTCACCTGGGCGTCAATGCATCCATACCTTGCTCCAAACTGGCTCCTGACTGCATGTTCGGACCTGTTTAAAGATAAAACAGGTGTCTGTGGCCTTGCAGGGTGAAATGTTTGGCATGTCACTTAACAGCTAGAGGGGGCGGGAGTATATAAAATCAATAGATAATGCCACTTAACAGCTAGAGGGGACGGGAGTATATAAAATCAATAGATAATGCCGCTTAACAGCTAGAGGGGGCGGGAGTATATAAAATCAATAGATAATGACACTTAACAGCTAGAGGGGGCGGAGTATATAAAATCAATAGATAATGCCACTTAACAACTAGAGGGGACGGGAGTATATAAAATCAATAGATAATGCCACTTAACAGCTAAAGGGGGCAGGAGTATATAAAATCAATAGATCATGCCACTTAACAGCTAGAGGGGGCGGGAGTATATAAAATCAATAGATAATGCCACTTAACAACTAGAGGGGACGGGAGTATATAAAATCAATAGATAATGCCACTTAACAGCTAAAGGGGGCAGGAGTATATAAAATCAATAGATCATGCCACTTAACAGCTAGAGCGGACGGGAGTATATAAAATCAATAGATCATGCCACTTAACAGCTAGAGCGGACGGGAGTATATAAAATCAATAGATAATGCCTCTTAACAACTAGAGGGGATGGGAGTATATAAAATCAATAGATAATGCCACTTAACAGCTAAAGGGGGCAGGAGTATATAAAATCAATAGATAATGCCACCTAACAGCTAGAGGGGACGGGAGTATATAAAATCAATAGATCATGCCACTTAACAGCTAGAGGGGGCAGGAGTATATAAAATCAATAGATAATGCCACTTAACAGTTAGAGGGGGCAGGAGTATATAAAATCAATACATAATGCCACTTAACAGCTAGTGGGGGTGGGAGTATATAAAATCAATAGATAATGTCACTTAACAGCTAGAGGGGGCAGGAGTATATAAAACCAATAGATAATGCCACTTAACAGCTAGAGGGGACGGGAGTATATAAAACCAATAGGTAATGCCACTTAACAGCTAGAGGGGACGGGAGTATATAAAACCAATAGATAATGCCACTTAACAGCTAGAGGGGACGGGAGTATATAAAACCAATAGGTAATGCCACTTAACAGCTAGAGGGGGCGGGAGTATATAAAACCAATAGGTAATGCCACTTAACAGCTAGAGGGGATGGGAGTATATAAAACCAATAGATAATGCCACGTAACAGCTAGAGGGGGCGGGAGTATATAAAACCAATATATAATGCCACTTAACAACTAGTGGGGACGGGAGTATATAAAATCAATAGAAAATGCCACTTAACAGCTAGAGGGGGCGGAAGTATATAAAATCAATAGATCATGCCACTTAACAGCTAGAGGGGGCGGGAGTATATAAAACCAATAGATCATGCCACTTAACAGCTAGAGGGGGCGGGAGTATATAAAACCAATAGATAATGCCACTTAACAGCTAGAGGGGGTGGGAGTATATAAAACCAATAGGTAATGCCACTTAACAGCCAGAGGGGGCGGGAGTATATAAAACCAATAGATAATGCCACTTAACAACTAGTGGGGACGGGAGTATATAAAATCAATAGATAATGCCACTTAACAGCTAGAGGGGCGGGAGTATATAAAATCAATAGATAATGCCACTTAACAGCTAGAGGGGATGGGAGTATATAAAATCAATAGATAATGCCACTTAACAGCTACAGGGGATGGGAGTATATGAAATCAATAGATAATTCAATTTAACAAGAATGCCAACTATGGAGAATACCTTATAATCACTAATACTAGACACTAAATATCTTTAATTAGTAAGATTGGGAACATAGAGAGATCACTAGCTAACTCTATTAGATTGTTCTACCTAGTGGGAAGTATATTATTAATCTATAGTTACATGCAGATCTGATTATTAAATTGGCAGAAACCCAGTTTTTTTAAAACACAAAAGTGCTTGTGATATTCTAAAAGCGTGATATTTCCGATATAATTGATTTTATAGAGGCCCAAGTCTTTATGGATTTAAGCTCCGGTTTAATAGGATGAAAAGGAACGACATATTTCAACAAAAAAATGACACTCTATCAAAAATACTTTGGTTCAGTAGTCCAAATGAGAGATAGATTTAAAGGTTCTGGATCAAAAAATGACATTTTAATGGCTTGATTCTGATTGCAAAGAGCGACAATCTATTCGGGATTGCCATTTTGGGCATCACGCCCACAAGCTAAACTGCTGCTGAGTCCTCACTAGAAATGACAAACTTTTCGATAAACTTGTCTCCTGTATGTGGCCTGAACTCTCTCTCCTAGAATGGAAGAGAACCCACCTTCCACCACGTTCTACATACAGAGAGCAGGATATAAATACATTCCGAGACTTGATTTAATCTTGTCAGGTTTATATGACAGAATCTCAAGGCGTCTGACTCAGGGAGGAGAGTTGCAGATATGCTAAGACACCTTCAATTTGTGTCATTTCCTGCAATTTGTGTCAGCTTTGACAGATGTCCCGCTAGGTTGTAGCCAATTGGGCCCAGATTAAGAGAATGGCTACAGCCGTTATTGTTTTTCCGAATGGAAGGGGAGCTCTAACCTGGTTGGGGGGCTAAATGTGTGAACACAAGACTGATTTCCAAAGGAAACGCTATATTGTGTTCTATTTCCATCCAGAAGTAAATTCACATTTTAACCTCTTTTTCGTCATTTATCTTCACTTGAGTGTCAGCAATAAGCACTAACAGCAGGTGCACTAATAGCAGGCGCACTAATAGCAGGCGCACTAATAGCAGGCGCACTAATAGCAGGCGCACTAATAGCAGGCGCAATAACAACAGGCACATTATTATCAGACGCATTAGTAGCAGATGCATTAGTAGCAGGCGCAATAACAGCAGGCGCAATAAATGCAAGTGCAAAAATAGCCGGCACAATAATAACAGGCGCATCAATATCAGGTGCAACAATGGCGCACTAATAAGCAGGCGCAATAGCAGCAGATTCATCAATAACAAGTGCAATAACAGCAGGTGCAATAACAGCGCACTAACAGCAGGTGCAATAATAGCAGGCGCATCAATAGCACGTGCACTCGTTTATTGCAGTGGCAAAACACCCTTGGGCGAGCACACCTTCATTAATATATCTTTCTAATATGACGGCCCGTCTCTCGCTGTGTTATAGGCACTAGGTTTTACATGGAGAAAACACATCAAGGATAAAACACATTGCCAATCATAAGCAGGGCAGATAGAGCTATCCGCCCATGCAGAGACAGCTTCTCTAAACCCTGCCAGGGCTGCTGGTTAGAATACACAGTGCAGTGAGATCTAGCTGACCATGCAGAGACAGCTTTTTAAACCCTGCCAGGGCTGCCGGTTAGAACACACACTGCAGTGAGATCTATCTAACCATGCAAAGACAGCTTCTCTAAATCCTGCCAGAGCTAGAACACACAGTGTAGTGAGAGCTAGCCGAACATGCAGAGACAGCTTCTCTAAATCCTGCCAGAGCTAGAACACACAATGCAGTGAAAGCTAGCTGAACATGCAGAGACAGCTTCTTAAACCCTGCCAGGGCTGCTGGTTAGAACACACAGTGCAGTCAGAGCTAGCCACCCCTTTTGGTCTATGCTTCATGGGGCTGGAGAGGATATTTTGATCTCTCCTGTCTGGCCTATTGAGTGGTTTAGGTCCTAGTGGGCTGTCTGAGGGGTCAGTAATGCTAATGGCTGCTCATGTACCCAGTGCATTTGTACAAATTGGCTCCTGATACTTCTATTTGCAAATAGAGTGTAGAAGAAAATGGGATACTGCTGCAAAGAGAATGTCAGGATAACAATCCCCTGTAGGGGGGTACCTCCCCCGATAGCACTGGGGGGCTCAGAGTGACCCTCCTCTCCTTCCCTTTTTGCGATATTCAGGAGTGTGAACAGAGCAGCAATCAGGGGAATAGTAAAAAAAAGCTTTGTTTATTGCCAATGATTAAAAGGTATATGAAACCAAGATAAGTCCTACGCGTTTTGTTTCAATGTTGGAACTTCCTCAGGGACTTGGTAAAAAATTAAGTAAAATGACAAGTTTATTGGCAGGTAGTATTGTTATTTTGCATTTTGTAAACTTGTGATTTTACTTTATTTTTTACTAAGTCCCTGAGGAAGTTCTAACATTGAAATGAAACGCGTAGGACTTATCTTGGTTTCATATACCTTTTAATCATTGGCAATAAACAAAGCTTTTTTTTTACTATTCCCCTGATTGCTGCTCTGTTCATACTCCTGAATATCGCAAAAAGGGAAGGAGAGGAGGGTCACTCTGTGCCCCCCAGTGCTATCGGGGGAGGTACCCCCCTACAGGCGATTGTTATCCTGACATTCTCTTTGCAGCAGTATCCCATTTTTTTTCTACACTCTATATGTCTACTAGTTAGTGAGCCATTGGGAGTGGAAGCCATTGGAAAGGAAAGCTGCTGATGAAGTTATTAAGTTAAGTTATTTATACTCTTTTTGTTTCTGTATTTTGTATTTCCCATTATACTTCTATTTGCAAGGCTGCCATGTTTCTTAAAGGCTATTCATTGGCCAGGAGGCTGTTAGAGAAGTGACCGGAGTTCTGAACAATGGAGATTCACAATCAAATCACCTTGCCCTACCTTAGATCGTACCTGGGCCCAGAATCATGCAAATGGAGGGGGGGGGCTATATCAAAGACTGGGATGTAGTTTATCAATCACTGGGCTACGCCTTTGCCATCCCTCTTTATTGCTAGTGAGACACCCTAACCTAGTATTAAAAGGACAAGAATTCAGAGCTAGAGTTTTAAACAATGTTAATGTCTCGGAGTGATCTGATCTTACACTAAATAATGTTTAATAACGTTCTGTGCACCTTTCCATTTACTGTTTATTACACTCGTGCAATGATGCGTTCTGTATGATTTTGTCTTTGCATTAAAAATACAAATAATAATCGAAAAATCAATCATTATAGCAGGTGTTTTTTTTTTTTTTAAAATAATTTGTTTAATTTTACAATCCTTTTTTTTTTTTTGCTCGTGGCTTGTTAGCATGTGTGTATTTTATTTTATTTTATATGTTGTTTTTTTTTTATTCAAATGAACTAAGGAAGATTACAGTCCAGATGCAATTGAAATAAATAATCATAAAAATGAATGCAGTGTGAAAGAGAATAACTATTTTATCATTTGCACCATAACTACTGAAAATCAATACTATGAATAATGCACAGAAAATAGCATTGTGCAATATAGTGTGCTAATTGTTAATATAACCCATTCCTGTATACTTTTAATAAGAGATTAAAAAATTAGAAAAGTCATTTTTTCCGCTATTCACAAAACAGAAATATTTAATCACATTGAATGATCTCACACCAAATATACACAGAATGGTTTTCTTTTAATATGATTTGTAGTTTACATTTTCTGTGCAATTTAATATTTTATATTCCAAATTTTTACAGCAATACAAGTATGACTTCCGATTTCATTTTTTTGGATATGCTTCTCCAAACATATTGTTGATAAACTTTTAAAATGATTTACGGTAATATATTGAACGTATTTTGATATTTTAATATTGTTTAATATATTTATGTATATAAGATATATTTTTATATTTTAATATTTTGAAAAACAAATTTCAACATTTATCCAAAAATATTAAATAATTTAAAAAGTTTATCCAAAAAAATAGAAAATTTGGATCAATATTAGCTGTATTTATTTTTGTTCTACAACGTGCAGACTAAGAAAAATAAATAAAATAGAATGGGATGACGACTAGACTATTGTTATTATTATTATTAATATTATTATATAGTGACTTTATTTTACAATTGTTTCATTTTTAAGATTTTTTTGTCATTTGATGGTCAGTTCACACCCTCACAATTGATCCCAATTTACAAAAACAGAAGTTATTTTATTTGTATTTATTTTTAACTCAATAGTAACTGTTTGTAGTGAGCCACTTATATCCAATTAAGCCAGTGGCTATACCCACCAAATAAACTGAGCCCATCTGTATTTAAATTCCCCCATAATGTGTTTGACAACATCTGATTGAAATGGCCGCTGTCTGTGCTTAGCTTGGAAGGAGCCCAAGGCTAATTCTAAGCAGTCCATTTAGTTCCGATTCAATCTACATGACAGCAGCGTCTATAAATCAGAGTTTAATGAGAGCTCTCCACCTGCCGTCCCCAGCATTTAATAATAACTGAGTTTGGCTCAACTTCCTCCAACAATCTTACGTCTTTAACCTTTTCCTGCAGTGGAGCTGCACATTCATTGGAAATAGAGATCAAGGGACATGTTTAGTTTCTCCATTCTCTCTCCCCCAACATATTTGCCCCATTCGGAGATCGAAACAAAGCCCTTTCTCTATCGTTTCCAATAAATGCACATTTAGTGACTAAATCAGAGCCAAAACTTCCCGCCGTGCCCTTAGTCACAATATGGAGCGGAAAATACGTGAACAGCTGATCTGTTGGTCATGGTGCAGACATCAGATTGGCTTGACTGGAATCCTGATAATTAGGTTATTAATTTGCAAATCATGTTAGGGACTGGCTTCTATAATCCTCTAATGTGACATATACATATGGCTATACATTCCTGGGCTAGCAGAACTATCAGTTAAAGTATGATACAGTGATACAATGTTATATTGAGGCAGCGAAGAGAGATCAAATAATGTCTGTTTCGGGGATCATGTTTATTGAATTTAATCACAGAGCTCCACGGCAATAAAACTTGCAGTAACGTGCAATGCTCATAAATTATCACAGAACTCCACAGCAATAAAACTGGCAGTAATGTGGAGTGTGTATGGTGTATCACAGAGCTCCACAGTAATAAAACTCATAGTAATGTGCAGTGTGTATGATTATATCACAGAGCTCCCCAGTAATAAAACTCACAGTGATGTATAATGTGTATGGTGCATCACAGAGCTCCGCAGTCATAAAACTTAATATGCAGTGTGTATGGTGTATCACAGAGCTCCCCAGTAATACAACTTAGTGATGTGCAGTGTGTATGGTGTATCACCGAGCTCCACAGTAATAAAACTCACCGTGATGTGCAGTGTGTATGGTGTATCACAGAGCTCCACAGTAATAAAACTCACCGTGATGTGCAGTGTGTATGGTGTATCACAGAGCTCCACAGTAATAAAACTCACAGTAATGTGCTGTGTGTATGGTGTATCACAGAGCTCCCCAGTAATAAATCTTACAGTGATGTGCAGTGTGTATGGTGTATCACAGAGCTCCACAGTAATAAAACTCACCGTAATGTGCAGTGAGTATGGTGTATCACAGAGCTCCACAGTAATAAAACTCACAGTAATGTGCAGTGTGTATGGTGTATCACAGAGCTCCGTAGTAATAAAACTCACAGTGATGTATAATGTTTATGGTGTATCACAGAGCTACACAGTAAGAAAACTTGCAGTAATGTGCAGTGTTTATGGTGTATCACAGAGCTCCGTAGTAATAAAACTCACAGTAATGTGCAGTGTGTATGGTGTATCCAGGGCCGGACTGGGAAAAAAATTAGGCCCGGGCATTTTTCAATCAGAGCAGCCCCCTAAGAAGGGGGCGGGGCCAGAGAGGGTGTGTTTTGTCATCACTAATGACAAGCACGCCCCCTCTCAAAGTGAGCAATTTGGTTCAATGCTCAGAGAGCCCCGCTGAAGAGCTCTGGCATTAGAAAAAGGCCCTGTATTTGTTCTGCGCAGCGCAAGCAAATTTAATAACATGCTTGCGCTGTGTTTGCTTTTAAATTGTCTCTGGTGTCTCCACAAGTGGGATACCAGAGGACAAAAGGGCCAGGAAAGTGTATGGTGCATGCGTTTGGAGCCTGCTTGTGGGAATGCGTGTGTGTAGAGCGTAGTGTGGTATTGTGTAAATAGGTCAATTTAATTTGTGTTTGTGGTGTAATATGTGTGGCTAGGGGCTGTAGAGAGTGTGTGTATAGGGGGCATAGTGTTATAGCGGATGTAGCGAGTGTGTGCATACGGGCTGTAGTGTGTGTGTATAGGTGACGTAGTGTGTGTAGGGGTTGTAGAGAGGGTGTGTTTAGAGAATGCTGTATGTGTTTGCTGACAATAAATGTAGTGTGTGTGTAGGTGGTGCAGTGTGTGTGTGTGTAGGAGATCTAGTGTGTAAAGGACCCAGAGTGTGTATAGGAGATCGTGTGTGTGTGTGTGTGTGTATAGAGGATTAAGAGTGCATATAGGGTAAGGGATCTAGCGTGTATCTGGAGCGTAATGTGTGTAGTGGTGCAGTGTGTGGGGTGCTGTAGTGTGTGTGTGTGTATGTATATATATATATATATATATATATATATTTGGACGTATTGTATGTGTGAGGGGCGCAGTTTGTGTGTATGTAAGAGGGGTGCTGTGTGTGAGGGTGTTTTTATCTTTGACCCTCAGTGAGTTAACAGACAAAGAAAATATATGTGTGTGTGTGAGCGATGGTGCTGTCTGTCTGAGGGTGCTGTGTGTGTCTGGGGGTGCTGTGTGTGTGTCTGGGGGTGCTGTGTGTGTGTCTGGGGGTGCTGTGTGTGTGTCTGGGGGTGCTGTGTGTGTCTGGGTGCTGTGTGTGTCTGGGTGCTGTGTGTATCTGGGGGTGCTGTGTGTGTCTGGGGTTGCTGTGTGTGTCTGGGGGTGCTGTGTGTGTCTGGGTGCTGTGTGTGTCTGGGTGCTGTGTGTCTGGGGGTGCTGTGTGTCTGGGGGTGCTGTGTGTGTCTGGGTGCTGTGTGTCTGGGGGTGATGAGTGTTTCTGGGGGTGATGTGTGTGTGTGTGTGTGTATGAGGGGGCTGTTTTTTTTTTACATTTAAATATGTTTTTTATTAATAAGTAAAAAAAAAAAAAAAAAGTTATATCCCCCTCCCTCCCACTTTACCTTTAGCCTGGGCCGGTCTGCCTGGGTGTGGGGAGCCGGTCTGCCTGGGAGGGGGACCATGCTGCCTTCCCTGGTGGTCCAGTGGTGAGAGTGAACTCTAGCCCCTGCCGGCTAGAGTTCACTCTCGCGAGATCTGAGCGTTGCCGCGGTAACCGCGGCAACGCTCAGACCTCGCGAGAGGATCCGGCGGAGCTGCTGGCTAGAGCTCCGCCGGTCCTCTCCTCCCTCACACCCCAGCCGACAGCCGCATGTAACAGTGTCTCTGGGCCGGTGAGGGAGATCTTTGATCTCCCCACCGGCCCATGGAGACACACAGCAGGGCCGGCGCTCGGGTAGCGCTGGCCCTGCACGGGATGGCAGGGGAGATCCTGTGATCTCCCCTGCCGGCCTCGGCCCCACGGCCATCGCGGCCCACCGGGCATTTGCCCGGTGTGCCCGATGGCCAGTCCGGGCCTGTGTGTATCACAGAACTCCGTAGTAATAAAACTCACAGTGATTCATAATGTTTATGGTGTATCACAGAGCTGCGTAGTAATACAACTCGCAGTAATGTGCAGTGTGTATGGTGTATCACAGAGCTGCGTAGTAATAAAACTCACAGTAATGTACAGTGTGTATGGTGTATCACAGAGCTCCGTAGTAATAAAACTCACAGTGATGTATAATGTTTATGGTGTATCACAGAGCTCCGTAGTAATAAAAATCACAGTAATATGCAGTGTGTATGGTGTATCACAGAGCTCCGTAGTAATACAACTCACAGTAATGTGCAGTGTGTATGGTGTATCACAGAGCTCCACAATAATAAGGCAGCTATGTGCGTTCTAACTGCAGTAATTGTGAGATCAGAGTAGTTTTCGTACAATGATTTTACTCATGTTCCATGTCAGAATAAGATAATACACAAGATGAGCTCATTATTTTCTCAATTGTTTTTTCAGTACATTTACAGATTATTACATTTTACAAGGGGAGCACCCATAATAAAAATTATTTAAATCTTACTGGAAGTAAAAACCTTTTCCAACACATAGTATGACACAATGCTGGTCATTGTTTTTTTTTTTTTGCTTTGTTTTTTTCTGTAGGCTCCCCTTAAATACACATTACTGGGAGTATTATTGCTGTGGGGCTCTGTTATACACTCAGACACATTACTGGGAGTATTATTCCTGCGGAGCTCTGTTATACACTCAGACACATTACTGGGAATATTATTCCTGCGGAGCTCTGTTATACACTCAGACACATTACTGGGAGTATTATTGCTGGGGAGCTCTGTTATACACTCAGACACATTACTGTGAGTATTATTGCTGTGGAGCTCTGTTATACACTCAGACACATTACTGGGAGTATTATTGCTGTGGAGCTCTGTTATACACCCAGACACATTACTGGGAGTATTATTGCTGTGGAGCTCTGTTATACACTCAGACACATTACTGGGAGTATTATTGCTGTGGAGCTCTGTTATACACTCAGACACATTACTGGGAGTATTATTGCCGTGGAGCTCTGTTATACACTCAGACACATTTCTGGGAGTATTATTACTGTGGAGCTCTGTTATACACTCAGACACATTTCTGGGAGTATTATTACTGTGGAGCTCTGTTATACACTCAGACACATTTCTGGGAGTATTATTGCTGTGGAGCTCTGTTATACACTCAGACACATTACTGGGAGTATTATTACTGTGGAGCTCTGTTATACACTCAGACACATTACTGGGAGTATTATTGCTGTGGAGCTCTGTTATACACTCAGACACATTACTGGGAGTATTATTGCTGTGGAGCTCTGTTATACACTCAGACACATTTCTGGGAGTATTATTACTGTGGAGCTCTGTTATACACTCAGACACATTACTGGGAGTATTATTGCTGTGGAGCTCTGTTATACACTCAGACACATTACTGGGAGTATTATTGCTGTGGAGCTCTGTTATACACTCAGACACATTTCTGGGAGTATTATTACTGTGGAGCTCTGTTATACACTCAGACACATTTCTGGGAGTATTATTACTGTGGAGCTCTGTTATACACTCAGACACATTACTGGAAGTATTATTGCTGTGGAGCTCTGTTATACACTCAGACACATTACTGGGAGTATTATTGCCGTGGAGCTCTGTTATACACTCAGACACATTACTGGGAGTATTATTGCTGTGGAGCTCTGTTATACACTCAGACACATTACTGGGAGTATTATTGCCGTGGAGCTCTGTTATACACTCAGACACATTACTGGGAGTATTATTGCCGTGGAGCTCTGTTATACACTCAGACACATTACTGGGAGTATTATTGCTGTGGAGCTCTGTTATACACTCAGACACATTACTGGGAGTATTATTGCCGTGGAGCTCTGTTATACACTCAGACACATTACTGGGAGTATTATTGCTGTGTAGCTCTGTTATACACTCAGACACATTACTGGGAGTATTATTGCCGTGGAGCTCTGTTATACACTCAGACACATTACTGGGAGTATTATTGCTGTGGAGCTCTGTTATACACTCAGACACTAACAGTATGGAGCTCCTACAATAGAGATATGAGAATACAAAAATGACTTGGGAGATTTTGGACCTACAATGGGACTAAGTATATATCTGTTGCAGGGGTACGGGGTGCTGCAGCCGGTGTCCACATTTAAACCAACAACAATATGTGTAGCCATAAGAGGACAGTTGTGGGTTCCTCTCCGTTATAAGGAATCCCTGGGGACCCTTTATTAATTAAATCAACGTATAAGAACAGAAAATAAACAATGTGGAGCCAATAGGCCCTCAAATCATTATCAGTAAGTACCGTTATCCCATGACTAACGGGTTAAAGAATAGGAGGCTGGAAGACCCTGATAGATCTTTTTGTTATCTCACCAAGATATATCACGTCAAGCCCAAGATGGCGGCAGTAAAACTTTCAGATAGCTCACTACTTACAAGAGTATTATTATTATTTCAGGAAAACTAATCCCATATTACTGTGTGTTGTCAGTGTCTCACAGACAAGATTTCACCTTGAAGGCACCTTGGTCCCTCGCCTGCATTACCCACCATAATAACCGCAGACAGCGTAATGAAGTTACCGTGATAAACTGTTGTAACTGTAATATGTTACAGACCCCTGTGGCAGCACAAATACTGAACAAGTCAAATATCCAAAGAGGAAAAAACTTCCTTAACAAATTGCCTCTATTTTCCTTTATCTCGGCCCCCGATTGCCTTAGTTGGAGATGGGTATTTGTCTTGGAGAGGTTATTGCACATGGTTTTACGAGTGAAGTATTTTAACCTGGGGAGTCAATCTCTGTCCTTACATTCCATAATACTGACACAGATTTAGAATCTTTCCTTATTAAAATGTCCTGGAAACATTAACAATGGATGTTCCTGATCAATGTGTCCCATTTTATCTGGGATATCAACACATTCTGACTATTTCTCACACTGGCATCCACATCACAACAAAAATAAAATATAGTAGACTTGAGCACTCTGTTTCGAACTAATTGTAAGTCATTCGAATATTTGACAACTGGCGGCTCGTACAAAATCCTGAACTCCGAAACACTATATTGACGAATCCCAAAACAATTCAAACGGACAATGCACAGAACTTTCATTTGATTTGGTTGATTGAGTTCTGCCAAAAGTAATAGATAATTGATGGTTAGAGGGCAGCCACTAAATGTTGAGAAGAAGTGACTAATACGGGAAAAGGAGGAGCATTAACCCCCCCCCCCCCTATATTTAAATATTATATATGAATAGAGATGTTTCACTGCCCCTCATTTTCTCCCTCTACTAGTTACTTCTCACTAGATCTGCAAACCAAATGGTGGGATAATAGAGTGTACTGCACATTTTAAACATGATATGTATATAGTGTGTGTGTGTGTGTGTGTGTGTGTGTGTGTGTGTGTGTGTGTGTGTGTGTATATATATATATATATATATATATAGAATTTATAGAATTTTGCAGTACACTGTTTGGCCAATTTTTTTGATCCTTTTTGTTTGTCTGAATAGTTTTTTTTCCGAATCATTTGCATGGACAGACAACATTTGTATACAGACTTCCCAATAAAAAGTGAACAAACTATTGTTTTTTTTTTTCTGTTTTATTAAGGTGCAATTCACGTGATTGATTTCACAGTGTTAAGTAGCTGCACCTTTATTCAGTTTTTATAGCACAAATTATATTGTACAATTGTTTTAATTACAGACTTCCCAATGCAGTTTAATGAGAAGTCTTTGCAAGGCAGGTGCTCTGAGCAATTGCTGCCTCCTGAGTTTAGATCCACTGAGCTAAACAAACCAGGAAGTAACAGGACCGGTTTTCTGACTGACAGCAAGTGGGGTGTAACAATGTTCATTTACAAAAGTATCAATTTCTACTGAAATCTATACTTTTTATAAAATTAAAACAAGAGGACACACTCTTCACACATTAAGCATTTCAGCAAGAAAAACTGCTTTAGGGGTCTGGAGTGTCCCTTTAAGTATTCAAGGGACTCTCATGTCTGGCCGTTGGATGGCTTGCATCATTTGCTCCTCCGACACACCTGGTCTGCATGTCAATGCGAGGAAAGTCAGCTTCAAACATGTCTATTCTCATGGCCCTCCCTAATTTGTGGCTGAGGATGTTGGGAGTAGTGCTAAAAAAAAAGCTCCCAGATCCAGGGCCCCTAATAAAGTGAAATTCTATTAAAAAAAAAAGAAGGTGAATTCATCTCACTGTCCCTAAATTGATGTCACCCCTTTTACCTAAACTTCATTTTCTTTTCTCATTAGTTTGGGGTATAAAACATCCAATCGTGTGCTCAATTAATATCTCCCTTGTCGTCTTGGTTTTTTAATACAATTCTAATAAAATATTTTAATACAATTCTAATAAAATATATATATATATATATAAAAAAGTATAGTTCAGTAAATAATGGAATATATGTGGAAATATGCCTCCTAGATCCCTCAGTGGATGAATATATTTAATATATTTATGTAATAAGTTATACATTTAATATACTATAATATAATATACTGATATATATATATATATATTGATATAGTGATTTTTTTCTTGAAGCCTCTCTTCAGCTGCTATTTAACTATTGCAACTATATGAGTTGAATTACTTATTTAAAAAAGAATGATGTTTCTTTTAATTTGTAGCTTTGTGTAATTTAAATGCCACTTTCAACTGGCACCCCCTAAAAGGTTCTAAATCCCTCCTCCTTTCTCTGGTATACATAGTAACTCTATGAGGAGTTAGAACTTTTTAAGGGGTGCCCTCGAAGGCACAACAGAGTAGGGAATCTTCTTATTTACTGATTCCTGTTTTGGCCCCTATCTGATAAACGACGATTCTCTCCCTGATCGAAAACTATTGACCACTTGTTGGAACTTGGTAATACAAACTCGAATAGAGCGATCTACTTGTATATATTTGTTTTATCTAACACATATTTCTCCTGTTGTCTTGGGTATTTGTATATATATTTCCTTCACATTATTTTGTAGTAGATCGATAGGAAATAGAACGGTAGCAATATAGTCCTTTAGGGGCTAATCTTTAGTCTGGGATTTTTTTTGTCCTACCTTTGGATTTAGTTATTTACCTTATAGAAATATTTTAATTGATATATTAAAAGTGACGTTTTAATTTTATTTTTGTTTGGGTTACGCATGTTTTCGTTTAAGGGTTTACCTACTTAATGGTTCACCCAGGTGCCTCATGTTTTGTTATATTATTTAGTCTGGGGGTTACCCCCCCCCCCTCTTTCTATAGAGTAACCTGACACCTTTTCCCTAAAATATCTCTCAGTTTGTAGTTGAAAATTAAAGGAACACTATATGGTCTGGAACACAAACTTGTTTTCTGGTCCCTATAGTTTTAAAAACACTGTCTAGCCCCCACGCCTCCCCCTTGCCTCCTAAACATAGTGAAGTCTTACCTTTATTCCTGTCCTGCAGGAAAAGCATTGGATTGGCTGAGATTGTCAATTATGATGATCTCAGCCAAGGAGGTAAGCGAATATATCATTGTTTATAATATATGTTTGGAGTATCCCTATCTATAAAATATGCTTATGATATATCTGCCAATAATATATGTTTGGGGAATCCATCCCTGCCTGTAATATATATTTGGGGTATCCCTATCTATAATATATGCTTAAGGTACCTCTGCCAATAATATATGTGTCGGGTTTCCGTGCCCATAATATATGTTTGGGGTATCTATCCCTGCCTATACTATATGTTTGGGGTATCCCTGCCTATAATATATGTTTATGGTATTCCTGTCAATAATATATGTGTGGGGTATCCCTTCCTATAATATATGTTTGGCGTATCCCTGCCCATAATATATGTTTGGGGTATCCATCCCTGCCTATAATTATATGTTTGGGTTATCCCTGCCCATAATATATGTTTGGGTTATCCCTGACCATAATATATGTTTGGGGTATCCCTGCCCGTAATATATGTGTGGGGTATCCCTGCCCATAATATATGTGTGGGGTATCCCTGCCCATAATATATGTTTGGGTTATCCCTGACCATAATATATGTTTGGGGTATCCCTGCCCGTAATATATGTGTGGGGTATCCCTGCCTATAATATATGTGTGGGGTATCCCTGCCCATAATATATGTGTGGGGTATCCCTGCCCATAATATATGTGTGGGGTATCCCTGCCCATAATATATGTGTGGGGTATCCCTGCCCAAAATATATGTGTGGGGTATCCCTGCCCATAATATATGTGTGGGGTATCCCTGCCTGTAATATATGAGTGGGGTATCCCTGCCCATAATATATGTTTGGGGTATCCCTGCCTATAATATATGTGTGGGGTATCCCTGCCCATAATATATGTGTGGGGTATCCCTGCCTATAATATATGTTTGGGGTATCCCTGCCTATAATATATGTGTGGGGTATCCCTGCCCATAATATATGTTTGGGGTATCCCTGCCTATAATATATGTTTGGGGTATCCCTGCCTATAATATATGTGTGGGGTATCCCTGCCAATAATATATGTTTGGGTTATCCCTGCCAATAATATATGTTTGGGGTATCCCTGCCTATAATATATGTGTGGGGTATCCCTGCCTGTAATATATGTGTGGGGTATCCCTGCCCATAATATATGTGTGGGGTATCCCTGCCTGTAATATATGTGTGGGGTATCCCTGCCTATAATATATGTGTGGGGTATCCCTGCCCATAATATATGTTTGGGGTATCCCTGCCTATAATATATGTGTGGGGTATCCCTGCCAATAATATATGTTTGGGGTATCCCTGCCCATAATATATGTTTGGGGTATCCCTGCCCATAATATATGTTTGGGGTATCCCTGCCCATAATATATGTGTGGGGTATCCCTGCCAATAATATATGTTTGGGGTATCCCTGCCCATAATATATGTTTGGGGTATCCCTGCCCATAATATATGTTTGGGGTATCCCTGCCCATAATATATGTGTGGGGTATCCCTGCCCATAATATATGTTTGGGGTATCCCTGCCTATAATATATGTGTGGGGTATCCCTGCCTGTAATATATGTGTGGGGTATCCCTGCCTGTAATATATGTTTGGGGTATCCCTGCCTATAATATATGTGTGGGGTATCCCTGCCTGTAATATATGTTTGGGGTATCCCTGCCTATAATATATGTGTGGGGTATCCCTGCCCATAATATATGTGTGGGGTATCCCTGCCTGTAATATATGTGTGGGGTATCCCTGCCTATAATATATGTTTGGGGTATCCCTGCTCATAATATATGTTTGGGGTATCCCTGCCCATAATATATGTTTGGGGTATCCCTGCCTATAATATATGTGTGGGGTATCCCTGCCCATAATATATGTTTGGGGTATCCCTGCCTATAATATATGTGTGGGGTATCCCTGCCTATAATATATGTTTGGGGTATCCCTGCCCATAATATATGTTTGGGGTATCCCTGCCTATAATATATGTGTGGGGTATCCCTGCCAATAATATATGTTTGGGGTATCCCTGCCCATAATATATGTTTGGGGTATCCCTGCCTATAATATATGTTTGGGGTATCCCTGCCCATAATATATGTTTGGGGTATCCCTGCCAATAATATATGTTTGGGGTATCCCTGCCTATAATATATGTGTGGGGTATCCCTGCCCATAATATATGTTTGGGGTATCCCTGCCTATAATATATGTGTGGGGTATCCCTGCCTATAATATATACAAGTTATAGGTCACAGATACAAACGGCATTCTTTATGGAGGTCCATTTATAAAGACATGCACAGTGTAGGCATAAGCACCTTAACCAGGGTTCAAACTAAAAGTCTTTAATTGTAAAGTATTACACTGGTTAACTAGTCCATAAACCAATAGCCAACGTGTTTAATCAACAATTTACATTTGTATTTCACTAGCCTGGATGAGATAATCTATCATTACCCAGCGTAATGGTACTAAGTATAGGAACCGCTCAGAAGAAGAAAAGACTGAGTTGACTTTGCCAGGTTGATTTAAACCTGCGACTCAGTGCTAATGCAGATGGAGGACTAACTCCAGAACTATCTCAATGATTGATATATGAGCTTATTGGACTTTCAACATCATGAATTATCTATCTATCTATCTATCTATCTATCCCTCTCTGTCTGTCTATCAAATATGTCCTCTATTATTATGGTTAGAGAAATGGGCTAGTGAGGGGGTCCTCTGATAATTTTACCATTTTTTTTTTTTTTTAAACAAAGTCTTCTAATCTTGATCAAACACTGGAATTATCAACTGTTATCTACCTACTCTAAAGAGAATGACCACAATGGGAGACTAACCCAGTTTTTATCTATCTATCTGTCTGTCTGCCTGCCTGTCTGCCTGTCTGTCTCAGAGCCATCCTGCTTATTTGTGGGAAGCTGTATGTAATTAGTTAGCAGGAGATACGAAAGCCACCCATTTGTGATGACTATATATTAAGTATTGGTAGAGGGAAGTTTCCCCGAACGTGCCTCTCCCCACCACTGACCTTGTTCTTTGAGTCTTATAATCTCCGTATCGGACCCAAAGCTGTTCCAGGCGGTGCAGTTATAAATGGTCTGGAAATCTGCTCTGACAATGTTGCTAATGGTCAAGGTGGAGATAACGCCCTCATCTGTGCTGACGGTTTCAACTGTGTATCGTCCCGAGGTCCCCGATTCTAAGACGTTCTCCTTCCAAGACCAGGCCTGTTTGAAGAGGAAAGGAATACAGCTGACATTTTTTGGAGGAGGGGGTATTATCAATTTAATACAATTCTATGTTTGTGAATGTTGACCAAAATGTATGCATTGGAACAACATATGTCTAGTGATTCAAGTCAGTTTATTACTTGGCACCAATCACATGGAATAAACCCAGAATTAACAATTCCATCTGGTAGTGTTAATCCCCTGAATCTGTCCATATTGTAAGATGGATTCCTATAAAGAAGCAATATGGCCATTTTATTTTCAAGGTGGAAAAATGCTAAACCCGACCATATTGTAGGATCTTATTCAGGCATCTCATTGTAAACATGGAAGTCAGATTTACACTGTAAAATAAAAACTAAGCCCTCTCTAAATTTCATTAGACTTTTGTCCTCCACGTCCTGAACGTCTGACTTGCCAATCAGAAAGCAATTTAATATTGTCAAAACTTGGAGCCAACGGAGGTAAAATTGAATGATCATTCCACATTAAAGCAATCACGGGAGAATAGAGAATTATTGAAAGACTTCAATCATTTTCTTTTTAACCTTTATATTAAGTTTAACAGGAAAAGTTATTTAACGTGGGGTATTTTTCTAGTGTGTGTTTGCACTCACAACGCCATTGAATTCAGTCCAACTAAGAAAAAATTGGGGCATTTTATGAACAAAATGTGTATCTAGCGTTTGTAAAGCTGTTTAGTTAGATATTCAGCACTGTGACAATCCGGGAGGTAATAGCTATAGAATAAAATAGACGGCAGGTCTCAGCTATAAATCTACACAGATGATATTTCCAACAGGAGTCCGTCCCCAAGTACTGGAGTATCTTACAGCCCCCTTTATTTATATTGCCCTTTATTGTGGTTCTGCTCTGCAGAATAAGGCCATGTAAGGAACTCAAAGGGCATTAATAGTTTCAGTTATACAATGCTTCATTTTGAAAATGTCAAATGTCAAAATGAAAAAGTTGCTTTATAACCAAACTATACTACTGCCACATTAAAAAGTCTGCTGTGGGATTAAAGCACAATTTATGTACACAGGTGTCAGTGCAGTGTAGTCCCTTTCTGGATCTATATAGTGCTGACAGTCCGGCCCAGTATAAGGGGATATTATATACAGGTGTCAGTGCAGTCCCTTTCTGGATCTATAGTGCTGACAGTCCGGCCCAGTATAAAGGGATATTATATACAGGTGTCAGTGCAGTCCCTTTCTGGATCTATAGTGCTGACAGTCCATCCCAGTATAAGGGATATTATATACAGGTGTCAGTGCAGTCCCTTTCTGGATCTATAGTGCTGACAGTCCGGCCCAGTATAGGGGATATTATATACAGGTGTCAGTGTGGTCCCTTTCTGGATCTATAGTGCTGACAGTCCGGCCCAGTATAAGGGGATATTATAGCCAGGTGTCAGTGTAGTCCCTTTCTGGATCTATATAGTGCTGACAGTCCGGCCCAGTATAAAGGGATATTATATACAGGTGTCAGTGCAGTCCCTTTCTGGATCTATAGTGCTGACAGTCCGGCCCAGTATAAGGGGATATTATAGCCAGGTGTCAGTGTAGTCCCTTTCTGGATCTATATAGTGCTGACAGTCCGGCCCAGTATAAGGGATATTATATACAGGTGTCAGTGCAGTCCCTTTCTGGATCTATAGTGCTGACAGTCGGGCCCAGTATAGGGGATATTATATACAGGTGTCAGTGCAGTCCCTTTATGGATCTATAGTGCTGACAGTCCGGCCCAGTATAAGGGGATATTATATACAGGTGTCAGTGTGGTCCCTTTCTGGATCTATAGTGCTGACAGTCCGGCCCAGTATAAGGGGATATTATAGCCAGGTGTCAGTGCAGTCCCTTTCTGGATCTATATAGTGCTAACAGTCCGGCCCAGTATAAGGGGATATTATAGCCAGGTGTCAGTGCAGTCCCTTTCTGGATCTATAGTGCTGACAGTCCATCCCAGTATAAGGGATATTATATACAGGTGTCAGTGCAGTCCCTTTCTGGATCTATAGTGCTGACAGTCCGGCCCAGTATAGGGGGTTACACACTGATCAGCCACAACATTAAAACCACTGACAGGTTTAGTGAGTAACACTGATTAGATCGTTACAGACGGTGCACGCTCCAGTTTATTGTGTATATTCCAGGAATGTTCCTGCTTGTACTCCGGTGATTATTGGTTTTAATCAATGCAATCCTATTTGTTCATCTCTCAGCATTTCGAATAAATTCTTTGCCGGTGCCTGCTGATTATTTGTGTGTGTACGTGGGAGGCTGAGGTAAAAATAACATTACCCAGGGACTGCTCTTCCCTTCAGCTAACTGGGAGCCTGCGGGGTCTGGTTTGATAGAAAGAAGATCAAAGATGGCCTGGTTTTATTTTTGGAAGCCGTGTAAGGGACTTGGAGAGATGTTGCAGTTTGTTGTCGATCTGAATTTGACTGCAAGAAAATGTATCCTCAATGAATGATACTTTGTGCAGAAACATTAATGGAGGTTTTGGGGAGATCTGATATTACAAGAAATAAGGGGTGCTGGATCTTAGATGCTCTGAGACATAGACAGACTAGCAGATAGTCAGACAGAGAGACAGACAATCAGGCAAATAGACAGACAGGTAAAGAGAGAGAGACAGACAAGCAGTCATATAGACAGACAGAGAGGCAGGCAGATAGACAGACAGTCATAAGGACAGACATAGATACAGGAAGGCAGATAGACTGACAGAAAAATAGACAGAGAGACAGACTGACAAGCAGTCATATAGACAAACAGAAAGATAGACAGAGAGGCAGGCAGATAGACAGACAGAGATACAGGAAGGCAGATAGACAGACAGACAGAGAGACTGACTGACAAGCAGATAGATCAATAGATTAATTGGCACAGACAGATAGATATAGTGAGATGGAGAGAGAGGCAGACAGATAGCCAGACAGACAGGCAGAGGGTGACAGAAAGTAAAATGGACAGACAGACATACACAGATAGTCAGACAAGGAGACAGACTTCTTCCGCTACAATATTTCGGTAAAGAATCCATCATCCATATCATAATGGTAACTCTGTGAATTCACCAATGTATTTCTCTTAAAATCCCCTCTACCATTGCTGCGATAACAAACTCTCAGCAATTGATCTTGGCCATAGAATTTGTCTGGAATTCATCCAGATTCATGTGATCCTTCGATGGTTAAAATATGTGACTGACAGGGAGTGATATGTCTACCCTGCCCTTCTGCCTGCACCACCTGTTATGAGCTTCTTTATGGTTAAAACAGGGTGGCATTGCAGCCTGGCAAAACATAATGCCCACGCCAGCTGCTCTTATTTTATACCCAGTGCTGTCACCCCAGCCTCCACCAATATCCCCAACATTTACTGCTTTATAAGTGGACCAAAGGCCGAGAGAGGTCCTTCTCTCACTCCCCACGTCGGGTTTTGGTTGAATAGCATTATGTTTGGATTATGCAGTCTCAGCTAGTCCAATTTCTGATTTAGATTGAAGATATTCTGGGAACAGGCACAGAGTTACAGGTTTGTGTTTGCGGTGAGAATGTCTGTTTGTATTTCTATTAGTCAGGGATTTGTTTGAGTGGCTTATGTCTATGGTCAGCATTTCTTGTGTACATATCCGACTAAAGATCATTTCGTTACACGTTTGTAATCCTAGAAAAACCACAGAGGTTCCCACAGAGAAACAGCCTGCCTCATAATATGTTCAGTACATCCTTCTGGGGTGATGGACATCCGTCTGTCTGTCTGTCTGTCTGTCTGTCTGTCAATTTAGGTTTATTTATTAAAAGGGAATGTTGAGAGCTCAAAACTAAATGTTAGGCCAAAATATGCAGACCTGAAACAATAACTGAGTTGGAATATTTTTTTCAGTTCAGTGGACGTTTATGATTATGATTATTTTATTATTTATATAGCACCATCAGATTCCGTAGCGCTGTACAATGGATGTTACTGTGACGTCCATTAGAAGGTATCGTGGTCCGACACCTACAGGGCTGAGCCATTACCTCTCACATTATGTCATTTAATTTCAATAATTACAGAAATTAAATAGTTAACAGTCTCATGAATTTATATGTTATCGCAAAAGCCCGGCTCTCAGCGTCTCCACGTTTAAACGTTTAAAGTGTCCCAGGTGCATCTCCTGCCTGGATATAATTCTTGCAAAAATGAGAGTTCTCTTGGGACTTGAAAGCTGTTTTAAAAGTTGCTTTATTCAGATAACAAAAAAAATAACTGTATCTGTCAATGTTTCAGTTTTGAATAACGTCCAAGTTTGAACTGTAGCGTTGACAGATGCACTTATTTTTTGTTGTTGCCTTATCTGAATAAAGCAACTTTTAAAACTACTTTCAAATCCCAGGAGAGCTCTCATTCTTACAGCAAATATATATATACATATATATATAGTTATATCTGACATACATTAAAGGAATAATATAATATATTAGTTTAAAGAAACACTTTAGTGTTAAGAATACAAAGATGTGTTCCTAAACTTTCCCTCTGCCCCCTGCAGCCCTGGTCCTCCTCTCGTCCATGACATGATAAAAAAAAAAAAAAAAACTTTTAGTCACTTGATTCCAGCGTCAATGTCCCTCGGCGTGTAATGGGTCACGCCCCTCCTACGCCAGCCGATGGGGAGACGTAATGTGCATGATGGGCAAGCACCGCACATGGATTAGGCCTTCCTGGTGACTTCCTGGGCCTATACAAGGGCTGCTAGCAGGCGAAGAGACATGGCCACCATATATGTTAACCATTTCTGTGCTGTTGTCTGCTACTTACTATTCTATCAGGAGGCGGTGTACTGCGAATGAAGCATTTGATCTGGCCTTTCTCCCCGTGCAGCGCGTGCTGGGTTTGTGTGCTGGAGATGATAGGAGGACCTAGAACACAAACCAAAAACTCGTTAAATCTACAGTTATTAAACAAAAAGAATATATATTGCATTACAGGGAAATACACAGATTTCTCCATGCTTAGCGTTGAAAGCTTGTTCGCTATTTTCATCCATTTTATCACACACCATTTATCTCAAGTCTGAAGATATAATACCTACTTATTAAGAGAACTAACCATTCTCACTCTATGCCTTTATTTAGTTGATGTGCAGTGGGGTCAGGCGCAGTTAAGTCAATTACCAGCTTCTGATCACAATATTTAGTGAGATTTGTGCCACAGACACCCTATTAATGAGCGAGGTGCTCTGTAAACACCTCCTGGACAGCCAATTCATGCCATCTGCACTGACTCTGCCTGTGCCATCAGCTGAAGAACAAAGTCCATATCTAGAGTTATACAGATTGAAGGATGCTAACAGTTTGTATCTTGGTCCTGTATGATAAGATAAAAACTTGTGCGACTGGGAGTATTACTTGAAAGGACACTCCACTGCTCAAATACAAAATAAATAAAATTCACTGCTTAGTAGATTTATCCCCAAATAAAAACTTGTACTCATTTAATTATACAATTTGTCTGTTGGAATTATATCTAAAAACTGTTTGCAAAAGCTGCAGATCTCTTGTCTTTGCAAGGCAGGTGCTCTGGGCAATTGCTGCCTCTTTAGTTTAGCTTCACTGAGTAAACCAAACCAGGAAGTAACATGACCAGGTGTCTGACTGACAGCCAGGGAGGTGTACCAAGATTAAGTTATAAAAGTGTACATTTTTATTGAAATCTGCACTTATTAGAATTGAAAAAAAAAAAAGGTCACACTCTTCACAAATAAAGCTTTTCAGCAAGTTAAAAGGCTGTAGGAATCTGAAGTGGCTCTTTCAGTAGGAAGAATAACGTTAACCTAAACAAATGCAACAATTGGACATAAAGAAATTACCAACAACTGGTGAATATTTACATAAACCATAAAAAGTAAATAGTACAATATAAAAAGCAAGCAGAAACAATGACTAGAAATTGCCAGAACTGCATATAGCAGGGATGATGATGACACGTTTTATAAATTCATTCATATCTCTTTGAATTAAAGCCGGATTTGTATCTAAAATGGACCTTCCGCCAGGAAAAAAACAACATAAACTTTAAAAAAAATGGTAAATGCAGAATCACTGATATCAGAGATCCGTTAATCAATAGTCATAAAAAAGGCCGTATTAATAACAAGTGCATTCAGGGCCACTAGAAGAGAATCTAATAGCTACAACAACCAAAAACACCTGGATACATCTGTTCTATAAATAAACTCAAATATATATATATTTAATATCAGCATAACATTTATTTGAAAAATGGGGGTACATAGGTATCACATCATTGGAGCAAAGGTGTATATAAGTGAAAAAACATGGAAATTGTGGATTGGGAGTGAAATCAGGGGCATTGGCTTACTTCTTTAGATATATATAAATCTAAGGTGTTGGTAGAACATAAGATAAATTAAAGACGTATATAGTGCAGATGATACCAAAAAGTGACAAGTGATCAGTGGTGTAAGAAATACACTCACATAAACATGAGACACATATACAGGCAAATGGCTCAAAATAGACGATGCTCTGCTCTTAAGGCAGCACCACACCTCTCTTCCAGGGCAATTCACTATCATCAAATGCAAACAAGAGAGCAAAGTATATCCAAACCTAATATATATAGAAAAGAGATTATATAGTACAACTCACATAGCTCAGAGCCCTGGAATCACTGGCTCTGAGGTTGAATAGCCTGGTGTCAACTTGTGGGGTGACACTACACAAACTGTGAATCTGGAGATTGATGAATTTATTGGACTAATAAAAGTGATTTTGCATATATTTATTACAATTGCACATTAAAAAAAAAAAAAACAATAACATATAAAAACACAAATACAAACCAACAGTAATATTGCAATTATTCCATGATACATTCCTGCAAAGACGCGTTTCGCCCTTGGACTTTATCAATTGGCAATAGGTTTTAGAAATATTCAGAGATATCTAAAATCATTTTTTTATTCATATAATTTCCATTTTTACAAATTGGCGGCAGAGTGTGTCTTTAATATGTGTATGTTGGTGTAATGCATATTAGTTATATAGTTACACCAACCACTTATACTATTTAGGAAATTGCAAGATGATACAGCAGCTTTGAAATTATCCCTTTGGTACTCAAAACTTTTCCAGAGCCCTCCTGTCAGCCGCCCAGTTTTTAAAATGCATTAATAAAGTTTGTACTTCAAAACCTCATTTACTGTTTGGAAGAAGGGTACGGAGGCTGCCATTTTAAATCCATATCCGAGATGTAGAGAGGGACAATGAAGCAATGAAAAGGAGGTGCATTCCTCTAAAAGTGAATACGTGTTCTACTGCACAGAATGATAGTTACATCAAAGAAGAAGGCTAGTCTGGTTTTATAAGCTAAACTTCATTTTGCATTTCTTTGAGATTAAATAGGGAATTAAACAGGTTAATGAGTGAGAAAAGGTGAGACTGAAGAAGGTGATTTAATGAAATGTGAAACTGACTATAAGATTATCATATAGAAATCTGGCTTACATGTTCTCCACTGGCGGTTTGTAATTAGAATTTTTTATTTCGTAAAAGTTCCTATAAATATTAAAATGCACACAGGTTTCAGACAGATGAACTGTATCCCAATTTTAGAATTTTTGCAATAAATTTATTCATTATTGGTTGGTCCTACCAATTTTCTCTCTTTATCTTTCGGTCAATAATGTCATCACTCGAGTTAATGGCAGATTAATAAACTCTAGGTCCTTTTACAACTTCTTCAACAGTTCATATTTCTAAATACCAGAACTCTTTTCTGTTTCACAGAAAAACACAGCTTAATAGAAAGGCCTGATCTCTAGGGATAGAAGATAAATTCGTCGGATGAAATCGACCTGGAGAGCTTTGACAATAATTTCACTAGGTGCACCTTCTGCAGGCTGCCCGATCAAACCCCACAAAAAGCCAATGACAGAAACAGACGATGAAAGAAGGGAAGGCCAAATATGGGTGGTACAGGAAAAGTGCTTGATTTAAACAAATCTACCTTCCTACTGCTCTAGGACAATACGTTGACCCAGAGATGGCATTGTTATGTCGTCACGTAACTGCACTGAACAAAATGATAAACGCAAAACTTTTGATTTTGCCCCCATTTTTCATGAGCTGAACTCAAAGATCTAAGACTTTTTCCACGTACACAAAAGGCCTATTTCTCTCAAATATTGTTCACACATCTGTCTAAATCTGTGTTAGTGAGCACTTCTCCTTTGCAGAGATAATCCATCCACCTCACAGGTGGGGCAAATCAGGATGCTGATTAGACAGCATGATTATTGCACAGGTGTGCCTTAGGCTGGCCACAATAAAAGGCCACTCTCTAAAATGTGCAGTTGCCCGTGAATAAAAGGTTAATGAATAAAGTACATTGTGTAGGATTGCCTAAAGCATCTAGAGTTTCTACGCAGTCTTTACTTTGTGACGTTTCCTGAATCCACCTTATGTCCTTTTATCCATAGGGCTCTGACTGCATGGAGTCTATTCACTAAACAGCAAGCTATTGCTATCGCCAAATTTTATCATTTCTCCAAATCAGCTATTTTTGCTTAAATTTAGCAATTTGTCATTGTTTAGTAAATAAAGTCCTAACGGTGTTTTGCTCAGGGATTGCTTTGCTATCACCGTGCAGGAAGACAGACACGAGTTGTCGACTGCCATTATGAACCGTCTGAAACTCCCAGTCTCCTGATTGATCATGTATTTTTATTCCAGCAAAAATATTATCAGCATCTAAATGGCAACACATTTCACTTACAAATCCCCAAGGCGACACAGCCAAGGAAATGGAAAAAAAAATATATAAAACATGCCAGCTAGCTGCATCTGTCTCTTCTCGGCTGCACGGGCTAAAGAAAGCGTAGAAATTGAGTCATAAAATCCCAGGAAACCTCTGTGATTCGGTGCAAATAGAGAGAAAGAAAAATGGAACAATGGATAGTGGCGGCTGTTAGAGGAGAGAAGGGCCTCGGAACAGACATTAGGGGGCACTGTCTTATCAAGAAGACTTCACCAGCTCGACAGGGCCTGAAATGCTGAGTTACTGATGCTAAACTGGCATATTTGTTCCTTCCATTGTTCAAGGGTTGGCAACGTTCTGATCTCAAGGGTATCTCCTTAGCATCCTTTTGTAGTCTGTGGATACTATTCATTCTTATTATCCTGATGTAATACATCTTAATATATCTAATTCCGTATGTCACCCTCTAACCAGAAGGAATGTCTCCAAAGACTTTGGGTTTGTGTTTGATATATATGTTTAAAGCTACCCTGTCACCGAAGAATAACTTTACATTAATCAATAAAGCAGGAAATACAAACAAACAAACAACATGTGCTGAGCTATCAGTTTTCATGTAGTTCAGCTGTTTTTGAAGTAACAAAGACAGCACAACATGACATTAACTCCTCACTGCTCTCAGAGTCCAGCACCAGTTGCCAGGTTGTCTATTGTCCCCTTCTGTTTCCTACACGTTATATCTCCCTGTCAAACCCTCTGCCCTACATTATTATCCTCCCTTCAACCATAATCTGCCCCACATTAAATGCCCCATGCAACCTTACCTACTCCTACAAAATATAACTCCCTGTTACCCCATCTGCACCTACTTTA
This sequence comes from Pelobates fuscus, assembly GCF_036172605.1. Lineage (NCBI taxonomy): Eukaryota > Metazoa > Chordata > Amphibia > Anura > Pelobatidae > Pelobates > Pelobates fuscus. Next base: position 132,236,169 of record NC_086327.1, read on the forward strand.
AATACCTCTCCCTATTCCCATCTGCCCGCACCCCAAATACCTTCTCTTACTCCCATCTGCACCTACTTTAAATACCTCTCCCTATTCCCATCTGCCACAAATACCTTCTCTTACTCCCATCTGCACCTACTTTAAATACCTCTCCCTATTCCCATCTGCCACAAATACCTTCTCTTACTCCCATCTGCACCTACTTTAAATACCTCTCCCTATTCCCATCTGCCCGCACCCCAAATACCTTCTCTTACTCCCATCTGCCACTACCACAAATATCTTCTCTTACTCCCATCTACCCCTACCACAAATACCTTCTCTTACTCCCATCTACCCCTACCACAAATACCTTCTCTTACTCCCATCTACCCCTACTACAAATGCCGTCTCTTACTCCTATCTGCCCCTACCACAAATACCTTCTCTTACTCCCATCTACCCCTACCACAAATACCTTATCTTACTCCCATCTACCCCTACCACAAATACTGTCTCTTACTCCCATCTACCCCTACCACAAATACCTTCTCTTACTCCCATCTGCCCGCACCCCAAATACCTTCTCTTACTCCCATCTACCCCTACCACAAATACCTTCTCTTACTCCCATCTGCCCGCACCCCAAATACCTTCTCTTACTCCCATCTACCCCTACCACAAATACCTTCTCTTAATCCCATCTACCCCTACCACAAATACCGTCTCTTACTCCCATCTGCCCCTACCACAAATACCTTCTCTTACTCCCATCTACCCCTACCACAAATACCTTCTCTTACTCCCATCTGCCCCTACCACAAATACCTTCTTTTACTCCCATCTGCCCCTACCACAAATACCGTCTCTTACTCCCATTTGCCCCTACACTGAATACCTCCCTCCTACTTCCGTCTGCCCTAAGCTAGAATGGCTAGTGGTTGCATAGTGTGGCTAGTGTCTGCCATTGATGTATTCAATCTGTAGTTCACCAGAGTGGCCCTCTTGCAGAGCATTATGCGGCTGTTTGGGTACCCATGCCCATGCATTTTTAACAGCACAGCTGTGGATTGAATAGACTGCAAGCATAGCAGAGAAACAGGAACATATGGAGCTGCTCTGCTTCTTTGAATCCAAATAACATGGATGGCAGAACAGCGGGTCCCTAAACGCCTCCACTCCACCTGGGGGGTCTGAGACATATTTAACATACCTGCAGCTCATCTTAATCTGCATCTGCTGCCGGCTACTATACAGGCGTTGCCGGTTAGAGGGACAGTTTATTTCTGGCACAGTAAGGGTTAAAGCATCAGGCAGTAATATTGCTGATTTTAATTTAAAAAATTTAGTGAAATAAATACTGTGTTTAATGGCATCACTTTACGTCTTATTACTGATCTACATTCCCAGACTGAGAAATAGTGTAGCATAATAATAATGATAATAATAATAATGATAATAATAAAAGCAAAGTATCTAACCAGGAAAGATACATTCAGTCAGTCCCTAGTTACCACGTGCGAGCACTGATGTGGCTCCTATTGGATGAAGAGCAGAATGTGGTGGTGATCGCAGGTTACAGCATCAAGATAAGAATAACTCCCCTCTACCACACCCCGGGCTAACGCACACTTAGCGGCAAAGCCACTATAGGCGGTCTCTACATAATATGCAAGGACCTCAGAAGGTGACAGAGCCGCCTTGAGGAAATATTGCAGTAAATGCTACATATCACAGCTTGAGAATGTAGTAGGTTTATCAGGTTATATATATACACACACCTAGGGTCACAGGCGCATGGGTGCAGAATTTTATTTTGGTGCCCCAGGTGGGCGTGGTCATCCTACTAACCCCTCCCCTTTACAAATGTCCAGTCCAAACATGCATGTTTATATGGCAATGACTCCACCTCTCTATTACTGACACACACGTGCTCGCTAAAGACATGCTCACTGGCACCCACAAACGAGCTCACTACAGACAAGCTCACTAAAAACAAGCTCACTGATACTCACACAAGCTCACAAGACACACACACACTCACTACAGGCAAACATACTGACACAAACACATGCTCACTGCAGGCAAGCTCACTGACACAAACACACTGGTCACTACAGGCAAGCTTACTGACACACACACTGGTCACTACAAACAGACCCATTGACACACACTGGTCACTACAGTCAGACTCACTGAAACACACACGTCACTACACTAAACTCACTAGAAAGTACACACTGTTCACTACAGACACACAAGTCACTACAGACACGCTCACTGACACACAAGTCACTACAGACAAGCTAACTGACACATAAGTCCCCACAGACAAGCTAACTGACACACACAAACGCACATTCACGAAACATGAACATAAATAACATGTCCAACCGCAGGGCCTTTACTACCAATGGTAAATCACATGTAAAGTTCTCTTAACTGGACATTAAAAAGCTGAAGAAACTAAAATAACGTGCTTTACCTACAAACGCGAATTCCATCAGATCTGTCTTTTACATATTTAAAGGCAGTGCAGGAAAAGTCCTGCCCTGGGGTATATATGATTCAGATGCTGCTAGTAGGAAATCAGTTAATCAATTAATCAGGAATTCTGCAGAGGATACATTCTTCATAGTGCCAGGAAGAATTCTTCACAGTATAATGTGTCCAGGAAAACAGAATATTTGGTAAAACTAGTTTCTCAGTACTAAGGCATTACCACTGTTCCAGCCAGTCAATATATGTCAGTGAGCTAGGAAATGCTATCAGTGAGTCAGGAAATGCTATCAGTGAGCTGGGAAATGCTATCAGTAAGTCGGGAAATGCTATCAGTAAGTCGGGAAATGCTATCAGTGAGCTGGGAAATGCTATCAGTGAGTCGGGAAATGCTATCAATGAGCTAGGAAATGCTATCAGTGAGCTAGGAAATGCTATCAGTGAGTCAGGAAATGCTATCAGTGAGCTGGGAAATGCTATCAGTAAGTCGGGAAATGCTATCAGTGAGCTGGAAAATGCTATCAGTAAGTCGGGAAATGCTATCAGTGAGCTGGGGAATGCTATCAGTGAGTCAGGAAATGATATCAGTGAGCTAGGAAATGCTATCAGTGATTCAGGAAATGCTATCAGTGAGCTGGGAAATGCAATCAGTAAGTCGGGAAATACTATCAGTGAGCTGGGAAATGCAATCAGTAAGTCGGGAAATACTATCAGTGAGCTGGGAAATGCTATCAGTAAGTCGGGAAATGCTATCAGTGAGCTGGGAAATGCTATGAGTAAGTCGGGAAATGCTATCAGTGAGCTGGAAAATGCTATCAGTGACTCAGGAAATGCTATCGGTGAGTCAGGAATTGCTGTCAGTGAGCTGGGAAATGCTATCAGTGACTCAGTATTTCCCGACTCACTGATAGCATTTCCCAGCTCACTGATAGCATTTCCCGACTTACTGATAGCATTTCCCGACTATCTGTGTATTGCAATCTCCTCATTGTGCAATCCGATCACATACTGTGGGCATCCCACCAACCATGGTCAGAAAGTCATGGTTACAGCCCAGATTATACCCTTCTATTACTTCATACAATGGAACGACAATATTGATGAATTGCGAATCAGACAGGGCTGTGTGGATTTCTCCAGAAAGCAAAGCGCGGGTAACACAATGCACAATTTCACTCTCCATCTCACGCAGCCCCTCTCATCCTCCACATTGTTTTCCTACTGCCGCTTTTGTTTTCTGCTAGCTATTTAATTGTAATTAAACTCCTGCTGTCGATAAGGCAACGTGTGTAGAAGCAAAACAATATCACTTTGCAAGGCATGGTGTGATAAGTCCAAAAGAGGCATCTTTCATCCCAGCGCACAGCGACGCCACCGGCGTATCTCCTCACGGCCGCTGCACACTTCTCATTGCATTATCTCAGTGTGTGTGTTATTTAGGGAGAGGTTGCCAGCTGTGAGGGGGAAATTAGCAGACACGGGCAGCTGGGCTCATATCGAAAATCTCACTTGAACTCTCTGACTTCCAAAAGGGGCCAAAAACATCCTGTTTGCTCGGCAATATGCCGTGCATCGTTCTGGCGACAAACATGTTAACGTTTCAGGTGTTTATGCCAATAGGCAATTATTTTGGTATTAATTTGGGGTTCTCAGATGAAGTTAATCCGCTTGAAGTTGCTGTTTTGTGAAACATGCATAATGTATAACATTTTGGCATATTTGTTTGGTATCTATTTGCCTGTACTTGTTACATTGTGTCCTGGATCCTTCATGTTGTGTCATATTTGAGATTAAACACTATGGGGTTAATTCATGGCTGTTAATTGAAAATCGAAATTAGAAAATTTAGAATTTAGAAAAATGTTTTAAGGCCAGAGTAGCTGAACTGGAAGTGTAGCTGACTGAATTTTTCCAGTTTGGCTATTTTGGCCTTAACTTTTTACTTTTGTGAGCAGTGAAAAGCAGTTCAGGGAGTTGTAAAGTTGGATTTAAAAAAAACCCAAAAAACTGGATAAGCAGCTGGGTTAGAAAATATTTTATTTCTGCCATTTCAAATCTAGAAATAAGCAGGTATAACATGCTTTGACTCTTACCTGGGTCCCGCCAGGTGCCTGCGCTGCACACAGTCTCCTCAAGCAGATGCTCAATGATGCCAACATTCATCTGGCACCATAACTACTGCAGTGGGCTGTTTAGAGTACTTGGAGCGTTCCTTTAAGTATCTTTTAAAATAATTCTGGGAGTTGTATTGATAACGTCAATAAGGGAAACATTGCAAAAACGAACAAATAAATGAATATCTGCTAAAATAATAGATAAAATCTATTTTTTTTCTCTGTATTCTGTCCTTCAAGAGAAGAGAAACACAATCATGCAGAACAGCAAATCATTCTTTAAACCAGGTGGAGTTAATTCACTAGAATGAGAAATGTGGGATATTGACAAAGAAACTACGCATTTTTAGCCAAAATATCGAAGATGTAAAAGTAAATGGAATGGAGCATTTTTAGCTATTGTGGCCTAGAATTTGCTATTCGCTTATCAGTCCCAAGTGTCTTGGTTCAATGAATAAACCCAACACGTATACGTGCGCCAGAATCCTTAACTGGGTTTATTTATTAAAAAACATTTGGAAACACATTTAGGCAAAAATTAAAGAGTTGTTAAAGTTGGTTTCCACCTCGCTGTTACTCCTGCAAACCTGTGCGTCGGCAACAGACCCGTTCAGAAGGTTTTGATGCAGAAATATTCACAAGGGGTTTCACTAAAGTGAGAATGATTGTGAATTCAAAGTGAATTTAAGGCCAAGATAGCTGTACTGCAGGGATGGGCAAATGGTAGATGCCCAGCTTCTAAAACATCGGGGGAGATGTACGACAGACGGGAGAATCTACCCTTTGGCCCTCGTGCTAGAGGATGCATAAGCATTTTTGCACCAGGCAGGCCCTCTCTACATTAGTTTCACCACAGGTACATGTTGAAGAGCAGGTGTCATAAAACCTTGCTCTGATCCTGTTTTAGACATTTGAAGTCTGCATGATCTTTGGATAAATCATGTTTCCAAACAAAAAAGGACTTAAAGATGGCCGTCCAAAGGAGTGAGTATAGTATATTGTTTAGAAGAGCGATATTTACTAAAAAAAACAAAAAAAAAACACACATTACAAAATGATACACACAAAGGGGCTATAATGCACATAATAAACTTGCAATAATGAAAAAAAATGTAATTGTTTTCCTTTAAAGGAACACATAGTGTTAGGATTACAAACCTGTATTCCTGATGCTCGTTAGAGTGTCTAGTCCACAGTTAGATCAGAGAGCCCACCCCCCTCTACTGCAATAAAAATGGTAAAAAAAAAAAAAAAAATGTTTTACTTAATTTTTCTCCAGGGCAGAGAGTCCTTCAGTGCTGCTGCCTGCTCTCCCTCCTGCAACATTCCATAGAGGAGCAGTGGGGACTGACGTGAAAGCACTCGCATCCAATCAAATGCTTCTTAACCCCTTAAGGACCAAACTTCTGGAATAAAAGGGAATCATGACGTGTCAGACATGTCATGTGTCCTTAAGGGGTTAAAGGTTTGGGTGTCCTCTTCTATTCATTGTACAAAAAGTGCACATTTCAATAGAAATTGGCACATTCATTACCTTGTTACACCCCCTGACTGTCAATCAGACAGCCGGTCCTGTTACCTCCTGGTCGTTTAGCTCGGTGAACATAAACTCAAGAAGCAGCAAGGGTCCAGAGCACCTACCTTGCAGAGAGTTCTCATTGAGCTGCATTGGGATGTCTGTGATTGGACGGGCACAGAAAGTCTGGGCGGGGTTAGAAGGGGAGGGCTGCAGACAGGAGGACTGCCGATTATGCAAGCTGTTTTTAGATATATCTCAATGCATGCATAATTAAATGCATGCATGTTTTCATTGGGGGTACATATACTAAATAGGGATTTTTATTATTTTGGGTGAGAGACCTATTCTTCTGGTATAAAAAAAGTTATAATAATGTGTTGGCTTTGAAACATTTCTTACCACAGAGCAAGATAATTGCCGAGTTAATAATGTAGTGTGTGGGTTCTGTTGCACATATAATTCTGTGATAACAGATTGTGTTCTGTCGGTGGTAACGCTTACCCTTTGTGCCGTGTTATTGTAAAACAAACAAAAAGTTCAATGGCTTGTCATTGGAGAAGACACCTGGTAATAAATGACCAAATGCCACACCAGGAACGATATTCCAGAACTTGGACAACAGAGCAATTGTTTCGGCTGTTTGTTGTCAGACAGTTTGTATAACAGTTGGAAATATCACAAGTGACCCGACACTGCTCTCGTGGCTCTTATGCGGCTGAGAATACCCACGGCCCACTCAGCTGGTTATAGTGCAGTGGGGGACATTGCTCAATCAAGTATTGGTCCTTCTAAATCCGCATGTGTCTTGACATGACTGAGACAAACCAGAACTAAATATACAGCTCAATGCAAGTATACTATCCAAGGTAACTTCACAGCATTAGGCATGCTCGCTTCTTACCATTTACTGTCAGAGAGAGTTCTCTCTCTCCAGCACCCACACGTGGAACGACTGCCCGGCACACGTACTTCCCAGCATCCTCCTGGCGAACACTTTTTAACGTTAGAGTGTTCTCATTACTCAATACCTTTAAAAATAGAAAAACACAGGAACTTCAATACAAACTTTTCAGTCAAAAGATTTGATGTTTTAGGAAACATCCACAAACATGTACACGCCGACTGTATCAATGTTTCTAAAGGGATACTACAGGCTCTATAACTATTATATCCACCTGAAGTGGTTATAGTGCCTGGAGTCTGCCGGCTGCTGCGGACTCTCCTCTAGCTTTAAAATATTAAAAACTGTTTAACTCTGAATGGAAGTACATCACCAGGGCAATCCAAACACTATAACTACATTATGATATGAAGCAGTTACAGTACCGTCAGTGTCCTTTTAAATAAATAAAAATAATCACAAGCAAAACAAAACAAAATTTTATGTTAAAAAAACTATAGTAAACACAGGAGTAATGCTTATTTTGAGATATACGCCACCTCCTCTGCAACATTGAAAATGTGACATTAACGCTTGTGCGTTACCAGCGCCAGTTTTGTCCAACCTGGATGGAATTTAATTGGCTAAAAGCACTAGGCAATCAGCCAAGGTTGGATCAAATTACAGCAGGGAATCAATGGATATTTTTATAATTTTTTCACAGGAAATAAATATTTATATAAATGGATACCGTATGTACAATTACTGTTAAGCAGCCATTTGGGAAAAATATCCATGTTGCAAACTGCCAATATTAATTAAAACTTAACGATTTATATACTGATCAATAATTTAATTCATAATTTTTTTTTTAAAAACTGGCCTGTGTAAGGGAGGAACAACGCAATAAGGACCACCCCAGAAGTGCTTTGTCTACAACCAATTTCATCTTTAATAATTTTGCATTGCTGCTTTCTGTTCAAAAACTTACCACCCCAGAACCCCGCTTCATCCAGACAATGGTGAGCGAGGGGTTACCAGTCCACGCACAGTGAAATGTGGCATCTGAACCAAGGTCCACAAGAACAGATTCGGGTTCTACAGCCATCCGAGGTCCAACTGTAAGACGGGACACCGGACATACCTTGTATCATTTTTTTTATTTTCTTCATCAAAGGTTACAATATCCAACAAACTGAATATGGAATGCCTTTCCAGAATAAAATAAAGGTTAAAGAAAACCATAGCAACCTAATGTTAGAAAATGATGAAGTTATCGCAGACTGGTTTATAAAGTTATTACAGTTTAGTTTTGACATCATTACTTTACAACTACAAGGATATATACGTTCTGACTTTACTGAAATTTTATTTGGAATATGGGTGAAATGGATTCTGAATTAATCATTTACTAATTATATTTAATTTGGAGCAAACAAATGTCTCCTCTTAGATGACGATATCTTTGAGTTATTTGATTGTATCTATTTGCTACAGACTAAATAACATTTTATAAAGCTAGCGTCTTACAATACACATCGACGGTTCTGCTGATGTTGGTGCTTCCAAGAGCGTTGGTGACCTCACAGGAAACGGGCTCCGAGAAGAACGAATAATCAACTACAGTTTCGTAGCTTTCTTCTGTCACCTCTTTCAGGATGTGGCCTCCTTTAGCCCACCTAGAAACACAAAGAAGACATTGGATACAGGTTAATATTTCTTTGAACATTGTTAGGACTGTACCAAATGTTTCCTGTAAGCAGGCATGGTGGCAGGTGACACGGGCACAAGGCTATGTCACTTTTGGTTCATTCAAAGGCCTACAAGAAAACGTCACAACCTTCAGATTGTTACAGTTACCGGAGGCGGCCGAGCTTAGGTACTCATTAAAAATGTATAGTCTTTAAAAGATATATTGAACTATTTAAAAAAATATAACACATCTTTCCTTGTGGCTGTGCTCAGAAAAGTGGGGAGGAGGGAGGCACTGGAGTCTGTGCTCAGAACAAGGGGCATATTAGAGGCCATAGCTCTCAAGTGTCCTGATTTAGGAGGGACAGTCTCTATTTTGGGCCCAAATCCTTCTTTTCTGGGAGCTCCATATTGTTGGTGTGTCTGAGTGTATAACAGAGCTCCACAGCAATAATGCTCCCAGTAATGACTGAGTGTATTATCATTATTATTTTATTATTTATATAGCACCATCACATTCCATAGCGCTGTACAATGAGTGTATAACAGAGCTCCACAGCAATAATACTCCAAGTAATGTGTCTGAGTGTATAACAGAGCTCCACATCAATAATACTCCCAGTAATGTGTCTGAGTGTATAACAGAGCTCCACAGCAATAATACTCCCAGTAATGTGTCTGAGTGGATAACAGAGCTCCACAGTAATAATACTCCCAGTAATGTATTTAAGCTACAATAAATGTGTTTAGAGATCAGTCTGTGTAAATAAGGTACATTGTTCTTGTTATAACTTACATTTTTGTTCTATAAATTGTTATTAGTAAGTTACAGCCCTGCCCCTGGCCCCACCTCCACTAACACCTCTGAAATGATTATATAATAGAGGTTGTATACAGAACAAGAGTGACCACACTGGAAACATATCTTAGAAAGAGGAGGCACACACTGTAGGCTGTGCTCAGAAGAAGGGTGGGGGGACGGGGACTGGAGGCTGAGTTCAGAACAAGGAGGTTTCCCACTGGAGACTGAGCTCAAAACAAGTAGGGGGAGATCACACTGCTGTCTCTGCTGATAACAATGGTGTAAGATTTCGAATGTGCACTATAGTCACAAAGATAACTTTAGCTTAATGCAGACGTTTTGGTGTGCAGACCATGTCCCTGCAATCTCACTGCTCAGTTCTCTGCCATTTAGGAGTTAAATCACTTTGTTTACGCATTCCTAGTCACACCTCCCTGCATGTGACTTGCACAGCCTTCTTAAACACTTCCTGTAAAGAGTCATCTAGTGTTTACACTTCTTTTATTGCAAATTTAATTTAAAAAGGGTTATCTACTGCACAGTTAATAGCTTGCTAGACCCTGCAGGAGCTTCCTGTGTGCAATTAAAGTTCAAGTTACAGAGTAGTAGATAAATGAACCTTAAAGTAAGTTACATCTGATTGAAATTGAAACCTCTTTTATGCAGTCTGTGTCATAAACATAAACAAAACTAATTTAACTCCTAAATGGCAGAGAATTGAGCAATGCGACTGCAGGGGCATGATCTATACATCAAAACTGCTTCATCGAGCTAAAGTTGTTTTGGTGACTATAGTGTCCCTTTAACATTAAGGGGGATTAATTATCTGCAATGCTATGTCGATTTCATCATTTAAAACTAATGTATGACTTTATAGATCCTATACAGATAAAATAATCTGATCTAGAAAACAAGAAGAAGAAGACAGACTCCATCCTTACCATCGTGTTGTCCCTCAAGGAAAATAGCTGAGAATTCACAGCCATTTCACATTGTAAAAAATAAATGCAAAGCATTTAGCAAATAATGGGGACAATAGAATAATGGGCTGACGAGGAGACCCTGGTGACTGCTAGCTGCCAGTTCTGTCTTCTCCAAGACCCAAATGAAATCTAACGGTAAGAGCTGGGGCCCTGCTTTGCATTCTAATTACCGCTTCACATGACATCAGAAGACTTGTGGGACCAAATTAAAACCACTCAATAGATTTCTGAATAAAAGAACATGCTAATAATAACAGATGAAATAAAAATCCTTTTTGAACAGGCTACGTGATGGGACTCCGGTTTCACGTTAAAACTTCTTATTATTTTCCCAATTCTACGATGAACTGCCCGAAGCTCTGTAAGAGATAGTTGTTTTTTTTTTAAATGGCGGTGGTGATGGTGGAGGAGGAGGGGGGGGGGTATTCCAGGTTTTAACAGCTGTGCAATGGGCGATAAAAGAAAAGTGTGTAGGAGAAAACATCCCCCCAAAAACCTGACAAGGACCATTTCATCTGTGGATTTAGCACAATGGACTGCAATCGAGCGTTTCCATTAAGTGCATTGCATTATTTTACATTAGCTCAGAACATTGAGTCTTTAATGTATCAGCATTATAACGTTCATTAGCCGCACGGCTACTGGATGGAGCGCGGATGATACAGAGAAGGAAATGAATGCATGTTTAGATTAAGCTGTAATGATACGGATGGCTAGCTCCATCAAAAGCTGGGATCCTCAATGATTTGCATACAATAGACCTCAACGTCTCAAAGATGGTACGGTGATACTTCAGGAAATAATATAATAATTCAAATAATGAGCAATATTTAAATGCCAGGAGCCTGCTACTGATCAGGAAGTAAAGGGGTCATATGGAAATACAATGGCTGGTGTGTTTCTCTGGTTAGATCCAGTTACTAAATGCAGCCAAGGAAAAAGTACTGATTGGGGGGAAAAAAAATCGTAGTTTCAGGCTAAATTTAGTTTTCATTTACTATAATTATTGTTTAGTGAATAATCCCCTTGTCCTTTTTTGCCCAGTTGACAGGATTGACGCCATTACACAGATCCATCTCTTAAAGTTGGTATTTTTACGATAAATAGAAAGATGGCCTGTGTGCTAACCCTACTCCGCCGTCCAGCTAATTAATTAGGAAGGTTCATATTGTTTGAGAAATCTTTTTACTGCTCCACTGTTGTGGAAACCAATCTTTTATTACTGGCTGCAATTAAATAATTTGCCTCTTGCTATTCCGAGCCCGTCTTCAAAGGATAAAACCCTTCTAAAACGAATATTAAACGTGTTATCGCTTTGACCTCCAGGGTCATTAATATACCGGGTCAGCCATTTTATCAGCGTTAAAACATCTGTGAATTCTGCCTTATAACTCTTATGAGCAATCAAACAATAAAAATAACCGTGCATGATAAAGTATCCTAATAACACCACGTGCACAATTACTTGCAGGAGTAACAGAATACCTGTCTTGCCTGCAGCGTTCTCTCATTTATTACAGCGCTTCTTGCGATCGGAGCAGGTGCAACAAACACATTCACATTTCACTGCATCTAATAAATGTCACAATCGCTCATATGACCAGAAATTACCAACACAACCAATGGCTGTTCTCCTAGCGAGGAAATCGAGGGAGCTTTCAGATCGGCTGTTTTGGCCTATAATTGCAACTGGGTATTCATCGCCATGATAACTCACTGTTTAGTGAATTGAGCCTTAATGCTGTTCGGAACGGCCCTTGTTTTACAGTTAATATGCTTTAGAGCAATGGTACCCAACCATTGCACACCACAGGACCACATTCCCAAATCACATTTGAGTTGCGGACCTGCACTCCGCATTTAACAGCTCAGTGACTCAATTTAAATCTCTAAATGCTGACCAATGAAGGAATAGGCCTGTATTCAATAATACAAGATGTTAATCACCGCAACATAACAAAGAAAATGTATGGATGTACAAATAAAAACTAAAAAGAAATTCATACAATTTCTTAATCTCAGTTAAATGACAAATATATTCAATGGGAGCCTTGTGATTGCTTTTAGCTCACCAGTTTTTTAATATTATGCCTTCAAAGAATTTAAAGATAATCTCAATGCTGGTTCCACTTCCAAACGGTTTCTCTGTATTGTTTTAATATCACTAAGGGCAGAACATGCAGTTTCACACATGTATGTTGAGTAAAATCTAAAGTGATTTTTCACTTATTGATGGATATATTCACAAATTTAATTCCAAAAACGAAACATATTCTTGCAGTTCCTTTTCTTTGCCTTTAGATCCAGAGATAGTTCAATGAGTTGTTCTTCTTGTGAAAGGGATAGGTTGTGATTTTCCCAGGGTTAAAATGGATCAAATACCCACAAATTTCCAGATCTAACATCAGAGTTCTCTGGAAAAGATCCTTCAAAATGCGTTTGAAGAACTTTGATGCAAAGCTTTACACATGAAAATATTTGTGTGTTTAAATCTTCTGTGTCAGAAATGAAGTCTGAAAATAAAGATGAATATATCAAAACCGTTGTCTTGTGTTCATTTCCTCCATAGTTTTTTAGTTTTCGTTTGAAGGATTCAATTTTATTTTCCGAGTCAAAAACTGTTTTGGAAGGGCCCTGAAGACTAAGATTGAGTTCATCAATAAACTATAAAATATCAGACAGAAAGGCCAGCATTTCCAACCATTGAGGATCTCGAGAATTATCAGTCAAATCCCATGTACTAATAAGAAATATAGATACTTCTTCTCTGAGCTCATGAAGTCTACTCAAAACTCATCCTCGTGAAAGCCAGCAAACCTCTGTGTACAGCAACAGCTTTCTGTGAAATGATCCCATTTCCTCACATAGAATTGAAAATAATCTTGAATTAAGGGCATGGCATTCAATAAAGTTTACAATGTCATGAAGTTCTAAACTCATTACTCATCCGTTATGAAGCTAGCATTTCCCTATGAATAATACAATTGGTTATTTTGAAATCGTCACCTTCTTTGCTAAGTTGCAAGCTCACATTTCCATCCTATCATTGCAGCTGCACCATCAGTGCACAAACCAACACAATTTGCTCAAGTCAAGTTATTGTTTTGTATTTATCCATCTAACGTTTTAAAGATTTTAAAAGCCTGAAGGGAATGATTCTACTCACCAGAAAAAATACAATAAGCTGTAGTTGTTCTGGTGCCTATAGTGTCCCTTTAACATAAACTAGTAATATAGCTTTGCTGTTTACATCAGTGGGCTCATCTGTTTGGAGGTAAAACCACTAAGATTGGGGCACTTTTTATATTAATTGACTTTCTATATCTGAAGCCATGACCTCCCAGTCGGGAGCAGAGCTGCCATTATACATTTTGGGGCCCCTAACACTGCTCAAGGTCTGGGCCCTTGGCATACACCGCCGAGTTTGCCCACAGTCCCCGCCCCCCGAATCTGACCACAAATATGAAATGTGTGTGTGTGTGTAGAGTGGATGCAGAGTGTGTGCAGAGAATAGAGTGTTTTTGTGTAGTGGATGCAGAGTGTGTGTGTGTGTGCAGAGAATACAGTGTTTTTGTGTAGTGGATGCAATGTATGTGTGTGTGTGTAGAGTGGATGCAGAGTGTGTGTGTGTAGAGTGGATGCAGAGTGTGTGTGAGGGATCAATGCTCCCTCGCTGCGCCGAATCCGCTGATAGCTTGAATTAATAGAGGAGTGTGGGGTCCGAACCCCCCAGGAGCGCCAGGTCCATGACAACCATCATGGTTGTCACCCCCTAATGGTGGGCCTGGTTGGGAGCAATGGATAAAGAAGTCCCTTTCTTCATTTTGGGGTGCTGCCAGTCAGCTCTCTAAGTCTATGCCGCCTGATGATTGCACTGGCCCTGAAAAGTTTTGCGAACCGCATTGGACCATCTAAAGAGCCTTATGTGTCTCGCAAGCCGCAGTTCGGGCATGTCTGTACTTTAGAATACCTTTAACTCAAAAAATAAGGTTATGATTAAATTAGTCTAACAGTATGAATGCCCAAACAGATATATACATTTTGTATTTATTGTAGCAATAGTTAAGGTAACAAAATAGAAATGTAGCACACATACGCTTTTATAAATCAATGTATCAAGAACATTAGCAATATTGGACTAGATGGGTTAGTGTGATCATCTCCAGGATACAATCATTGATTGGTTAGATCCATGGGAAGTTGAAATAAACAATGTTTGGGTTTCATATACATTTGAACCCCCTTGAAACTCAATCAGCTTAGTTCTTTAACCTCACACCTCCAAAATAAACAAATGTCCTAATAGCTTCCTCTCACACTGCATATGATATATGACATAACTGACCCTATAACAAAAAGGTCCTAAATGGCACGGACTCTAATTAGCTTTGTTAGGTATATCATTTGTGCCACTTCCTTGCCTCCTATCTTTTACCCTATAACAGTTTACCTGCTTCCCTCAAAACACCCATGTTTTAAGAAAGTGCCCTATTTTAGCCCAAGGTGAAGGAGACTAAACCGAAACGTGTCGAGCAGCTTATTTATTTTATTTACACAATCACTCTTGGGCACTTTGTTGTGAGGGTGTTGTTAGGGAAGCGGGTAGACCAGTGATTCTAAAACTTTTTAGGTTCAAGGTGCCCTTAATATTTCAATATATTTCCAAGGCACCCCAAGTCAAAATAATTTTCTAGGTTTTATATATGTACAGTGCTGCGGCATATACTTGGGAGTGGCACGGGTAGATTATTTAAAGAAACAATCCAGGCACAATAACCACCACATTATGTTGTAGTGGTTATGGTGCCAGTAGTGCCGTAGTGCCCTCCCAGGGTAAGTAGTCAAACTGTTTAAGAACAGTTTGACAAGTTACCTGGGGTCTGCCGGGATATGGCCTGTAGTGTGTGTGTGTGTGTGAGGTGTGCAATATGTGTGTGTGAGGGGTGCTGTGTGCACGTGTGTGTGTAAGAGATGCAGTGTGTGTACAGGGTTGCATTGTGTTTGTTAAGGATGTAGTTTGTGTGTGTGTGTGTGTCTGAACGGTGCAGTGTGTGTATGTGGGGCAGTTTGTGCATGAGGGGTACAGTGTGTGTGTTGGGGCAGAGGTTGTGTGAGGGGTACAGTGTGTGTATGGAGGAGCAGTGTGTATGTATGGGGGTGCAGTGTGTGTGTGTGAGGGATACAGTGTGTGTGTGAATGGGGGCAGTGTGTATGGCGGCAATGTGTATGGGGGCAGTGTGTGTATGGGGTAGTGTGTGTATGGGGGGTAAGTTTATGTATAAGGGTAGTCTGTGTATGGGGGGTAAGTGTGTGTATGGGGGCCGTGTGTGTTTGGAGTGGCAGTGTGTGTAGTATGGGGGGGCAGAGTGTGTGTGTGGGGGCAGTGTGTGTATGAGGGGTAGTGTGTATGTGTGTGTATGGGCGTGCAGTGTGTGTTTGGGGGGTAATTGTGTGTATGGGGGGCAGTGTGTGTATGGGGGGACAGTGTGTTTGTGTGTGTATGGGGAGTAGTGTGTGCATGGGGGGCAGTGTGTGTGTATGGGGGGCAGTTTGTGTATGGGGGCCGTGTATGTAGGAGGTAGTGTGTAAGGGGGTAGTTGTGTGTATGGGGGGCAGTGTGTGCGGGGGGGCAGTGTGTGCATGGGGGCAGTGTGTATGTATGTGCATGGGGGTAATTGTGTGTATGGGGGGCAGTGTGTATGGGGGTCAGTGTGTGTGTATGGGGGCAGTGTGTGTGTATGGGGGCAGTGTGTGTATGCGGGGGTAAGTGTGTGTATGGGGGGCAATTTGTGTATGGGGCCGTGTATGTAGGAGGGGTAGTGTGTAAGGAGAGTAATTGTGTGTATGGGGGCAGTGTGTGTAAGGGGGTAATTGTGTGTATGGGGGGCAGTGTGTGCGGGGGGGCAGTGTGTGCATGGGGGCAGTGTGTATGTATGTGCATGGGGGTAATTGTGTGTATGGGGGGCAGTGTGTATGGGGGTCAGTGTGTGTGTATGGGGGCAGTGTGTGTGTATTGAGCAGTGTGTGTATGGGGGGGTAAGTGTGTGTATGGGGGGCAATTTGTGTATGGGGCCGTGTATGTAGGAGGGGTAGTGTGTAAGGAGAGTAATTGTGTGTATGGGAGCAGTGTGTGCATGGGGGGCAGTGTGTATGTGTGTGCATGGGGGGTAATTGTGTGTATGAGGGGCAGTGTGTATGGGGGGCAGTGTGTATGGGGGTCGGTGTGTGTGTATGGGGGCAGTGTGTGTGTATTGGGCAGTGTGTGTATGGGGGTATGTGTGTGTATGGGAGCAGTGTGTGTGTATGGGGGGCAGTGTGTATGAATGGGGGGCAGTGTGTGTATGGGGGGCAGTGTGTGTGTATTGGGGAGCTATTGTGTGATGTGGGGTCTGTGGGGGTAGGAGAACAAATGAATATATATATATATATTGAATACAAAAATATGTCCCTCCTCTCTGCTTAACTTTGGCTGGGAGGGTGGACAGTTCCTGCAAGCCCTGGGGGTCCTAGTGGTGACAGGAGCCTCAGGAGCTGCTAGAGTTCACTCTTGCGAGATTCAGAGCATTGCCGTGGTTACTGTAACGCTCCGAGCTCGCAAGAGGAGAACACGGCGGAGTTGCAGGTTAGAGCTCCCCCGGGTCCTCTCTCTCTCCCTCCCTCCCTCCCTGCGGCTGTCAGCAATGTGCTAACGGGCCGGAGTGGGAGATCTCTGAAAATAACTTGTGGCTCCCCACAGTTTGGGAACCGCTGGGGTAGACTGTTGATGTCAATCTAATTGAACATCAGTGGGAGGTTCTGGAACAACAAATCTGATCCCCTTGCAACTTTCAGGACTTAAATTGACACTATAGGCACCAAAACAACTTCAGCTTAATGAAGCAGTATTTTGTGTATAGATCATATCTCTGCAGTCTCATTGCTCAATTCTCTGTCATAGGAGTTAAATTAGTTTTGTTTATGTTTATGCAGCCCTAGCCACACCTACCCTGGTGTTGACTGACACAGCCTGTATTTAAAAAAAATGGTTTAATTTTAATTTATATAACTTATTTTAAAAGTTTGTATTTCCTGCTCTGCAAATTGAACTTTAACCACACACAATAGGCTCCTGAAGGGTCTAGAAGGCTATTAACAGAGCAAGATATATGAAATTCTAAATTAAACAAAGTTAAGGAAGTGTAACCATTAAATGACTCTATACAGGAAGTGTTAAGGAAGGCTGTGTAAGTCACATGCAGGAAGGTGTGACTAGGGTTGTATAAACAAAGTTATTTTACTCCTAAATGGCAGATAATTAAGCAGTGAGACTGCAGTGGCATAATCTATACACCAAAACTGCTGCATTGAACTAAAGTTGTTTAGGTGTTTATAGTGTCCCACAGGACACGTTCCGAGGTTGACGCATCAGAGCTGTTTTGGGTATATACACGATATTGTGCAGGCGGTTTTAATGTTGTGGCTGACACTGATCAGGGTCATTGTCACTGATTAAAGGGTTATAAAGTTACACTTCAGCTATGATGACTCTAGTGTCCCTATATATAATTCATCTTTCTTGATACATACTGTAAGTTTCTCATTACAATAAACGTGTACACATTTGAAGGTTTTACTCTTGAGTTTTTTTTCTGTACATACTTAAAGAAATAACATCTTTGAAAGCTTTCTATTATTGATATTTCTGCCATCGGGGGGTGTTTTGACATGTTTGCACACAAAATGCACTTTCCGTGTTCGAAGATCAATAAGATCAGGCCAGGATTTTCTGCCTAAACCTGTCCTTTGATTCAAGCTTCATTATTCTGGTTTCCATGACAACAACATTAAACGGGTTTGGCTAAATAACCTGATCACTGGAGAGGGTTTATAAAGAGGGCACGGGCCTCTGAAATCAGTCGCTGTGCAGCTTAATGGAGAATCGGCGTGCGCCATGCATTGAAAACAGGATGCTGCGAGGCAAAAAAAAAACCTGTATTGGAAGTTACAGAAAGAATTCCTTAATAGTAGGTGGAAGAATAATGTTTCTGGAACTGGAAAAAAAGAATCTTTTCAAGTTTAGTAATGTGTTCTATGTATTATAGAAATACTCGATTTAATAAGCTTTCCATGTGATCAGTGGCGTACACACAACCCATGGGGCCCCGGTGCGAAAACTGATCCGTGGCCCCCCCCCCCGTGCGCGCGCTTACTCTGCGCGGGCTGGGGCCGCAACACATGGCGGCGGGCACCTGGTCGCAGGGCTGCGACCCCTGCGACCACGGTATGTACGCCAGTGCATGCATAAACACATACACTTAAAGGACCACTACAGACACCCAGATCACACCAGCTCAATGAAGTGGTCTGGGTGCCAGGTCTCTCTAGTTTTAACCCTGTAGCTGAAAACATAGCAGTTTCAGAGAAACTGCTATGTTTCACTGAGGGTTAATCCAGCCTCTAGAGGCTGTCTCATTGACAGCCGCTAGAGGATTTTCTGCGATTCTTACTGTGAAAATCACAGTGAGAAGACGCTGAACGTCCATAGGAAAGCATTGAGTAATGCTTTCCTATGGGCGGTTTGAATGCGCGCGTGGCTCTTGCCACGAATGCGCATTCGGAGCTGAGAGGCGGATCGGGACGGAGAGATCCCCAGCGCCAAGGGAGCCCGGCGCTGGAGAAAGGTAAGTGCTTAAGACACACACATTAACTGACAGACACACACTCAGTGACAAACATACATACACACTTACTAACAGAAGCACACAGACACACACTCTACCACTAACACGCACACTCTAACACACACACTCTAATACTAACACACACACTCTAACACACACACACACACACACACTCACTAACATACACTCACACTAAAACACACACACACACACTCACTAACATACACTCACACACACTCACTAACATACACTCACTAACACACACTCACACACTCACTAACATACACTCACACTAAGATACACTCACACTAACACACACTCACTAACATACACTAACACACTCACACACTAACACACACTCACTAACATACACTCACTAACACACACTCACTAACACACACTCACTAACACACACTCACTAACACACACTCACTAACATACACTCACTAACATACACTCACACACACACACACACACTAACACACACTAACACACTCACACACACACACACTAACACACACTCACTAACATACACTCACACTAACATACTCACTAACATACACTCACACACACACACGTTTATTTATTTTTTGTTTTTTTATTTAATCCCCCCAGCCTCCTTACCTGTGGGAGAGCTGAGGGGATTGCCTGGGGTCCAGTGGTGTCACCCGGCTGGCTGGTCCTGCGGGCGCGCGAGGGAGCACTCTCCCCTGGGTGCTCCCTCCCTCTTCAGCTCCCTTGCGCGCCGCGTACTGATACCGGAGCCGGAAGATGACGTCATCTTCCGGCTCCGGTTTCAGTGCGGCGCGCGAGGGAGCTGAAGAGGGAGGGAGCACCCAGGGGAGAGTGCTCCCTCGCGCGCCCGCAGGACCAGCCAGCCGGGTGACAGCAGGGCCAGCCTCTGGGGGCCCTGAGGTGGCCGGCTCTTGGGCCCCCAGGAGAAGAGGCTGGCCCTGTGGGTACATACCTGGGTCGCAGGGCGGCCGGGCCCCCTGGTGGGCCGGGCCCGGTCGCAGCCGCGACCCCTGCGACCCCGGTATGTACGCCACTGCATGTGATTCAACTCTGTTAGAATAACTTCCCAAGCGATAGGTCTACTGATGTTACCATTAAAGTCTATGGGAAGTTTTGCAGATAAATAATTTGGAATGTTTATATAACAGTATTGGATCATTTGGAAAGCTCATTAAATCGAGGCCATAGCTCTCTACATAGATACCTTGTTGTTTTTAGGTGAAGTGCTTCGGGCACACTCTCAGAGTATGGTTCTGATCTTGAGCTATATCCTCTCAGTTTTACAAACCTCTAAGCTCCAAACACGAATATCATTAAATTGGATGATAATAAGTTAGACCCCAGGACGTACTTAGAACTCATGGAATGCTACGTGTATCTTTCAGATTGGGATTATCACCTTCTTTTGGATGAAAAGCAGAAAAAGATGTGTGAACATATGAAATTAATAGATTGTAACAATACATTACTGTATATTACATCCATTACCGAAGGACCTACACTTACAGGGCAGTGAATTCTATACGTGTCTTATCAATTCTATGTGTGGCTTAGCAATGCTATACATAGCTTATCAATTCTATACACGACTTATCAATTCTATACCTGACTTATCAATTCTATACGTGGCTTATCAATTCTATACATGGCTTATCAATTCTATGCATGGCTTATCAATGCTATACATGGCTTACAAATTCTATACATGGCTTACAAATTCTATACTTAGCTTACAAATTCTATACATAGCTTACAAATTCTACACGTGGCTTATCAATTCTATACGTGGCTTATCAATGCTATACATAGCTTACAAATTCTATACATAGCTTACAAATTCTATACGTGGCTTATCAATTCTATGCATGGCTTACAAATTCTATACATGGCTTACAAACGCTATACATGTGTTATTAGTTCTTTATGTGATTTATCAATTTTATAAGTGTCTTATCAAGATGAGCCCATTTACTGTAAAAAGATTAAGCTGATCTGGCATGAACGCTGCTTTACTTCCTGTATTTACTGTATTAGTGAAATAGTGCGACAGTTTTGCTGATATTTATTTTAAAACATCACATTCAAATGAATCAACAAACATGTTATTGTTTTTTGTTTCTTTGTGATCTGCAAGATTTGCAAATAAAGATATGCTTTCTAAAAGAAAATTCTGCATCGGTGGAACCCACTGGGGGCTGTGATTTTAAACGAGCTCTGTGCGTTTTAAGTGGAGAGATTGGCGAGGATTACATGACGATTCATTAGCAGCTCTAAGTGTCAGGTGAATGAAAGCCTTTTGCATTATTTTGAGAGCATTTTACGCCTCCGTAAAAAAATAAGAGTGTGGTGCTGGAACTGAAATGCGTAATTCATCACGCCAAATGTGCTTTCAATAAAGAGGCACATCATCTGGATGTTTACTGGGGGGGGGGGGGGAGAGAATTAACCTTCTAATCGCCAGAGGCCCAAGCCATGAATTGCATTATTTAAACAGAATTATTCTAGTGGAATGGTTCATGTGAGTCAATAAGCTGAGATATTAATGAAAACACACAGAAACAAGGTATTTTTACATAATTTGTTTAATTGCTCGCTGACGAGCCAATGATGTATATTAGCCGTGCTGAACTGGTCACTTCGGTAATAACTTGCGTGTTAGTTGCTGAATTCATGCTGCCCAACAACTCACCTAATCGCCGCAAATAAACTGTTTGAAAATCAATAAAATGAATTTGCAGAACGTCTGCCCGCTCTCGGTACATGCTAATCTGCCCTACGCTCCCTGTAAGGCGGAAAAAAAGGCATTTGGTAAAGTCTTCAGTAGAGGTAAGTACACGGGTCACTGCACAAGGTCTCTTCCTGTTTATTCCAACACAAGGTTTAACAGCCAAAAAACAAACAAGAGTCCTGCGCATCCAGTATAGGTGTGCACATCCAGGTGGTACCACAATTTATTTGAGGACAAAGTTTAAGCAGCAAACGTTTTGGGCAGCAGCCCTTTTTCATTTCTAATGTCCACAAGGTTCAGTAATTTCAATACTGTAACCCTCTATGTAACCTTCTCCCTTTGACTCCAGTGACAAAACGTTATCTGTGAACGAGACCCAATGCTTTCCAAACTGTAAAATACACGTGTTGGAGAAATCCACGCGATGGAAAGGTACAAATGACACAAACACATCTATAAATCCTTATTTACACAATGCCTACAAAACACAGGATGTCTTTCTAAGGTAATGTGATTTGTTTGTCAAGACTTTCTCTGTGTCGGCAACCGATCCCCATCAAAGAGACAGCTTGAGATATGCCGAGGTACATTGTCTCTGTGAATTATTAATTAGTTCCCAGCAGCAGAGCCGGTACATACAGCAGACGGGTCGTTTCTCAGTTATAACGATCTCTCAATAAACTGAAGGCCTAATCCAAACTTGGAGTTCGAGAACTGGCATTGGGGCCCCCCGTGTCTGAATGTATTAATTCAAAGAATTAAAATACCCGGCCGGTTTAAAGATATTTCATTCCAACAAGAAGATAACTTTGAGTGATTGCTCCTGTAGGTTTCAATGCACTAATTAACCGCACTGTTTACAGTGTGCAGCACCTACATTCAGCGTCTCCGCGCATTACATGGAGACGCTGAACGCTACCCATAGAGATGCATTGATTCAATACATCTTAAGATTGACGATCTCAGCCATGGAGGCAGGGCCAGCTGCGGTGAGAGAGGCGCAGCTTGGAGAAAAAGTGAGAATATTCACCTTTTCAGGGTGATCGGAGTAGGGCACACCAGCCCACACCAGCACTATAGTGTCAGGAATACATACTTGCAAAGACATAACATACAGGGATACAATTTCTAATTAGTGGGGTAATAGCTGCTTGATCCAAGGAGACATCTTACTATTTTGGGGTCAAGAAGGAATTTTTTCTTGGTGTGTTGCAAAATTGGAAGCGCTTCAGACTGGGTTTTTTGCCTTCTTTTGGATCAACAGCAAAAAACATATGTGAGGAAGGCTGAACTTGATGGATGCAATTCTCTTTTCAGCCTATGTAACTATGTAACTATGTAACTATGTAATACATTACGACACTATAGTGTTCCTTTCATTTCTCTGCAGATTTTTTATGCATTATTTACCTTGGGTGTCAGCCAAGCCTGGATGGTCCCTTTAATCTGTGTGTGGGAACATGATATCTTGCTCTTAATAGACGACATTAGCAAAGTGCGCAGTCCCAGAATGGCCGATTTATAACGCAAGGCGCATGCACACTTAATCTGTCAATAATGATTTTTTTAAATGTAATGGAACACATTCTGGAGGAAAAGCCCTACGGTGTAATTCTATATATACACACACATTTATATTCAGAATTACCCAGGCTTTTCTTACAGCTGTGACTGCTATTCTTGTTTTATCTTTCCTTCGGAGCAACATACACAGCCACTATATAAAGTGTCTCTCTGAAACAATCACCTAAAACTAATCAAGGTAGGTATCCACCAGGCTAATTGACTTGCTAAATCGAATGGAAAAAGGATTTTTTATTCATCAAACAGTCAATTATAAACAATACGGATCCCAACGGAGGCTCCATATGTGATGTAAGCAGGATTAATTACAGGGCCTGCAGATCTTATTAAATACGGGACTAAACCAGGTCCCATATGTCTTATTGCATTCTAGGTTGGCAATAGAGGGAGTTATTGAGAGAGTGTCCCAGTTGGTAAACACGCCAATTGTAAGCATTTCATTCATCTGGTGACCCTGACATTAGCCGGCACGCTGTAAATCCGGAGCTGGTTCAAGGTGCCGGCAGTTAGAGGCAGAAGCTGCTAGATCCCCATTTACCCTCAATGACGGATCTACTGACTATAGTGAGAGTGTAGAAACAGCTCTAATTCCAGAAACACACAGCCTTATTTACTATAATGAGAATTCATATTGAAGGCCAAAGTAGACGAACTGGGAGCATAGCTGACGAATAGCACGTCTTTTTTCACCTTAAATTCTCACTTTAGAATAACCCTGATAATCTATATTTACAGATCATCCTATAGATACACCAAGGACCAGAAACTGGTCAGATTTCACACGATACCTCTTTTTATTCCAAAAAAAGTAAAATACTGCTCTTAACATAGAATGGAAAACAGAAAGACAAATACACTGTTATCATTGTAGGTACTCTATTCACACATCTGTCTGTCTATTTGTCTGCCCTGTCTGTCTGTCTATCCTATCGGTCTGTCTGTCTACCTGTCTGTCTGTCTGTCTGTCTGCTTGCC
Source organism: Pelobates fuscus (assembly GCF_036172605.1). Lineage (NCBI taxonomy): Eukaryota > Metazoa > Chordata > Amphibia > Anura > Pelobatidae > Pelobates > Pelobates fuscus. The sequence continues at coordinate 132,260,590 of NC_086327.1, forward strand.
TGTCTGTCTGTCCATCCATCCATCCACCTAGTTTCTTTAAACTATAATAGGGAAAATATTCCTAAAAACCTTTCATTTACCTGTAAGATATTCCCCAAGGGGTTCCCTTTCTTTCACGGCAGGGATTTCTGGAGTTTTTTTTAATAAAAGAAGTTTAGTCCCAGCAATCTACATATATCTGTTAGAATGTGCGAAGAAAGAAGATGTGAGATATACTGATTCTTAATGGGCGACAGCCAGCTGCCTGGGGATACCGTGGTTATGGTATATTAATGAAGCAATTAATGATATTCTCTGTCTAATTAATATTGTGCAGAGTAAGAGCTGATACATAAATATTTATGTGTATATATAATATTTATAATAGGTATTGAAAATATAAACATACACTTGTAAAAAAACACACACACACATTATATTTATATCTATATACACAGTGTTTTCCTCTGTACATAAACAAGTCTTTCTTTTTGGTTAGATGTCTCTTGATCCTGAGCGGATATGAGTTTTTGCTAACAATAAAAGTCATTACTTTTACAAAACACTTTCATTTCACTATTGATTGTTTTATTTAATTTTACTTTGATTTTGTGAGTTTGAAACATTAGACTGGAAAGTGAACGAAAACATCCGTTGGCTAACTGTTAATAAAAAACGACTGATGTAATGTGCGGTCCTCTTGCACCAATGGCCGTGATTGTCTTGATGGAGACAGCGAGGTGATGTGCGTAGCGCCCCCTAGAGTCAGCTGAAGAACCTGCCAGTACCGTACTGACAGTAAATTTAGGTTGAAATCAGACATGAACACATTAAACACTGGCACCTTCTACAGTGCGAGTGCTGAACTGCAGCTCTTGGAATACAACTCCCATTACTCTCTGATATTGCCAAGTCAAGTTGTTGTTGTCCTACAACACGGGCACACTATAACTACCCCAAGATGGTATAACACAGTCACAGATCCAGCATCTTAGCTTTAATTAATCCATGGTTTAGGTGTGAGTGCAGGGTGTGTATAGCAAACTTTTAATTAATAAAATGAAAAACCTGACCCTCTTACTTCGGTAATGAGAGTTTATGACTCCATGATAACAAGTGATATAATAGCTGGCTGTAAGTGATAATGGCTACTTAGTATTCACTCATCAATATTGTCTATTGTTTCCTAATGAGGAAAATAATATAATTTCAGGTCGTTTTAACATTTCTCCATTTTTATGCTAAGTTTTATATAAAATTGTGGCACTGGGGAAATTCGGACTCTAAATTTTTTTGGGAGTTTAATCTCCCAGAACAATTTATCGCACAGCTATCATAGACCAAGAAACAAAATAAAATAGGGGGGACCTCGTGGAGAGAAGTGTATTTTCCTATTACTATCATCAGAGAAAAATACATTTATTAAAACATTTAACTGAGGCCTGGACCTTTTCACATAGGTTTCCATTCTCTCTGCTCTGCTGGCCACACAGCGGTCGTTGCCCACATTAATTGTACAATGATTATAAATTGCTGCGCTAAATGGGAGAATATCCAGTAATCAAGGCCCTTCTGCAGGTTAAGTAGGAGAGCAATGAGTAGAAATTGTGTGTACAGCAGCTTGGGCGAAAACCACAAGTGAAATAAATATTAACAAGACAAGCAAAAAGTGCTCAATGCTGACCTTCGCTGTGTTTGTAGATTCATTTAATTAGGGAGCGACGTACCCAGACTATTGGCCTGGGGTCCACTTTCAGACCACAGAACAAGCTTACTTTAAAGAGACACGCCAGACGTCTAAGGTACAAAATGCATCTTCAAGCACAAACTATCCTGACTGTGTGTTCAAAATGCAGAACCTCACTGCCCTGTACAGACACCCTCCAAACGGGCGCACACCCACCTTTGTAGATACATTGACTCCATACTGCGAAAGGAATAGGGTCTAGGCTAAGGGTAATAATAGGGATTGTAAGTAAAATAATAACTAATAACTAGACTTGGAAGGGAAAGTGCAATTTAGTAAATAGTAACAATTCATCTAATAATGCAACAATCAGCAGTCTTAGAACACAGCCACCATTAATACAACGGTAGAGGAGGTGATAGGACATTGAAATTGGCAAGACAAGAAATGAATCAGATTTAATCTCTTAAATCGCTTGAAACAAGAGGGGTTAATGCTGAGAGGGAACATTTTAATTTTCTAAGATTTATTATTTTACTGTTTTAGGTGACACTGTTACTATAAGGTAATGTTTATGTTCCTGATCTTAGGATGATGCTTAGTTATAGAGGGTTATTCAATAAAGTGAAAATTTAAAGTAAAGTTCTTGTTTAAGCCCAAAGCAAGCGAGGTGGAACAGTTTAGCTATTTTTACCTTAAATTAAAAATTCACTTTGGATTTTCACTTTGTTGAATAACCCTGATAGGGTCTTAAAATCTATATATAGGCAAATCCTAAGTTAATGGTGGGCAGCATATCAGCTTGTTCTACTATACTACTGATTTTAGCATGGTAATGTTTTTTTGGTAAATATTTTATATCACATTTGGGTAGGCCATTGTTTTAAATTTGGTCTGTTCAGCTGAGTTTTTTCTTAAAGCCACTTTTTTTTATATAAATAAATGTGCGGCGTATTTATTAAGTATGCAGTTTGTTTTATCCTTCTATCCTGATGTTTGTATTCATGTCTTGAATGTCTTGAATGTTTGAACTTAAGTGCAAAATGTGGGTTCCTTTTTCGGTAGAAGCCATATGTGAGCTGCATATAGATTTTTAATACTGCCTCTTTAAGCACTGGTTACTAAGCTTTAAATATACTAATATAACCGGACTTTACATAGGACACGAGGCCATGCGTTTAGAATGGAAGAAAGAAGATTTCGTCTAAGGCAAAGGAAAGGTTTTTTTTTACAGTAAGAACAATAAGGATGTGGAATTATCTGCCTGAAGAAGTGGTTTTATCAGAGTCCATACAGAAGTTCAAACAGCTACTAGATGCATACTTGCAAAAACAGAATATTCAAGGATTTAATCTTTCAATGTAGGGTAATAACTGCTTGATCCAAGGATAAATCTGACTGCCATTCTGGGGTCAAGAAGGAATTTTTTTCCTAGCTTGTTGCAAAATCGGAAGTGCTTCAAACTGGGTGTTTTGCTTTCTTTTGGATCAACAGCAAAAAACAAAAGTGAGGAAGGCTGGACTTGATGGACGCAAGTCTCTTTTCAGCTATGTAACTATGTAACTATGTAGCACCGTGGTATCATCTTTACAAAGGCCTCACACAGGCGAAATGCGTTGACAATGGCTGCATTGTTTAGCGCGCAGGTCTATAATATTATTGCAGTGCTCCAGCTGGTGTCTCTCCAGGAGTCACTTGGCCGGCACCCAGTGGGGAGTGGACCAACAGTGTTAACAGTAAAACCTTTAAGGAGATCTACTCATATATATGTGATTTTAAACAAGTGATTACATTTTAAAACTGCTGATGGTAAGCAACATAATACATTGTTATGATTCATTTATTGATTCATTTTGGGCAATGTTGCACTTTCAGTATGTTTTATAAAACATAACAATCTTTTAATACTATTTTTAGTGCTAACAACTGATGTTCACCAATATGGAAAGTATTACTGAACTTCAGCATGGCCGGACGTAACACAAAGGCGGCCAGAGGCAAACCAAGAAAGTGAGAGCAGAATGGAACTGAGTTCAGCATGTTATCGGGCATAGCTATCTAAACACTATCCAACGTAAGGGTACCACACAGCAGAACGATAAAAAATACCAGCCAAGCGGATATTATAAAACAGAACAACAAATTGGCAAACTTGTCACGAGAGGACATACTAGCAGAAAAATGCGCCCACAATGCAAGAACGACACATTGCATTTAATAAAACATGTTCAAATGGAAGAATTATTAAAATAAACATCAAATACAGCGTCGCAAAGACTGATGGGTAAAAGGTACGTGAACATAACACCGCAAGATGGCGCTAAGGACCTGTGAATTTAGTGTAAATTTAAAGCGGTATTTATTGATTAAATCATTATATTTCTTATAAGAGATAAAGTTGCTTTGACCAGAGGGTTTTTTTTCGCTGCGAATATGTCTCCGTTAACTCGTGCATGTTTGAAAAATGTTCCTGTTATCTCAAAAATAAAACAAAAACTGTAGACAAGATAGCAGAAATGCGTCACCTTCGCGTAACGCTGTACAACGATTTTACATATTTCTGAAACTTAGATTTAGGCACAGCACACAACCTGTCCTCCGAAATGTGATATTTAATTAATTTCCAATCATTTAAGTCTTAAAAATGAAATTCCACCTTTAAGTATCTCCTCTCAGCATTCCAATCTCCTCGCTGGTTAGATCCTAATAAAAACAGCTGCTTGTGTTAGTCGAGGAATTGCTTGTTTAGCATTTCAAAGTTAAGCTCTCGGGTCTACATCAGCAAAGCTATTAAACTTATCTTAAATTATGAAGCACCTCTCAATAATGGTGGAGAGTTCGTGCATTACATGGCTGACTGCTTTCAATTTATTGCTTTGTCAATGTACGTGTGAGCGCAAATTTAAATCACTTCTAGGCAGAAGAACTGGCAGGTGATCGCTCCTTTATCTGTAAGTTCTAGGGTTCGGGGGTACAGTGTGTGGCTTTCCTTGTATTTTTGAGAAAGCCTAACAATCAAAGATCCTTTGTTATTTCCAAGACCTATCGCAGCGTGTTTCCTGGGTATTATTTACTGAAACCGCAGGAAAGCCATTGAAATTATGGTACTTTTTTCTAAAATTGTTTGACTTCACCAATACACTCGAAAAACATTCAACACTCAAGCCGAAAACTAGGAACGCAGAGATGATGGTGTACAATAGGCAATAAATTGCTTGTGTCATTTTAGGAAGATTGCATAAAAATCCTATTCGATCCTTTGTTATCGAAGAAGGAATAGGATTGGGTATGTTTATCCTGTCTAAATTCAAGCCGCCAGAAAGATCAACAAATTCTCGAAGGTTTTCATTCATTTAATTGGATTTTGCTAATATGAACCTTCATAGAAATTTGCATATATTGGAAATGGGTGAATGCCCAATAAATCATAAATATGATTCTATATATATATATTTCTTTTCTTTTTTGGTGAGATTATCAGAGTTGTTGGTTTTATTCTTGGCAATTGATCCTTCCAAGGTCAGTAAGACCAATATCATTAAGTTGGGCAGTAATAACCTCTGGACCCCAGGATGTGTTAAGAAGTTAATGAACGTTAAATGAGTACTTAGTAACATTTTCATATTAGAAGTATAAAGGCGCCACGGCGATCTTGCACACAATTTCACAGAAAAGTCTAATTATTGAATCCAGACTTTTCCTGTCTATCTAACATGGCACCAGACATCTAATCAGCAAACTATCGACTGCTGTTTGTCATGTAGTTATTAACGGAATTCTATAACTATAAAGAGTGTTTACTAACAATACCTACAAACCAGCACCTACCTAGAAAAAGCAAACATTAAATGTATCCTGTGTGACAAAAGTACTCCTTTCCCTTGGTACCTTGTCCTGGGATTGGGGTGTTACACACAGTCTTTTCAGGCTTTAGAGACACTTCACACGCTGGATGAGGTAAATTAACTTGCTCTTTTATTGAGGTTCCAAAATAAATGCACAGTAAGGTATAAAAGGTAACAAAATATATAAAACAAAAGCCTTGCTCTTCTGAGCACTAACTAAACAAAATAATCAGCTAACTGGGTTGGATGGCTTGTCCATTTCCCAACATAAACATAAGCATAAACAACCTTACTGTTTCAGGTTTTCAGCTCTCTGTTTCCACTCACAGAAACCAAACACAGTCTCCCTCCTTCCTTGGCAGGGGAGTACTTAATAGCACCGGTAATTGGCAATCCTTTTCAGGCGAGTTAAATTAGGATTCAAACTCTGGAACTGGACTTCTCACCTGTAGGTTCCAAGCAACTTCCAAAATGTGGAGTGGAGCACTGGCCCACCCTACTCTCCAAGTACTCCACCCCAGGGCCCAAATATACACATATTTAAAGTGCAACATTCATTAAACATTACACATTTCCCTGGGGCTAATTACACAAAGTAGGAACCTTGCAAAATCTGGGGAGGTATATAGATTCCCTCCAGCACAATTCCTTGCTTTCGGTCACACCTGTTAAAGAATTACATATCAAGCAGTATAAGTTGCTACTGCCTTAAAAGACACTGATATTATGTTATTAGAAGCGAGCGAGGTCAGCTCCTGGTTTCTTAATAGAACAATCTGAATGGTGACTCGACTGATTCAGGAAATAAGACACATCGTACGCGCTGTTGGAAAGATAATGGAGGCTGATGACACCATTCCAGCAAGAGATATCCCCCAGATTCCTATTTATTGGGTTATGATCACACTGACTGATCATCAGCTGATACAGTAACTGCTCGAATCTCTTCCTGTGGGGAAAGGACTATCAGTATTTATTATTAAACCGTGACTTCTCATTTTCTCTAATGAAAACCCCTGTGATGACATGAGCGCAGAATTCAGATAAAGTTGCTTTTGAGAAACAGCTCGGGCTGCAGAGATCGGAGGTTTGCCGTGTTTATGATATGTTACTGGGAGTTTATTAGTCAAAGAGCAATTTTATATAAATGTGTGGTTTCAGTGGCTGTGGAGTTTTAACCCGGTAATGTAAAACATGTTTTCCCATGTCTTCCAGACAGTCACTAGAGACGCTTCCTCTCCTCCAACCGACTGAAACGTGATCACATGACTCTCCTAGAGAGCTGGTTTGTGTGTTTTGCCGTACCTGCGCACTAACCTCCAAATGTTTCCCTATGGGCTGAGATCATCAATCTTGATGATCTCAGCCAAGGACGTGTAGCGCAGGACGGAGACTGGCATGGTGAGAGCGGATGGAAAGCTATATGGTTTCTTGAAGAGAGCTTGTTACATTCTCACACTCTTATCTATTTAAATCCCTGAACAGCATTTTCTCCGCGCATGCTCGACGTGTCCAGATTGCAGGTGAACGCTAGGTGTTTTGTCTGCTGTTTAACGCTGGTTCCTTTCCAGGTACTACGACATTGGGACCCAGCGTAGAGCAGCAAGACAGGTCTCTCGTAAATCATTCATCATTCATCATTATTTATTCATTATTTTGTTGTATGAAAGAAAAGTTGGAAACGAAGGTCTCAATTTATAAAGTAATAGCTTTACGCATAAAAATGGCCCATACACATCAAACTAAAGTGAATGTAACAATATTTAAACACCATGCCCAATGTTTCTATACTGGGAATGTGGGATTACTGAAATAGCACTTTGGATATATTCTCTTCCTGTTCCCCTCTCATACCTTACTACAACTAAGCATCTCCTAAGGAAAAATATAAAAGGCTTGCAGTATACACTATCCAAACACTGCCTGCAGTATACACTATCCAAACACGGCCTGCAGTATACACTATCCAAACACTACCTGCAGTATACACTATCCAAACACTGTCTGCAGTATACACTATCCAAACACTGCCTGCAGTATACACTATCCAAACACTGCCTGCAGTATACACTATCCAAACACTGCCTGCAGTATACACTATCCAAACACTGCCTGCAGTATACACTACCCAAACACTGCCTGCAGTATACACTATCCAAACACTGCCTGCAGTATACACTATCCAAACACGGCCTGCAGTATACACTATCCAAACACTGCCTGCAGTATACACTATCCAAACACGGCCTGCAGTATACACTATCCAAACACTGCCTGCAGTATACACTATCCAAACACTACCTGCAGTATACACTATCCAAACACTGCCTGCAGTATACACTATCCAAACACTGCCTGCAGTATACACTATCCAAACACTGCCTGCAGTATACACTATCCAAACACTACCTGCAGTATACACTATCCAAACACTGCCTGCAGTATACACTATCCAAACACTGCCTGCAGTATACACTATCCAAACACTGCCTGCAGTATACACTATCCAAACACTGCCTGCAGTATACACTATCCAAACACTACCTGCAGTATACACTATCCAAACACTGCCTGCAGTATACACTATCCAAACACTACCTGCAGTATACACTATCCAAACACTACCTGCAGTATACACTATCCAAACACTGCCTGCAGTATACACTATCCAAACACTGCCTGCAGTATACACTATCCAAACACTACCTGCAGTATACACTATCCAAACACTGCCTGCAGTATACACTATCCAAACACTGCCTGCAGTATACACTATCCAAACACTGCCTGCAGTATACACTATCCAAACACTACCTGCATTATACACTATCCAAACACTACCTGCATTATACACTATCCAAACACTGCCTGCAGTATACACTATCCAAACACTGCCTGCAGTATACACTATCCAAACACTGCCTGCAGTATACACTATCCAAACACTGCCTGCAGTATACACTATACACTATCCAAACACTGCCTGCAGTATACAGTATCCAAACACAGCCTGCAGTATACACTATCCAAACACTGCCTGCAGTATACACTATCCAAACACTACCTGCATTATACACTATCCAAACACTACCTGCATTATACACTATCCAAACACTGCCTGCAGTATACACTATCCAAACACAGCCTGCAGTATACACTATCCAAACACTACCTGCATTATACACTATCCAAACACTACCTGCATTATACACTATCCAAACACTGCCTGCAGTATACACTATCCAAACACAGCCTGCAGTATACACTATCCAAACACTGCCTGCAGTATACACTATCCAAACACTACCTGCATTATACACTATCCAAACACTACCTGCATTATACACTATCCAAACACTGCCTGCAGTATACACTATCCAAACACAGCCTGCAGTATACACTATCCAAACACTACCTGCATTATACACTATCTAAACACTACCTGCATTATACACTATCCAAACACTGCCTGCAGTATACACTATCCAAACACTGCCTGCAGTATACACTATCCAAACACTACCTGCAGTATACACTATCCAAACACTGCCTGCAGTATACACTATCCAAACACTGCCTGCAGTATACACTATCCAAACACTACCTGCAGTATACACTATCCAAACACTGCCTGCAGTATAAACTATCCAAACACTACCTGCAGTATACACTATCCAAACACGGCCTGCAGTATACACTATCCAAACACTGCCTGCAGTATACACTATCCAAACACTGCCTGCAGTATACACTATCCAAACACTGCCTGCAGTATACACTATCCAAACACTGCCTGCAGTATACACTATCCAAACACTGCCTGCAGTATACACTATCCAAACACTGCCTGCAGTATACACTATCCAAACACTGCCTGCAGTATACACTATCCAAACACTACCTGCAGTATACACTATCCAAACACTACATGCAGTGTACACTATCCAAACACTACCTGTAGTATACACTATCCAAACACTACCTGCAGTATACACTATCCAAACACTGCCTGCAGTATACACTATCCAAACACGGCCTGCAGTATACACTATACACTATCTAAACACTACCTGCATTATACACTATCCAAACACTACCTGCATTATACACTATCCAAACACTGCCTGCAGTATACACTATCCAAACACTGCCTGCAGTATACACTATCCAAACACTACCTGCAGTATACACTATCCAAACACGGCCTGCAGTATACACTATACACTATCTAAACACTACCTTCATTATACACTATCCAAACACTACCTGCAGTGTACACTATCCAAACACTACCTGCAGTATACACTATCCAAACACTACCTGCAGTATACACTATCCAAACACTGCCTGCAGTATACACTATCCAAACACTACCTGCAGTATACACTATCCAAACACTGCCTGCAGAGAAATCCATTAAAGGATGATGACCACAGCTGTGGCTAAAAGAGGCTGATACTTTAATTAGCCATAAATGTTTCCATTAAGAAACGTTTGGTGTACATGTTCTCCGTTTATAGATAACTGAATGATATAAACATTTCTAGGCTGTCTGTACATAGTTTAAAGTACGGAGAAGCTGCCCTTTATAGTCCCCGAGCCGCAATCCGCTCTGTGCTTTTATACGTGGCTGAAGAGAAAGTGAGAGCTAACCTTGGGACCCAGATGTTTCTGAACTACATATCCCATGATGCTTAGCCAGTTTTAAGGGTCGATATGCTGCAGAACACTGGAAGTGAGCAGTTTGCAATAGGAATGCTATTTTCAAAGAGTACAAAATCTTGATATTCCACTGAATTGAGATTAAATAGCCGTACGTTGTAAAATGCAGTGATGGTGTTAGTTCTTACCGGTACTGTGTTACTGCGGGATTGGCCTTAGCTGCGCAGTTGAATTTAACCATATTATCTTCCAGCACAGGCTGTGGGTCCACCGTGAGGTTAACTAGTGGCGGATCTGAAAAATAAAACAATATGGGAAAAATGAGACATGTGAGCGGGTACATGGGAATGGAGACACAAAAGCAAGTACACAAGAGAGAGTACATGGGAATGGTGACATGAGAGAGGGTACATGAGAATGGAGACATGAGAGAGGGTACATGAGAATGGAGACATGAGAGAGGGTACATGGGAATGGAGACATGAGAGAGGGTACATGGGAATGGTGACATGAGAGAGGGTACATGAGAATGGAGACATGAGAGAGGGTACATGAGAATGGAGACATGAGAGAGGGTACATGGGAATGGAGACATGAGAGAGGGTACATGGGAATGGTGACATGAGAGAGGGTACATGGAAATGGTGATATGAGAGAGGGTACATGGGATGGCGACATGAGAGAGGATACATGGGAATGGCGACATGAGAGAGGATACATGGGAATGGAGACATGAGAGAGAGGGTATATGGGAATGGTGACATGAGAGAGAGGGTACATGGGAATGGAGACATGAGAGAGAGGGTACATGGGAATGGAGAAATGGGAGAGAGGGTACATGAGAATGGAGACATGAGAGAGGGTACATGAGAATGGAGACATGCGAGAGAGGGTACATGGGAATGGAGACATGAGAGAGGGTACATGAGAATGGAGACATGAGAGAGGGTACATGGGAATGGTGACATGAGAGAGGGTACATGGGAATGGTGACATAAGAGAGGGTACATGGGAATGGTGACATAAGAGAGGGTACATGGGAATGGAGACATGAGAGAGAGGGTACATGGGAATGGAGACATGAGAGAGGGTACATGGGAATGGAGACATGAGAGAGAGGGTACATGGGAATGGAGACATGAGAGAGGGTACATGAGAATGGAGACATGAGAGGGTACATGAGAATGGAGACATGAGAGAGGGTAGATGGGAATGGAGACATGAGAGAGGGTACATGGGAATGGTGACATGAGAGAGGGTACATGGGAATGGTGACATGAGAGAGGGTACATGGGAATGGTGACATGAGAGAGGGTACATGGGAATGGCGACATGGGAATGGCGACATGAGAGAGGGTACATGGGAATGGAGACATGGGAATGGCGACATGAGAGAGGGTACATGGGAATGGAGACATGAGAGAGGGTACATGGGAATGGCGACATGAGAGAGGGTACATGGGAATGGAGACATGAGAGAGGGTACATGGGAATGGAAATAAGAGAGGGTACATGGGAATGGTGACATGAGATAGGATTCATGGGAATGGTGACATGAGAGAGGGTACATGGGAATGGTGACATGAGAGAGGGTACATGGGAATGGCGACATGAGAGAGGATACATGGGAATGGAGACACAAAAGCAAGTACACAAGAGAGAGTACATGGGAATGGAGACATAAGAGAGGGTAGATGGGAATGGAGACATGAGAGAGGATACACGGGAATGGCGACATGAGAGAGGGTAAATGGGAATGGAGACATGAGAGAGGGTACATCGGAATGGAGACATGAGAGAGGGTACACGGGAATGGTGACATGAGAGAGGGTACATGGGAATGGCGACATGAGCGAGGGTACATGAGAATGGAGACATGAGAGAGGGTACATGGGAATGGAGACATGAGAGAGAGGGTACATGGGGATGGAGACATGAAAGAGAGGGTACATGGAAATGGTGACATGAGAGAGGGTACATGAGAATGGAGACATGAGAGAGGGTACATGGGAATGGAGACATGAGAGATGGTACATGGGAATGGTGACATGAGAGAGGGTACATGGAAATGGTGATATGAGAGAGGGTACATGGGAATGGCGACATGAGAGAGGATACATGGGAATGGCGACATGAGAGAGGATACATGGGAATGGAGACATGAGAGAGAGGGTACATGGGAATGGTGACATGAGAGAGAGGGTACATGGGAATGGAGACATGGGAATGGCGACATGAGAGAGGGTACATGGGAATGGAGACATGAGAGAGGGTACATGGGAATGGAGACATGAGAGAGGGTACATGGGAATGGCGACATGAGAGAGGGTACATGGGAATGGAGACATAAGAGAGGGTACATGGGAATGGAAACAAGAGAGGTTACATGGGAATGGTGACATGAGAGAGGGTACATGGGAATGGCGACATGAGAGAGGGTACATGGGAATGGTGACATGAGAGAGGGTACATGGAAATGGTGATATGAGAGAGGGTACATGGGAATGGCGACATGAGAGAGGATACATGGGAATGGTGACATGAGAGAGAGGGTACATGGGAATGGAGACATGAGAGAGAGGGTACATGGGAATGGAGACATGAGAGAGGGTACATGAGAATGGAGACATGAGAGAGGGTAGATGGGAATGGAGACATGAGAGAGGGTAGATGGGAATGGAGACATGAGAGAGGGTACATGGGAATGGTGACATGAGAGAGGGTACATGGGAATGGCGACATGGGAATGGCGACATGAGAGAGGGTACATGGGAATGGAGACATGAGAGAGGGTACATGGGAATGGCGACATGAGAGAGGGTACATGGGAATGGAGACATAAGAGAGGGTACATGGGAATGGAAACAAGATAGGGTACATGGGAATGGTGACATGAGAGAGGATACATGGGAATGGTGACATGAGAGAGAGTACATGGGAATGGCGACATGAGAGAGGATACATGGGAATGGAGACACAAAAGCAAGTACACAAGAGAGAGTACATGGGAATGGAGACATACGAGAGGGTAGATGGGAATGGAGACATGAGAGAGGATACATGAGAATGGAGACATGAGAGGGTACATGAGAATGGAGACATGAGAGAGGGTAGATGGGAATGGAGACATGAGAGAGGGTACATGGGAATGGTGACATGAGAGAGGGTACATGGGAATGGTGACATGAGAGAGGGTACATGGGAATGGTGACATGAGAGAGGGTACATGGGAATGGCGACATGGGAATGGCGACATGAGAGAGGGTACATGGGAATGGAGACATGGGAATGGCGACATGAGAGAGGGTACATGGGAATGGAGACATGAGAGAGGGTACATGGGAATGGCGACATGAGAGAGGGTACATGGGAATGGAGACATGAGAGAGGGTACATGGGAATGGAAATAAGAGAGGGTACATGGGAATGGTGACATGAGATAGGATTCATGGGAATGGTGACATGAGAGAGGGTACATGGGAATGGTGACATGAGAGAGGGTACATGGGAATGGCGACATGAGAGAGGATACATGGGAATGGAGACACAAAAGCAAGTACACAAGAGAGAGTACATGGGAATGGAGACATAAGAGAGGGTAGATGGGAATGGAGACATGAGAGAGGATACACGGGAATGGCGACATGAGAGAGGGTAAATGGGAATGGAGACATGAGAGAGGGTACATCGGAATGGAGACATGAGAGAGGGTACACGGGAATGGTGACATGAGAGAGGGTACATGGGAATGGCGACATGAGCGAGGGTACATGAGAATGGAGACATGAGAGAGGGTACATGGGAATGGAGACATGAGAGAGAGGGTACATGGGGATGGAGACATGAAAGAGAGGGTACATGGAAATGGTGACATGAGAGAGGGTACATGAGAATGGAGACATGAGAGAGGGTACATGGGAATGGAGACATGAGAGAGGGTACATGGAAATGGTGATATGAGAGAGGGTACATGGGAATGGCGACATGAGAGAGGATACATGGGAATGGCGACATGAGAGAGGATACATGGGAATGGAGACATGAGAGAGAGGGTACATGGGAATGGTGACATGAGAGAGAGGGTACATGGGAATGGAGACATGGGAATGGCGACATGAGAGAGGGTACATGGGAATGGAGACATGAGAGAGGGTACATGGGAATGGAGACATGAGAGAGGGTACATGGGAATGGCGACATGAGAGAGGGTACATGGGAATGGAGACAAAAGAGAGGGTACATGGGAATGGAAACAAGAGAGGGTACATGGGAATGGTGACATGAGAGAGGGTACATGGGAATGGCGACATGAGAGAGGGTACATGGGAATGGTGACATGAGAGAGGGTACATGGAAATGGTGATATGAGAGAGGGTACATGGGAATGGCGACATGAGAGAGGATACATGGGAATGGTGACATGAGAGAGAGGGTACATGGGAATGGAGACATGAGAGAGAGGGTACATGGGAATGGAGACATGAGAGAGGGTACATGAGAATGGAGACATGAGAGAGGGTAGATGGGAATGGAGACATGAGAGAGGGTAGATGGGAATGGAGACATGAGAGAGGGTACATGGGAATGGTGACATGAGAGAGGGTACATGGGAATGGCGACATGGGAATGGCGACATGAGAGAGGGTACATGGGAATGGAGACATGAGAGAGGGTACATGGGAATGGCGACATGAGAGAGGGTACATGGGAATGGAGACATAAGAGAGGGTACATGGGAATGGAAACAAGATAGGGTACATGGGAATGGTGACATGAGAGAGGATACATGGGAATGGTGACATGAGAGAGAGTACATGGGAATGGTGACATGAGAGAGGGTACATGGGAATGGCGACATGAGAGAGGATACATGGGAATGGAGACACAAAATCAAGTACACACGAGAGAGTACATGGGAATGGAGACATACGAGAGGGTAGATGGGAATGGAGACATGAGAGAGGGTACATGTGAATGGCGACATGAGAGAGGGTACACGGGAATGGTGAAATGAGAGAGGGTACATGGGAATGGAGACATGAGAGAGGCTACACGGGAATGGTGAAATGGGAATGGCGACATGAGACAGTGTACATGGGAATGGCGATATGAGACATGGTACATGGGAATGGAGACATGAGAGAGGGTAAATGGGAATGGCGACATGAGAGAGGGTACATGGGAATGGAGACATGAGAGAGGGTACACGGGAAAGGAGACATGAGAGAGGATACATGTGAGTGAGTACATTAGAGTGAGTAAATGAGAGAGGGTACACAGGAGAGGGTACATTAGAGTGGGTACATGTGAATGATGAGTTTACATGATGGGTACATGTGAGTTTCTTTCCAATCACCAAACTATCAGTCCAAGTCTCTTAAAGGGACACTCTACTTTCCAAATACAATTTCTATTTTTTAAATCACTGTTTAGTAATTATACCTCCAGTAAAAACATGTATTCATTTTTTTTTTAATTGGACCTATATCTAAAAACAGTTTTCAAAACCTGCATATCTCTTGTCTGCAGCCTTTTCAAATCATTCCTTCAAGTCCCGCCCAGACCTTCTGTGGCTGTCCAATCACAGACTTCCCAATGCAGCTCAATGAGAAGTCTTTGCAAGGCAGGTGCTCTGGGAAATTGCTGCCTTTTGAGTTTAGCTTCACTGAGCTAATCAAACCAGGAAGTAACATGAGCAGTCGTCTGATTGATAGCCAGGGGGTGTGACCAGGTTAATTTATGAAAGTGTTAATTTCTATTGAAATCTGCACATTTTGCAGAATTAAATAAAATGGTCACACTCTTCACAAATAAAGCTTTCCAGTAAGTTAAAATGCTGTAGGAGTTCGGAGTGGCTCTTTAAGGCTTAAAATAAAAAACAAATAACATTTGGCCCCACAGGGCTCTGGTGTCACAGTGCTGCCAAGCGATATTTGTTTTGGAATATTTTTCCCTTTTTTTCTTTTGGTATCTGGTGTCTCAGTTTTCACACATTTTTTCATTAGTTGTATACGTAGAAACTGTTTTTTTATTTTATTTAATTTTTTTTAAAGTTTTGTTTGAAATATTGATATGAAAGTGATCGCTGTGGAGAACATTGTCCACATGGTACTTTATACCATTTAGAGATCCACTGGTTCTAGTTTCTCCACCAGCCTGCGATATTAACTGGTGAGATTTCACTTGATTCCGTGTCTATATTTAACAAACAATTCACTAAGGAGGGTGAGTAATGTAATGTAAGTATTAAGGGGTTTCATCAATAAAATATATACATATATAATACATAATATAATGGTCACTTCAAAACAGAATCTATAAGTAGCAGTGAATGTTTACATAATTAAAATGTATAACTTTGAAATGAATTGTGTTATCTTTATAATATCACTAGTGAACAAGCAGCCTTGGGCTCCTGAGATATACACCTTCATTTCTAATCCTACCCCTCCTTTACAAATTACTGGACCCCTGTTGAATGTTCTCTGGATTTCGCATGTAAGAAACTGTCAGCAAGAGGGGAGTTAAGTATAATTATTTTTCAATGCGTGTTCTTCCGTTCCAGATGCAGCTCATAGCCGTTAATAGCATTTTTAATTGCTTTTCCGCGTAAGCAATTCAGAGCAAGCAAGATCTTCATTCGAAATCTCATTTCAAAGTCTTCCGATAGCTGTTGTGTCTTTCATCCTTCCAATTAGCATGTCCCGAAAAGAAGATGCTATTTAATGCCCGACAATTCCTGTGCCATCAGTTATTACTGAAACGCACGGTTATAAATACCATTGTTCAATACAGGTCCTAAGTCAGAGAAGAGGAGACAGAGTATCATTTAATTTCCCACCCCTTCGATGCTGAGAGAATCTTACAGAAAATATTCAGACGGAGACACGGCAGAAAGGTTTTAGGTCAGTCTTTCTCTTACTACTGTTGGGTCAATGGCAACCCTGCAGTGACAGTGACAGCGATAATTGGTTCAAGGTTCTTCCTTCCATGAGTCACTATTCCCGCCTGTTGAGAAAGGGACAAAGTTAATGGTCCACTGATCCTTCAGCTCAGTTCCATGGATTCACCCCGCAGTGACAGGAACAGTCTTAATAGGTCCAGGTTGGAATCTGTCTCTGTGTCACATTGCGATCCTGCTGAGTGGAAGGATAAACTTAACATGACATCCCGAGAGACAGCAACCTTAGGTGACTTCATAGTGAGTTGTGTAATATGCAGACACCATTATATGAAACGCTCTTCATTCACATAGGCTCCCGTGCATTTTAAGAGGAGCCAGGACACTTTATTCCTGCAGGAGAGGCTTTCTGAGCTACTATGGAGGAGCACTTCATGCTTCTGGCATAATCTAAACAGAATGGAAGGTGCTGGTCTGTCTGTATCAGGAGGACAGGCATGGGGTGATGGTGTTGTGTACATCGGGCTCGGTATGAAGGGTCATTCAAGAGAAATGCTGGAGTAAGATGGAGCAATGACCAGGACCATTCCATTGGTTGTCATGGAGACTGCTCCAATTTTTGAACTTTGGCCAGAAGAACTCTACGTATTAGTAATTAGTAATAATAGAGTATTTTATTGTTTCCTTTTGAAAGACTGATTGCGATCTCTTGGTCAATATGAGATGGTGAATATAAATGGATGGAGGGGAAATAGAGAGTGATAGATTCATGTGGACACAAATATTACAGCTAGATGATTCATGATCAAAGTTTATCTTCCCTACTCTGTCATGGCAATGATTCTTTCCGTGACTTTGGTATTGGACTGAATGGGTGGTTTTTCTGTAGTCAATAAACAGTGTCACTCCCGGGAGATGGTGCTACATTACCGGGGGTTACATATCAAACAGGAGTATTCTGTATTTCTGATCGCTTTAATTACATATTTACACCAGGAATGGCGGGCTGGTGATTGTGGGATATAAGTAACGGTGTAAACAATATTAATACAAAACACACCTTAGACTACTGCAAGGACATAAAACATTGTATCTAAACTGTGGGACTGGCTTTTAGAGACCGGTCCAGCTATGGCATATAAGTGACACTGCAGGCATTATAACTGTTTCATCTCATTGAATTGGTTATAGTGCCTGGAGTACCGATTCATACCAGCAATGGGAGATGTGATAGGCTAAAACCAGTCAGCTGACAATCTCAGCCAATCACAGCCACCCATTGCACTCAGCTAATACTACCTCATTAGCCCATACAGCACAGAGGTGATAGACTGCTGGGACGTTTCACATTAAAAACGGTTTAACACTCAATGGAAGGACACCACCAGGAGACTCCTGGTACAATAACCACTTAAATTACATGAATAGGTTACAGTGCCTACAGTTTCCCTTTAAATGGAGATGTTCTTTTTATTCTTGCTTGGTTCTAGAACGTTGGTTTGATAATCAATTTGTTCCATTATCCATTCAATAACAGTAGATATTCCATTTTAATTATATCATATGAAACACTGTCAGTAATGAAATAAACCATGTTTTCAGCAGGTGCACTCATACTGGTGACTGGTACTCTATATTTGTCTGGTTTGCAGACAGAGACCTGAGCAGTGTGCCAGCGGTATTAGGCACTGTATTAAACACTACTACCTCTAACTCCCTGGTGCTAACAGTGGTCTCTAACTCCCTGGTGCTAACAGTGGTCTCTAACCCCCTGGTACTAACAGTGGTCTCTAACTCCCTGGTGCTAACAGTGGTCTCTAACCCCCTGGTACTAACAGTGGTCTCTAACTCCCTGGTGCTAACAGTGGTCTCTAACTCCCTGGTGCTAACAGTGGCCTCTAACTCTCTGGTGCTAACAGTGGTCTCTAACTCCCTGGTGCTAACAGTGGTCTCTAACTCCCTGGTGCTAACAGTGGTCTCTAACTCCCTGGTGCTAACAGTGGTTTTTTAACCCCCTGGTGCTAACAGTGGTCTATAACTCCCTGGTGCTAACAGTGGTCTCTAACTCCCTGGTGCTAACAGTGGTCTCTAACTCCCTGGTGCTAACAGTGTTTTTTTAACCCCCTGGTGCTAACAGTGGCCTCTAACTTCCTGGTGCTAACAGTGGTCTCTAACCCCCTGGTGCTAACAGTGGTCTCTAACTCCCTGGTGCTAACAGTGGTCTCTAACTCCCTGTTGCTAACAGTGGCCTCTAACTCCCTGGTGCTAACAGTGGCCTCTAACTCCCTGGTGCTAACAGTGGTCTCTAACCCCCTGGTGCTAACAGTGGTCTCTAACTCCCTGGTGCTAACAGTGGCCTCTAACTCTCTGGTGCTAACAGTGGTTTTTTAACCCCATGGTGCTAACAGTGGTCTCTAACTCCCTGGTGCTAACAGTGGTTTTTGAACCCCCTGGTGCTAACAGTGGCCTCTAACTCCCTGGTGCTAACAGTGGTCTCTAACTCCCTGGTGCTAACAGTGGTCTCTAACTCCCTGGTGCTAACAGTGGTCTCTAACTCCCTGGTGCTAACAGTGGTCTCTAACTCCCTGGTGCTAACAGTGGTCTCTAACTCCCTGGTGCTAACAGTGGTCTCTAACTCCCTGGTGCTAACAGTGGTCTCTAACTCCTTGCTGCTAACAGTGGTCTCTAACCCCCTGGTGTTAACAGTGATGAAAGTAGGTCCCAGCCCAGGGGCTGCGTGTGGTATATTGACATTGGGAATATTCAAACAAGACAAAGCACAGGGACTCACGCTGGATGTTGATGGTGACTGTTGTGTCTTTTCCATTTGGCACAGCCTTATTGGTGGCTCGGCAAGTGATGGTTTGACCGTTCTCTATCTCGGACGATGAGACGAAAAGTGTACTGATAATACTTTCTCTCTTCCCGTCCCTCAGCAAGGTCTGCAACAGAAAAAACAAGAATAAAACAGGCTGCGGAGGAGAAACGCAGATTAAGAGAGAGTTAAACAAAGACCATTAAAAAGAAAGAAATATATACACAATTCTAAAAACAAACCTACCCAAACACAATGACAAATTCTCTTACTGAAAAGCAAACCAGATATATACCCACCCAGCACTGAGAGGGTTATTGTAACCCATACCCAGATATATACCCACCCAGCACTGAGAGGGTTACTGTAACCCATACCCAGATATATACCCACCCAGTACTGAGAGGGTTACTGTAACCCATACCCAGATATATACCCACCCAGCACTGAGAGGGTTACTGTAACCCATACCCAGATATATACCCACCCAGCACTGAGAGGGTTACTGTAACCCATACCCAGATATATACCCACCCAGCACTGAGAGGGTTACTGTAACCCATACCCAGATATATACCCACCCAGCACTGAGAGGGTTACTGTAACCCATACCCAGATATATACCCACCCAGTACTGAGAGGGTTACTGTAACCCATACCCAGATATATACCCACCCAGCACTGAGAGGGTTACTGTAACCCATGCCAAGATATATACCCACCCAGCACTGAGAGGGCTATTGTAACCCATACCCAGATATATACCCACCCAGCACTGAGAGGGTTACTGTAACCCATGCCAATATATATACCCACCCAGTACAGAGAAGGTTACTGTAACCCATGCCAAGATATATACCCACCCAGTAATGAGAGGGTTACTGTAACCCATGCCAAGACATATACCCACCCAGTACTGAGAGGGTTACTGTAACCCATACCCAGATATATGCCCACCCAGCACTGAGAGGGTTAATGTAACCCATACCCAGATATATACCCACCCAGCACTGAGAGGGTTACTGTAACCCATGCCAAGATATATACCCACTCAGCACTGAGAGGGTTACTGTAACCCATACCCAGATATATACCCACCCAGCAATGAGAGGGTTACTGTAACCCATGCCAAGATATATACCCACCCAGCACTGAGAGGGTTACTGTAACCCATACCCAGATATATACCCACCCAGCACTGAGAGGGTTACTGTAACCCATGCCAAGATATATACCCACTCAGCACTGAGAGGGTTACTGTAACCCATACCCAGATATATACCCACCCAGCACTGAGAGGGTTACTGTAACCCATGCCAAAATATATACCCACCCAGTACTGAGAGGGTTACTGTAACCCATACCCAGATATATACCCACCCAGCACTGAGAGGGTTACTGTAACCCATGCCAAGATATATACCCACTCAGCACTGAGAGGGTTACTGTAACCCATACCCAGATATATACCCACCCAGCACTGAGAGGGTTACTGTAACCCATGCCAAGATATATACCCAACCAGCACTGAGAGGGTTACTGTAACCCATACCCAGATATATACCCACCCAGCACTGAGAGGGTTACTGTAACCCATGCCAAGATATATACCCAACCAGCACTGAGAGGGTTACTGTAACCCATGCCAAGATATATACCCACCCAGCACTGAGAGGGTTACTGTAACCCATACCCAGATATATACCCACCCAGCACTGAGAGGGTTACTGTAACCCATACCCAGATATATACCCACCCAGCACTGAGAGGGTTACTGTAACCCATACCCAGATATATACCCACCCAGCACTGAGAGGGTTACTGTAACCCATGCCAAGATATATACCCAACCAGCACTGAGAGGGTTACTGTAACCCATGCCAAGATATATACCCACCCAGTACTGAGAGGGTTACTGTAACCCATACCCAGATATATGCCCACCCAGCACTGAGAGGGTTAATGTAACCCATACCCAGATATATACCCACCCAGCACTGAGAGGGTTACTGTAACCCATACCCAGATATATACCCACCCAGCACTGAGAGGGTTACTGTAACCCATGCCAAGATATATACCCAACCAGCACTGAGAGGGTTACTGTAACCCATGCCAAGATATATACCCACCCAGCACTGAGAGGGTTACTGTAACCCATACCCAGGTATATACCCACCCAGTACTGAGAGGGTTACTGTAACCCATACCCAGATATATACCCACCCAGCACTGAGAGGGTTAATGTAACCCATACCCAGATATATACCCACCCAGCACTGAGAGGGTTACTGTAACCCATGCCAAGATATATACCCACTCAGCACTGAGAGGGTTACTGTAACCCATACCCAGATATATACCCACCCAGCACTGAGAGGGTTACTGTAACCCATGCCAAGATATATACCCACCCAGCACTGAGAGGGTTACTGTAACCCATACCCAGATATATACCCACCCAGCACTTAGAGGGTTACTGTAACCCATGCCAAGATATATACCCACTCAGCACTGAGAGGGTTACTGTAACCCATACCCAGATATATACCCACCCAGCACTGAGAGGGTTACTGTAACCCATGCCAAAATATATACCCACCCAGTACTGAGAGGGTTACTGTAACCCATACCCAGATATATACCCACCCAGCACTGAGAGGGTTACTGTAACCCATGCCAAGATATATACCCACTCAGCACTGAGAGGGTTACTGTAACCCATACCCAGATATATACCCACCCAGCACTGAGAGGGTTACTGTAACCCATGCCAAGATATATACCCAACCAGCACTGAGAGGGTTACTGTAACCCATACCCAGATATATACCCACCCAGCACTGAGAGGGTTACTGTAACCCATGCCAAGATATATACCCAACCAGCACTGAGAGGGTTACTGTAACCCATGCCAAGATATATACCCACCCAGCACTGAGAGGGTTACTGTAACCCATACCCAGATATATACCCACCCAGCACTGAGAGGGTTACTGTAACCCATACCCAGATATATACCCACCCAGCACTGAGAGGGTTACTGTAACCAATACCCAGATATATACCCACCCAGCACTGAGAGGGTTACTGTAACCCATGCCAAGATATATACCCAACCAGCACTGAGAGGGTTACTGTAACCCATGCCAAGATATATACCCACCCAGTACTGAGAGGGTTACTGTAACCCATACCCAGATATATGCCCACCCAGCACTGAGAGGGTTAATGTAACCCATACCCAGATATATACCCACCCAGCACTGAGAGGGTTACTGTAACCCATACCCAGATATATACCCACCCAGCACTGAGAGGGTTACTGTAACCCATGCCAAGATATATACCCAACCAGCACTGAGAGGGTTACTGTAACCCATGCCAAGATATATACCCACCCAGCACTGAGAGGGTTACTGTAACCCATACCCAGGTATATACCCACCCAGTACTGAGAGGGTTACTGTAACCCATACCCAGATATATACCCACCCAGCACTGAGAGGGTTACTGTAACCCATAGTGTGCACTTTGCGCGATATGACTCTCCAGCTGATTGATGAGAGCCTCTCGCTACGGTGCCAATTTTGCCTGATTGCGTATTGAACATGCCATGCCAGGGGGTCTGCACCTGCAAACCCTTTGCCCTGATTACACACTCCGCCATCCCGGGGAGGATGACTGAACAAGGCGTTTGATTCTTACACACGTTCTGACAACTGTGTTAATTGCTGTGTTTTAATAGACAATCTGAGAGATTGTGAATAAGCAGATTAAAGGGAAACATGGATTGTAGGTGGATTCCTGAGCAGACTACCCACTAAGAGGCCAGCTTTATACTCATTATATATAATGATCTCAATATCCTCCCAGAAGGCGCCATACGAGCTGCCTGCATATATAATGATCTCAATATCCTCCCAGAAGGCGCCATACAAGCTGCCTGCACTGACTGATGAGTCTAAAGTGGTTATGGTGTGCCTTTATCGAGTTCAGTACTGTTCCAGCAATAAGCCCACCCCTCACTTTGTGATATCATAAGTAAAGAAAGGCTACCCCCAAACCATACAGGATATTGTACAACCTGTGAACACAAACTGTGTACTTCTTGTAAGACCCTTAAAGTGAGCTCTTTGACAGATTTCTATTTGATGACTTTTCAAAAGAGGGAAATTTACTAATTTTGTTACTGAAAAAGCACGAATGAGTCTACTCAGCAAATTAAGAGAAGAGGATGTTCGTGATATCCACAGATTGAGAAATCTGTGCCACTACCATGACTTGTGAATATATATAGATATATATCTGAGGGTAAAACTACACAAAAATAAGTCCTGTGCTGCCACTACTCCTGGGCGACAGCAACGACCATTGAACACATCAGCTCAAAGAAAAAAAGAGTTCCCTGTGCACTAGCCCAAATCCCTATGTATATTTATATAAATGGAGGTTATTTAGTAACTCCAATGGCCATTAGATGTAAGCCCACCTGCCACATCAAGGCAAACGTCTTAAGTGGGTCGTACACTTCCTCACTTCCTAAATTCCAAGTCCCTCCTCGATCCTCTTCAATCTGAGACTGCTCTTATTAAAGTTACAAATTACCTAATTGCAGCTAAATCCGAAGCCCACTATTCCATACTAATTCTCCTTGACCTCTCTGCTGCCTTTGACACTGTTGATCATGTCCTCCTCCTCCAAACTCTTTAATCCCTTGGCCTCTGTGACTCTGTCCTCTTCTGGTTCTCCTCCTATCTCTCCCAAGGCTCGTTCAGTGTCTCCTTTTGCTATGACACCTCCTCCTCTCGCCCTGTCTCGGCTGGAGT
This sequence comes from Pelobates fuscus, assembly GCF_036172605.1. NCBI lineage: Eukaryota > Metazoa > Chordata > Amphibia > Anura > Pelobatidae > Pelobates > Pelobates fuscus. The sequence goes on from NC_086327.1 coordinate 132,285,308, forward strand.
CCCCCAAAGATCTGTTCTTGGTCCCCTTCTGTTCTCTTTTTATACTGCCTCTCTTGGCAAACTCATAAACTCTTTTGGATTCCGCTACCATCTGTACGCTGATGATAACCAGATATATCTCTCCTGCCCTGATCTCTCCCCCGCGGTCCTGCAATGTGTCACTGCTTGCCTTCCTTCTATTTCTTGGATGTCCCCTTGTTTTCTGAAACGCAATCTCTCTAAAACTGAGCTTCTTATTTTTCCCCTCATAATGCTGATCCTCCTCCTTCACTCTCCCTGCAAGTTGATGGTGTTTGCATCAGTCCATCCTTGCAAGCTCGTTGTTTTGATGTTATCTTTAAACCTGGTCTCACCTTTGCCCCACATTTCCAGGATGTTGCTTAAACCTGTCGATTCCACCTTAAAATATTGCCCGCATCCGCCCCTTTCTCAGGCGAGATGCTGCCGAGGAGATTGTTCATGCTCTGGTAATCTCTCACATGAATTACTGTAATTCTCTCCTAGTTAGTCTCCCCAAAAGCCAAACTGCCCCGCTACAATTGGTAATGAATGCTGCCGCCAGGCTGATCTTTCGCACCTGTCGTTCCTCCCATACCTCACCCCTCTTTCGATCCTTACACTGGCTTTTTGTATCATAGACCTTGGTCTGTGTTTATTTGCAAGGGTGAGCGTGTGACGGACTACCTGGCACCCCAACCGGGTACCTCCATCAATCGATGCCCCTAGTGCTCACCGAGGGCTCCAAGCACTCCACCAGACCCCGTAAGTACTGTAGACCCCACGAACCACTGCAGCTTGGTTGGGGTCTCGCTGTCCTCCACCCACCCTGGACCCAAGACCAGGATCCAGCTTCCAGTGGGTAGACCTACTCCAAAGAGTGTAGCAGGAACAGCTCTTATAAGAGCTAGTGATTATACCTAGTGATTATACTCAGGGGAGTATTGTGATATAGCAATCCCCAGAGTGTATATAGTTCTCCAACCCCCCAAACATGAGCCAAGACATCAAGATATCCAAAAATCACCCAGATCAGTTCAGTGGTTCAGAAATGTTATGGAAGTCATGAATTTGGGTTTGCGATCGGTCTAGTTCGGTAGTTTGAAAACTAACAAACCACCGAACAGAGTCAATAGTCTTAACCTGGAGCTTGTTCTCTTCATCCAGAAGAATGGTGCCACCGAACAGTGCTCTTCTAACTTGTATAGAACCAAATGCAGGCGATGATGGGAGTACCGCTGCCTGCGTTCATGCGAACAAGATGGCCGCCACCTCGTGGTTGTCTACAGGAATTGCGGCCACCTAGACGAACAATTAGAACACTGCGGTGAGAAACATCCCAAGTTGTTAATAGGTGTTAACAAGCTCCAGGGTGGTCTCTGGTTCGTGCGGTTGTTCGGTAAACGAACCATATAATAACAATTGCACGAACAGAGACTTTCACATTATTTTTTCACAGCGTCCATAGTCTGTGGGCAGGAGGCTGGCAAGCAGGTTCCTCCAGGAGCTCGTGGCAAACTCCTGTACAAAGCCAGGTGAAACCAGGTAAGATCCTGACAAGAAGTCCATTAAAATACATCTATTCAGAAATGCTTATGGACTCCCAGAGTAACGTATCTATACTTGCCCAAGTCTGTCTCTCGCTCTCCTAAAGAGCCATACTCCACTCTCACCTCCAGCTCTGCTACTTTTCCACCTTGTTTGGTGGCTGTCACCCTTGCTGCCCGGTTGTGTATTTGTACCCCACCTCCTCTAGACTGTAAGCTCGTTTGAGCAGGGTCCTCATCCACCTATTGTTCCTGTGTCACTGTGTAATTGTATCATTTATTGTAAATTTCCCACTTTCATAATATTGTAAAGCGCAGCTGAATTAGTTGGTGCTATATAAATACCAATAATAATAATAATATTACACTGACTATTCACCCGGCTTCTTTGAGCTTCCGGCAAAGAAATCTGGTATTTTTCTAAACCCCTACATACTTATTAACCCTAAATAGGGAATTGTGTATTTGTATCACACAGTCATGTTACAATGCTGCCGACCATCCCATGTGTTCCCTATTAAGGGTTAAAAGCATAACCCTCTCTGCCTCATTAGAGATATCTTGGCTGAAGCAAGGAAGGTGAATTGTCAGTGGCGCTAGTGAGCAGGTAACTCTTTTTTTTCTTTGTCTTTTATTGTATACATCTGAGGATGCCTAACTCCATCATTTACATCAAACAGTCAGCTCAAAGAGATATAGCTCCCCCTGCTGGTCCCATGTTTCACATATTTCTACAAATGTCTTCATAACAAGGTAAGTTGTCTCACAATTCACCAAGACACTAGGTCGTAATGGTTACTTTGTCTCTTACAACAATCTGCAGCCGCACCCAGAAATTCTCACTACTCTAATCAATTAATAGATAATTCTTGGAAGATTCACTTTAGTTACTAAACACAAAATGTTATTCAACAGAAAACCAAATTATAAATGTTGGGCTAAAATTGGCGAATTTCTCCAAATTAGCTTTTTTTTAACCTACATTTTGACACTTGGCTTTCAGTTCTCTACATTTTGGTAAATAGTGGATGCAAAGCTTTCAGTTTTATGAAGCCCGGAGTCTTGATTTCAGAGTGACAATGAGGAACATATGCTAGCTATAAAACCATCTTATCTGTTCTATTATCAGTGTTTTGGGCTTCGGACACTAGAATAACACAGAACATTGGATTAAAGTGAACTATCCCTAAAAAGAAATCAAACAAGAGGCTCTGGAGTGACGAAGAAAAACAATGGTGGGGGTGCTTTATTTGAAATGTTATGTTCTAACAATTTACTGATAACAAAATTCCAATCCAATCAGCTGATATTTATTAAACGCCTGCCTGCAGGGGACAGCTGTGTCCCCTCGCCCAGACACATATTCCATGCATTCGAGGGGAGCTCAATACATATTCATTTACTTATTTATTTATTTACTAAGGACCATTTTCCATCTCCATCTCTTAAATAACCTGCAGCCTGCTTGAAGATCAGCATTAACTGAAACTTATATGAAAAAATAAATTTGATATAAAAATGCTAAATACATATCTTTTCATGGCTGTGGATAAATCACCGCCTGCAGCTACCCGCTTCGAACATTCATACAATATGTTTTTGATAGTTTTTCCCAGGAACATATTGTGTTTGCATCAAACTAATGTCATTCGGCCATGTAACACCCCTTACTACGAGAACAGTTAGATTGTGAATTATACCCAGAATAACTTTAATCTAGTCAGAACAAACTTTCAGATTGTAGTCACTAAAGCATTTACTGCAGTGACAGACAAGGAAGCAGGTTATCTGACAGACCGATCTGCTGCAAACGGCTGAACTATAGCTTTCTTATGGGACATGTGGAACTTTGTGATGTGACAGAGCAACGCGGGTCTTGGGACATGATGGTAGATGAGGAGCGGTGCCAGGCAGACTCCAGTTAAGAAGTCAAATCCTTAAAAAATGTTTGACTCCTTTCAATGAATGGGGGTGGGGGCACAAGGACACTCCTGCCACCATAACTACCACTGGGAATGTTCATTTCAATTTGAGATTGCCGAGCTCAATTTGAGATGGCATAAAGGACGCAGACTGAATTGGTGGTGTGCATAATAATCTAATAGTAGCCCTCTTTCTGATTAAATTCTTTGGGCCATAAAACTGCAAAACAGAAATGTCAAATTGACCAAGAATGGCAATGGCAATTCTCTGATTTGGGATTAAGCTATGTCCTGCCATGCAAGCGGCCCTTATCCGCTGACCATTTGGGAATTCCAGACATTTCTTCAGGATACAGTATTCCGCTCATGTATCATCCCCTCTGTCCAATCCTCCCCCCAGACAGGTATCATCTCCTCTGTCCAATCCTCCCCCCAGACAGGTATCTTCTCCTCTGTCCAATCTTCCCCCCAGACAGGTATCATCCCCTCTGTCCAATCTTCCCCCAGACAGGTATCATCTCCTCTGTCCAATCCTTCTCCCAGACAGGTATCATCCCCTCTGTCCAATCCTTCCCCCAGACAGGTATCATCCCCTCTGCCCAATCCTTCTCCCAGACAGGTATCATCCCCTCTGCCCAATCCTTCCCCCAGACGGGTATCATCCCCTCTGTCCAATCCTTCCCCCAGACGGGTATCCTTCCCTCTGTCCAATCCTTCCCCCAGACGGGTATCATCCCCTCTGTCCACTCCTTCTGCCAGACGGGTATCATCACCTCTGTCCACTGCTCCTGCCAGACGGGTATCATCCCCTCTGTCCAATCCTTTCGCCAGACAGCTATCATCCCCTCTGTCCATTCCTTCCGCCAGAGGGGTATCATCCCCTCTGTCCATTCCTTTCCCCAGACGGGTATCATCCCCTCTGCCCATTCCTTCCCCCAGACGGGTATCATCCCCTTTGTCCATTCCTTCCCCCAGACGGGTATCATCCCCTCTGTCCATTCCTTCCCCCAGATGGGTATCATATCCTCTGTCCAATCCTTCCCCCAGACGGGTATCATATCCTCTGTCCATTCCTTCCCCCAGATGGGTATTATCCCCTCTGTCCATTCCTTCCCCTAGACGGGTATTATCCCCTCTGTCCAATCCTTCCCCCAGACGGGTATCATCCCCTCTGTCCAATCCTTCCCTCAGAAGGGTATCATCTCCTCTGTCCATTCCTTCCCCAGACGGGTTTCATCCCCTCTGTCCACTCCTTCTGCCAGACGGGTATCATCACCTCTGTCCACTCCTCCTGCCAGACGGGTATCATCCCCTCTGTCCAATCCTTCCGCCAGACAGGTATCATCCCCTCTGTCCAATCCTTTCGCCAGACAGGTATTATCCCCTCTGTCCATTCCTTCCGCCAAACGGGTATCATCCCCTCTGTCCATTCCTTTCCCCAGACGGGTATTATCCCCTCTGTCTATTCCTTCCCCCAGATGGGTATCATGCCCTCTGTCCATTCCTTCCCCCAGACGGGTATCATCCCCTCTGTCCATTCCTTCCCCCAGGCGGGTATCATCCCCTCTGTCCATTCCTTCCCCCAAAAGGGTATCATCCCCTCTGTCCATTCCTTCCCCCAGAAGGGTATCATCCCCTCTGTCTATTCCTTTCCCCAGACAGGTATTATCCCCTCTGTCCATTCCTTCCCCCAGAAGGGTATCATCCCCTCTGTCTATTCCTTCCCCCAGACAGGTATTATCCCCTCTGTCCATTCCTTCCCCCAGATGGGTATCATCCCCTCTGTCCATTCCTTCCCCCAGACGGGTATCATCCCCTCTGTCCAATCCTTGTCCCAGACCTGTAATCCAGTCCTTTGTATTGTCCCCTCTGACATCACCAGACCCCATTTTTACAAAGACTCTTTTCACACACAGTGTTTCAGACAATAACAATTATCTGCTAACAAACCGACAGATTCTGTCTCAATGACCTCCAAATAATGGCACTCACTGCTGTTTGCGAAGGGTGAAACACAGACACCAATATTAAAAGCATTCTGTCCGCAACAAACCATAATAAGTAAAGAGATGCAAATATATGTAAAGTAAACTCTTTACTTTAAGCATTCAGGAATTTGCATAGAACAATCTCACTAGAATGTAAATAAAGGCAGAGTTCAGGGATGTTGTCAGAGGTAGGTTCTTTATAGTCTATATATTTTTTATGTATAAAGTAATAAAAGTATATGTGAAGCATTATAGCACATGCAATATTAATACATTTGGAGACGGTTTAACCAGTGAGCTGCACTAAGAATCAGAGAAAGTATCCACAGAGCCTAAAATGTTACAGGAAAATAAATAATGCACCCATAGCTGGTGGGAATGTGCATCTTCGTCCAGCCGTGAGGATTGGCAACCTTTCTAAGTTCATGGAGACATTTATCGAGGCTTGACAAATATTCTATCTAATTTTTACTGGGATCATGTTTAAAGGACCCTCGAAACACCTAAAGCAGCGTGATGAATTGCTTTATCTGTGAAGAGTGTGTCCTCTTTTTTTTTTTTACAAAACTTGTAGATTTTAAGAGAAATTGCCACTTTTATTAATTAACCTAGTTACTCCTGGTTGTTTAGGTCAGTGGAGATAAACTCAAGAAGCAGTAATTGCTCAAAGCACCAAAGCACCTATCTTGCAGAGACTTCTCATTGAGCTGCATTGGGAAGTCTGTGATTGGACAGCCACAGAAAGTCTGGGCGGGGTTAGAAGGGGAGGGCTTGCAATGGTAACAGACAAGAGATCTGCAGCTTTTACAAGCGGTTTTTAGATATGGCTCCAATGAAAAAATGCAGTAATAAACGAAAGCATGTGTTTATTGACAATATATCTACTAAACTGCATTTTTTAATTTGCGCAATGGATTGGCAAATAATGTATATTATGATCTAACATTAAAACAATACAAATCCAGGGAGATTAGAAAAACTGAATAATGCATTAATTTTCCAATAAACTGGAAAAATAGCTGTTTTATAAATCTCACTGTCCTTCATAATGGTCCAATCTAGGTCCATCACAAATGAAGAAGGTGAAGCTTAACACATGTAAGTGAGACTCTCTCTCAAGTGCTTTTATGGTGTTATGTATCTACTTCTGTACACAATTATAATATTATTGCACAAATAAAATGTTCCCTGTTTTTCTAATTGTTGGCAGTTTTTTGAAGACATTTATGCACAATAGCGATGTCCTTGCCCAAAGCAATCCGAGTCAGCCAGCAATTTTTAGAAAAAATAAACAATAAAATAAAACATTAAAAAACATAATTTAATAACGGCTATTATAAAGAGTTATGGATCCCTTTTATTTTACCGTACGAATAGCTCAAACTGTTTTTATGTTTGGTTTTTTTTAAACTTCTTCTGTGCAGCATTAGTTACATAGTTACATTACTTCCATAAAGCATTCGCTGTCAGACTATTATTTTGGGGGCCCCTTGTTGTGAACCACTAATTATGTCAATTTAAAACTGGAATTAGGAAAGGCCAGTTCGGGAGCATTTTGAAGTGTTTATACTTGAAATATAGCAAACTTGGCACCAGGTGCAGGGCTGGGGCTTCTGTAGGGTGAATACGGTATTTGCCTGGATCGCTGGTGTAAGGGGAGGCTGTGTAGATCCACAGGCCTTGGGGTGGGGAACAGATCTCCCTGAACAAGCATTGCCACTGCTAGAGTGTCTCTCCAATGGCTGCGGATCATCTTCAGAGCTACTGAGATTGCACTGTGAATCAGAACCCAGTCGCATCCTCATTGTGGCTGGAATGTGGTTGGCTATGTCAGGCCCTCCAATATTCCTGATTTTGGCAGAACAGTATTGTAGCGGAGCTACCTGTACCTCCGCCAAGTATCACTTCCTAGCTGGAACCGGGAAAAACCTCAGCGTTTCTGCCCCAATCGCCGTGGCTTGACTGGGGTCCTCCTGGAGCCTCTCCGTCCTGGAACAGGATAGGGGACTAGCTTTATTCCCTCCCAGGGACTGGATGACACAGGGTCCTGGAAGCTGTAGTCCTTACAAGGACTTTCCCCACTGAATCCTCCATGAGCTGGAACAAGGTGCTGAGCAGTGATTAGCCCTTTCCCCTCCCAGTAACTAGACGACACATAGTTCTGGGATTACAACTCATTTAATGAGCCAAACCCAGCCTTTTATGTACAGACCCTAGCAGGGGGTCTCTATTGTACTCAACACAAGCCCATCACATTAATCTCTGGGACTGGGAGATAATTGCGTTAAAGACCGGTAAGCTAATTATCTCCCTTGAATGGAGAGCCCAACACAAAATATAAAAACACACAAGTACCCAAAAACATAAAATAACCCTATAAATTATACAAACCTAAATAGCCCTCATTTGAGCGCCCAAGTTCTCCAAATAGCGCTCAGATCCATGCAGTGTTGGGGAAACACCACCGTGTTAAAGTTTTGACCGGCCACAAACTTTCGGGAGCTCCTGCAGCCGCAATACAGGGTGCTCCGCCTTTGTTCCCCTTAGTCTCAGGCACCTTCCCTCCAAAAAGCACTCTCCTGGTGGATTTCAAAGTGGTTCAAAATCCCGGACCAAATTGTCCGGGAACCGCACTGTCACCTCATGCCGAAAATAGCTCCATAATATTCGCGGCTAAGTCCCGCTGAGGTGATTGGGGATCCACGAAGTCCTCATACCAAAATTAGTTCCATAGAGGCTGCGGCTTAGTACCACTCAGGACCATTTGTGGGTTTGGTTCATGCGAACAGCCGCCAGGGAGCTAGCATTCGGTTCCATTGAATGAAGGGAAAGTGCCAAACCAGTGGCAACCATGGAAAGCTGCTAATGGCGGCTGGGCTGGGTAACTCCCAAATGGTGTCTTAGACCTGGACCATAGTTGATGGGCAGGAAGCCGGCTTCCACACTCATCCAGGGGTCCGTGACTAACAGACATGGGAGGAAGTGTTTGTCCCAAGCATCAATATCAGGGTCCTCTCCTGCTGTCCTGATTTTTTGTTCCCTGGTGTCTTCGGGTAGCACAGTATAAGCCAGTGGCATAACTACCATGGTCACATGAAGGGGTTGGGGGGAGGGGGGAAAGAATGGGATGGACACATGAAGGGGCTGGGAGGGATAAAATAGGATGGACATATGAAGGGGCTGGTGGGATAAAATTGGATGGACAGATGAAGGGGCTGGGGGGAATAGAATGGGACACATGAGGGGGCTGGGGGGATAGCATGGGTCTAATGAAGGGGCTAGAGAGGATAGAATAGGATGCATGGAGGGGTTTGGGGAGAATGAGACACATGGATGGGGATGCGTGGGGGGATGAGACACATGGAGGAGCTTTCTTAGGGGGAGGAATGAGACGCATGGAGGGGCTTGGTGGGATGGGATATGTGGAGGGACTTGATTGGAGTGGAGAATGAGAAATGGAGAGGTTTCGGGAGAGGGAATGAGACACATGGAGGGACTGGGTGGGAGGAAGTGAGACACTTAGGAGGGAATGATACACATGAGGAGGTTTGGGGGAGAATGAGACACATGAAGGGGGGGAGGGAATGAGAAACATGGACGGACTGAGGGGAGGGAATAAGACACATGGAGGGGCTGGGGGAAATAAAACACAAGGGGGGAGCAGGAGGAAATGAGACACATGGAGGGGCAGGAGGGAAATGCGACCCATGCAGGGGCTTTCTTGGGGAGGAAAATGACACATGGAGGGGCTTGGTGGAATGAGACACATGGAGGGGCTTGTGGGGATGGGAAACGTGGAGGAGCTTGATTGGAGTGAGGAAGGAAACACATGGAGGGGTTGGGGGGATGGAACACATGGAGGGGTTTGCTTGGAGAGAGGGAATGAGACAGATGGAGGGTCTGGGAGCGGGGCAATGAGACACATGGGTGGGGGGAGGACAGGGCAATTTTTGCAACAGGCCTGGGGTGTTTCTAGTTACGCCTCTGGTTTGAGCCCTTTAGACAGGCCCACGCTGAGGAAGATCTCTAGGGTCCTGTAAGATGCTGTGAGTTGGGGGCAGGCCAAACAGGCCCTTTAAGTGTGTGGGGGGGGGGTCCTCTTTCTAGACATGCCACGCCACCCAAACTCATATCTCCCAATGTTGGCAGGTAAGTTATGTTAGTGTTAGGCTGAGTTTATTGGTAGATTTGGGACTGTGATTTGGTTTATGTCAGTCTTAACATTTGGTTGAATTTAAGCAAAAGATTTCGGGTTTGGGGTGCAGCTGTATAAGTCAATGTTAGGTGTTGATGAATTTTGGGCCGGTTTGAAAAATCTGTGTTATTTCTTTTTATAATAGAGTTTATGGGTGTATTTGGGGCCGGGGGTCAGCTGGATAGGTCAGTGTTAGCTTTAGATGATAGGACTATCTGAGTTTATGGGTGTATTTGGGGCCGGGGACCAGCTGGATAGGTCAGTGTTAGCTTTAGATGATAGGACTGAGTTTATGGGTGTATTTGGGGCCAGGGGCCAGCTGGTTAGGCCAGTGTTAGCTTTAGATGATAGGACTGAGTTTATGGGTGTATTTGGGGCCGGGGGCCATCTGGTTAGGTCAGTGTTAGCTTTAGATGATAGGACTGAGTTTATGGGTGTATTTGGGGCCGGGGACCAGCTGGATAGGTCAGTGTTAGCTTTAGATGATAGGACTGAGTTTATGGGTGTATTTGGGGCCGGGGTCCAGCTGGTTAGGTCAGTGTTAGCTTTAGATGATAGGACTGAGTTTATGGGTGTATTTGGGGCCAGGGGCCAGCTGGATAGGTCGGTGTTAGCTTTAGATGATAGGACTATCTGAGTTTATGGGTGTATTTGGGGCCAGGGCCAGCTGGATAGGTCGGTGTTAGCTTTAGAAGATAGGACTGAGTTTATGGGTGTATTTGGGGCCAGGGGCCAGCTGGATAGGTCGGTGTTAGCTTTAGATGATAGGACTATCTGAGTTTATGGATGTATTTGGGGCCAGGGCCAGCTGGATAGGTCGGTGTTAGCTTTAGAAGATAGGACTGAGCTTATGGGTGTATTTGGGGCCGGGCCATTGTTATCTTTATATTTTAGGACTGATAGGGATATGAGTGGATTTTCTGTAAGCACAGTGCTCAGAGTATTTTGTTGTGCAAATTTCAAGCATATTAGTATTAATCTGTTTCCACTCCAATTGTCAATTTTTTTTTATTTTTTTTTATAAAATACTGTATATGCAACTTTCCTCCGCTCTAGTTTCTCATCCAGTTTACAGACGAGGGAGCAGCAGGGATTAAAAGGCTATAGAACCAACACCCAGCAAAACGAAACATTTCTTACATTAATTAGAAGAAATATCAGCGTTCTCTATAAACAACAGCAATTAATAAAAACAGAGCAAAAAAAAAACAATGATTACTGGTAAACTCTTCCTACACACTTGAGACAACCACACTAATTAAAATCCTAAAGAAATTGACCTTGAGCTGCCCTTAATGCAGGAATAATTAATTAAAGTGAAGATCAAGCCAATTTAATCATTTTACTCCCAACTTAAATAATGTTCTTTAGCTTAACCCTTTATTTACTGTAGGGCCATTCAGTGTTTGCTAAAATACTAGTAAACAACGGACTTTTAAAACTGCAATTAGTCCAAATTGTGTGCGGTCAGTGAGCCACCCAACAGACAGCCTTGTAAGAAGAACACAGCTTTAAGGATACAAATAGCCATACTGGACAAAGTCAGCCATGATGCCAGAATGGCTACTCTGGCCTTAAATTGGAAATTCACTGTGAATTCTCGTCTCAGTAAGTAACACAACAAAGTAATCACATCATATTCTCAATCAATTCATTGAATTAAAAGTGATATTATGACTCAGGGACACAAGGTGAGTTTTTTATTGCTGGAGCCCAGAAAGGTCCACAGGGTAAAGATCTAATCTGTACCTTTTACAAACGATAACATAGTCAGTAAATCAACAATGAACAATACAATCTGCTCTCTTTTGTTTTAATTATACAAATTATTCAGCACAAATTATAATCTAACAGTTTAATTTCTCAGTGACTGTTTGAACTGTGATACAGGTAATAGACTGATTCTTCCCACGTAATGAGACATGTTGGATGGTAAGCTCTTTGGGTTATGGTCCACAGATGCAGCACTCAGTAAAGATTATTTCTCGTTTACATCCGAACCTTAGACTAAGCTTATCTCCTCTTTACACAAAGCGTGATCGAGGAAAGTGCCAACCCATATGGCATAGTGTTTACAATCAGTCTTCGCCATCCGGGGCACATCCTATAGAATGTATCACTCGTGCCCATTCCTGCAGATGGAACCTGGCAGTGCTATCAAAGCTCTGCAGTGCCATCCAAAAGCACATCAAAAGACACGAGGCGCCATGTACCATTAGGGACTTAGAGAACACGTGGGATGTTGGCTTGGAGAGACATCATTCCCTACATTCTGTTGTCCTGGCAAAGCAATGGGCTGGCAACAGATTAACCTCATGGGCATCTGAACCGATTTTCGCATTTTCTCCAGGGAACGAGCTTTGGAGGGATTTACCGTGCTTTGAACTCATCGTCTGCAAATACTCAGGTTTAAACATGGAAAAGCTCATCAACATGTAAATAGCATTGATTTGTATAAAGCTTGGGGTCTGTGCATCTGAAGATCATAAGCAAGAATTATATACAAGCAAACAGTCTGTCACACTTTGACTGCAGACCCAAAAATACCTGAACTATTACAGCTTTTTTTAACAGTATAACATAATATCATATAACCAGGCAATCTGCCACTCCTATAGATAATATACTGCACCCCCAGACAGTCTGCCCTTCCTATAGATAATATACTGCACCCCCAGATAGTCTGCCCCTCCTTTAGATAATATACTGCACCCCCAGACAGTCTGCCCTTCCTTTAGATAATATACTGCACCCTCAGACAGTCTGCCCCTCCTATAGATAATATACTGCACCCCCAGACAGTCTGCCCTTCCTATAGATAATATACTGCACCCCGAGACAGTCTGCCCTTCCTATAGATAATATACTGCACCCCGAGACAGTCTGCCCTTCCTATAGATAATATACTGTACCCCCAGACAGTCTGACCCTCCCATAGATAATATACTGCACCCCCAGACAGTCTGCCCTTCCTATAGATAATATACTGCACCCCCAGACAGTCTGCCCCTCCTTTAGATAATATACTGCACCCCCAGACAGTCTGCCCTTCCTTTAGATAATATACTGCACCCCCAGACAGTCTGCCCCTCCTATAGATAATATACTGCACCCCCAGACAGTCTGCCCTTCCTATAGATAATATACTGCACCCCCAGACAGTCTGCCCCTCCTTTAGATAATATACTGCACCCCCAGACAGTCTGCCCTTCCTTTAGATAATATACTGCACCCCCAGACAGTCTGCCCCTCCTATAGATAATATACTGCACCCCCAGACAGTCTGCCCTTCCTATAGATAATATACTGCACCCCGAGACAGTCTGCCCTTCCTATAGATAATATACTGCACCCCGAGACAGTCTGCCCTTCCTATAGATAATATACTGTACCCCCAGACAGTCTGACCCTCCCATAGATAATATACTGCACCCCCAGACAGTCTGCCCTTCCTATAGATAATACACTGCACCCCTAGACAGTCTGACCCTCCTCCCATAGATATTTTACCGCACCCCCTTGATAGTCTGACCCTCCCATCATAGATAATACACTGCACCCCCAGACAGTATGACCCTCCCATAGATAATATTCTGCACCCCCAGACAGTCGGACCCTCCTATAGATAATATACTGCACCCACAGACAGTCTGACCCTCCTATAGATAATATACTGCACCCCCAGAAGTCTGACCCTCCCATAGATAATATACTGCACCTCCAGACAGTCTGTCCCTCTTATAGATAATATACTGTACCCCCAGACAGTCTGCCCTTCCTATAGACAATATACTACACCCCCAGACAGTCTAACCCTCCTATAGATAATATACTGCACCCCCAGACAGTCTGCCCCTCCCATAGTCGGACCCACCTATAGATAAAATACTGCAACCCCAGACAGTCTGCCCCTCCAATAGATAATATACTGCACCCGCAGACAGTCTGACCCTCCTATAGATAATATTCTGCACCCCCAGACAGTCGGACCCTCCTATAGATAATATACCGCACCCACAGACAGTCTGCCCCTCCTATAGATAATATACTGCACCCCCAGACAGTCTGCCCTTCCTATAGATAATATACTGCACCCCCAGAAAGTCTGACCCTCCTATAGATAATATACTGCACCCCCAGAAAGTCTGACCCTCCCATAGATAATATACTGAACCCCCAGAAAGTCTGTCCCTCTTATAGACAATATACTACACCCCCAGACAGTCTGACCCTCCTATAGATAATATACTGCACCCCCAGACAGTCTGCCCCTCCCATAGTCGGACCCTCCTATAGATAATATACTGCACCCCCAGACAGCCTGCCCCTCCTATAGATAATATACCGCACGCACATACAGTCTGTCCCTCCTATAGATAATATACCGCACCCACAGACAGTCTGACCATCCTATAGATAATATACCGCACCCACATACAGTCTGTCCCTCCTATAGATAATATACCGCACCCACAGACAGTCTGACCATCCTATAGATAATATACCGCACCCACAGACAGTCTGACCCTCCTATAGATAATATACCGTACCCACAGACAGTCTGTCCCTCCTATAGATAATATACTGCACCCCCAGACAGTCTGACCCTCCTATAGATAATATACTGCACCCCCAGACAGTCTGACCCTCCTATAGATAATATACTGCACCCCCAGACAGTCTGCCCCTCCTATAGATATTATACTGCACCCCCAGACAGTCTGTCCCTCCTATAGATAATATACTGCACCCCCAGTCTGACCCTCCTATAGATAATATACTGCACCCCAGACAGTCTGCCCCTCCTATAGATAATATACTGCACCCCCGGACATTCTGTCCCTCCTATAGATAATATACTGCACCCCCAGAAAGTCTGCCCCTCCTGTAGAAAATATACTGCACCCCCAGACAGTCTGCCCTTCCTATAGATAATATACTGCACCCACAGACAGTCTGCCCTTCCTATAGATAATATACTGCACCCCCAGAGAGTCTGCCCCTTCTATAGATAATATACTGCACCCCCAGAGAGTCTGCCCCTTCTATAGATAATATACTGCACCCACAGACAGTCTGTCCCTGCTATAGATAATATACTGCACCCCCAGACAGTCTGCCCCTGCTATATATAATATACAGCACCCCCAGTCTGACCCTCCTATAGATAATATACTGCACCCCCAGACAGTCTGACCCTCCTATAGATAATATACTGCATCCCCAGTCTGCCCCTCCTATAGATATATTATACCGCACCCACAGACAGTCGGACCTTCCCATAGATAATATACTATACCTCCAGACAGTCTGCTTGGTGCTGTCACTGACCGTGAACAGGGCCGTCTCTAACGTGGGGCAAATGGGGCAGCTGCCCCAGGCCCAGTTACTACTGGGGGGCCCAAAGTAGCTGCCCCGTGGCCCCGCCGCCCATAGTCTGCAAAGAGAGCCAGTCCCCAACCACCCAAGCCAGCACACTGGACCCCAGGGAAGGTAGGAAACTGGAAGGGGGCTTTAAAGTGTAAAGTTTGCATTTGTGTGTGTCAGTATGTCTGTGTGTGTGTGTGTGTGTGTCAGAAGGTATGTGTGTGTGTCTGTGTGTGTGTCTGTCAGTAGGTCTGTGTGTGTGTCAGTATGTCTGTGTATGTGTGTGCGTCAGTAGGTCTGTCTGTGTGTCTGTGTGTGTCAGTATGTCTGTCTGTGTATGAGTATGTCTGTGAGTGTGAGTATGTGTGTGTGCCAGTATGTCTGTGTGTCAGTGTGCCAGTATGTCTGTCTGTGTGTGAGTATGTCTGTATTTGTGAGTATGTCTGTGTGTGCCATTATGTCTGTCTGTGTGTGTGTCAGTATGTGTCTGTCAGTAGGTCTGTGTGTGTGTGTGCCAGTATGTCTGTGTGTGTGTGTGCGCCAGTATGTCTGTGTGTGCCACTATGTCTGTCTGGGTGTGTGGCAGTAGGTCTGTGTGTGTGTGTGTGTGTGTGTCTGTGAATGTATGTCAGTATGTCTCAGTATGTGTTTGTGTGTGTGTCACATTGTCAGTGTATGTGTCTGTGTCCATATGTCAGTATGTATGTATCAATATGTCTGTCAGTTTATGTGTCTGTGTAAGTATGTCTGTCAGTTTGCCTGTCTCTATTTGTGTCTGTATATCTGTGTGTGTATCTGTGGGTCTGTATGTGTGTCAATGTGTAATGTGTATCTGTATGCTGTCTTTGTGTCTTTCGGTGTATCTGTGTGTGTGTCTGTGTATATGTGTCTGTATATCTACATGTATATCTGTGTGTCTGCATGTGTTTCAGTGTGTATATTTATATGTATGTGTATATATGTGCATACATCTCAGCATTCACACACTAACACTACATACAAATACACCCCTGCATTCAAACTCCAACACTACGTACAAACACACGTCTGTGTTACACACCAAAATTATATGTAAACACAACCCTGCATTCAATAGAATGGTAGAGCCCCGGCTGTCAATGCATTTTTCTGGAGTTGCACGACAGATGGGGATCTACCTTTTAATCACCCGTGCGATAGGGAGGCCCAAAAGAATTTAGGTCCGCCACTGCGTTGGGGTAGAGGACATGATTGCACGCCTGGGGAGGGGGGACAGGTTTCAAGGGGCCCAAGCAAATGCTTTGCCCAGGGTCCAATCAATATAAAAGATGACCCTGACCGTGAAGTGGGTAAATGAGGAGAAAGTATAAGAGATATGACATCATGCTAGCTCACTGGAATAGGCTGATATCGAGGTCATCTCTGATGGTCGGCATACATGGAGGAACAAACAGAATCCAGTCTTAGCCTCAGGACAGTCATTATTAGAAGACTACAATCCCAGAATTCAAAATTGTAATGTACTGGAAGATGATATTGACCAGTGTCCTGGCTCTTGCATGCCCTTGGTTTACACCATATCCAAGTGGATGTTATCATCACAATAAATAAGATATAAAGAGATTTGGCCTATTCACTATTATTAAAAAAACTAAATTTCCCTTTAATTTATACTCTATTTGACAAACAACGATAAGTTATTTTTGGGGGCACCCCCGTTCCCCCTTTCCCATCACTCTCCTTACTATAAACTGCAATCACATCTCAGCTTGTATCTTATCTTTGTACCACTCTAGATCGTCTGTTGCAGATATAGTTTACAATGCGGTACCTGCATACTGAATTCCCAGGAGAGGTCTATTAGTTAATGTCATGTTTTGATTGTGCCTTGAATTGCGACGCTCTCTATATTACTCTTCCAATTAAGAGTCGGTGTCACCGCGATGCGCGTTTCTTGCGTAATGTTTACATTATTTATTGGCATAATTAGTATAGAAATGCTGTCGGTGCACATTTTTGTAGGGTACACTAGTCATCTATGATGTTTCAACGTTGGTTAATTAATTTTTAAGTTTTGCTTTGAAAAATTGCATAATGAATATTTTATCAATATGTGTTTTCTCCTACTGATGTAGCATAAATTACTGTACTTTCTTCTGTATCAAACAAAACATATGTATTTATTTTTTTTTACTAGAAATTGTAGACTTGAATGAAAGTATCATATGAATAATATATTAACTAGGGTTGAATGCATTATTCTAAATTATTGCTAAGAGGAGCATTTGCTTCCAAGGGTTTAGTGAGACAATTAGGGTTAATAATAGGTCAATAAGTGTAGACACTCACCTCCATACCCACATCAGTAGGTAGTACAGCTTATGAGATCTACATTGTCAATTAAACATTGTCAGAATAAATTGAATTTTTATCAGGTTATTAACCTCTGAGAATTAATATTTGTGGACAGTGTTGAAAGGAACACTCTAGGGTCAGGAACACAAACATGCATTTAGTTACACAGATACATAGGCTGAAAAGAGATATGTGTTCATCAAGTTCAGCCATTGTTTTTTTGATGTTGATCCAAAAGAAGGCAAAAATAAAGTTTGATGCACTTCCAATTTTGCAACAATCTAGGAAAAAGTTCCATCTTGACCCCAGAATGGCAGTCAGATTAATCCTTGGATCAAGAAGATATTACCCTAAAGCTGAAAAATTAAATAATTGAAAATTATGTTTTTGCAAGTATGCATCTAGTTGCTGTTTAAACATCTGTATGGACTCTGATAAAACCACTTCTTCAGGCAAAGAATTACACATCCTTATTGTTCTTACAGTAAAAAAAAAAACCTTTCCTTTGCCTTAGACTAAATCTCCTTTCTTCCAATCTAAACGCATGACCTCGTGTCCTATGTATAGCCTGTTTGTGAATAGGTCTCCACAGAATGGTTTGTATTGGTCCTGTATATATTTGTATAATGTTATCATATCCCCTCTGAGGCAAAGTTTTTCTAAACTAAAGAGGTTTAAATTTGTTAACCTTTCTTCATAGCTAAAATATTCCATTCCTTTTATTAATCTTGTAGCCCACCTCTGCACTTTTTCTAGTGCCATAATATCCTTTTTTAGAACAGGTGGCCAAAATTGCACAGCATATTCAAGATGTGGTCTTACCAGCGATTTATAAACAGGCAAAATGATATTCTCTTCTCATGCCGAGAATTAATGCTTTTTTTTTATGCATGACAATACTTTACTGACCTTGGCCACTGCTGATTGATAGTGCACATTGTTGCATCGTTTGTTGTCTATAACAATTCCCAAATTCTTCTTGTGTGTTGTTATCCATAATTTGCTTTAATTTAGGGTATAAGTTGCTTGTACATTCTTTATGTTGAAGTGCGTAACTTTGCATTTTTCTACATTAAATTTCCTCTGCCATTTGAGTGTCCAGTCCCTCAGTCTATCTAATTCCCTCTGCAGCAACGTATTCCTGGCCCTAAAGTGTTTTTAAAAAAATATTTATTTATTTTAGTCTGCTGCTGGTTCAGCCCCTGATCTGCCTGCTTGGCTGACATCAGATTGGTGCTTTGAACCAGTCACAATGCGTTTACACAGGAAAGCATTGCATTGGCTGAGCTTGTCAAGGAGGCAGATCAGGGGCAAAGCCAACACAAGCCAAGCACAGCCCTGGCCAATCTGCATCTCCTCATAGAGATACATTGAATCAGTGCATCTCTATGAGAAGAGTTCAGTGTCTGCATGCAGAGGGTGGAGACACTGAATGTCAGTCACACTGTGCAGTACTGCCCCAGGAATCACTTCAAGTAGCCATCTGAGGAGTGGCCAGTGAAGTTATCACTATGCTGTAATGTAAACACTGCATTTTCCCTGAAAAGACAGTGTTTACAGCAAAAAGCCTGAAGGGACTGATTCGACTCACCAGAACAAATTCAATAAGCTGTAGTTGTTCTGGTGACTATAGTGTCACTTTAACATCTCTCTGATATTATTTGTTCTTTTATTGGGCTACCCATTCCATCAAGGGGTGGAATGGGACTCCTCAGAGATATTTAGCAATGGAGATCTATTTCCACCAGGAGACTCAATATCTCCAGACTCCTTCAACATTAGTCATAAATGACTTAATTATTGGGCTTTATAATCTACATATTTACTAAATATTCAAAATGGCACTACTGACGCGCTCTTTTAATCACACCTTTATTTATACTTTGACAACCTCATTCATGTTTTCTTTCTATGATGCAATTTTAAACAACGTTTCCAAAAGATAAATACTATTTTTATGTAGCCAAGCAATACTAAGTTGAGCTGGAATGAGCATGTGAAGATCAGTCAGTTTTTCAGCGTGCAGGCGGCCATCTTGTAATCACGTCACAACTTTTAACCCCTCATTGACAGTTACTGACAAATTCAGTGTATAGTCCAGGTATGTGATGTCAGCAGCCAATCGGCATTTGTGTTGAGCAGTTCCCAGCATTCCACAGTGTGGGAAAGAAATAGCTCATCAAACTCTTTGATTATCTGATCGGCTTATGAAAAGTTTGCAAAAAAGGTTTCCTGCACTTTTCATAAGAAATAGATGAACAGACTTAAAAATGAGCAACAGGTATTTGCAAAGTGCTTTATGAAGGTGTACAGACAATTTTTGATGACTGTGCAACTTGAAATAATGTATTTCGATTTCAGCACGATCCACATCCAATGAAGTATTTGGCTCAGTTCATATCTTAAGGCGTAAAACAAATTATATTCTCTGCGTCGCAGTAACTTTTTCATGGTAAAGAAAATTTTTCAAGAATTGAAATCACAAGGATCAAAACCTGAAATAAAATACCTAGATGTGATTATATTTTAATTGAAGTAAAATCCAAGAACTGTATGTTCGTTTTTTATAAGAAAAAAGGGACAAAACTATCTTGTGATATCAAGAACACAGGGGAATGTGAAGACCGACTCCCAAACGGCACAAAATCTCGCGAATATGATCTAACGGCGAACGCTCTAAACGTTTAACCTCAAAGTGGCATTTGTTCTTTTAAATATTCTTTTAAACTCGATACTGTAATAGCATTTGCCAGTTCTGTAATCCCCTGTGTAATAGCAGCACTTGGTCTTTTAACATAATTCCATCTTGGTTTCCGAGTCTCCATTCTTTTATATCATTCATTGTTCTGCGTTCTATGGGTTTTCGCTCATTGTCCTGTACAGGCAGCTATGAAAGGGTTGAATATTTAAATCCAAGTTATTAAAATACTTGCCTGCTTATAAGTTTTTTTTTTTTCTCCCGAGAAACTGAATTCATCCTATATTTTTTTTTTCTTTTGTGGCATGTTCGGAGCCACAAAAGAAATATGAGAAATGTAATGATATATGCTAACTGTGTACAAAAGCTTTCAATTTCCTCTTATTCTCTTGGTTCAATAGAGCCACCATAGTGCATTTGGAGCCTCAAAGCATTGTGGGAAAGCTGGGTTTTCACTTCATTTGCAGCAGGTTATCAGCTGCAGAGTGCATTTTTAATTATCTATTTGCGGTGGCCGCAGGGATTATGGAGTTGGCTGTTTGGGAACAGATACATATAAGTAAATAGTTCTGTTAAATCTCTTGCCGCTTCAGTGAGAAAACAGGAGTCTTAGCCTGCCGGGATGAGAAACCCATCGAAAAAAAAAAGCAGGATGGTTTTCAATAAAATGTAATTCTAATAGGCAGCAGCTTGAAAAGTGCAAGGGAGATAAACAGCCCGACTGGTAGGGGAGGGAACGCATCTACAAAAATATATAATACGTGTTCCATCTCGAATAGCTCAAAACAAGGAATCCTTCAAACCTATTTAATGAGTTTGATGACTTCTCTAGGACGTCGTAAACATGTTTTGGGCTTAAAAACACCAAATTGCATAAAACCGCAAGGAATTGGTTTAAAAATATAGTAAGTCTGAAATATATATTCCAAGCACGACGGGTAAAACTAGTTTATCACGAGTCTGCTAGATGGCAACATTTTGGTCCAATAGGATGTTCGTCAACTGGCTGCCGATCTTTCCAAATGGATATTGACTTATAGATAAATGTTTAAGTGGATATAATGCGCCAATGTGTTCAGAATACGCATTTCACGGTTAATCCTACTCCGTGTACACTCACGTTGTTTACAGAGCCGCTTCTAGCAGTTAGAGTGTTATTGATTTCTACGTTGTAACACGTAAAAAAATCTGAGTGTGTTGTTTGTGCTTTTTTGCCCAATCGCAGGCTAAACGTTACAACAAGTGAGAAAAGTTAAGAGTGCAATACAGATCATGGAGTTTACCAATGTGGTGTGAAGATTCGGGGTAAGGCTAGTGGATCCTTGTGCATAAGATTCTCACCTTCGTCCCAGGAAAACTATTCATTGCTACAAATCTGACATCGCTGCCATGAGTGATTGGGGTTTATTCACTAAACAGAGACTGCTGGTGCAATAACACTGGCAAAACTACAGAGGTTTGGATTCAGCCGAGTTCAGTTGGATTTGAACTGAAATCTGAATAAAAAAAGACTGATACGGAAAAATTCTTCAACTCACTACCATTTAGAGTTGGTGAATAATAAAAAAAAATGACAAAGATGTTATAAAATTGATATTATACAATTTGTATCAAATCAGTTATCTCGCGAGTTTTACATGTCAGAACTGAATATTTTCACAGCCGTTTTTAAGATATAAATTTAAGACATTTTACGGCATGTTGGGGGTGTGTATGCTGTCTTCGTCTTGTTATGATATGTTTTGTCAAATAAATTAAAATGATAAAGAAACACATTAATTTCAGCCTTTTACAATAAGATTGGATGGATTTCCCGTGGAAGGATTGGCTTTGTTATATTATACTCAGTATTATGGGAGTATCTGCCTTATCATGGATAGATTTATAGGGGGCAGTAATGGTTTCAATCAATAGGTTATAAATGGTACTTCTTAAGATATTGGGTGTTGTCTCATTAAGTAAAATTGGCTCTTTACCATTAATGTACACAGCTTCAGGGCCTGCGCCTCTCCTTCTCACTCTCCAATCGTGATGTTTGCATATTAAAAAGGCGACAGAACAGATGAATGTTGGGATATAAGTGACCTCTAAATATATTTGTTGTCTTTTCCTAATTGTAAAGCTACAACAAACAGGACTAAATGACCAACCAATGGGCAGAGAGGCTACCTTTTAATAATATTTATATTGAGCCAATGCCTTGCACAGTGACACCATAGTCTCATTCTTAGATTATTGTAGCTGTTTGAAGTATCTACATAACGAACACCCATACGAGGGATATTAAACATTAATAGTGTAAAAATAGCCATCCGATTGTCCTAAAGATTGTGATAGTCACAGCGCTGATGATTGTGATAATCAGAAGAATGATGTAAGTGATATTAAACAGACCTCAGGTATAAAAATATCCACACAATGGCACTGGTTGTTGCATTAATCGTAGCGCAGGTGACTGCAATTATCAAGGCTCTGATGATTAAACTAAAAATTTTTGGGAATTCAAAGTAAATTTGGAATTTAAGCCAAAGTAGTGTCACTGGATGCACAGCTGACTTCTAAAAGTGGAGATAATTTCTCCACTTTTAAATTATTTTCACTGAAATTTGTCCAAATTTGGGCCGATCAGGTAATCCAAATACATAAATATACATAAATAGATTACATAAATAGATTACCCCTTCTCTAGTGGTAGATCAAAAACTGACCTTACTTACACACTCAAAGTAAAGTATAAAACAATTTATTGTAAAATTCAGACAAAATATAAAAGAAAGTAATTACTTATACATAAAATATGTCCTGTTCGAATAATTCAAATGAAAGCCATAAAAAAGTCCAGACCTTATTCTGATGCTCGGCGTCCCGAGTTAAGATATGTGGTGTTGATAAAAGAAAAAAAAAATAGATCGAATAAAAGTCCTAAAGTGACTAAAAAGAACTGCAAGAGTAAAACTGAATCTTTTAAAATAAAGGAACATATCACCTGCCAAAGTACCAATGTGATATATGTATTGGAGTGCCCATGCGGGCACCAATATGTAGGAAGAACAAAGAGGCAATTGTACGTCAGAATTAGAGAGCATATGCTGAACATAAAGAAAGGATACATGCAACATTCAGTTTCTGCCCATTTTAAAAATAAACACAATTCGGATATGAGCCTTTTGAACTTTATGGGAATATGCAAAGTGAATAAAAACTGGAGAGGGGGAGATCACACCAAACAACTGGGCATAGCCGAGATGAAATGGATGTACCAATTAGACACGCTGCAGCCCAAGGGTTTAAATGCTGAGTTTGAGCTATGTCATTTTTTGGGATGAATCTCCCTTCTAAAGCCATTAATGGGTTAAATGACCAGAGTTCTGTACATTACCTATATATACTCAAGTTATATTATA
Organism: Pelobates fuscus; assembly: GCF_036172605.1. Classification (NCBI taxonomy): domain Eukaryota; kingdom Metazoa; phylum Chordata; class Amphibia; order Anura; family Pelobatidae; genus Pelobates; species Pelobates fuscus. Next base: position 132,308,760 of record NC_086327.1, read on the forward strand.
GCAATTTTTTATTCAAAACAATACAGTAGCATAGACAGTATTTACTATTTATTTCTTTCTCTTTACCAATAAAATTTAATAACAGGCATATTGAAACCTGCTGAGGCAGACTTTACCATAGTAACGAAAGTACGTTGCTATAACAACGAAATTAACAAAAGTTAATGAAAGTGAATTAATTTTGCTGTATTAACAAAATTTAAGATCAGGTATATTGAAACCTGCTGAGGCAGATGCTATTATAGCAACGAAAGTAAATAAAAGGCAATAATTCATTTTTGCCGCTTAAAATTAATACTCACATGTTTCAAATCTGGATATATGGAAAAATGCATTTTTAGATATAAGTTAAATTCTGCTTAGATGTGAATTATTGTTACTTATTTCCAGTCATGTTATGTAATAAATTGAACATATAAGTTACAGTCCATCCTATTTAGTATGGGATCGGTAGCTAATAGAATACCAGAAAGGCAATGCCTTGTTTATAAAACAATAGTAAATACTCTTGCTTTATGTAATTCTGCTGTCACTTTGTCCACACAGCACCTATTCCTAACCCACTTATATTGTGTTCTAAATATAAACGTTTTTGTATATCTCGTTCTTTTTCTGTCCGAGAATACAAAACGGCAGTTACATTTAAATCTGCCTGGGCGGGCGTTACCATAGTAACGTCAATCAACAAAGTGCAATAATGTTATATGTGGGTCGAAATAAGTAACAAGATGTATAAGCTGTTGTAGTTTGATACACTGTGACCACCTGGCCATATGAAAGTTAAGTTATCTCAAACTTTAGATTTGTGAGAAATCTGACGTGACTAAATTGGTACCGGTAAACCGCTATAGAGGCGAATGTATTGAGACAGACCTCATCCATTGAGAAAGCCGCAGGAGCGGAGAAAGGCGTCTGGAGAGGTCTGACTCCCAACACTACAAGCCACCACTTGGATTAGAAAAGGACTTTTATTCGATCTATTTTTTTTTTTCTTTTATCAACACCACATATCTTAACTCGGGACGCCGAGCATCAGAATAAGGTCTGGACTTTTTTATGGCTTTCATTTGAATTATTCGAACAGGACATATTTTATGTATAAGTAATTACTTTCTTTTATATTTTGTCTGAATTTTACAATAAATTGTTTTATACTTTACTTTGAGTGTGTAAGTAAGGTCAGTTTTTGATCTACCACTAGAGAAGGGGTAATCTATTTATGTATTTGTATTGTATTTTGATAGGTAGTTAGGTATCCTATTTCGTTAACCTCTCTCACATTGATTTAATCAGCGCTCCACTTAATATATCTTTCCGATCAGGTAATCATCTGAAATCCTGAACCAAACAAATCGCTCAACGTTTATTTGATTTGTGATTCCAAATTCCAACTACCTGATTTTATTTACAGATCAAGTAAATACAGGTAAATATGATAAGATTTAAACACGATTCCATTGGTCCTTATAATACAGGTAAATATGATAAGATTTAAACACGATTCCATTGGTCCTTATAATACAGGTAAATATGATCAGATTTAAACACGATTCCATTGGTCCTTATAATACAGGTAAATATGCTAGGATTTAAACATGATCCCATTGGTCCTTATAATACAGGTAAATATAATGAAATTTAAACATGATCCCATTGGTCCTTATAATACGGGTAAATATGCTAGGATTTAAACATGATCCCATTGGTCCTTATAATACAGGTAAATATGCTAGGATTTAAACATGATCCCATTGGTCCTTATTATACAGGTAAATATGCTAGGATTTAAACATGATCCCATTGGTCCTTATAATACGGGTAAATATGCTAGGATTTAAACATTATCCCATTGGCCCTTCTAATACAGGTAAATATGCTAGGATTTAAACATTATCCCATTGGTCCTTATAATACAGGTAAATATGCTAGGATTTAAACATGATCCCATTGGCCCTTCTAATACAGGTAAATATGCTAGGATTTAAACATTATCCCATTGGCCCTTCTAATACAGGTAAATATGCTAGGATTTAAACATTATCCCATTGGCCCTTCTAATACAGGTAAATATGCTAGGATTTAAACATTATCCCATTGGCCCTTCTAATACAGGTAAATATGCTAGGATTTAAACATGATCCCATTGGTCCTTATAATACAGGTAAATATGATAATATTTAAACATGATCCCATTGGCCCTTCTAATACAGGTAAATATGCTAGGATTTAAACATTATCCCATTGGCCCTTCTAATACAGGTAAATATGCTAGGATTTAAACATGATCCCATTGGTCCTTATAATACAGGTAAATATGCTAGGATTTAAACATGATCCCATTGGCCCTTCTAATACAGGTAAATATGCTAGGATTTAAACATTATCCCATTGGCCCTTCTAATACAGGTAAATATGCTAGGATTTAAACATTATCCCATTGGCCCTTCTAATACAGGTAAATATGCTAGGATTTAAACATTATCCCATTGGCCCTTCTAATACAGGTAAATATGCTAGGATTTAAACATTATCCCATTGGCCCTTCTAATACAGGTAAATATGCTAGGATTTAAACATTATCCCATTGGCCCTTCTAATACAGGTAAATATGCTAGGATTTAAACATGATCCCATTGGTCCTTATAATACAGGTAAATATGCTAGGATTTAAACATGATCCCATTGGTCCTTATAATACAGGTAAATATAATGAAATTAGCAGCTTTCTAATTGCCTCTCTGGGATACAGTTTGTGCTGATGTCAAAGGAGATAAGATATTCTGCTGTAACTCAGAGAGCAATGGCGACTGATCGTTAAATCGCTGCATGTTCAGAGATAAAACTTGGATATCTTTTACAAGAAAGCAATTTCTCTTTTCTCCGGGAGAATATTGTTTTAAGGCTTAGGCTTTGTTGCTTGGCTAACTCTTGGTTCTGGTCACAGGGCAATGTTAAGCTCTAGATAATGCAGGTATAAGGACTGGGGATTTACTCTGAGCCACACAGGTCCCTGTACTAAAGCGCTGGAGCTTTGGCCATGAGCTTCGAGTAATAAGACCACAGCTGCTTTGAATGCTGACCTTGGAATATGTTGCTCCATTTAGGACCTCGCCATTCCTCATCCAGATAATGGTCGCTGCCGGCTTTGCATTGTCTGCATGACACGTCAGATTTAGTGGATCCCCTGCTCGGAGGCTAATTATAGGGCCACCAATAATTACAGGATCATCTGGCGGAACTGCGAAAACAAACACAGAGCAAAAGAGATGGCGTTACTACATGGAAATTCACATTAACCTTTATCTAAGATTTGTTTCAACACAAACATTCTCTGAATATCACAACGGGCAAGAACACGGAATTCTGGTGTTAGTCATAGTGTCTCTCTATTAACACTCAGTGCCTCTCTATTTACACCCAGTGTCTCTCTATTAACACTCAGCACTTCTCTATTCACCCAGTGCCTCTCTATTCATACCCAGTGCCTCTCTATTCACACCCAGTGTCTCTCTATTTACACCCAGTGCCTCTCTATTCACACCCAGTGTCTCTCTATTTACACCCAGTGTCTCTCTATTCACACCCAGTGTCTCTCTCTATTTACACCCAGTGTCTCTCTATTAACACTCAGCACTTCTCTATTCACCCAGTGCCTCTCTATTCACACCCAGTGCCTCTCTATTCACACCCAGTGTCTCTCTATTCACACCCAGTGTCTCTCTATTCATACCCAGTGCCTCTCTATTCACACCCAGTGTCTCTCTATTAACACTCAGTGCCTCTCTATTTACACCCAGTGCCTCTCTACTTACACCCAGTGCCTCTCTACTTACACCCAGTGTCTCTCTATTCACACCCAGTGTCTCTCTCTATTCACACCCAGTGTCTCTCTATTAACACTCAGCACTTCTCTATTCACCCAGTGTCTCTCTATTCACACCCAGTGTCTCTCTATTCACACCCAGTGTCTCTCTCTATTCACACCCAGTGTCTCTCTATTCACACTCAGTGCCTCTCTACTTACACCCAGTGTCTCTCTATTCACACCCAGTGTCTCTCTATTCACACTCAGTGCCTCTCTATTCACACTCAGTGCCTCTCTACTTACACCCAGTGTCTCTCTATTCACACCCAGTGTCTCTCTATTCACACCCAGTGTCTCTCTATTCACACCCAGTGTCTCTTTTTTAACACTCAGTGCCTCTCTATTCACACTCAGTGCCTCTCTATTCCCACTCAGTGCCTCTCTACTTACACCCAGTGTCTCTCTATTCACACCCAGTGTCTCTCTATTCACACTCAGTGCCTCTCTATTCACACTCAGTGCCTCTCTACTTACACCCAGTGTCTCTCTATTCACACCCAGTGTCTCTCTATTCACACTCAGTGTCTCTCTATTTACACCCAATGCCCCTCTATTCACACCCAGTGTCTCTCTATTCACACTCAGTGCCTCTCTATTTACACCCAGTGCCCCTCTATTCACACCCAGTTTCTCTCTATTCACACCCAGTGTCTCTCTCTATTCACACCCAGTGTCTCTCTATTCACACCCAGTGCCTCTCTATTCACACTCAGTGCCTCTCTATTTACACCAAGCGCTTCTCTATTCACACCCAGTGTCTCTCTATTCACACCCAGTGTCTCTCTATTCACACCCAGTGTCTCTCTATTCACACTCAGTGCCTCTCTATTTACACCCAGTGCCTCTCTACTTACACCCAGTGCCTCTCTACTTACACCCAGTGTCTCTCTATTCACACCCAGTGTCTCTCTCTATTCACACCCAGTGTCTCTCTATTAACACTCAGCACTTCTCTATTCACCCAGTGTCTCTCTATTCACACCCAGTGTCTCTCTATTCACACCCAGTGTCTCTCTCTATTCACACCCAGTGTCTCTCTATTCACACTCAGTGCCTCTCTACTTACACCCAGTGTCTCTCTATTCACACCCAGTGTCTCTCTATTCACACTCAGTGCCTCTCTATTCACACTCAGTGCCTCTCTACTTACACCCAGTGTCTCTCTATTCACACCCAGTGTCTCTCTATTCACACCCAGTGTCTCTCTATTCACACCCAGTGTCTCTTTTTTAACACTCAGTGCCTCTCTATTCACACTCAGTGCCTCTCTATTCCCACTCAGTGCCTCTCTACTTACACCCAGTGTCTCTCTATTCACACCCAGTGTCTCTCTATTCACACTCAGTGCCTCTCTATTCACACTCAGTGCCTCTCTACTTACACCCAGTGTCTCTCTATTCACACCCAGTGTCTCTCTATTCACACTCAGTGTCTCTCTATTTACACCCAGTGCCCCTCTATTCACACCCAGTGTCTCTCTATTCACACTCAGTGCCTCTCTATTTACACCCAGTGCCCCTCTATTCACACCCAGTTTCTCTCTATTCACACCCAGTGTCTCTCTCTATTCACACCCAGTGTCTCTCTATTCACACCCAGTGCCTCTCTATTCACACTCAGTGCCTCTCTATTTACACCAAGCGCTTCTCTATTCACACCCAGTGTCTCTCTATTCACACCCAGTGTCTCTCTATTCACACCCAGTGTCTCTCTATTCACACCCAGTGTCTCTCTATTCACACCCAGTGCCTCTCTATTCACACCCAGTGTCTCTCTATTAACACTCAGTGCCTCTCTATTAACACTCAGTGCCTCTCTACTTACACCCAGTGCCTCTCTATTCACACCCAGTGTCTCTCTATTTACACTCAGTGTCTCTCTATTCACACCCAGTGTCTCTCTATTCACACTCAGTGCCTCTCTATTCACACTCAGTGCCTCTCTACTTACACCCAGTGTCTCTCTATTCACACCCAGTGTCTCTCTATTCACACCCAGTGTCTCTCTATTCACACCCAGTGTCTCTTTTTTAACACTCAGTGCCTCTCTATTCACACTCAGTGCCTCTCTATTCCCACTCAGTGCCTCTCTACTTACACCCAGTGTCTCTCTATTCACACCCAGTGTCTCTCTATTCACACTCAGTGCCTCTCTATTCACACTCAGTGCCTCTCTACTTACACCCAGTGTCTCTCTATTCACACCCAGTGTCTCTCTATTCACACTCAGTGTCTCTCTATTTACACCCAGTGCCCCTCTATTCACACCCAGTGTCTCTCTATTCACACTCAGTGCCTCTCTATTTACACCCAGTGCCCCTCTATTCACACCCAGTTTCTCTCTATTCACACCCAGTGTCTCTCTCTATTCACACCCAGTGTCTCTCTATTCACACCCAGTGCCTCTCTATTCACACTCAGTGCCTCTCTATTCACACCCAGTGTCTCTCTATTCACACTCATTGCCTCTCTATTCACACTCAGTGCCTCTCTACTTACACCCAGTGTCTCTCTATTCACACCCAGTGTCTCTCTATTCACACCCAGTGTCTCTCTATTCACACCCAGTGTCTCTTTTTAACACTCAGTGCCTCTCTATTCACACTCAGTGCCTCTCTATTCCCACTCAGTGCCTCTCTACTTACACCCAGTGTCTCTCTATTCACACCCAGTGTCTCTCTATTCACACTCAGTGCCTCTCTATTCACACTCAGTGCCTCTCTACTTACACCCAGTGTCTCTCTATTCACACCCAGTGTCTCTCTATTCACACTCAGTGTCTCTCTATTTACACCCAGTGCCCCTCTATTCACACCCAGTGTCTCTCTATTCACACTCAGTGCCTCTCTATTTACACCCAGTGCCCCTCTATTCACACCCAGTTTCTCTCTATTCACACCCAGTGCCTCTCTATTCACACTCAGTGCCTCTCTATTCACACTCAGTGCCTCTCTATTTACACCAAGCGCTTCTCTATTCACACCCAGTGTCTCTCTATTCACACCCAGTGTCTCTCTATTCACACCCAGTGTCTCTCTATTCACACTCAGTGTCTCTCTATTTACACCCAGTGCCCCTCTATTCACACCCAGTGTCTCTCTATTCACACTCAGTGCCTCTCTATTTACACCCAGTGTCTCTCTCTATTCACACCCAGTGTCTCTCTATTCACACCCAGTGTCTCTCTATTCACACCCAGTGTCTCTCTATTAACACTCAGTGCCTCTCTATTCACACTCAGTGCCTGTCTATTAACACTCAGTGCCTCTCTACTTACACCCAGTGCCTCTCTATTCACACCCAGTGTCTCTCTATTTACACCCAGTGTCTCTCTATTCACACCCAGTGTCTCTCTATTAACACTCAGTGCCTCTCTATTAACACTCAGTGTCTCTCTATTCACACCCAGTGTCTCTCTATTAACACTCAGTGCCTCCCTACTTACACCCAGTGCCTCTCTATTCACACCCAGTGTCTCTCTACTTACACCCAGTGTCTCTCTATTCACACTCAGTGCCTCTCTACTTACACCCAGTGTCTCTCTATTCACACCCAGTGTCTCTCTATTCACACCCAGTGTCTCTCTATTCACACCCAGTGCCTCTCTCTATTCACACCCAGTGTCTCTCTATTCACACTCAGTGCCTCTCTATTCACACCCAGTGCCTCTCTCTATTCACACTCAGTGTCTCTCTATTCACACTCAGTGCCTCTCTATTCACACCCAGTGTCTCTCTATTCACACCCAGTGTCTCTCTATTCACACCCAGTGCCTCGCTATTCACACCCAGTGTCTCTCTATTCACACCCAGTGTCTCTCTCTATTCACACCCAGTGCCTGTCTATTCACACCCAGTGCCCCTCTATTCACACCCAGTGTCTCTCTATTCACACCCAGTATCTCTCTCTATTCACACCCAGTGTCTCTCTATTTACACCCAGTGCCTCTCTCTATTCACACCCAGTGTCTCTCTATTCACACCCAGAGCCTCTCTCTATTCACACTCAGTGTCTGTCTATTCACACTCAGCGCCTGTCTATTCACACTCAGTGCCTGTCTATTCACACTCAGTGTCTCTCTATTCACACTCAGTGTCTCTCTATTCACACTCAGTGCCTGTCTATTCAAACCCAGTGCCTGTCTATTCACACTCAGCGTCTCTCTATTCACACCCAGTGTATCTCTATTCACACCCAGTGTCTCTCTATTCACACCCAGTGTCTCTCTCTATTCACACCCAGTGTCTCTCTATTCACACCCAGTATCTCTCTCTATTCACACCCAGTGCCTCTCTATTCACACCCAGTTTCTCTCTCTATTCACACTCAGTGCCTGTCTATTCACACTCAGTGTCTCTCTATTCACACTCAGTGTCTCTCTATTCACACTCAGTGTCTGTCTATTCACACTCAGTGCCTGTCTATTCAAACCCAGTGCCTGTCTATTCACACTCAGTGCCTCTCTATTCACACCCAGTGTATCTCTATTCACACCCAGTGTCTCTCTATTCACACCCAGTGTCTCTCTCTATTCACACCCAGTGTCTCTCTATTCACACCCAGTATCTCTCTCTATTCACACCCAGTGCCTCTCTATTCACACCCAGTTTCTCTCTCTATTCACACCCAGTGTCTGTATATTCACACTCAGTGCCTGTCTATTCACACTCAGTGTCTCTCTATTCACACTCAGTGTCTGTCTATTCACACTCAGTGCCTGTCTATTCACACCCAGTGCCTGTCTCTTCACACTCAGTGTCTCTCTATTCACACTCGGTGTCTGTCTATTCACACTTAGTGCCTGTCTATTCACACCCAGTGCCTGTCTATTCACACCCAGTGCCTGTCTAGTCACACTCAGTGTATCTCTATTCACACTCAGTGTCTGTCTATTCACACCCAGTGCCTGTCTATTCACACCCAGTGCCTGTCTATTCACACCCAGTGCCTGTCTATTCACACCCAGTGTCTGTCTATTCACACTCAGTGTCTGTCTATTCACACTCAGTGCCTGTCTATTCACACTCAGTGTCTGTCTATTCACACTCAGTGCCTGTCTATTCACACTCAGTGTCTCTCTATTCACACTCAGTGCCTGTCTATTCACACCCAGTGCCTGTCTATTCACACTCAGTGCCTGTCTATTCACACCCAGTGTCTGTCTATTCACACCCAGTGCCTGTCTATTCACAATCAGTGCCTGTCTATTCACACTCAGTGCCTGTCTATTCACACTCAGTGCCTGTCTATTCACACCCAGTGCCTGTCTATTCACACCCAGTGTCTGTCTATTCACACTCAGTGTCTGTCTATTCACACTCAGTGCCTGTCTATTCACACCCAGTGCCTGTCTATTCACACCCAGTGCCTGTCTATTCACACTCAGTGTCTCTCTATTCACACCCAGTGTCTCTCTATTCACACTCAGTGTCTGTCTATTCACACTCAGTGCCTGTCTATTCACACCCAGTGCCTGTCTATTCACACTCAGTGTCTCTCTATTCACACCCAGTGTCTCTCTATTCACACTCAGTGTCTGTCTATTCACACTCAGTGCCTGTCTATTCACACTCAGTGCCTGTCTATTCACACCCAGTGCCTGTCTATTCACACCCAGTGCCTGTCTATTCACACCCAGTGCCTGTCTATTCACACCCAGTGCCTGTCTATTCACACTCAGTGTCTCTCTATTCACACTCAGTGTCTGTCTATTCACACCAAGTGCCTGTCTATTCACACCCAGTGCCTGTCTATTCAAGCCCTGTGTATGTCTTTTCACACTCAGTGCCTGTCTATTCACACTCAGTGCCTGTCTATTCACACTCCGTGCCTGTCTATTCACACTCAGTGTCTGTCTATTCACACTCCGTGCCTGTCTATTCAAGCCCAGTGCCTGTCTATTCACACCCAGTGCTGTCTATTCACACTCAGTGTCTCTCTATTCACACTCAGTGTCTGTCTATTCACACTCAGTGCCTGTCTATTCAAGCCCAGTGCCTGTCTATTCACACTCAGTGTCTGTCTATTCACACTCAGTGCCTGTCTATTCACACTCAGTGTCTCTCTATTCACACTCAGTGCCTGTCTATTCACACCCAGTGCCTGTCTATTCACACTCAGTGCCTGTCTATTCACACCCAGTGTCTGTCTATTCACACCCAGTGCCTGTCTATTCACAATCAGTGCCTGTCTATTCACACTCAGTGCCTGTCTATTCACACTCAGTGCCTGTCTATTCACACCCAGTGTCTGTCTATTCACACTCAGTGTCTGTCTATTCACACTCAGTGCCTGTCTATTCACACTCAGTGCCTGTCTATTCACACTCCGTGCCTGTCTATTCACACTCAGTGTCTGTCTATTCACACTCCGTGCCTGTCTATTCAAGCCCAGTGCCTGTCTATTCACACCCAGTGCCTGTCTATTCACACTCAGTGTCTCTCTATTCACACTCAGTGTCTGTCTATTCACACTCAGTGCCTGTCTATTCAAGCCCAGTGCCTGTCTATTCACACTCAGTGCCTGTCTATTCACACTCAGTGCCTGTCTATTCACACTCCGTGCCTGTCTATTCACACTCAGTGTCTGTCTATTCACACTCCGTGCCTGTCTATTCAAGCCCAGTGCCTGTCTATTCACACCCAGTGCCTGTCTATTCACACTCAGTGTCTCTCTATTCACACTCAGTGTCTGTCTATTCACACTCAGTGCCTGTCTATTCACACTCAGTGCCTGTCTATTCACACTCAGTGCCTGTCTATTCACACTCCGTGCCTGTCTATTCACACTCAGTGTCTGTCTATTCACACTCCGTGCCTGTCTATTCACACTCCGTGCCTGTCTACTGGCTGAATTGAACATTTGTTGATACTTGTCTAAAAATGTAAATGGTCAAAAAGAATAGAACAACAAAGCAGGCCATTTCTTTTGTAAAATAACTGGCTCAGACATCAACGTGTGTAATCTTAACCACTCAGCATTAATTACACTCTTTGTCGCGGTAGAATGTTTTTAGTGGGAGGTTATGTTGACAGAACTATTTTGGTGCATATCTCCAAAGTAGAGCAGTCGCCATGAAAATCCCGTTCCAGCTAATGGTTTCGCTTTCAGCAGTCTGTTGCAGAATGACTTTATAAAGAAATTATTTTGATACATAATTCCCGATATGTAGCCTTTTTCTCTAGGAGTTGTTAATTTATTTAACCTGCCACAGGAGTTTTATTCCCATCTTATAGAACGCATATCTTGCCCAGCGCCCAGTGAACAAGGGGACGCACTGCCAGCCCAGGCATGGACTCAAGATAAACACACTCGGTAAAGACTACATGAGGCCAACTAGGATTTGGGGGTAATTGTCCAGATATATAATAGAATTTCACTGCGTCTAAACACAAAACCATTTTTTTGTTCTTCAAAAATTCAGAGAAGATTGGCATAAAGGATGAAAAAATAAACACAGCCTCAATTCACTCCACCTCAGGAGACACATCTACACTTACAGCGATTCATAATGTGTAGCTATTGTCCTAATCTTGTTCTGTAAATGCAGATAAGAAAATGAATATGAATTTAATCTCAGCGACATACATTCAGTGCCCAATGCTTTTACAGCCAGATGAAGTGCTGTCTGCTGTGAAGAGACAGGAGAGCATGTCGAACCTTTCTTTAAATCCCATCTTCACCACTCGCTGAGCCTACTTACTCTACTGGGGCCCTCAACGAAGAAATGTTTTACCAGACTTCGAGCTGGTGCTAATTATGATCGAGGAACTGAGTAATGAGCAATGCTGTGTCCTGTCTCTAGTAATCAAATATTACACAAGGAAAATGTAATAATACATTTAATTTGATAACAATTTGAGAATTAGTGAGAATTAAAGAAATCATTGCTTTTCAAAGTATAAAGACCAATAAACTACGTTTCTGTTACAGTTACACATGAAGCAAATAGGAGAGAAATTTAATTAACAGAACTACCGTATATTAAAATTTAGCTGCAGCAGAAATACGGGGAGAATCGATGTGTTTATCACCTGATATATTTTTTACAACAGTTCAAAACAATATTCCAGACATATTTTTATTGTTTCCATCTAAGTCAACTATTTCTGAGTTACGGTAACTGTAATTAGCACTTGGCAATATGTGTTCCTGAGGAGAGGTGGCCTGATACTGATTGTAAGCTCTTGGGCCAAGATCCCACGATTTAATGTGCCAATTTGCATCTAATTGTTAAACTAAGACCTAAATTTAATACTTTTTGGATACACTTTCCAAATTATTTAATTTTTTTGGATAAAGTATTTGAATGGTTGAATATGTTGAAATAATATTGTGATATTTTTTTTTTATATTTTTTCGTGTATGACATGTTTTTTGATACTTTAATATTTTGAAAAAAAAATATTTTAACAGTTTATCCCAAAATATTAAAATCAAGGCCCAAGTTGAATTATGCTATCACTTGCTGTTTCTGGCATTAGAGGCTAATTTATTCCATAAAAGGAAATGATAAAACATTATAACAAAAACAGTGATGTCAGCAGCCAATCAGCAGAAGACAGGATTTACTCAGTTGATTAGCCTATTGTAGCTCTGTGTGAAGCGTGGACAATAAACGTTGCTTAACCCCTTAAGGACACATGACATGTGTGACATGTCATGATTCCCTTTTATTCCAGAGGTTTGGTCCTTAAGGGATTAAACAACCTGATGATAGAGACTGTCCAAGGTTCTCACAGCCTTGATAAGATAACATGTTGGTTGGATCTAAAATCCATCAGGAAAAGAGAGCATGCCAAACATGGTCACCCATTTTCCTCTTACCCAAGGATGTCTTTAGAGTGTCCTTGGGACCTCACAGAAAGTCTGTTGAAACATTTGTTTTCAAAGACAATTGTGCATGCGCAAGTGCTGATATACATGTATCCTGTGCACATATTGCTGGTGAGATAGCTCACTGGGCTAGTGCATCATCAGTAGAATCTGTTCAACCCTTGGTTTGCAGGTTTGAATCCTGACTCAGTGCTTCATCCTTCCGAGGTAGATAAGAGTACCATTAAATTGGGTACTAGTAACAACCCCTGGATGTTGGGCTAAGGTAACATCCCCAGGATGTACCTGAAAACCAGAGTAATTACTTTATTATTATTATTATTATATTGCATTTGCTAGCTGTCAGTTTGTGCATCAATATCAATGAGCGCGCTCCGCAGGCCGCCACGCCGCCTTCTGTTAGTCACACCCACCGGCAACCTGCGTTAAGTAGTGCTAAAAGTGTGAGGTCAGCTATAATCAGTTTATAACTATATAATAGTGTACAGGAAAAATCAGATAAAGAAAGGGCCCCCAAGTTACACATAAATTGTGTTCCTGTGACAACATCTAATCTCTTTTCCTGAATTTCAAGGATGAAAAGTGGATTAAATCATAAAATCACGTCTTGACATAAGAACAAAACGTATCTCATTGAAATGTTAAATAATGACTTTCTAAACTCTACATTAACGGGTTTTGTTCTGAGTAATGCAAAGCGTTATATTGCTAATTTAATGTACCTGAAAAAGCATTGTATGTGCCCCTTGACATCTCAAGCGTTAAAGAAAAGACCCGTAACTTCATTTTAATACCTATTAAGAGATTACCGGGAACACAGATTGGATCGGACGGCTCTCCTGCTAAAAGAAATTTGTCGCAAACAACAGATGACTCGGAGCATTGTGCCTTTTCTATCTCAACTGATTAATATGGTTATAACAGTCTCTTGTTATCTTGAAATGTTAAGCTGTCTGTGAGATGGAAATATTAAAACAAAGTGATAAATTTTGCGAATACAATGTGTGTGGTTTTTTTTTCATTTCTGTTTTATTTGACACCATGAAATGGGGAAATAAAAATGTAATAATTTTGTCTTTTCTTTGAACTAGAAGCATAATTAATATATTAGACAACCGCTGCAGTCAGACCAGACTCTTGATACAGATCACCAGTTTATATGATAAATATTATAGAAATATAACTTATTAAAATATTACCTGCAACTCACACATTTTACATACAGGCTAATGCAATGAATCATTTTATTGAGGGGTGCTTGATAATAAAATATCTCTCTTTCTAACAGGTAATCCACTGTACTGATCACCTGCATTTTCAAATGTTGCTGAATCAGTCAGAACTATAAAAGAATTCTGCATAAAAAGGAATTCTTGGGCAAAATGATGAATGTCATCTTAAAACCTCCCAACATTTCCTAAAGCAATGAACATGCCCCAGCAATCCAACAGCATTGTGACCTACACAAGCTCCCGTACTCTCTGGGAAAATGAAGGGGGGAGAGATTTTTTTTAGTTTAGTAAGAACTGTGTTTCTCTGCAGTGTGATAAAGAATATAAAATGCTTTGTATATGGTTTTTGCAATGAGAAAGAAAGATGCTTCTAGGGGTAAAGGGCAAGATTGAACTGGAGCATTTGTGGGCAAAGTAGTGCAATCACCATAGCAACTAACAGAATGTTTCTGCCACTTGCAACAAATGAGCACTTTGAATAATTAATTGATCCAATATTATCAATGTTTTTTTTTTTTTTTAAATGGCATCGTCATTACGGAAGCCAATGGAAAGTTACTGCTGATTGCTATTGTAGAAAAATAAAAAAAAGTTTATTAAAAGCTTTTATAAGCGAACAAGCAGCCGTTATATGGCTGGAGGAAAAAATGGTATTTCAATCAATACTCTCCTCCAAAGAGAAGGTTCCGGAGCATTTCTCTTCCATTAGGTTGTGAGGATCGCTGTAGAAGGAGCAACACGATAGATTTTTTAATGCAAAGTTTAACATTTTTCAGATAAGTACTTATTTGGGGCTTTCAAAGTACAATAGATTTATCATGTTTGTGCTCATGCAAAGAAAGCATTTTAACATTTAGTTTTCTCAATCTGTTTCACCTTAAAAAAAGGAAATTACAGTAGAAGACTTATGCGCCTTTTATTTGGATAGCATTACTCCCATCAATCAAAGGGCATTGGGGGTTACATGTAAGGAGTAATTGTGGGGTATGTGCTAACGGTGGAGGGATCGCCATGGAAACCAATGAAACCCTCTTGCTGATTAACCCAAATTTAGAATTTTCAACCATGTTGATCTGTAACGATAACCTCATATTGTGCGGAGAACCTGACACTGGAGATTTCTGTCGAGATCTTCCCGGGAAAAGCAATAATTACCCCATCGTTGCCCTTCTAACAGAATGTGAGCTTGACTTCCTCAGTTCCTCTACCTGACATGTTTATTTGACTCGGGTGACATATTCATTTTTTTCCCCTTACATTGTGACTCCGCTAACTGCCTGCAATAGAAACAGAAGCATTCCACTGACACTTTTAATAGATACAATAAAACCATAGCATTGCGTTGTGATGTGAAATGATGTTTCTAATATTGCTTCCATATGGCCTGCAGATCACGGGAAGATGGGCCTGATTAGCAAGAATCGCAGAGGAAGCGGTAAAGCTAGAACAAGGCGTAAAGGGGACGAGGTACTAGAATTCTGTAATGCAATAAATAACTAATATTTTAAATTGAAAACCACATGAAGCGAGCCTCGATATTCTGGGCTGAATGTAACAATGGATAAAACTTTCACTGGTAATGAGAGGAACTGAACGCCAATATAGGACATATGGAAATTAGGAGCAAATCATTCCTCCTAATTTTTTAAATATATATTTACTTGTTTACCTAAGATATTGCAGCGACTGAACGTATTCCATCCTTTTTTTTTTTTTACAGATGATAACCCGAGTATTATTTACATAATCACTCTTTAAATTTCACCTCACTTGAAAAAAATAACAGGTTTATTTCTTAATTATTATTCTGTTTTCTATGTAAAGAAACAATATAAGTATAATAACCACTGCAGCATGCTAAAGTGGTTAGGGTATTTGGAGTGTTCCTTTAAGACGAAGTAAATACCTACAAGAAATCTGTTTACTGATTTTATTTACACACATCGAATGATTATAATGGCAAAACATTAATTCTTAGTGATAGGATATATTACCTGTATATAAATATACTTATGTATCATATAACCCATTTAAACTTCAGCTTCTCCTGAGCTACACTGGGAAAGCGGATGGGGTTTTTCAGCCATCAAATAACTTGCAGTGTTCTTGGCAGAGCCATACTAGGAGCCCAGTGGGCCTGGTGCTGAGAATTATTATGGGCCTAATTATCGAATTGTATCGACAGAAAACACTAAAACAATTATGCCTCCCAAGCGTCATGTATCTGGCGGAGGTGGTGCTGGAGGGAAAGACAGGCTATAGCTTTAAGAAAACACCTACCCTATGCTAATCTCTCGCTTTCATCTTTCAAGTAAATTCATATCACTTAACAGCAGTGTCCAGTGAAGCAGGATTTCGGTGGCTGGGCTAAAAGGGTGGGCCACTGACGCGAATCACGTAACCAAAACCGCCCAAAAGGGCAATAATGTCCCCAAAAATCTGCCTAAGGAACTAGGTCAGCCTGGCGTGAATGCACATTAGGCTGCCTGCCAATCATGCAGGATGACCAACCAAGGACATACTATGCAGACAGCACCCTGAGCTTGGCATTAATGCGTCTACTAATTCGCTCGCTCCATGCTTTCTAAGGACTGTCCCGCAGCACTCACTTGTCCTCTCCTCTCCTAATCTTCTAACTAGCAGGTGGAAGCTCCTGGTGCACAGTGTTGGACAGAGAAAAGGTGTATGTAGTGTTGTAGAAAGACAACACAGAGTTAGAGAGACGGAAGCAGCAAGATTATTCGCGTCATGCGCAAAGTCAGCTTTACATTAATTGAATTGTCAGCCAATCAACACCTGTTTTGTTTCCCTACATCCACATGTGAAGAATAGTAAATAAAATAAACATATATATATTTTTAGCAATGTTCCTATTCCATGGGCATGGGCTGCAGCTCCATCGGCCCCTATGTTAACTCAGCCCTGGTACTCAGCATAAAATATTCCTAATATTGATTTATAAAGCATAAAGAAGAACAAATCATGTCTCGGAATACATTTTTGGGAATTTTTCTGGCTTGTTAAAACCCCCGATGGAAAAAACAAAAAGAGCGATATGTTTGAAAATATCAAGGAGTATTTTGGAGCAACTTTTCAAATACAATCCGAGGCATTTAATAAAAAAGAATGTCAAAATGCGTAGCTGGGTAGAGCGGATAATATTTTGTGATTCAGAGAAATCCCATAGATAATTCTGAAATATCAAAACATAAAAATAATGAGAAGTCCGCCAAACGCAGCACAGGAGCTGTGGAAATACCACAGCATCAATAAAGGAAATTGTTTTATATTATAAACATGGTGAATTACACCTTTAAATCTATGGAGTCAGCTAGTTACTCTGCTATTATTAAGGTTATACATAAACCTAATAACGCTTACATTCTCCCCGAGGATTATAATTTGCATTCACGTATTAAAATACCCTGATCATCTGTTTTTTTGAGAATTATGTGTTAAACGTCCTGGCCTTGCGCTTACAGGGAGAACGTTGATCGAACTGGGCTGCGCATATTGTAAAATAACAGATACGCCTGCAGACACGTTTCTCTTCCATTAAAGAGCGCAACGCAAACATAGCAAGGCACCAAAGTAAATCCTGCATCGCACTCGTTATGTTAACTCCACCTGGCTACAAACTAATTCTAACAATGTGGAAGAAACAAATGATCTATTGGTTACATGACAAAGATTACTGCTCTCTGATTTGTAAGATTAACTGGTTCGGATAGTGACAGGGTGTTATAGGGTGTTGTTGTTTGGTGTATGTTATATAATATTTGCCGTGTTGTCTAGATATGTTGCAATCTGGAAGCTGATAACCTTTAATGAACGATTTGAGAAAGGCTGAACTTAATGGACGCATGTCTCTTGTCAATCTATGTAACTAGAATTCTTTTATTTAGTAAATCTTTATTTTTACGTACATTGATAAATCACGGTTATCAAACAGTGTACAGAATAATATCCCCCAATATAACACACATAACATATACTCCACTTCTTTATATGGATACTCGTACAACAACTTGTAGAACTCAGTGTCAGTATCTGGATCAAAAGAGAATGAAATGTGTTCACTGAACTGATTGCTAATTTAACACAAATTAAATTACACTAATAATAGTAGTCATGTTTGAGATCCAGGATATGCATGTTATTTTATTAGGAGTGCAATCCAGGGAATGAGCAGGATGGACATTAGTCAGGCCTACAGTGAGAACTAAGAATGGGTAGTCTCACCCACGTCAGCCATGCCAGTAGGCTGCATAACATGATAAGGCGATTCTGTTAGGAAGGTTGTCTTAAGTGGTATCCTGATTCCTTGTGGATAATGTGTTGTCCCCTCTCAGTTGCTGACCGAAATATGTCAAGTTATGCCCCCCTATCACTTATAATCAGCTAAAATCACGGTTAAATGCAGGAGCTTTTATGACTTGTGTCTGCTCAGCAGTCAGGCCACGCACCCCCAACTATAATTTAATGTTAAATAAAAGCCAGCCTTCCTATACTGTCCATCCATTGCATAAGAAACACCCAAGGGTTTAATATTCAGTGCTGTATCCTGCTTAGGAGAGAGATCTGTCATTTTTTTACAAGATGTCTTGACCCATTTAACTATCTCTACCACCTCTGCTGGAAGGCCATTCTGTGTATCTATAACTATTTGTAAAAAAAATAATAAAAATCAAATACTCTCTTGTTCTCTATCTATATTCAATATGCAGAATGCAGAGGACTCGCTCACTAAACACCAAATTTAAAGTTCTCTCAAAATTCAAGTTGTGTTCTTTTTGTCTAGGGGTAACTTGAGGCAAATCATTTATTTTCTCAATTCAATATAAATGCAGTGAATTACCCATGAAAGGCTGGATCTGAATAAGCCTAATTGCCCCAGGTGATTTTTTTTCCTCCAAATTTCCCTTAATTTGCAGCTCATTGAATAACCCCATTTGTTTTTGAAGCCATACATATTTATTGTAAACGTATTGATTTCGTATTGATTCCCATATCTTTAGAATTGCAGTAAATACTATGGTATATCCGGGAAAGCTTAGTAAATAGATGTGCTAATGAGATTTCTATGAACAGGACATCATTATACAATGTCTAAAATGACTTTTAAAATGTGAATTTAAAATAATTCTGCAAAGAGGTGTAATTATGCTGAATGTTTACGATAATATAATTAATGGATAGACATTTAATGCCATAAAGAGATTATAAATATGCCTCACTTTTGTAACTATTGAAACAAAACCTCTAATTAACTAATTAGCGCAAAATGATGACAATAAACATTCAAATAGATGGACCACTATCTAATTCCGATGCTCCTATTAAATCATAAAATATAATTAGATTGTCCGATCCGATGTCCAAGAAGGGATCTCCTGGTCAATGGCTGTCAGCGGGCGCCAAGCGGTAAGGCCCGTTTATGGTACTGCAGATTGAAATGGTAGCTGCGTGGCATTCGGGCGCAAGGAGCGGATTTAAATTTCCCATAAGTAAAACCCAGTCAGATTCATTGACTGCCGTGGATATGGTTTCGAAATTAAAGATCATTATGTGTCTGTGGCCAGGAAGGAGCAGGGCTTTCAGGTAAAGTGAGAAATGCAGGAACGAATTCTGACAGCGCTGAGCTCTAATACATAATTCATGTCATGGCAGAGGGAAGGGTTTACGTTTTGAGCTGACTGAGAGCTCCCCTGAAATTTGCAATCATGCACCGGGGTGGGGGGTGTCCTGCTCCCTGTGATTAATGCACAGATTAAAAACTAGGTGGGATTTAAAGGGGCGGAGGTGCGTTTACCCTGAAGGTCCCCAAAGGCAAAAATGAATAATGGATTCCAATATATCTGTGTGATAAATGTATTTTTTTGTTCCAGGATAAACTCACTGGCAGGAACCCGTGGGACCCACTTATATGGTCATTTCCCTCCCCACAGGTCGCCAAGGTAGGTTTTATTTATTGCATTTAAAATGCTGAAGGGAGGGGGAAGAGGTTATAGTTTCATATTATTAACTCCATGATTCACACAGCTGTCTGCTAGCTTTGTAAACTGGGAGATTATCTGCCATTAATCAATTAGCAGACATTTCCTGTCAGCACAGCCTCATTCTCCAGAGCTTTCAATGAGGAGAAGCAACTCCCATCGATCTCAGGCAGCATATCCCTGAGGATATGAACTGGACTGATTCGCTAAACTGGTAACTTACGAGAAAAGGAAGAACATTTTTAAAATTGTGGTTATTTTGGACCCTTGATAAATCCCCACAACCCCCAGTTTACCGAATTAACCCCTGGTTTGTTTGATATGGAGTCCTTATGGTGGGAGTGATACTGCAAGACTTGAAATTACACCCAATATTTGTTTACATAGGTGATGAAAACCTGTTAACCCTTTACGGGCCAGATAATACTGCCTTGTAATAATCCTCATAAATATTGTTTATTAATATTAGTGAATGCCTTCCTATATTGATCAGAGGACTGTAAGGAGTTCTGAGACAGACAGACCCTCACTCACCCCAGCAGGGGTACATTACACACATTATCCCTGATTAGGTTTGAACCCATGGTTCACCTGCAGTAATTGCTCTGCCCCTAGAGGGTGTTGTTCCTGACGGCAATGCAGTCTGTAAAACCCACAAGAGAATCATTGAGACCACAGCACTAAGTGATATCGCTATATGTCGATTCACAGCAAATAAATAGTTAATATTAATAATAGCCAGACACCTCTAGAATTGAGAGCAACACACCCATCAGGGCCTCACAGGGGCCTACTAATTAGATAATAAGCTGGTGTAGCCAAAAAGCTCTCAAAGATTGAGTGACGAGTGTGTTAAACAGTTCTGAGTCTCTCTGTCAACTCTCTCTCTCTCTCTCTCTCTCTTTACATGATAGGGATATTTACTATATGGATAATTTAAAGGGGATTTCAAATTTAAGGCCAGAGTAGTTGAACTGACTACATAGCTTATTTATCCAACTTTTCCAGCTCAATTATTTTTACTGTTTGTATGTGTGTATGTGTGTATGTGAGTGTGTGTGCGTGTGTGTTCATTAACCCCAGAGATAGCTGACATGCCACCATTAACTGAGTGCCACCACAGTGGGCTATTTATTAATTTAATCCTTTATTAGAATATCCTTTAATCAGATATTTTACACCATGCTCCTTGGCTGCTGCTATCTCAAAGTCCAGCTGAGTGTCTCTGAAGGGCGATTTTATTTTGAGAAGAAGCCGCAGTTTGCATCTAGCTGTGATGATAGCTGGTAATTACAGACTGCGCGGCTGAAATATGTGCCCTGACGTCCGCAGGATACTCCGTGACTTTGCAGCTGTGGAGTTAAAGATTTTATTTTGTAATCCCGCTGGTTAGAGACACAGGGCTTGGAGTGTATGAATCCGAATCCTCGGTTATTCCGTGTAAAGGGGAAATGTTTACATACTTGGCACAGGTTGCAGACTGACACACTTTGCTTGCTCTTCAAGGCGGCAAGACAAACATTGTCAATCTTTTTTCATTTTATATACTGCATTTAACAGTGCAAACAGAATACGAGCCAGTGCCAGTGAGGACCGGAGCCCTCGAGAGCCGTACATTTTATTAGTAAAAACTATAAGGAGCAGAAATGATAAAACACAAATGGTAAAATGTTACCACTGTGCATGACGCTGGGCCCTGCTAGATGGACATTATGTATATTTTAAAAGGGTGTTCTCCCTTCCTTATATTGTACCCAACTAATACAATGAAAACACTATTGCTACATATAACAAATAGTTAAATAATCTCAGACAGACATGGCAGCACGCGTTCTGTAAAGGGACTGTACGCTTATATCCCATGTCAAACAGGGAACGGACGAAACGTTGGCATATTCAGATTGTGTCTGTATTTGCTATAAGCTGGTCATTATCTGAGTTCCTCTATACCAGGTGTATGCAACCTACGGCACTAGTGCCATGCACGGCACTCAAGGCTGCTAGAGCCAAACAGGATCTGGCCTATCAGGAGTCCCAGTGAAACTTCAGATATCTGCTAATACGAAAAGGTGGTGAGGGACAATCCTCAATTTATGAATTGCAGCACGTAGAGGTAGTGACCTCAGATCACTTCCTCCCAGCACTTGTGAATGGGAATCCACACTGGAGTCCTGTCCTTGACCTGTACCTGGCCAGCCTGGTACTCACTGGAACCCAAGGGAAGCCACCCACACTGCTAAATATACACAGAAATGTAGAATAACCCTCCCCTCATACAAATAATACGAACAGCCCACAGTCTCTTACATGCAATACCCCAAACAGCCCCACACATACACAAGGTGACAAATCCATCCACACACACAATTCCACAAGCAGTCCCCATACACAGCCCACATCATTGGTTCACAATACCACAATCTACTCATGAACATATACAATATAATAGCTCATATATGCACAAATACAACGATACAAAGCCACTGCAGTATAAATAACACAAGCAGAATATGGCAACATGTACACCGCAATTTAATAAAATAGAACCGGCACACTACAGGACATCACACTCCTATTTCGGCACATTGCTGCTGAAAGGTTGCCTACCCATGCTCTATACTTTTGCCATGGACACTATGGTCATCGTGGAGCCAAACACTATTGTTTTTCAATGTCGCCTGCATCTAGGGCCCTCACAAATTACCAGGGAGCCATGAGGACACAATCTCAGGCCCCTCCAGTAAGAGGGACATGAAGGAGACAGCCATCTTTTTTACTATTGTCAACTGATTTATTCTGCAGCTAGTGTCTCTGTGCTCTGGAGACCTCTCTATAGCGAGTCTGTTCCAGTAAGGACGTGCTCTGCAAGGCTTCGAATACTTTACTCTGACAGAGGTTAGAACTTTAGCAATTTCTATTTTCCTCCTTTACATCCGACATGTACTATTCCCCACGGTATCACAAACCTACATCGCTCATCCTAAATTGACGAAGAAAGTCGCTGTTTTTTTAGTTTGCATGTCACCGTCACCTCATTCTTCTCCTGCCTTACAAATCGTACACCTATTTCCACTCCTCTGCATTTATTAGCGCTGGCCGCCATTACTCATTTTGCCCGCCTGCTGCTCCGAGATACACATCTATCTTTCACTTACTTCCTTTGTCTCTGATTTGCTGAGATCACAAATTCTTGCTATTTATTTATGATACATTGCTATCTCCCCGTTCTGACGCCAGTGAGAAAATACACCGCTATCTTTCATTCGCTATTTTTGTCATTAAAAAGGTTTTTCTGTCAACTACAAAAGGCTGCAATTTTCTCGCTATCTGACCTACTAAAAAAGGAACCTTTTCGTCACTGGAGCCCAGGTTTATGGGCTGCTTCAGGTAGTGCAAGAAAGTCTGTATTTATCAGTAAGGCGTAGGGACTATTCCGAGGCGGTCAGGAAACAGCCCTCCACCTCCGTAACATAAATAGATATCAGAATCAAATCACATCCAGCCTCCTAAGCATTATCACACTCTGTTATCAAGGAAAAGATGTGTCAATGTGAGTGTAAAACTAAAACAGGGACATTTGGCTGTTTCTCTATAACTTGCTTCACAGAGGAAGCATTCAGTCAAGTGTAGGACTGTTTCCATAAAGATTAGTTATTTAATGTAAACTATTCATTTTATGTGTGCCTGGTGGGTCACTGTCAGTGCATTTTGGGTTAGCCTGTGTCACTGTCAGTGTATGGTGGGTCAGTCGATGTCGCTGTCAGTGTATGGTGGGTCAGACTATGTCACTGTCAGTGTATAGTGGGTCAGACTATGTCGCTGTCAGTGTATGGTGGGTCAGTCTGTGTCACTGTCAGTGTATGGTGGGTCAGTCGATGTCGCTGTCAGTGTTTGGTGGGTTAGCCTGTGTCACTGTCTGTGTATGGTGGGTCAGTCTATGTCACTGTCAGTGCATGCTGGGTTAACCTGTGTCACTGTCAGTGTATAGTGGGTCAGACTATGTCACTGTCAGTGTATAGTGGGTCAGACTATGTCACTGTCAGTGTATGGTGGGTCAGTCTATGTCACTGTCAGTGTATGGTGGGTCAGTCTGTGTCACTACCAGTGTATGGCGGGTCAGTCTGTGTCGCTATCAGTGTATGGCGGGTCAGTCTGTGTCGCTATCAGTGTATGGCGGGTCAGTCTGTGTCGCTATCAGTGTATGGCGGGTCAGTCTGTGTCGCTAACAGTGTTTAGTGGGTTAGCCTGTGTTACTGTCTGTGTATGGTGGGTCAGTCTGTGTCACTGATCTGAGTCTTGTAAGTCAGTGTGTGTCACTGTTTGTGTATGGTGGGTCAGTCTGTGTCGTTATCCGTGTCTGGTGGGTCAGCATGTGTCACTGTATGGCGGGTCGGTCTGTGTCGGTATCTGTATCTGGTGGGTTATTTTGTGTAACTGTCAGTGTATGGTGGGTGTCTGTGTCTCAATGTCTGGTGGGTTAGACTGGGTCACTATCAGTATATGGTGGGTCAATTTGTTCTGCTATTAGTGTACGGTAGATTAGTCTGTGTTGCTATCAGTTTCTGGTGGGTTATTTTGTGTAACTGTCAGTGAATGGTGAGTATGTCTGTGTCTCAGTGTCTGGTGGGTCGGTCTGTATTGCTATGGGTGTCTGGTGGGACAGTCTGTGTTGCTACCAGTATCTGGTGGATCAGTCTGTTTCGTAGTGTCAAAACAATGAAAATTGTAAAAATTATGAAATGCACTTATATCGTCTACAGCTTACTGTTTCATGATTGAAACCTCTAGGAGTGTAATAAGTTAGATATTTAAATCAGAAATTATTTCAATATATTTTGATGCTCTGCCTGGGGGGTGGACAGGTAAAAGCAGTTACAGTGGGATGAAAGTGACTATGAAAAAGGCTAAAAAAAAAAAAATTATAATAAAGGCTCGGGTCTCTGATCTAAGTTCCAGTTAGAGGAGGTTACGGCTCCTGTTAGTGCCATGAGTAAGGAGTGATTGCAACGTTTTCAATAATAATAATAATAATAATTGAACTATAGCAAATACTGGTAAAACTTAAAATAAAGTAAAAAATATAGAATAGTTACTAGTTATTTGTTTTATGTAATCGTATACTTTATTGCTCATAGAGTAAGTGTTAATAAATGTAATCAGCTGATGACCTCTAGCTGGTAAGCTGTTGGAGCCAGGTCCTTATCTACCTATTGTTCCTGTAACATTTTGTAATTCTCTCATTTATTGTTAAATTTCCGGCTTTATAAAATATTGTAAAGACTGGTTAAGTCGCCCCGTCTCTCCTATGGTTTGCATGGTTTGTCATAAAGAGATACTTATTTGCTTTTCATGCGAACACAGCTCTTCGAAGGTGGCTTACAGCCAGTTATGCATATCCTTCCAGGCCAATAGATCATCAAGCAATAACATTAATACGCGGCTGTCAAAGCAGATGTCTTTTATGTGGATTAATTACGAAAACAACAAAATAAATGAAGTAATTGTTAGCCTAGATTAATAAGATTGAGTGCTATGTAAATAGATTAAATACATTATCAAACGGTGCAAACGTGCTAAAGTCACGGCCTGCGGCATTAGTCTTTTAGTAAAGGATTTGGCCCACTTACACCAAGCAGTGCTTCTGCATAAATCCCTTTTTATTGAAATCAATAGAAGTGATTTGACTCGGCAGAGAGGCTGGGGCCCTGTGTCGTTGCCGGCTGCTCAGTTTTGTAGTAAAAGATGCGTTCCAGTATATTTTAAGATCACCAATAAAAATAATGATGGATCAACTAAAATAGCTTCTGTCTTTACACAAGCCGTATGTCTTTACAACTGCTGATTGGAAAGTGTTCGCCGTGAACTTGTGCCCTCTCTGCAAATATCGTTACCTTCCAACTGGGCTGAAACAAGTTCAGCTCTGCAGATAAAACCGGCTGACAAGACGCCGCAAGGTCAGGAGTTGCAAAAACAGATTTCACTTATTTTAAAGATTCTCTACCAATTAATCAAATAATAATAAATCTGATTCTATAAAAAACAAACAGTATTTGTGCTTTTTTCATGGATTTAAACAACACGTGTGATGAAGACATCATTGGGTGAGTTCCATTTCTCCTTTACATTGTGACAACTGAACTGCTAGCAGACACATAGCTTTAATAATATTCCTATCCTTGTCCTTCCCTTACAGACATTACTACATCATAACTGGCATAGCAGTAATGGGCTACAAGCACGACCGCACTGGCATAGCAGTAATGGGCTACAAGCACGACACCACTGGCATAGCAGTAATGGGCTGTAAGCACGACACCACTGGCATAGCAGTAATGGGCTGTAAGCACGACACCACTGGCATAGCAGTAATGGGCTGCAAGCACGACACCACTGGCATAGCAGTAATGGGCTACAAGCACGACACCACTGGCATAGCAGTAATGGGCCACAAGCATGACACCACTGGCATAGCAGTAATGGGCCACAAGCATGACACCACTGGCATAGCAGTAATGGGCCACAAGCATGACACCACTGGCATAGCAGTAATGGGCCACAAGCATGACACCACTGGCATAGCCGTAATGGGCCACAAGCATGACACCACTGGTATAGCAGTAATGGGCTACAGGCATGGTACCGCTGGCATAGCAGTAATGAGCAACAAGCAGGACACCACTGGCATAGCAGTAATGGGCTACAAGCAGGACACCACTGGCATAGCAGTAATGGGCTATACACATGACGGTTGTGCTTCAACCACACATCCACTGTGCCAGTCATCTTGGAGGAGAAGATGATGGTGGTCAGATAACTATATTTCAATATTATTTATTTATTCATTAAATACCTAATAAATTGTTCTACATATAATAATTTACAGGTATGTCTGCCAAAAGGGTTGTGGAACAGGTTTGGTTTTCCATAGAGGGAGCATAACATTTATGAGTGGAGATTCAGCTACGCAATTTACAGATAAGTTAAAAATCTAGTGTGTGAAATAGATAAGGATTTCAAACATCTAGACTTTCTAAATAAATACAAAAAAATATATACATTTTACGTAAATTCAAACCAAGATTGTTGTGAAAAACTTGCTTTTATCAAGTTGTGTGGTCGTATTAGGTACAGGGCTATAGGTCTATGAAGCCATTAGTTATTTTAATTTGCTACAATGTGTCTACATTACTCTTGTACTTATTATAATGTGTATTTGTCCTCAATAAAAATAAATAAAAAAAACTATAAAAAAAATGGAAAAAGTTACAAAAGGAGGCAATTGAAGTGCTGTTTTCCTGCAGGCAGGGATGTCTGACGTAATAGATTAGATCTGAACATGCAGCCAAGTAAACAGATGTAGGCGGTAAGGCCCATTGCCTCTTCAGAAGGTCCTTGAGCTGCACTGGGAGTAAGTGGAACTGTCTTAGACAGCGCCACAAATCCTCCGAAAAAGGAAGTGAGACTGTGCTCCTTGACAAAGTCTGTGAATATTTATATCACCTCATAAAAACGCAAGTGTGAAATTCGTATGACTAATGACCGGCAAAATCATTCCTTCTAATACCTTCACATACTATAATCCATTCATTTTCCTTTTTCTATTTAATAGAAGGAAAAAATAAAACTTATGGGATTTGGAAGCCAAACACAGATGCATCAGTGAGAGATGACATGTAATATAGTCTGAATCCATATTTTACTAGTGTTTTAGCGGCTTTCTGAATTATCTGCTCATTAATGATGTACAGTGCCTTGCAATAGTATTCACCCCCTCCCTCTTGACTTTTTACCTATTTTGTTACATTACAGCCTTAAGTTCAATGTTTTATTAATCAGAATTTTATGTGATGGATCAGAACACAATAGTCTAAGTTGGTGAAGTGAAATGAGAAAAATATATACATAAAACTGTTTTTTAGAAATAGAAAACAGAAATTGGCATGTGCGTATGTATTCACCCCCTTCGTTATGAAGCCCATAAAAAGCTCTGGTGCAACCAATTACCTTCAGAAGTCACATAATTAGTGAAATGATGTCCACCTGTGTGCACTCTAAGTGTCACATGATCTGTCACTACATATACACACCTTTCTGAAAGGCCCCAGAGGCTGCAACACGTAAGCAAGAGGCACCACTAACCAAACACTGCCATGAAGACCAAGGAACTCTCCAAACAAGTAAGGGACAATGTTGTTGAGAAGTACAAGTCAGGGTTATATTTAAAAAAAAATATCCAAATCTTTGATGATCCCCAGGAGCACCATCAAACCTATCATAACCAAATGGATACAACATGGCAACACAGCAAACCTGCCAAGAGACGGCCGCCCACCAAAACTCACGGACCGGGCAAGGAGGGCATTAATCAGAGAGGCAGCACATAGACCTAAGAAAACCCTGGAGGAGCTGCAGAGTTCCACAGCAGAGACTGGAGGATCTGTACATTGTATGACAATAAGCCGTACGCTCCATAGAGTTGGGCTTTATGGCAGAGTGGCCAGAAGACAGCCATTACTTTCAGCAAAAAACTAAATGGCACGTTTTGAGTTTGCGAAAAGGCATGTGGGAGACTCCCAAAATGTATGGAGGAAGGTGCTCTGGTCTGATGAGACTAAAATTCTGGTATTTGCTGGACAAAATGGCTCTTTTTCTGATATATTGGCCTGCACGTTATGGTTATACTTTTCTGCGAATTTCTAATAGCAGGAAAACATTTTTGGAAACAGTAATTGTGTCCATTGTGAATGCATTTAGTTTCCACAACTCTACCAGAATGACAAGCAAATCAGTGATATTGAAAGGGTAGTAGATATCTGGAATAACTTTCCAGTGGAAGCAGTAAGGGCAAGCAGTGCTATAGAACGGGTAGTGGATACATGGAATAGCCTTCCAGTGGGAGCAGTAACAGTGATATAGAAAGGGTAGTAGATACCTGGAACAGCCTTCCAGTGGAAGCAGTAACAGTGATATAGAAAGGGTAGTAGATACCTGGAATAGCCTTCCAGTGGGAGCAGTAACAGTGATATAGAAAGGGTAGTAGATACCTGAAATAGCCTTCCAGTGGGTGCAGTAACAGTGATATAGAAAGAGTAGTAGATACATGGAATAGCCTTCCAGTTGGTGTAGAAAAGGCTTATACTGATATAGAAAGGGTAGTAGATACCTGGAATAGCCTTCCAGTGGGAGCAGTAAAGGCTGACAGTGATTTTAAAAGGGTAGTAGATACGTGGAATAGCCTTCCAGTGGAAGCAGTAATGGCAAGCAGTTACCGTATATAGAAAGGGTAGTGGATACATAGAATAGCCTTCCAGTGGGAGCAGTAACAGTGATATAGAAAGGATAGTAGATACCTGGAAAAGCCTTCCAGTGGGAGCAGTAACAGTGATATAGAAAGGGTAGTAGATACCTGGAATAGCCTTCCAGTGGGAGCAGTAACAGTGATATAGAAAGGGTAGTAGATACATGGAATAACCTTCCAGTGGGAGCAGTAACAGTGATATAGAAAGGATAGTAGATACATAGAATAGCCTTCCAGTGGGAGCAGTAACAGTGATATAGAAAGGATAGTAGATACCTGGAAAAGCCTTCCAGTGGGAGCAGTAACAGTGATATAGAAAGGGTAGTAGATACCTGGAATAGCCTTACAGTGGGAGCAGTAACAGTGATATAGAAAGGGTAGTAGATACATGGAATAACCTTCCAGTGGGAGCAGTAACAGTGATATAGAAAGGATAGTAGATACATGGAATAGCCTTCCAGTGGGAGCAGTAACAGTGATATAGAAAGGATAGTAGATACATGGAATAGCCTTCCAGTGGGAGCAGTAACAGTGATATAGAAAGGGTAGTAGATACCTGGAATTGCCTTCCTGAGAGAGCAGTAACAGTGATATAGAAAGGGTAGTAGATACATGGAATAGCCTTCCAGTGGGAGCAGTAACAGTGATATAGAAAGGATAGTAGATACATGGAATAGCCTTCCAGTGGGAGCAGTAACAGTGATATAGAAAGGGTAGTAGGTACACATAATGCATTTCTAGTGGAATAGTCATAGTGAACATATTAATGGAATTAAGAAAGCTCTGGATGGGTACAATTCTATCCTAAAGAACGAAACATTAAAATCAATCAAAGCGAGTCATTGAGATAACGGGATTGATTCTTCTACTGACTTCACATTAAATAAATAAAGCTCATGTCTGCATAATGTAGACACACGTACGTTTAACTGTGACAGCAGGCAGTATGGGAGAAGACAAAAAATTAAAAAAAAAAACAAGATTCAACCTTTTCTTTGTAATTAAAAGCAGCAGCTTAATCAAATTGTGAATCATTAATAAATCGTACAAATTAAACCCATTTCAGCATGTTAACTGTTCTAACAGAAAAATACGCAGCGATGTGTGATTTAACCCTTAAGGACTCTGTGCTATCCAGTGATATTTTACTGTCCTGTGATCACCTGAATTATATTCTCTTTGTGGACGTTAGATTCAAATAAGGAAAATGAGTTAATCATTATCACTTCTTGTGTATTTATACCCCTGAGAATACATAGCCCAGCTATCAGCACCTTCTGGACTTGTACGTCCAAATTGTCTTGCTGCAACTACTCGTTTTAAATCCACTTGTTGAACAGCGCAACAGTGTGACAGCGTTTTATAAATAATACAAATCAGAGGAACGTTGCTAATTTTTGGGATGGCTAGCACATGCCGCCCCTGTAAAGATATCCACGAAACACAAATATGAGAATATTAGCACAGTTTCTCAGTGGATGAAGAGTAGAGGAATGTTGCCAAAAGAGTTAAATGCGTTGTTCTCCAAATTAGCAATATATCTATTGGACACATTCTGTTCAAGTGAGAATTTACTCACATATGTTTTTTTTTGTGAATGGTGTTTAAAAGACTGTACTATTAATAAGTGCTATAATAATATATTTACCAACTGCCATTTAACTGCGCCAGCAGAGGCCAGCCGCGAATTACAATAAATTAGTGACAGCGATGGGGCTAAAACGCGTTAACTTATTGAAGGAGATAATTGATACTCAAGATAATTTCTCCCCATCTGATCTGTAATGGCAGCAGGCAGGCAGATACTAAGTTATTTTTGTCCAATATTGATTCTTGAGCACTGACTACCTTTTCTGATAGGTCAGCGTTTGAAAAGGCTGCGGGTAGACTCTCAGTTGCCATTACGAGGGCTCTCTGCGGAGTAAGATGGATGATCCCAGAAGGGACGAGTGATAGAGATGCTTCTGGCATTACAAGAAACATTCATCAAGTCTCCTAGCCCTGCCAGCTGCGGTTTTAATCACTCGGACCCAGCTTCGCTCTCCCAATATTCGTCATGTGCTGAAAGCTAAAGTCCACTCATTAAGGCTTCGTCAATCGTTAAGGGAAACTCACAAACTACACACGGAAAAGACGACTCTGGGTTTCTTGAAAGGCTGGAGGCTTAAAGACTAGAGAAGTGAGCAAACTAACTTTAGAATGATAGAAATGTAACAAACGGGAACTGCTAACTCCCCGTGACTATACACTTATGTTAACTTATCTCCTATTTTAGCCGAATCAGTGTTTGTGAGTTGTGAAAAATAACATTAAATGTTGAAAACTATCATATTTATCTAAATTCTGGCTCCCTGTCAATCATTGCTATAATCTCTGTCCATTTCATTGACCATAGGATGTGAAGGTTAAAAACTGAAAGATTGGGGGAGATTTATCAATATCTAAAAAATGGTGCAAAAAGACAAATGCCCTGAGATATTTTTGAAATGTACTACACTGGAAATGGTAAACATATATTTAAATGAAATGGAAAATAATTCAGTTGGAGTTGGACAATATTCCCAGTTTGGACTTTTTTGATCTAGAACAGGGGCCAACAATCTATGGCATGTGGGCCATGCACGGTACTGAAGGCTACCAGAGACAAACTGGGCAGAGGGGTTCTGGCCTATCAGGAGTCCAAGTGGGACTCCAGATATCTGCTAGTGCAAACCGAGCGGTGATTGCAGGTGATGAGGGACAATTTACTCATTGCAGCAATTGGAAGAAGCAACCTGGGATCAATTCCTCTCCACCAGGGCTGCCATCAGGGGGTGACAACCATGACGGTTGTCATGGGCCTGGGAGACCTGGCCACCCGGGCCCCACATTCCCCGATCTGTAGCGTCGGAACTGCCGCTGGTGCAGCTGCACTGGGGCAAGCATGCTGATGGGGCCCAGTGGGTGCCCCACGAATTTAGGGCCACCCGATGGGCATATATCTTTAGGGGCAGCGCTGCAGCACTTTAATAGCCCAACTGGGTCACTTTAACAATGTTAACCACAACTAGTGCTGGGAGGAAGTGATGGACTGTCACTTCCTCCCAGCTTCCTCCGCGCGGGAGGGAGGAAGCGGAGCAAGACTGACCGAAGTGAGAAGGGGAAAGCCAGGAAGACTCCCAACAGCCCATCCTCCTGCACCCAAAAGGTAAAAAAATATTTGAAAAGAAATGTAGGAGGGTGGTTAAGAAATTAGCTGCATGTGTGTGTATGTCAGTATGTATTTGTCTGTATGTATGTGTGTATGTCAGTATGTGTGTGTGTGTGTGTGTGTCTGTATGTATATGTCTGTCTGTATGCTAGTATGCATGTGTGAGTGTGTGTCTGTATGTACATCTATCTGTATGTCATTAAGTATGTGTGTGTCTGTTTGTATGTCTGTATGTCTGTATGTCAGTATGTGTGTCTGTATGCATGTATGTATGTCAGTGTGTGTGTGTGTGTATATATGTATGTCAGCATCTATGTGTCAGTATGTATGTCTGTGTTTCAATATGTGTTTGTGTCAGTATGTGTGTGTCAGTATGTATGTGTGCATGGCGGTATGTGTGTCAGGAATGTTTGTGTGTATCAGTGTGTCAATGTGTGTGTATTCTGTGTCCATGTGTATGAGTGTTTCTGTATTTGTGTGTCAGTGTGGGTATATATGTGTGTGTTACTATGTGTCATTGTGTGTGTGTCAGTGTATGTATATCTGTGTTGTGTCTGTATGTGTGTGTGTCAGTGTGTGTCTCTGTGTCTGTATGTGTGTGTGTCAGTGTGTGTCTCTGTGTCTGTATTTGTGTGTGTCAGTGTGTGTGCCTGTGTATCTGTGTCAGTGTGTGTATCTCTGTGTCTGTATTTGCATGTGTGTCAGTATGTGTGTCTGTGTATCTGTGTGTGTATATGTATAGAATGTTTGTGTGCATCAGTGTGTTGATGGGTGTGTATTCTGTGTCCATGTGTATGAGTGTTTCTGTATCTGTGTGTCAGTGCATGTATATATATATATATATGTGTCGGGTGTGTGTCTACTTGTGTATCTGTGTGTATCTCTGTGTTGTGTCTGTATTTGCGTGTATGTCTGTGTATCTGTGTGTCAGTGTGTATCTCTATGTCTGTATTTGTCTGTGTATCTGTGTGTCAGTCAGTGTGTGTATCCCTGTGTCTGTATTTGCGTGTGTCTGTGTATCTGTGTGTGCATATGTATAAGTGCGTGTGTGGAAGTGTATACACCAGAAGTGTATACACTACAAACAAATGCGCGCCTATATTCAAACAGTGACATTCACACACATACTCCATAAAAAAACATGCTTACATTCAAATAAATGTTGGTGTGTATACATACACACATACATATATACACACACACACACATATACATTTATGGAAATTTGCACAAATATATAAATAAATAATTACCAGGTGATTGTAATCCACAATAAGAGAGAAACAACCTTTACATCATGAAGTCGACGTTTCAGTTTGGCTAGCTAGCAAACTTTCATCATCCACTACACAAACACTGCATCCACTACACATGCACTAATACACACCGTGTCCACTTTACACACACTGCATCCAGTACACAAACACTGCATCCACTACACATGCACTAATACACACCGTGCCCACTTTACACACACTGCATCCACTACACAAACACTGCATCCACTACACATGCACTAATACACACCGTGTCCACTTCACACAACACTGCATCCAGTACATAAACACTGCATCCACTACACAAACACTGCATCCACTACACATGCACTAATACACACCGTGTCCACTTTACACACACTGCATCCAGTACACACACACTGCATCCACTACACATGCACTAATACACACCGTGTCCACTTTACACACACTGCATCCAGTACACAAACACTGCATCCACTACACATGCACTAATACACACCGTGTCCACTTTACACACACTGCATCCAGTACACAAACACTGCATCCACTACACATGCACTAATACACACCGTGTCCACTTTACACACACTGCATCCACTACACAAACACTGCATCCACTACACATGCACTAATACACACCGTGTCCACTTCACACAACACTGCATCCAGTACATAAACACCGCATCCACTACACAAACACTGCATCCACTACACATGCACTAATACACACCGTGTCCACTTCACACAACACTGCATCCAGTACATAAACACTGCATCCACTACACAAACACTGCATCCACTACACATGCACTAATACACACCGTGTCCACTTTACACACACTGCATCCACTACACAAACACTGCATCCACTACACATGCACTAATACACACCGTGTCCACTTTACACACACTGCATCCACTACACAAACACTGCATCCACTACACATGCACTAATACACACTGTGTCCACTTTACACACACTGCATCCACTACACATGCACTAATACACACCGTGTCCACTTTACACACTCTGCATCCACTACACAAACACTGCATCCACTACACAAACACTGCATCCACTACACATGCACTAATACACACCGTGTCCACTTCACACAACACTGCATCCAGTACATAAACACTGCATCCACTACACAAACACTGCATCCACTACACATGCACTAATACACACCGTGTCCACTTCACACAACACTGCATCCAGTACATAAACACTGCATCCACTACACAAACACTGCATCCACTACACATGCACTAATACACACCGTGTCCACTTTACACACACTGCATCCACTACACAAACACTGCATCCACTACACATGCACTAATACACACCGTGTCCACTTTACACACACTGCATCCACTACACAAACACTGCATCCACTACACATGCACTAATACATACTGTGTCCACTTTACACACACTGCATCCACTACACATGCACTAATACACACCGTGTCCACTTTACACACTCTGCATCCACTACACAAACACTGCATCCACTACACAAACACTGCATCCACTACACATGCACTAATACACACCGTGTCCACTTCACACAACACTGCATCCAGTACATAAACACTGCATCCACTACACAAACACTGCATCCACTACACATGCACTAATACACACCGTGTCCACTTCACACAACACTGCATCCAGTACATAAACACTGCATCCACTACACAAACACTGCATCCACTACACATGCACTAATACACACCGTGTCCACTTTACACACACTGCATCCACTACACAAACACTGCATCCACTACACATGCACTAATACACACCGTGTCCACTTTACACACACTGCATCCACTACACAAACACTGCATCCACTACACATGCACTAATACACACTGTGTCCACTTTACACACACTGCATCCACTACACATGCACTAATACACACCGTGTCCACTTTACACACTCTGCATCCACTACACAAACACTGCATCCACTACACATGCACTAATACACACCGTGTCCACTTTACACACACTGCATCCACTACACAAACACTGCATCCACTACACATGCACTAATACACACCGTGTCCACTTTACACACTCTGCATCCAGTACATAAACACACCCTCTCTCCACTTTACACACATTGTGCATGGGCTTAGAGGCATATCCTGTGGGCGAGTTTGGAGGAAAGTCCCTGGGGGCCCAGATCTTGAGCGGTGTTAGGGGCCCCAAAATTTCTATGGCAGTCCTGCCTCCCGCACTTATGAACGGAAATCCACAGACAAAGGTACTTGAAGATCATGTTTTGGCACAGTACTACTAAAAGGTTACCTACCCCTGATCTAGAATTTGGGGGTCAGTTTTTCTCAGTATCCAGTTAGTTAATAATGTAGTTGGCTTTTATAGGATGCTTGTAGTGATTTAAAATGAATATTTAAATGTATTTATTGGACGTTTACCAGACTTTACATCCAAACAATGATCAACCCCAAGAGCAAGAATCCAAGCATTTTCAGAGTCACTGTTACAAATATTAACAGCAAAGCTTACCTTGTACATTACAGATAATATTTATGACATTTTACACTCCTTCATGCATCTATGTAAATAAAGAGTCAGCGGCTAATTATACTTTACAATAATAGCCTGCTGCATATATTTATTAGATCAGCATTATCCAGGGCATGGCTCTCAAAGACTTAATGTCTCCAGCAAGACTCCAAAAACATATATAATAATAAAATACATCTCCTGTTGGATGACATCAGTGATTTCATAGGATGTGACCCACGGCTGACAACATATTTTAAGTGTGGACAGACAGATGAACAGATGGATGGATGGAGGGGATCTCACTGTTCCATCAGAGATTGTTCAGATAGAATGCAAATTCACACTTAAGTTCAAATGTCAAACCTCCGAGCTAGTGGATTGAAGTTCTCCGTACATTGCAAGATTTATTTTAAACTCAGCAACTGAAGAATTTCAAGCAACCATTTTTGACAGATGAAAGCTTCAAGAGTTTGGATAGAAAACAAAGGAACTTTCCAGAAGTTTATTTGAAGCGCGGTAGATATTCTCCCAGCAGCTAGGAGATCAGTATTCTGGAATACACAGCGGGCAGCAGAAGTCGCTCAGTTGACCTGAAGAAGTTGATGAGGAGCAATGGATTCTTATTGGCTTCTAACTGGCTGTTAGGCATTATTGTAAAGTCTTGGAAGTAGTCAATAAGTGTGTGCTACGGTGTATCGGTGCTTATGTCTCTAAATCACTGCAATACATTGCCCTCCGCACTCTGCTAACTACACCTCAGGGATACCGTATACGAATCGTGCATCATTTTCACCTGTTTTCTCATCAAAGAAAAGCTCTGAGCCACTTAACTCCTGTTCTTCCTGATATGCCAACATCTACTTAGAATATGGAAACTCATCTGTATTCCAGTATTCTGCCAATTTTCAAAGTTTACCTCATTTGCTGAGGCCAATCAGTAGTAACAAGGTTACCTGGCAATGCCATACAGATTCCTCCATCGCCCCAATCATTGCCAAGGGCTTCATCACCCCTTTGGCAAAAATTGAGCGAGGACAGAAAAATAGATTATCCAGTCGTTAGGCAAAGGTGGATGAAAATACAATGACAAATGGGTCAGCCGTCAGCAACACGTGGAGATGGCAAGAGATCAGCCCCAGGGCAGGAGGAATGCATGCACAATGACAGCGATATCAATCACCCGGCTCAGATGAACAAACACACAATCACAATGAATGGATTAGGGGTTTCTCCACATATCAGGTCACTACGTGTAATTGCCAAGTGCTGAATCCATCTTTACATTGGATTTTGCCATTACTCATTGAAAGATGTGTTCTGCGAGGCTGTCTAATCCAGGCTCCTGTTAGCTTCATCATCGGAAGACAGTCTCCAGCGCTCAGGATATTGTCTTATTCTGCATAGACATCCATGGTGACTGGCAGCAGTCTAGTTCCCCACGAGGCGATCACACACAAATACTATGAATTCTGATATGAATCTTTCAAAAATTTAACTTTCAAAATGTGGACTCCCTTCTATATAATGGTTTTGGGGTCTTTTAGCTGCCCCCATTACCGACAGGTCTATAAAATTGCGCAGACAATCATGCAAAGTCCATAGAGCGACACTGGCAGGAGAATGGTCCATACTGCAGCTCTCAGTGACTGTCAATATGGCCCTATCGCAGGATGCCACCTGTCATAGTTTTATTAAACATGTCAGTACAGAAATTGTTATTCGAGCACTCACAGGCTCAAGTCTGAGCAGCCACAGACAGGACTAAGATCACCAGATACCATGCTAAGCATCAGCCAGAGTGGAGTAAACTCACCGCCACCAGTCTATTGAGTGAGGAATCCCAGCCAAATAAATACCATTCACAACGTTGAATTAATATTCAAGGTTCATGCTGCACCGTGCAATGACATTCTATCTGATCTCCTGCTTCCACATTTGATCTCAGTTTGGGGAAAGCCCTCTTAAAATAAAAAGTTAAAATCTCAGCGATAAAATCATTAAAGGGACACTATGGGCACCCAGACCACGTCATCTCGGTTAAGTGGTCTGGGTGCAGCATCCTTGTTCCCCTTAACCCTGCAATGTAAGCCATTGCTTTAGAGAAACTGGCTGCTTACAATGCTATGTCCACCTCTCGTGGCTGATTACCAGACAGGCACTAGAGGGACTTCCTGCTGTTTCTCATAGTTAACTCCATGAAATGCACTTTCCATGAGGTCATACAGCGTCTTGCAAAATTCCTATAGGAAAGCATTAATGGAATACATTCCTATGGGGAAGGCATAATGCGCAGGAACGATATGGAACAGAAATAAAACTGTTACATAGTAGCAACAATTTCTTCAGTATCCCATACAAGCTGCTACGTTGTATTTATTAAGTGGATACGTCTTTTTGTCCTTTATGAAATTCTATAGAACTGATTATTCATTTTATTGTTGCCTTGCTGAAGCTGTGAAGGACATTGTATGCCCATCCCATGTGTTCCCTATTAAGGGTTAATAATGTATAGGGGTGTATATAAAAAAATACCCCTTTCTGTCTCATTAGAGATTTTTGCCAGAGGCTCAAGGAAGCAAGGTGAATGGTTAGAGTTAGGACCCACTTAGGGGGGTCTGCCTTGATGTGGCAGGTGGGCTCAATCCTCTCATGGCCATTGGAGGTAACTAAAAGACCTCCATTTGTTTTAAAAATACATAGGGATAAAGGACAGAGCGCAAGTAACATGTTTTTCTTTGGTTTTTACTATGTATTGGGGCTGATGTGTACTGTAGTCATTGCAGCCGCCCAGTAGTGATGGGAGTTGAGCGCAGGACTTTTCTTTCTGCATTTGTATCCAATTTTTGTATTACTCAGCCTTGTTACAATGCAGCCGCCCATCCCATGTGTTCCCTATTAAGGGTTAATAATGTATAGGGGTGTATATAAAAAATACCCCTTTCTGTCTCATTAGAGATTTTTGCCAGAGGCTCAAGGAAGCAAGGTGAATGGTTAGAGTTAGGGGGGTCTGCCTTGATGTGGCAGGTGGGCTCAATCCTCTCATGGCCATTGGAGGTAACTAAAAGACCTCCATTTGTTTTAAAAAATACATAGGGATAAAGGACAGAGCGCAAGTAACATGTTTTTCTTTGGTTTTTACTATGCATTTTTAACCCTTGACTTTTTTTTAAGGGTCAATATTTCAGCCTGGCTATTATACCTGGTTGTTAATGATTTTAGCGCTGAGATTTTTAGTTTTTATTGTTGTGTTTTGCACTGGTATCTCAGTGATTTATCTTAAAGCTGCTACATTAGAATTTTAATTTAGCACGTTTTATTTAATCAATAATTATTCAATCAATCAATTGTTCCATATACTCTAAATATTTGTCTTTTTCTGCTTCCTCGTCACAAAAAAAGTTACAGTAATGGTCAGAGACATAGACTGTCCGACACCGGGCACTGACTGCAGCCCCCTGTTACCAAACAAACTGCCATCCTGGCTTAGTCAACCAAAGCCAGTGCCCAATCTCATCAATTCTCTACACAGCAAAATTCCAATATCTACGGCACCCAATGCTGGAAGTGTCCCAAAACAGTGGAGGTTGAATGTAACTTGGAATGAGATGGTCAACCAGCAAGTGTCCACATTCTGTTGGCCATGTACTTTATGGTAAATATTATAAATATTATGGGGCTTCTGTACTGACAGCAATCCTTAGTTTCCATGGCGACTGCTCCACGTTTAGAACTTTGATTCCATTGTGACTGCTCCACTTTTAGAACTTTGCCCCAGAATTGCTCTATAGAACCTTACAACAAGCCATAGTCCCTGCTGAGTTCCTAGCTGGGCATTATTACACGGCAGAAACCATTGGTTAAATTAATCTGTCTCTTTGTGCTTATGGACATGTGCATATTTCCCAGATAGTGCAAATAATAACAACAAGGTATTTAACCAGGAAATGTACATTCAGATTACTCTGGTTTTCATTTACGTCCTGGCGATGTTACCATAGCCCAACATCCAAATGAACAAGTTGTCTCCTTCATTTGTCAAATGAAAGGAATGTCTGCTAAACGAGCCTCTTCCATCATAATCCTACCTATTCCCAATGGCAGCTAACCTAGTGCTCGGCCGAGCATTATGGGAGATGCAGTAAGTACCACGGTTAGCCGTCACTGCCCCGTGGACACCCTTAGCCATTAAAAGCAATGTTATTTATTATAAACCCCATCGAAAGCCTCATTCTTGATCAGTCAAATTCCGAGACAGTCTCGTTCCCTGGAAAGCGGTTGCAATGTTTAATAATACATGATTATTATAGTAAAAACAATAACTACAGGAGTCGCTCTCGATAAAGAGCGCTCCATGTTTACGTTTTACTGACTTCTGTCTTCTCTATAAATTTCACACCTAGCTATTTTATTGCTCAGAAAGGGCACATGTAAAAACCAACAGCTATGCAGAAATGAATGCTTTGTTTTCCTGGCATCTATGCAGTTACATTGATTCGATAATTTTTGACATGTTTGACTAAACACTATGACCCCCCACAGGGCCCTGACTCAAAAAATCATCGCCGCTGGGAATTATTTACAGCAAATCAGGAAAGTAGTAGTAAGTTTAGCTGAGTGACAGCCGGTGAGAGACGTGGAGGTGACCTGCGTGCCAATTAATAGCCGTATCGATATATCGATAATCTGATCTTATAGGGTCGGCATTCTGGGCAAGGTTATTCACTAAAGGAAGAATTGTCATTAATTCAAAAATAATTCTCAGTGAATTTCAAATTTAAGGTAAAAAAAAGCCGAGCTGGAAAAAAGTCAACAATGCTTCTAATTCAGCTACTCTGGCCTTAAATTTTAAATCCACGTTGTATTCCTGACATTTCTCACTTGAGTGCAATAAACTGGAGTAAGCTGCATACCTTCCGACTGTCTGAGATCCAGAAAGAAAGTCCTGATTTATGTTTTCTCTCCCACATCACAGAGCATTTTTGGTAGCATTTTCTACCTTTTTTGCCACCTTTGGGGCTGGACTGGCTC
The DNA here is from genome assembly GCF_036172605.1 of Pelobates fuscus. Classification (NCBI taxonomy): domain Eukaryota; kingdom Metazoa; phylum Chordata; class Amphibia; order Anura; family Pelobatidae; genus Pelobates; species Pelobates fuscus. Next base: position 132,350,010 of record NC_086327.1, read on the forward strand.
ATTGTGATGTCAGGATTTGAACCAGTGTGCCCATTTCTGGAGCTGGTGGGGGACCTGTGAGGGTAATCAGCACATTGATATCGTCACAGATACGGTCCTGACATGGTTAAAATACAATTTAATTGCGACTAGTTGAACGCCACAGACTGATCTGCCACCGATTAACAGTAACATAAGGAACTGAGGCTTGATGGACAAGAATGACACATCTGTTAACTTTCTGGTATAATCAGGATTAAAAGCAAACATGACTTTAATTAATATGCATCGAGAGAAAAGAAGAAGCTTAACCTTTTCCCTGCCGGTGACTCTATGGGAGCACACGGATCCTGTCCCTCTATATGTATTATGGGAGATTTAAGGGATTTAGTCACGGCTGGGACGGAATAATTACAGGGTAATAGATTTCTCATTGGATAGACATGAATGGCGGCAGAGAGATGCATTAAGTAGACAGAAGGAAGGGATTTAAGTTCTGTTAGAAGAGTGAAGTTTTGTTAAAGCGTGGCATTAGCGCTATATGCTAAATACAGGCCGGCAAGCGCAGAGCGTACATCATGATAGCGCAGTCAGACACTTCAAAATGCGTAGGATGGAATTTAAACCCGGACAGAAAGACTTAAAGCAGCACTTGGAAGCTTATCTGCAGGTAGGGACAAGACGCGGTGATACATATTTATTCATTTCCTGGGGAATTATCAGCAGAATATTTCAGTAAAGTAGAGAGGGAAACAGACAGGCGTCTGCGATAAGAGGCGGGCTCTTTAATAGGCTCGAATGGTCGGAAATCCTTCTTACACAGATTAACGAATCTCAGGGCAGAACAGGCCTCATCTCTGCTATTTCATTCAGGGGTTTCAGTGAAACCTGGGGGAAGGGAGGAGGGGGGTTATTCACTAAATAATGAACTAACAAACTTTGCACAGAAATTCTCGTTAATTAGGCTATTTTTTATCTTCTCTGTACAAACAACATCTGTGAGCTGTAAGCTCTGCAGACTAGGAACATAATGTATATTATAAAAGGACATGATTGTATATGTTATACTTAACTCATATCATCCAGCTGTAACTATTACAACCTCTGTATTACACTACTGCAACCTCTGTATTCCACGACTACAACCTCTGTATTACACTATGCAACCTCTGTATTACACTAATACAAACTATTACATATTATACTGCTGCAACCTCTGTATTACACTACTACAACCTCTGTATTACACTAATACAACATATTACATATTATACTGCTGCAGCCTCTGTATTACACTACTACAACCTCTGTATTACACTACTGCAACCTCTGTATTACACTACTGCAACCTCTGTATTACACGACTGCAACCTCTGTATTACACTAATACAACCTATTACATATTATACTGCTGCAACCTCTGTATTACACTACTGCAACCTCTGTATTACACGACTGCAACCTCTGTATTACACGACTGCAACCTCTGTATTACACTAATACAACCTCTGTGTTACACTACTACAACCACTATATTACACTATGCAACCTCTGTATTACACGAATACAACCTCTGTGTTACATTACTACAACCACTATATTACACTATGCAACCTCTGTATTACACGAATACAACCTCTGTGTTACATTACTACAACCACTATATTACACGACTGCAACCTCTGTATTACACTAATACAACCTCTGTATTACACTACTTCAACCTCTGTATTACACTCCTGCAACCTCTGTATTACACGACTGCAACCTATTACATATTATACTGCTGCAACCTTTGTATTCCACGACTACAACCTCTGTATTACACTATGCAACCTCTGTATTACATTGCTGCAACCTATCACATATTACACTACTGCAACCTCTGTATTACACTACTACAACCTCTGTATTACACTATGCAACCTCTGTATTCCACGACTACAACCTCTGTATTACACTACTGCAACCTCTGTATTACACTACTGCAACCTCTGTATTACACTACTGCAACCTCTGTATTACACTATGCAACCTCTGTATTACACTAATACAAACTATTACATATTATACTGCTGCAACCTCTGTATTACACTACTACAACCTCTGTATTACACTAATACAACCTATTACATATTATACTGCTGCAGCCTCTGTATTACACTACTACAACCTCTGTATTACACTACTGCAACCTCTGTATTACACTACTGCAACCTCTGTATTACACGACTGCAACCTCTGTATTACACTAATACAACCTATTACATATTATACTGCTGCAACCTCTGTATTACACTACTGCAACCTCTGTATTACACGACTGCAACCTCTGTATTACACGACTGCAACCTCTGTATTACACTAATACAACCTCTGTGTTACACTACTACAACCACTATATTACACTATGCAACCTCTGTATTACACGAATACAACCTCTGTGTTACATTACTACAACCACTATATTACACTATGCAACCTCTGTATTACACGAATACAACCTCTGTGTTACATTACTACAACCACTATATTACACGACTGCAACCTCTGTATTACACTAATACAACCTCTGTATTACACTACTTCAACCTCTGTATTACACTCCTGCAACCTCTGTATTACACGACTGCAACCTATTACATATTATACTGCTGCAACCTTTGTATTCCACGACTACAACCTCTGTATTACACTATGCAACCTCTGTATTACATTGCTGCAACCTATCACATATTACACTACTGCAACCTCTGTATTACACTACTACAACCTCTGTATTACACTATGCAACCTCTGTATTCCACGACTACAACCTCTGTATTACACTACTGCAACCTCTGTATTACACTACTGCAACCTCTGTATTACACTCCTGCAACCTCTGTATTACACGACTGCAACCTATTACGTATTATACTGCTGCAACCTCTGTATTACACTACTACAACCTCTGTATTACACGACTGCAACCTATTACATATTATACTGCTGCAACCTCTGTATTACACTACTACAACCTCTGTATTCCATGACTACAACCTCTGTATTACACTATGCAACCTCTGTATTACACTACTACAACCTCTGTATTACACGACTGCAACCTCTGTATTACACGACTGCAACCTATTACATATTATACTGCTGCAACTTCTGTATTACACTACTACAACCTCTGTATTCCATGACTACAACCTCTGTATTACACTATGCAACCTCTGTATTACACTGCTGCAACCTATCACATATTACACTACTGCAACCTCTGTATTGCACTACTGCAACCTCTGTATTACACTACTGCAACCTCTGTATTACACTATGCAACCTCTGTATTCCATGACTACAACCTCTGTATTACACTGCTGCAACCTCTCTATTACATATTACACTACTGCAACCTCTAAATTATACTACTACAATATCTGTATTACACTGCTGCAACCTCTGTATTACAATACTGCCACCTCTTTATTACTTATTATTATTATTATGATATTTATATAGCACCATCAAATTCCGCAGCACTTTACAATGGGTGGACGAACAGACATGCCGTTGTAACCAGACTTATTACACTACTGTAACTGTATTGTGTATCTGTAGTAGGATATATTTGTTTTGATTTGTGATTCTGAATTCCCCCCATGGCCCTCAAAATAGAGGTGATTGATGGGAATAGAGGTGATTGATGGGAATAGAGATGATTGATGGGAATAGAGATGATTGATGGGAATAGAGGTGATTGATGGGAATAGAGGTGATTGATGGGAATAGAGATGATTGATGGGAATAGAGGTGATTGATGGGAATAGAGGTGATTGATGGGAATCGAGATGATTGATGGGAATCGAGATGATTGATGGGAATAGAGGTGATTGATGGGAATAGAGGTGATTGATGGGAATCGAGATGATTGATGGGAATAGAGATGATTGCTGACTCGAGGACAGTCACTAAATATTGGTTTTATTTATAGATCCACTGATCAAGAGAGGGGAAAAAGAAGGAGCAGCAAGACAATTCTATATTTATATATAATAGATGTAACAATTATACAATTTATAGATGTATAAACGTAGAATCTCCATTTTTTTTTTGCGCCTCCTGTTTTCACTTTAATGCTCTTTTTTTAAACTTGATCTGTGAACCCACTGAGGGAACATACTGATATAAGTATATTAATATATTATTTATATATTTTGCAGTTGACTGATTCACCCTTTTCACTCCCTTTTGGTTATTTCTGAATCGAGTTTTCGACAACTGAAATTCAGGCGTCTCAAAAATGTTTGTATTTCTAATGGTTTGGCCGATCCCTGTTACGGAGCACTAATTGGTAACAAATATATTCAGACGTTTTGTGTTGCCGAGTGACGATATCAGGGGCCAGATCATCTAACTGGAGAATCTTTGAGTTTTATTCCAATTATTTTTCCTATTTTTAATGCATTGACTTTATATCGTACTGAAGTGGTAATATCCGGGTGTCAGTGTCCCTTTAAGGCTGCGTTCTAGCATTCAGAATATTTCTTTAATGGAATCTGTTCTCATATAACACCTGGCATTACAGTGAAATGTTCTAGTAATGCAGCTGTTGAGTGCTAGACAAATTAATGGAGAATTAGAGCGATACTGCTGGCCTCATTCCAAGCCTGGCAAGAATAAACTGGATTTATTAATTGTTTATTCTCCTGAACAAGGCCGATGTGAATCAACATCGCTCTATGCTTTGCTCTCTATAAAACACAGGAGCTGCTTGGAAATCTCTCATGGACGGACGTCAGGATTGTCCGAGAGTGAAGACCTCAGTATAGGAACAGATGGCGTGACCCCAGAAATGGGACTGTTCTAAGCAGATTCCAGCTTCACTCCAGAACGACTGGCTGGACTTATTAAAACCTACATTTACTTCCTATAATCGCACTACAGAGGGCAGTAAAGGATTTCAAAACATCTCCCGTGTGCCGGCCATTGTGTGAAAGCGATTCTATTAACTGTATCAACAGGAGGTCAATGAAATATCAAATTCATACTACACTGCTGCTATAAAGCTTCCAAGTGTCCTTGTTTAGGAGGGACAGTCCCTATTGTGGTCCCAAATCCCTCTGTCCCTTTTTTCTATACTAATGTCCCTCTTTTCTAGGAGCTGGTCAATTGATCTAATAAAATAAAAAAAAAAGACTTGATTGCAAAAAAACAAAAAACAAACATGCCCCCGAAAAATCCCAATGATAAAAAAAATCCATCTTTACCCGCCGAGGGCTCCATGCAAAATGAGATTTTTAGGGAGGGGAAATGCTTATAAAGCCTTCCAAAACCATGCAATTGTACTCAGATCTCTCTGATTGGTTGTTTTAACCCAACCAATCAGAGTGCTTTGACGGATAATTCTGGTGCTAATGGGTTTGGGGCTGGAGGAGGACACAATATCCCCCCTGTTAATTATTTTAATAAGTGCCCCATCGTGGGGGCATGGGGGATCTGTGCCAGGTCCCCTTTTATTGCTTTGGGTGGGGGGTGTCTATTTTTTACAACAGTGAGCAACATAGCAGCACAGCGAGTGGAGGCAAGATGGGGGATTTAACTTCCCTCATGCACATAAGGGGGTCATACTGACCCTCATAGAGTGAGGGGGGCATGAGGCGATTTAGGAAGTGGTAGGGAGCAAAGCTTCTTGATGCTCCTATTTTTACACATTACAAGGTGGGAGCAGCAAGCCAATAGCTCCTTCCTTTTAATAACCTAAATTAACAAACGAAGACCAAACTGCAATTAAGTCTTTGTTCAGTGTTTGTAATTTGTTTGTTCCTTCGTGTTTCATCGGAAAAAACAATAGCCGAAATTCCTGTCTGAAATTGCAACATGGCATGCACAGGGATTTCAGAGGGCGAGCTAGTGTGGGCCGATAAAGGCCCTGTGGATATGTAATCTGGGAACCGTAAGAAGGCAGAGCCCAGGACATAGATCTGGAGAAGAAATAAAGAGGTTAATAAAGGTGAAATGAGGGGCGTAGAGGCATTTGAGGGTAACTAGGAGGACAATAAAATTTAGTGGAGTCAGGAAGGGGAGGGTTAAAAAAAAAAACAACAGATGCGACTATGACAGTACCACTTTAATGTCCTGAACTGCTGTGGGGATACAATGGACACAAGTGTGACTTTGTAAGCAATGATAAGAAATAATAATGATCATTTTAAACTCTCATATAACACATTGGTTACAAATATCGGATAACCAGAGAAGGTTTAAGGTCCCAAAGAGGGTCGCCTTGTGGTTTATCCTGCTCCAGAGATAACGCCCATAATAAACGTTATAATATTTGTTATATATGATATGTGTTTACAGGTTAATATTAGGGTTTACAATCGCGCTCACACGGGGTAAAGAATCTTAATATTAGGGTTTACAATCGCACTCACACGGGATAAAGCATCTTAATATTAGGGTTTACAATCGCACTCACACAGGGGTAAAGAATCTTAATATTAGGGTTTACAATCGCGCTCACACAGGGGTAAAGAATCTTAATATTAGGGTTTACAATCGCGCTCACACAGGGGTAAAGAATCTTAATATTAGGGTTTACAATCGCACTCACCCAGGGGTAAAAAATCTTAATATTGGGGTTTACAATCGCACTCACACAGAGGTAAAGAATCTTAATATTAGGGTTTACAATCGCACTCACACAGGGGTAAAGAATCTTAATATTAGGGTTTACAATCGCGCTCACACAGGGGTAAAGAATCTTAATATTAGGGTTTACAATCGCACTCACACAGGGGTAAAGAATCTTAATATTAGGGTTTACAATCGCACTCACACGGGGGTAAAGAATCTTAATATTAGGGTTTACAATGGCATTCACACAGGGGTAAAGAATCTTAATATTAGGGTTTACAATCGCGCTCACACAGGGGTAAAGAATCTTAATATTAGGGTTTACAATCGCACTCACACAGGGGTAAAGAATCTTAATATTAGGGTTTACAATCGCGCTCGCACAGGGGTAAATAATCTTAATATTAGGGTTTACAATCGCACTCACACAGGGGTAAAGAATCCTAATATTAGGGTTTACAATCGCACTCACACAGGGGTAAAGAATCTCAATATTAGGGTTTACAATCGCACTCACACAGGGGTAAAAAATCCTAATATTAGGGTTTACAATCGCACTCACCCAGGGGTAAAGAATCTTAATATTAGGGTTTACAATCGCACTCACACAGGGGTATCGAAGTTTTAATGTGAAAATAAAATGAATTGCTATTCAAGGCTTTTTGAAGGGAAAATAAACAATGTATCAGAGTTTGTTTTCATTAATTTTTAAATTTTGTACATTTTGCCAAATTACCGGCTGAGGTGCATTGAGCAAATACCTGAAATGGTTATTTTCTCGAAATGAGCTGATTTTGGAGCGATTGTGCTAAGTGTTTTATGTCTCACTGCGTGTAAATCACACTCCGGATTGAAACTTATTTCAACTATTTAATCAAGAGGCCAAGATCTCGAGCTCACTACTCTCAAAGTACATCCTGTGGTTTATAGGTTATAATTGTACAATGAACCACCACTCCTGCCATCACCAGCTCAGACATTTCTGTTTAAATGAACAATATCCTACTTTATTGATAACATCACCATGTTGTTATTCAGCCATATTAAAGAAATGCTGAAAATTAACATTATCTCAGTTTACTGGGGACGTATTAGAGCGATACCAATTATGAGCCTAGGTGAGCGTCAACATGAAAAAGCAGACACTCACAAAGGTTAATAAAAAAAATAATACATATAACAAAAATCTTGATAAAGTGTTGAGAATGAAGGTCTCTGTGCAGGGTTCCTTTACATAACTTTGTGTCTAAATTAAAAAGCTGAAGGAGAGAGAAATATCACGAGCCACGCGCAGGTCCTGGTTTATAATTAAGAGAGTTCATTTGTGCTTTGGCTGTGGTGCTCATTGGGGGGGGAGGGGGTAGCGTGTTTCGTTGAGAAACAAGAGTGCAAGGTATAATTAAAGCCGAATATGAGACGGAACAGATTTTTCCATCAGTAAAAGTGGGAGCAGCGGGATGTTAGAAAGGGAAACGCGACGCGGTCGGTACTCTGTGAGCTCCTGGTATTAAGTCTCTGAATATCACGCTTTGTAATCAGACTTGTCTTTGTTAACTTGCACCTGAAGTTTCTTCATTAAATGTCCAGGTTTGACACCGTGCTATTAGTCACAGAGCCCAGCGTGACAGATTTAGCTTTTTTTTTGACATAGCAAAAACTGAGGGTCACAGACAATGAGACAGGAGGACCAAATTAAACTAGTCTGAGGTTTTACGTCTTTCGTTAAAAGTGATGGAAATAAGAACAAGATTGGTATTTCTTAAAGATGAACTTTAAGCACCAAATCCACTACAGCTCATTGTACAGCTCTGTGTCATTATTACAATGAGCTGTAAAGATACAAAAAGCTGTAATGATGCAATGAGTTATAATAATATAATTAGCTGTGATAATACACAGAAATGTAATAATACAATAAGCTATAATAATACAATGAGCTGTAATAATACACTGAGCTGTAATAATACGATAATCTGTAATGATATGATAAACTGTAATAATACAATAAGCTGTAATATTACTCTGAGCTATAATAATACGATAACACACTTTGTTGTAATAATACAGTGATCTGTAATAATACACATATTTGTTATAAGCTTGTAACGTATACCCTATACTCCGACTGAAGAATCTCCCTATATACAAGCATAGAAGAGGTTGTAGCTCCCAATCCCCCAAACGAAGGGGTAAAACGATGTGTTTATTGGCAGCCACAACAGGCCTTTTATGCAAGTCCTCATGCAAGGGGCACTCCCCCTGGACCTGAGAGTATTTGGCATTGGCTCTCAGGTCCTGGACACTCCCACATAAAATAGGATAATCCCTCCTCTGTACCTTGGAGATAATTGGGTTAAGTACTGTATTAAACTCAGTTATCTCCAGGTACAGTAAACATTTACTTTTTCACAAAACGTCAAAAATACTTTAAAATACATAAAATCATATTTCACATAACCGAACCCCCATAGTCCATTCATCCCCAGATAGCTTGGATCTGAGCACCCAACATATCCGAAAATTGCTCAGATCCCACGAACATCGTTGAATCGGCACTGGGGTGAAGATTTGATCGACTGCTCTTGAGACGCTTGCCCAAAATAGTTCCATAGTTTCAGAGGTAGCGGTCGGTCTAGTTCGAAGGTTATTAACTGAATAAAAAGGTGAACGGGTCCCCTGGCTCATGGGCAGTGTTTGTTCTGGAGATCCAGTCGAACAAACCTGCCGAACATTGCTCTCCTGGCTTGCCACGAACAAAAGCAAGCGTTCGTATGGTTTCACCGATGATCGGGTCGTCGAGTGGCCACCTCAGAGTTCCAGGCACTCGATGACTAAGTCCCGCTGCCTGCTTTCGTGCGACAATATGGCACCAGTTTTTCTCCACCACGTGGCTTTCGGTCACACAAAGAGAGCACTTAATTCTTGTGGTTTTCTTTAAACTTAATGAGCCAGTCGGGTAGTAGGGGCTCGGTACTTAGTATTCTCGAATGGTAGCAGAATAGGGGAATAAAATATTAAGAAGATGTTCGAACTGAGTAGGAGAATTACTCTGGGGAAAGCAAAATAAGGGTTTTGTCACAAAGCTGTAATAATAAAATGAGCTGTGATAATACAATAAGCTGCAAAAATATACATAATTGCTATAATACAATAAGCTGTAAAAATACAATAAGATACAATAATGCACTGAGCTGTAATAATGCACATAATTGTTATAAGCTGTAATAATACAATGAGCTGTAATTATATAATGAGCTGTAAGAATAGAATAAGTTACAATAATGCACTCAGCTGTCATAATAGAATGAGCTGTACTAATACACTGCACTGTAATAATACAACAGGCTGTAAGCATTCTTTGAGCTGTAGTTGTTGTGGTGTTTAGGTGCTATGTTAAAGTTGTCGTTTTTGAACCAAATCAATCTTACAACCTGTTGATAAGCAGACTGCTTGAAATGGTGTCAGTTTGTGTAAATTTGAGATTCCTATTGACACTGTATTTTCTTCAGTCTCAGCTATCAGAATTTCCTTTCCATAATAAAGCCCATTAAATATCTTGTGTTAAATTGTTCTGCATTATTTTTGCTTATGGTTATACTAGTGATTTCCATTTAACCTGGACTTCCTCTGAGCACCAGGGGTATTCAGCATCGCCAGACAGTCATAAAAACATTCCTTTTCTGAGCCCGGCGCAATGCTGAGAGCGAATCAGCTAAACGATGGAAATCCTGTTTCTTATTGGTTCCTGGCATCCCTTGGAATGACTTAGAACCGTTTTTTCGCTAGATGTCTACTCGGGTTTAATAACGGTGATGCAATTCATTCTGGCTGTGTCTGCTCCAAACAATATGAGATATTAAACTGTAATGACAGCTGTGTTTACTGTAACTCACTTACATGAATTGGACTGTTTTAACTTGATTTATGTAAAGAAAAGATCAGGTGGCGGAGCTATTGTAAAGCAAACAAGTCTATTAAATGATCTGGGAGAAGGTTTTTTTTCGTTTGGATTAGCTACAAAACCGCCTAAAAAGGTATGAACTCAAAAAATGTGTTTACATTCTGACGAGGAAGTAAAATGTGTCCCGTGAGATTTCGTTCTATTTTTTTATGTGACATCTTAAGCTGCGGAGAGGATCATCATCCACTAACGAGCATCTATTTATTTATTTTACATTCCTTATTCTGAACTCTAAACCATGAATTCCTAGTAATTAAAGAGAAGAAAACACGAGACATCAGAACGCTGTATATAATACTACCTTGGTGAACGAGGGAGGACAGGTAGACGTGGAACATCACATCAGATAGAAATCAGAGTTTGCAGGAATCTATGATCTGCAAACTTTCTTTGTCTTAGGGATGACCATAACCACCTACCAAAGCTAGTGGGTCCACCTACAAAGCTAGTGGGTATGCAACAGCCTCCCGGAGTCAAATGCCAGAGCTGAAAAAATGCTTGCGCTGTGCTCCTGCACAGCAACAACGTTTCAGCCAATCAGGCTATCAGGAGAGCCGTGCTGAGTGCGGGAATCCTGATTTCCTCAAATTTTTAAAATTGGGAAACTACGGATGGTTAACTCCTCCCACAAAGCACTGATAATATATATTACCCAAAGGGTAGATAAACTTAATTAAACATCTAAACAAAAAAAGAATTCAAGGACCCAAAAGTAAAGGGGAACAAGAAAATAGTAAGTCGTAAAGACATATGAGATGTACTTGAAAACGTTTTGTATAATGCACGCAGCTAAACAGATAACAAGGCAACAATGTACGAGCTTAAGAAAGTATCAAAAAGACACTGAAACTGGAACATCGTAAATTGCAACAAAATAAGTCCTGTAAAGAAAAATGAAACGTTGTAACAAGTGTCGGAAAGCAGATTCTGTATGCAGGGAGCCCACGAGAACTTCCTATTGCCGATACTACTAGCAAACAATCTTCCTACTTAGTAGGATTCTTGGTTTGTTGGTCTTGTCTTTGAGTACGGTTATAGTCTGTAAAAAACAGAAAGCAGTTAGAAATCGACTGAATAAAGCACAAGATAACCTTATGTAATGAAAAACACCAGCAGGCCAAACCCTTACCCTAGGGGAGGGTGAGGCGGGCGCTATTGCTAGGTGGTTATGCTCATCCCTAAGACAAATAAAGTTTGCAAACTCTGATTTGTCCTCCGGGAGGCATAACCACCTAGCAAAGCTAGTGGGTAGAATAGCACCCACCTGGTGGTGGTCCTAAGAAACTGAAGGCGTTCAACTTCTGATGGCCTCCAGGACAATCTAACAAAGGTTTTACTGGACAACCACCTTGCAGCTTTCATGATAATAGGGAGGGGAAAGCCCTTTTCTGCTGCCCCTAATTGAGTGACCTTCAAACACAGAAACATTAATACCAGCCAAAGACATGGCGGAAAGTATCCAACCTCTAATTGTATTAACCTTGGCTGGACGAAAGGGATTCCTTGATGTAATGAATAATAGACTGATATCACTTCTAAACACAGCAAAAAGGTCAAGGCACGATTGTAACAAACTGACTAAACATAAGCCTGGTTCAGAATGATCTTGAACCAAATCCAATTCCACCGGACCTGGGGAAATATGGGACGTTTTTTGTCTCCCTTTTAATATAATATGGAACCCTTCTAAATGTATGCAGAAAAGTGTTTTCTGTACTAAGCCTGGAAGATGTGATGAACCCTCCATCCGGAACCTTTTTTATTTTTATGAAACCATTCAGAGACCTCACATCTAGAACCGGTCTCCAGGAACCATCTGATTTTAGGATTGGGAACCACGGACTGAACCATCCTGTAATAGACATATCTGCCAACTCAATCTTCCCTTGATTTAAAGCTAGGGAAAGGGAGGCATCTAGCACTGGGTTCACCTCTCTGCCGGGCACAAACCTCTGAACTATAAACCTTAAAAGGGGGAGTTATAAACCCCTTTTAAAAATCTTTACAACCCATTTGTCTGAAGAAATATCCTTCCAATTTAGTGGCGTGTGAGGAGGCACCCTTACTTGAATGCTTGGGTTTTCTCTTGGAAGCTGGACCATCTCTGGAATGAGCTCCTCTGCCACTGCCTGGGAGCTTGTGTTTTCCACTGTTGTGGCGGTACTGGGCCTGGTGAGATGCTCCTCGGGAACCTCCTGCAACCCAAGAGGGGCGACCCTCTGTCCAAAAGGGCTTCTTGTAGCCAGGAAAGGACTTTTTGAGCTCTGAAACGGATCTCCTTGTCTTATAACGGCCTTTAACCTCCTGAATGAATGAGGGACCGAAAAGGTAAGAATCCTTCAAATGTGGGAAGTCGTGTGATTTAGGGGCTAGGTCAGACATTCCTGCTGCGTGGAGCCAGCGTGTTCTGCGAATGTTTGAGATGTATATAAAGGATTGGCCAAAAATTAGCAGTGCCCTGCCAGACGATTTCAATAAAGCCATCTTAGACGCCCGCAGATATGAAGCAGAAGGTTTATGAGCATTGCCTTCTTTTTCTGCTTTATCCAGCATCAGTAATAGTGGACCCACAGCATCAGCAATTTTAAACTGTATATTATGAAAAGTCTGGTCTGTGGGATCTGTAGGTACACTGCTCCCTGTGATAGATAACAGAGCAGGATCTACCTCAGGAGACATTAAAGCCTGGATGTCCAGGATACCAATGTGGTTCCTGAGGAGAAGGTCAACCTCCTTAACCAAGGGGGATCTAAAGGCTAGTTTGGCAAAATCTCTAACCTCTGAATCATGAAGGATAGAGCAGGACTGGTGACGCGATGTTTGGCTGAGGTCAATATTGGATTGAACTATCCAAGAAAGGCATCAGTGAATGCATGGGCTTTGACCAGCTTGCGCAAGATTGAGATGGATGTAGTGGAATATTTGTGATGTGGGAGATGATTCTAGTAGTGGGAAAAGAAGAAAAAGAAGGAGTGAGAATAAGGAAAGCAACCAGTGATAGGTGAGGATAGATATGGGGTCCAACCTTGAATACCGTAACAACAAAGCTGGCCCATATAGAATGGTAAGACACAAGATGGAGCTAGATGGAAAGCCAACTTGAATATTTATAGAGCAAGTCAGTTGTTTTTCTTCGTGAGACCCAACTTTAAAGGGGCTGAAGAGAGTGAGTCGGGTGAAAGGGGTAAATTTGCAATTGAGTTGCTTTTAGAGAATAGTCGACTTTAAGTCCCTTATTTGAACAGTGCATAAAGAGCAATGCTTGGGTAAAGCACTCAGCCTGGACATTGGTGAGTGATGCACATTTCGAATTCTCTAACTTCTTATTACAGTCATGCGCATTCCTGGTTGGTAGCTTTAATCGTCCATCACACGCCGTGTTTGTGATGCTAAGTAATTCGGCAACTTGTCAGCTCCTATACCATAACTGTTACCATGGGACGGCACCCCCTATGTGAGACTGGCAGTTCATGGTTGTAACGGATCGCCTGGCACCCCGACTGAGTACCTCCGTTAAAGGATGCTCCTAGTTTTTCCTGAGGACTCCAAGCACTCTGGCAGACACCACAATCACCGAATCAGAGAAGCATATAAATCCTCTCAAGCCTCTGAATGCTGTAGACCGTTGAATAGGAACCATACGAATAGGCTTACACTCCTAGCAGTCAACTGGAACAGCATGCAATAAATCCTTCCCCCAATAATGAGACGACACTTCACTTTGAGGGTAAAACAGAAACTCTGGACTGGCTCACCCAGCCTGGCTTTTATTACAATGGTACACATACAGGCCACACCCAGGGGGAGGCATAAAAGAACCAATGACATAGATGTTACATCCCACACATCCCCTCCCCTTAGTGTGACACATAATCCCATTATGCATACAGAGTAAAATATACTTTCCACACATACACTGTAACTTTAAAACTATACATCCAATATAAATTACATAAAAATTACATATTTGGAATCAGCACACTTCAAACATAAACACTTCCAAAAATCAGACAAATCCCTCCAGTGGATCAAAAGTTAGGTGGAAGTCCTTTATGACCGACCGCAAGCACAATTTCCTGCCCAAAACAGTTCCATAGATTTGGGCTGCGCGGTCGGTCAATTTCATGCAGAAAAACGACTAAGTCCCATTCGAACGAGCGTTCGAATATTCGAACGGGACTTAGTCTCTGAAGCTGAAAAACAAAGTGTAGGAGAAGGTAAGGGTCAGCGGTGTTCGGTAAAATGTGTAGCCGATTTCAGTTCCATGAATTTGGCTACACATACCGCTGACCTCGTTCGAATGAACAAAGATGGCCGCCGCCACGTGTTCGTTTGTCGAATGGCGGCCACTTTGACTACTTCGGCACTTCGACTGCATCCGAAGTGCCCATTTAAAGCTGCAGCACTGTTCCAAATTATTTAAAGGGACAGTCTTATACAATCCACTCTGCTAAAAGAGTCTTTAACAGGTAATACCTTCCAGGGGCCATAGTCTTAAAGGGTATTGTTACCCAAAGTCTCAATATGGCCCCAGACAGTTCTTAAAGGGCCAGCAGCAGCAATATAAAGTACAACATGCCCAAATATAGTTCTTTAAACTTACCAATTTTCCAGGGGCCATAGTCAGCAGGTAGGAGGCAGGCAGCCAGGCCCCTCCAATGCCCAGTGGCGAGGCGGGTTCCGCCACAATGGTCCTCCCTAAAAAGTGCTTTTTCCAGTTAGAGTAGAATGCATCCATGACCCTGACCAAATCAATCCATTCTTAGGATCGCCGCTAGTCTCTCCGCTTGGAGCATATCTACATGTGTGACTTCTGCAACCTCAAAATACATTTCACTTATTTTATTCTCTGATAAAACTGAGTGTTGTTCATCATTATTCATTTAGCATAGGAAGGCTTTCTGTGTGCGGACGTGGTGCTGGTGGGGGTTTAAATGCCTCTTATATTTACATGTAATACACAACAGAGGTTTATTCCTGAAATATCTTGTAATATGTTACACTCCAACGTTGTGTCTTTTTTTATATTTTTTCCACCAACCACCCTTCTCTGAGTGTGTCTTCCCTGGGACATGGCATCCTGAGAAGGGATTATGGCTGGAGGCTTTCAGCGCGGCCCCAAACTGCGCCATTCCCAGTGTTTGCAGCACGCAGCTGGAAGTGAAATATGATTTGCATGAGGCTAATGTATTGAGTAAATTGAAAGCAACGAGAACAGCTGCTGTTTTTTTCATTAGACTCATGCTAGCATTTGAGGGGAGGGGATGTGTGAGACCAAGAGTAGATGGGATGGTGCTGGGCAACGTAGAGAAGGGACATTAATAGCAGTGAATGCAGGGCACACAGCTGGGTCCTTGTTCATTGCTGGCATCACATAACCTTCTACTGAAAATATTTGGACTGAGTGGCGCATTCACACTGACTAGCTAAAGGTCTCATTTTACTTAGATTAATACACCGAGTGCTGGGTGGCTGCTCGCTGCCAGTCTCTCGCAGTGTTTTATCACCTGCTACACCTGAGTGGGCAAATTCTGCAAGGTGAGCGAGATATGTATATTGAGAAAGCAGCCTCCCTCTGGGGTCGGTAAATGTATCAAAGTGCCATCAAAGGAAAGCACATATCGTGCATTTATGAATTTAAATTGTTTATTGTAGAAAAGCAGAGGTTCTCAAGAAATAAAAGACAAGAAAGGTCTTATTATAAATTACATTATTTCAATCCCAATCAGCAGCCATATACAGCATCATTTTCAAGAACTTTCTTAGTTTTCAAAGGATAATCGTAAAAGATAATGGTTTAAAGACGTTATATTTCACCAGCCTTACAGTTAAAGGGGAAATTCTCTAGAAATCACAACTGTTGAATAAAACATTAAAAACCATCTATAATTTCTGTTAACCTTTTTTTCATGTTTTGTAATGATATTACAATCTGCTTCAGTGCCCTGGCACAGCGAGGCACACATTGCATTGGAGGACGAGCAGAAATATTCATAGCAGAATGCCAAAATGCCACCTTCGCTATATCATCATTGAGGGATGGGCAGTAGGCTACCAGAGACCCAGCATCTTTGTTAAACAGCAAATAAACCGTTTATCAGTGATGCGGTACTCAGTGCCTATAGTGTCCCTTTAATGCGTTCCTACCCAAGGGAAATGTGCAGTTGTTACATTTAGTTTTGCAATTAAGTGCGATACAAACTTAAATGTAGTTCACAAAGACTCACTAAACTGGTTCTGTAATAATATTTAAGACCCTGACAAGGAATAGTGTGACAATATCTAAAACATTGTATCCCTCTCATAGGCGTGCGCAGCCTATTGCATTAGGGTGTGCACCCTAAAGCACAAACACACGCCGCGTGTATATGTATGTGTGTATATATATATATATATATATATTTATTTACACACACACACACACACTGCTGTGTGTGTAAGGGCGCTGTGTGTGTGTGTGTGTGTGTGTGTGTGTGTGTGTGTGTAAGGGTGCTGTGTGTGTGTGTGTGTGTAAGGGCGCTGTGTGTGTGCTGTATGTGTGTGTGTGTTGTATGTGTGTGGGTGCTGTATGTGGGTGTGGGTGCTGTGTGTGTGCTGTGTGTGGGGGTGCTGTATGTGTGTGCTGTATGTGTGTGCTGTATGTGTGTAGGTGCTGTATGTGTGTGTGTGTGCGCTGTGTGTGTGTTTGCGCTGTGTGTGTGGGTGCTGTATGTGTGTGTTTGCGCTGTGTGAGGGTGCTGTATGTGTGTGGGTGCTGTATGTGTGTGGGTGCTGTATGTGTGTGTGGGTGCTGTATGTGTGTGTGGGTGCTGTGTGTGTGGGTGCTGTATGTGTGTGTGTGTGTGCTGTATGTGTGTAGGTGCTGTATGTGTGGGTGTGTGTGCTGTATGTGTGTGGGTGATTGTGGGGGGTGGAGGTGGGGGTACATGACTCAATATCCCCCCTCCCTTCTTACCTTATGTAGGGAGGGGGGATTCTTGTTCCTGCTGCCTTCCCTGGTGGTCCAGTGGAGGTGAGGTGAGGTGCCGTTTAGTTAATATCCCCCCTCCCTTGTTACCTTATGTAGGGAGGGGGGGACCATGTTACCGCCATCCCTGGTGGTCCAGTGGAGAGTGAACTCTACCCTGCGGGGCTAGAGTTCACTCTCGCGAGATTTGAGCGTTGCTGCGGCAACGCTCAAATCTCGCGAGAGGAACCCGGCGGAGCTGCTGGCAAGAGCTCCGCCAGTCCTCTCCTGCCTCCCTCCCTGCCTGTGGGTCGGTGGGGAGGGAGGCTGAGAGCAGAGCCGGCGCTCGGATAGCGCCGGCTCTGCATGAGCCGACAGCGGAGATCCTGAGATCTCCCCTGCCGGTCTCAATACATAGGCGTGCTGCGGGGATTAGGGTGTGCCCAGGCACACCCGGCACACCCTGTGCGCACGCCTATGATCCCTCTCCAGTGTTTTTGTAAAAAGGGTAAAAAATAAATGAAAAACTGAAATTTGTCTTTATATTTTTGCTACAACATGCATCTATGTATCTCCCATTACAATAACAATTATACTTTTTTTTAAAAAAACAAAAACAATTATTGGTAAGTAAGGGGGTTACCTTTGGAGTGCAAAGAAGTGGGAAAACCATAAATGTTAAATATTATGTATTAATATTCTGCGTCTTCGCCACTATATTCTTTTTCTCAATGTGAGGAATCCCCTAAGGTTGCATGCAGAGTACGACTCTGGGCTAATGATCAGAATTAAATCAGAAAAACTTGAAAAACAAGTGTCTAATTTGACACAGACACAAATGAGCGTTACGCTTGAAAGTCTTGTCTGTTTGTTGTTTGTTAGACCCCTTATTATTGTCCTTCTGTCACTCTGTAAAGGTCTTACCAAAACGGTTTATTATAGAATCAACACAAATATATGTAGTTATGAAACACACATCACACATACAATAAATTGCAAATAAAATAATAATTAAAAATTATGGTCTGTTCATCCTTGCTGTACAGAGGTACATGTGAAAATAATTTCATATACTATATATAACATAATTTGCAAAGATCACCAAAGGTGATGTCACTGCTGGGGGTCTAGGGCAGCAGGCAAAGGTGAGTTTAATTTACCTGAACCTGCCCATTATAAGTGCCCCCCCATCTTCTTCCAGCGGGTCCTCTTCTGCTTCCGGCGCATCAGCGCCATCAGCCGACATCACTGCTATACTGCATGAGCAGGAGTACAGCACTGAGGACTATGGAGGATCCCGCTAGACCCTCCACAATTAAAGCCTATTTCCTGCACATGTCTCTGGTGACTGCTGGGTGATTGACTCTTCTTGATCGCTCCACCCAGTGTCTTGAAATGTCAGACATAGGAAATACACAGAGACAAAGTAGTCCCTAATTTGTCTTGTGTTTTTAGATAGAAGAAAAAGAAAGGCAGAGTAGGAAAGAGGAAGAGCAAAGAAAGCGATTGGAAAGAGGTAAGTACTGCGTGACAGTGCAGCTTTAAAGGTGGGCGATATTTAGATATGTGAGCAATGTGTTCTCTAGTCATGTGGCCGAAGATGTCCAAAGAGACTCTATGACATCAGCAATCTGTGATGTCATCTGCACATTGAATTCTGTCATAATAATTCCTCCCCAAGGCAAACACTGACTGAGTGCCATCTCCTTCTGCTAATGTTAACATTTCACTAAGTCAGTAAGGTCATTTACTAAGGTAATTATTATTATTTATTTTGTTATTATTTATATAGCGCCAACAAATCCCGCAGCACTTTACAATGGGTGGACGAACAAACATGTATATGTAACCAGACAAGTTGGACACACAGGAACAGAGGGGTTGAGGGCCCTGCTCAGTGAGTTTACATGTTAGAGGGAGTGGGGTATAGTGACAAAGTAACAGAGGGATTGAGGGCCCTGCTCAGTGAGTTTACATGTTAGAGGGAGCGGGGTATAGTGACAATAACAGAGGGGTTGAGGGCCCTGCTCAGTGAGTTTACATGTTAGAGGGAGTGGGGTATAGCGACACAGTAACAGAGGGGTTGAGGGCCTGCTCAGTGAGTTTACATGTAAGAGGGAGTGGGGTATAATGACACAGTAACAGAGGGGTTGAGGGCCCTGCTCAATGAGCTTACATGCTAGAGGGAGTGGGGTATAGTGACAGTAACAGAGGGATTGAGGGCCCTGCTGAATGAGCTTACATGCTAGAGGGAGTGGGGTATAGTGACAGTAACAGAGGGATTGAGGGCCCTGCTCAGTGAGTTTACATGTTAGAGGGAGTGGGGTATAGCGACACAGTAACAGAGGGATTGAGGGCCCTGCTCAGTGAGGTTACATGTTAGCAGGGGAGGGCTGGCAGCCTTAGGCCTGGGGGGCAAAACCAGTCAAGTGGCCCATTGCGCCACCAAATCAGTTCACCATCCATGCCCACCTTTTTCTGGTTTTATAACGGATATTGATGTTATGCTAATCAGTAGCTCTTTGCCATACCCGCTCCTTCACGGCTCTGACTTTCAATGTTGTCAGAGCACAGGCTGAGAATCTCTGAGCCTGTGCTCTGACTCACTAACTGAGCGCCGGAACCACGAGGGAGAGGATATGATCTGACTGCACCTACTGCTGGTGCGCACCAGTGGACCACCAGCGAATCGTTTAAATTAAATATGCTGGTGTACCCAACTTGTGAGCTGTGTTGGCCGCCGGGCGCCTCTGTTGTCATGGCACCCTGCGTGACCGCACAGCTTGCCCACCCCAACGGCTGGCCCTGCTGACACACACTGATGTTACTACTTAGACATCCCTCAATATTAATACAGAGATGAGAGTAAACACCAATAAACTGTGGAAACAGAGCTGATCCCCCCAAATTTATAAAGGTTTGCTTAGAGGATTTATTCAAGATTAAATCATGCCTCCTCCTCTCTCCCCCATGCGCTGCTCTGTAGGCTGGGAGGAAGTGAAGAGTAATCACAGTCTCCCAGCACAACGCCACCTGTGGCTGCATGGGGAACAGCTGTTTAATGTAATGCTTGCAGGACGGCCAGCTGCCGCAGAACCTCTTTGTTTCCATCTCTGCAAAGGGCTCCAGGCACTGCTTGTTGTGAGTGTGAGCCACTGTAAATTAGGGGCAGAGGGCACTTGCACTGCAGTCAAGACAGGTCTGGGCAGGAGGAGAGTGCAGTGCAATCAGTGCACTCCCCTCCTGTGGGTCACCAGTAGACTGGCGCACCTGCCCAGGATCAGAGCCGGTGCAAGGATTTTTGCCGCCCTAGACAAAATATAAATTTGCCGCCCCCCCCCCCCCCCCCCCCCATGTGACATCACAATGCCCCACCTATATGATCTGCCATATGAACTAACGCCAGTGCTGCACACAGTGTGTGTTTACATTAAAAAGCCTGCAGGGACCAGCTATAGACACCAGAACCACTTCATTAAGCTATAGTGTCCCTTTAATGTGAGGTAAATTATAGATTAGTGTCACTAATAATATACTAGATTGCCTACTTACAATTAGATGAGGATGATGATGGGCTGCAGTTTGGCTCCACTGGTCTGGTGTAGAACAGGACCTCTGGAGGCTGTTTGCAACTGTGGTCACAAAATTCAACGTTCTGGGAGAATTGGAAGCAGCTCCATTTTTTGGGGGCCTCTTACACAGCTCAAGGTCTGGGCCCCAGTGCCTGACGGTGAGTATGCCCATAAGGCCCACTCATAAGTCCACTTTTATGTTCCACCCACCCATGAGCTCGCTCACAGGGAGTGGAGTGTGTAGGGGATGTGTTATGTGTTATCTAATATGTGTGCTTATGGTATGTAGTGTATAGGGATACCAGTTTGTGCAGGTGATGCAGTGTGTTTGTGTGTAGTGGAAGCAGTGTGTATTTGTGTATAAGGGATGTATTATGTGTTTCTGGTTGTGTGTGAGGGATGCATTGTGTGAATCTGTGTTTGTATGCATAAGGGATGCAAGGTGTGTGTCTGTATGTGTGTGCATTGAGTGTAAGAGATGCATTGTGTTTCTGTGTGTATGTAAGGAAAACAGTGTGTGTGTTTGCATGTGTGTGTAAGGGTTTGCATTGTATGTTTCTGTGTATGTGTGCAAATGATGCATTGTCTTTGTTTGTAAGGGTTGCATTGTGTATGTGTGTAATGGATGCATTGTGTGTTTCTCTGTGTATGTATAGGGATGCATTGTGTGTTTCTGTGTATGTATAGGGGTGCATTGTGTGTTTCTGTGTATGTATAGGGATGCATTGTGTGTGTGTGTGTGTGCGCGTAGTGTTAAAGAGCTCCCTGTCTTGCCCCCTGTCCTATAGAGCTGTCCCTTCTGTCCCTTAGAGCTCTCCCCTGCCCCTTAGTGGTCTCTCCTCTCCCCAACCCTCCCCTAGCGGTCTCTTCTCACACTCACCCACCCTCCCTGTGCTCTTCTCATCCCCCCTCCACCCTCCCTGCGTTCTTCTCACTCCTCCCTCTGTGTGTTCTCACCCCCCTGTGTTCTTCTTACCCCCCCTCCTCCCTGTGTTCTTCTTACTCCCCCCCTTGTTCTTCTTACCCCCTTCTTCTTATTACTCCCCCCTCCCCTCTTCTTACCCCCCCCTTCTTCTTACTCTCCCCCCTCCCCTCTTTTTACTCTCCCCCTCCCCTCTTTTTACTCTCCCCCCTTCCCCTCTTTTTACTCTCCCCCCTTCCCCTCTTTTTACTCCCCCCTTCCCCTCTTTTTACTCTCTCCCCCCCTTCCCCTCTTTTTACTCTCCCCCTTCCCCTCTTTTTACTCTCCCCCCTTCCCCTCTTTTTACTCTCCCCCCTCCCCTCTTTTTACTCTCCCCCCTCCCCTCTTTTTACTCTCCCCCCTTCCCCTCTTTTTACTCTCCCCCCCTTCCCCTCTTTTTACTCCCCCCCCCCTTCCCCTCTTTTTACTCTCCCCCCCCTTCCCCTCTTTTTACTCCCCCCCTTCCCCTCTTTTTACTCTCCCCCCCCTTCCCCTCTTTTTACTCTCCCCCCCTTCCCCTCTTCTTACTCTCCCCCCCTTCCCCTCTTCTTACTCTCCACCCCTTCCCCTCTTCTTACTCTCTCCCCCCCCTTCTTCTTACTCTCTCCCCCCCCCTTCTTCTTACCCCCTCCCCCCCCATCTTCTTACCCCCTCCCCCCCCTTCTTCTTACCCCCTCCCCTTCTTCTTACCCCCTCCCCCCCCCCCCCCTTCTTCTTACCCCCTCCCCCCCCCCCCCTTCTTCTTACCCCCTCCCCTGTAGGTGGCCGAGCTGGTCTCCGGTCCGCGGTCCCGGCCGGAGTGATAGGAAGGTGCTCAGTGTGCACCTTCCTGTCAGTCCGGCCGGGTACAGGAAACAGAAACTCCTGTTCCGCGCGGAACAGGAGTTTCTGTTTCCTGTACCCGGCCGGACTGACAGGAAGTGCACACTCAGTGTGCACCTTCCCATCACTCCGGCCGGGACCGCGGACCGGAGACCAGCTCGGCCACCTACAGGGGAGGGGAGGGAAGGGAGAAGCAGCTGCAGCCGTCTGAGCGCTCTTTACAGAGCGCTCGGCGGCTGCAGCATTTAAAGGGCCGGCCCGCCGCGGCCGGTCCTAAAATAATTTCGGGCGGCCTGGGGGGCAATTGCCTCCCTGCCCCCCGGCCCAGCCCGCCCCTGCATGTTAGAGGGAGTGGGGTATAGTGACACAGTAACAGAGGGATTGAGGGCCCTGCTCAGTGAGTTTACATGTTAGAGGGAATGGGGTATAGTGACACAGTAACAGAGGGATTGAGGGCCCTGCTCAGTGAGTTTACATGTTAGAGGGAGTGGGGGATAGTGACACAGTAACAGAGGGATTGAGGGCCTGTTCAGTGAGATTACATGTTAGACGGAGTGGGGTATAGTGACAGTAACATAGGGATTGAGGGCCTGCTCAGTGAGTTTACATGTTAGAGGGAGTGGGGTATGGTGACACAGTAACAGAGGGATTGAGGGCCCTGCTCAATGAGCTTACATGTTAGAGGGAGTGGGGTATAGTGACACAGTAACAGAGGTGTTGAGGGCCCTGCTCAATGAGCTTACATGTTAGAGGGAGTGGGGTATAGTGACACAGTAACAGAGGGATTGAGGGCCCTGCTCAGTGAGTTTACATGTTAGAGGGAGTGGGGTATAGTGACACAGTAACAGAGGGGTTGAGGACCCTGCTCAATGAGCTTACATGTTAGAGGGAGTGGGGGATAGTGACACAGTAACAGACGGATTGAGGGCCCTGCTCAGTGAGCTTACATGCTAGAGGGAGTGGGGTATAGTGACACAGTAGCAGACGGATTGAGGGCCCTGCTCAGTGAGCGTACATGCTAGAGGGAGTGGGGTATAGTGACACAGTAACAGAGGGATTGAGGGCCCTGCTCAGTGAGGTTACATGTTAGAGGGAGTGGGGTATAATGACACAGTAACAGAGGGATTGAGGGCCCTGCTCAGTGAGCTTACATGCTAGAGGGAGTGGGGTATAGTGACACAGTAACAGAGGGATTAGGGGCCCTGCTCAATGAGCTTACATGCTAGAGGGAGTGGGGTAAAGTCACACAAAAGGTAAGGATAGTATTAGACTAGTGACAGTTTCAGAAGAGGAATACGTTGGGAGCTATTAACAGTTTAAGTTATGCTTTTATGAAGAAGTGGGTTTTTAACAATATTTTGAAGGAGTGGAGACTGGGTGAGCATCTAACGGAGGAGGGAAGTGAGTTCCACAGGAACGGTGCAGCCCTCGAGAAATCTTGAAGGCAAGCATCAGAGGTGGGAGTACGGACAGAAGATAGACGTAAGTCTTCAGCAGAGTGTAAGGGCCTAGACGGGGCATACTTGTGTATAAGGGAGGATAGATAGGTGGGAGCAGCATTATGTAGAGATTTGAAAGCAAGAACCAGAATGTGAACTCAGAGGCAAAAATAAAAAACCGCTGAATCTGTCTAGTTTAGCTTTAATGGACTCAAATTTTAAATTCACTTTAAATTTCAGACAATTGATTTTACAGGATTATTCAATTAAACATAAATTGTCAGGAATTCAAAGGAATTGAGTCATTCAGGCCACAATAGCAGAACGGAAATTGTAGTAATCTATTTTGGCCTACATTTAAAATTCCCTTTGAATTCCTGGTAATTCAGAGTTTTGTGAATAACCCTGTTTATCAGATAAACCCTACGGTACGCAATATGACTTGCAAGGATTTGGAATCCGAACCGGAACATTGCTGTCACTTTTCACGAACCTGCAATCAAACATTTCCCATCACTGCCCATAAAGCCATAGAATGAACATGTTGGCGGTTCGCTGTCTGCAAAACGCAGTCTCTTCGCTATGACATATGTTGGACATCAAAGATTCCTTTAATTAAGAGAAGATTTCATTTGGCATTTGGACTATCAAAGACAGCATCCGCATTTGATGAAGTTGTTATAATTCTTGCTCCTTTCTACCACAACATGTTAATTTCAAATGGTTCCAAACATAAGCGGCTGATTTTAGTGACATTCAGTGACTTTGATTCTCTCCGATATAATGGTAGAGATCAGACGATGGCATTTTGATGAGATGCTTAATCCCAGATTTACCAGCAGCTGTACACGTTCTACGCAGCTTCAATGTGTAAACATGGCATCAGCGCTGGCCACAAAATGCGCATTGTTACTGTAAATCAATTTACACTTTAGTAGTCATTAGTATCAGACCTTTCGAAGGTCGCCATGTGTTTTCCATTAATGTCTTCCATGCAAATGGATCAAGCAATTTAGGTGCTAAGAAAGCTTCGAAAACGCAGGTTTTCTGAGCATATTGAGTATTTTGGTAATAACAAAGGGTTAAAAGCCAAGTGGGTTCAATGAATGCTTTGACGGTTCATTTTATCGCATTTCTGAGCCCATGACATAAAACTCGCACTTCCAGGCTGTGTACAACGTCTAATTGGCCCTAATGTCAGCCAAACTATCTTTAAATATAACTATTTAGGATACCAGAGGGTTTTCTGTGACCTGTTAGCTCATCAACAACAAACACGGATAGAGTGCAATTGTTGTTGTGTTTCTAGGAATATCTGCATTTTTTTTTGTGGGGGGGGGGAGGGATGAGGGGGGGGGTTTGAAATGGTAGTTTGTGGCTATTGATGGGGATATGAGTTTGGTACATTGATAACAACAGGAAAAGGTATATAGACTGGGATAGGAGTGGCGTATATTGACAGTAATAGGTGTAGAGTATATTGGCAGGGATAGGAGTGCGGTATATTGTCAGGTTTAGGTGTAGGGTATATTAACAGGGATAGGTGTAGGGTATATTGACAGGAATAGGTGTAGGGTATATTGGCAGGGATAGGAGTGCGGTATATTGTCAGGTTTAGGTGTAGGGTATATTAACAGGGATAGGTGTAGGGTATATTGACAGGAATAGGTGTAGGGTATATTGTCAGGGATAGGTGTAGGGTACATTAACAGGGATAGGTGTAGGGTATATTGACAGGGATTGAAGTGGGGTGTATTGACAGGGATAGGAGTGGGATATATTGACAGGGATAGGAGTGGGTATATTGACCTGGATAGGAGTGGGTATATTGACCTGGATAGGAGTGGGATATATTGACCTGGATAGGAGTGGGTATATTGACAGGGATAGGAGTGGGGTATATTGACCTGGATAGGAGTGGGGTATATTGACCTGGATAGGAGTGGGGTATATTGACAGGGATAGTAGTTGGGTATATTGAGAGGTATAGGAGAGGGGGATATTGACCGGGATAGGAGTGGGGATTATTGACAGGAATAAGAGTGGGGTATAATGGGCACATCATGCTATGGATCTATACTGCCACCATGTGCCATCTTCCTCCTGTGTCTTCAGCATACAATGGGCACATTATGCTATGGATCTATACTGCCACCATGTGCCATCTTCCTCCTGTGTCTTCAGCATACAATGGGCACATCATGCTTTAAATATATACTGCTGTCACGTGACATGCCCCTCCTGTGTCTGCAACATACAATGAACATGTCATGCTATAGATCTACACTGCCACCATATGCCACGTCCCTCCAGAGACTGCAGTGTACCCTAGAAAAATGTTCCTGTGAACTTTGCTACCACGTGCTATGTTCCCCCTGCGTTCCCAACATGCCCAGAGCATGCCTTGTAATAGATGCTCATTACCAGCGTGTGCCATTACCTGTGACCCTGACGTGCCCTGGGAATGCCATGTTAGAGGGTGCTTTGAAAGCGTAGGAGGCTAGGGGTTACGTTTTAGAATGTGGTGTGTCCTGGTTGCTGATCCTGAATATGCAGAGCAATAAAACTGACAGACAGCAGTTTAATAAAAATTGATTTAGTATAGAATCCGAGGATTTTCATTCATATTTCCGCCTTCTCATCTTAGAAATTAATCAGTTCTTAAAATATCCTTCTTAATGCATCGGCCTAGTCTGAGAACATCGAATTGGCACTGAAAAGGACAGTTAAACATATCCTTGCTGAGAAAACATCCGGGCTCCGAGGAGGAGAACCGCAAGCTACAACTGTCCGTGGCCCATACCTCTTAGCAGTCTTTACCAAAATATATTCTGCTTTATTTATAATTAACTTGAACCCCTAAGCAATCAATATTTATCAGCCTGACCTGCTTCCCAAACAAATAATAATAATTGGCCTCAATTTCACACACTTTACATTCATCGTATGCAGTGCTCTGTGTAACATGGGATCCTGTAACAGCGCTCCCTGTAGGTAGGACTGGGTACTCATTCTTCGTATTTAAATCATTTTATTTATATGATATATGATATATTCATTGCCCATTGAGGGTCATAGAGATTACCTTTCATGGAGGCAGTGGCGGAACTACCGTCGGAGCAGCTGCACCAGGGCCTGCAAGCTCAGGGGGCCCATCGGGTGGCCCATGCACTTAGTGCCACCCAATGGACATCTTTGATTAGACACTTCCTCCCAGCTTATCATCGAGCTGCCGCATGAGGCAGAAGGGAGCACCAGAGAGGAGAGGGACTAAGCCAGAGCAGGGATAACAGACTCCCATCACACTCAACCAGATGCCACTGTACCCCAGGGAAGCCACCCACCTATACTAAAAAGGTATGGAAGCAGGGGGATGGCTAAAAAAAGACAATGTGATCTTTGTGTGTTGTTATCTGTGTATATGTGTTAGCTCTGTGTGTATATTGTATTATTTATTTATTTATAAAATATTTTACCAGGAAGGATACATTGAGATTTCTCTCGTTTTCAAGTATGTCCTGGGTCCATAAAATGTGCATATGTGTATGTTATTTGTGTCTATATGTGTATGTCTATGTATGCCTGTGTTACCTGTATATTTGTATGTGTATATGTGTTTCTGTATGTGTATCTGCGTGTCAATGTGTGCTCCTGTGTATCTGCAAGTGTGTCTCTGTTTGTATCATTATGAGTGTCATTGTGTGTATCTGCGTGTCTGTATCTGCATGTGTGTCAGTGTTTGTGTCTGTATCTGTATTAGTGTGTCTGTGTATTTCTATGTGTGTTAGTGTGCATGTCTGTGTGTCGCATGTCTGTATGTCAGTGTTTGTATCTGTATGTGTATCAATGTGTGCATCTGTGTGCCTGTATGTGTGTCTGTGTATCTGGATATGTCAGTGTGTGTCTGTGTGTGGCAGTGTATATGTATATTTTTTTCCAGCATTTAAACTCCAACACTACACACACACTTGCATTCACACCCCCCCCCCCCCTACATTCAAAGTCAAACACATCACACAGGTAAACTACTGTTTTCAAATGGCAATGGTACATAAAAACGCACAGCATAATACTACACACAAATACACCTCTACATTCACACACATACTACATACAAAAGCATGTTTACATAAAAAAATACAAATGCTGCTTACTGCTAAGTTCAACCCTGCATGGATTGGCAAATGGTAGATCTACCTATTGTCCATCTTTGCAACGGGGGGCCCAAAAGAATTCTTGCACCAGGGAACTCTCTATTTTAGTTCAGCCACCACATAGAGAGATTGGGGATGGACAGACAGACACTATATGTAGGTTCCCAGATTCCTTTTGTGTTTTGCTCACCCTGTGCCCAGTATTGGTGCAGGGTATGTTGAATGTATTGCTTGTCTGCGCCTCTCCCTCTCCCTCTCCCCCTCCCCCTTTTTTCCTGTCTTATTGTTTCCCCAGCAGGGCATTGTCCCAGGGACACTGCCAGACCCTTTTAAACTACCTGCCCTATCCCTCTTCAATTTCCTATCAGCCCTTGCTATTGTCTGACCCCACCCTTCCTTGCGCTAGTTCTCTTATCAACCTATTGTTTGTAAATGAGGCTGTTGGACAGTGGTGTATTTTGGATTTGTGCTGCCCTAGGCAGGACAAAACTCGGGCACCTCCCACTCACTCCCATTTAAATTTGCCCAACCCCTTCCTGCCTCAGATACACTGACATACAATGACATAAACACACACTCACTGAATTGACAAACTGACAAACACACACTATTAATCAGACACACTGACTGACTCACACACTCACTGACAGACACACACACACTCACTGACAGACACACGCACTAATTGACAGACACACACTCATTGATTTGACACACTCTGACAGACACACACTATTATTATTCAGACACACGCTGACTGACTCACACACACACTCATTGACAGAGGCACACACTTATTGACAGACGCACGCACTCACTGACAGATGCACGCATTCATTGACCGACACACACACTCACTGATTTGGCACACTCTGAAAGACACACATTATTACTCACACACACTGACTGACTCACACACACACATTGACAGACACACACTCACTGACACACATACACACATACATACACACTCACTCACTCACAGTGACACACTCACTCATTCACTCACAGACACACACACTCACACACACACATTTCCCCCAACACTTATTTTTTTTTTTTTTTTATTTAAATCCACCCAGCCTCCCTGGGAGAGCTGGAGTGAATTCCTTACCTGGGATCCAGTGGGGCTGCCGGGTTGGCTCTTGGGACTACTAGGGATGCTGGGCAGGGGGTGCACAGGCAGAGTAGGCGGCGAGGGAGCTTTGATCTTCCTGCTCAGCTCCCTTGTGCACGCTTAGTGATGCTGGGAGCCGGACTGATGTCATATTCCGGCTCCCGGCATCACTAAGCGGAGTGCG
The DNA here is from genome assembly GCF_036172605.1 of Pelobates fuscus. Classification (NCBI taxonomy): domain Eukaryota; kingdom Metazoa; phylum Chordata; class Amphibia; order Anura; family Pelobatidae; genus Pelobates; species Pelobates fuscus. Next base: position 132,379,772 of record NC_086327.1, read on the forward strand.
AGGGAGCTAAGCAGTAAATGCTCAGACTACAGCACTCCCTCGCCACCCGACTGCAATGCAAGCTGCCGCCCGCCTTGGGGGGCCCAAAAGGTGGCCAGCAGGCCAGCTCTTGGGCACACCTGTACACGAGGCTAACAAGACACCCGCCTGGGAGTTTGGGGATCTGCTTTTTTTTGCCACCCCCGCGGTACATACATCACTGCTGTTGGTGTGGTTAGGGTGGGGGTATTGCAGGATATTTAGAGGTTATATGTGGAGGTGTGGTTAGGGTGGGGGTATTGCAGGATATTTAGAGGTTATGGGTGGAGGTGTGGTTAGGATGGGGGCATTGCAGGATATTTTAGAGGGTATGGGTGGAGGTGTGGTTAGGGTGGGGGGTATTGCAGGATATTTAGAAGTTATGGGTGGAGGTGTGGTTAGGGTGGGGGTATTGCAGGATATTTTAGAAGGTATGGGTGGAGGTGTGGTTAGGGTGGGGGTATTGCAGGATATTTAGAGGTTATGGGTGGAGGTGTGGTTAGGGTGGGGGTATTGCAGGATATTTTAGAGGGTATGGGTGGAGGTGTGGTTAGGGTGGGGGTATTGCAGGATATTTAGAGGTTATGGGTGGAGGTGTGGTTAGGGTGGGGGTATTGCAGGATATTTTAGAAGATATGGATGGAGGTGTGGTTAGGGTGGAGGTATTGCAGGATAGTTAGAGGTTATGGGTGGAGGTGTGCTTAGGGTGGGGTATTGATTCAGGATATTTAGAGGGTAAGGGTGGAGGTGTGGTTAGGCTGGGGGTATTGCAGGATATTTTAGAGGGTATGGGTGGAGGTGTGGTTAGGCTGGGGGTATTGCAGGATATTTAGAGGTTATGGGTGGAGGTGTGGTTAGGGTGGGGGTATTGCAGGATATTTTAGAAGATATGGATGGAGGTGTGGTGAGGGTGGAGGTATTGCAGGATATTTAGAGGTTATGGGTGGAGGTGTGGTTAGGGTGGGGGTATTGATTCAGGATATTTAGAGGGTATGGGTGGAGGTGTGGTTAGGCTGGGGGTATTGCAGGATATTTTAGAGGGTATGGGTGGAGGTGTGGTTAGGCTGGGGGTATTGCAGGATATTTAGAGGTTATGGGTGGAGGTGTGGTTAGGGTGGGGGTATTGCAGGATATTTTAGAGGGTATCGGTGGAGGTGTGGTTAGGGTGGGGGTATTGCAATATATTTTAGAGGTTATGGGTGGAGGTGTGGTTAGGGTGGGGGTATTGCAGGATATTTTAGAGGTTATGGGTGGAGGTGTGGTTAGGGTGGGGGTATTGCAGGATATTTTAGAGGTTATGGGTGGAGGTGTGGTTAGGGTGGGGGTATTGCAGGATATTTAGAGGTTATGGGTGGAGGTGTGGTTAGGGTGGGGGTATTGCAGGATATTTTAGAGGTTATGGGTGGAGGTGTGGTTAGGGTGGGGGTATTGCAGGATATTTTAGAGGTTATGGGTGGAGGTGTGGTTAGGGTGGGGGTATTGCAGGATATTTTAGAGGTTATAGGTGGAGGTGTGGTTAGGGTGGGGGTATTGCAGGATATTTAGAGGTTATAGGTGGAGGTGTGGTTAGGGTGGGGATATTGCAGGATATTCTATTGAATGTGTGGGAGCAGGTATGGCCAAGAAAGTTAAGGGGGTTGGGGGGTGTCTGGAGGTGTGGTCAGGGGTGGGGCTATTCCATCCCATTTAAAGTAACTCCATGACTTACTGATAACCATTTATAGAACTGAAAAATTAAATTATAACAAGATCAAAGTCTCCTATTTAAACAAACTGAGTTACATTGAACATTTTTGACAATAAAGCAGTAAGGCACCATTACAAAAAAAAATATAGAAGTTAAAAGCTGCGCCACTAGAAGAATAAATATATAGTCCAGATAAAAGGGAAAGTCCAAATAAAATAAGTAAAATCTTAGCTGCATAAATCTTCTTCAATCTGCAGGTCAGATTGTATCTGCAGAGAGAGCAGGTCTGTGCAGAGCAGCACCAAACAAAGTGCTAAAGCAATCCTTGGTGGGGATTATTCCACCTACGCTATCATCAAGGAGCAGTCAGCCTGCTCCACCCTTGTGAGTACCATTTCATTCATTTATTTTATATATTTATTATTTTATACAGAGAACACTATCGGTTGTGTCTTTTTATTCTCTTTGAGTGGCATTTTTCCTCTGTAGATAAGAATAAGATGCAGAATATCCTACAAGCGGGGATCTAAACCGCTGTACGCGTTCTACACTAGAGCTAGCTATAGCTCTACCAAATGTGAGTGCTATACTTTTCTTACTTTATTTGTCACACTTTAGTGAATATATTACACTATTTTGGAAATTTGTTTTATCTTTTCATATTATTGGATTTACCTGTGGAAGGAGGACGAGGACATCGTTCCCCATCCAGTATTATATAGACTATCCTACCTAAAAATATTTTACTTATTTTATTTGGACTTTCCCTTTTATCTGGACTATATATTTATTCTTCTAGTGGCGCAGCTTTTAACTTCTATATTTTTTTAATTGTGTTTTAAGGGTTTTGAGGGATTTCCTTTTAAAGTTGCAGCCTTGTTCTGGTTTTAGCGCTAACCCTTTTCCTCTATTTTTACCATTACAGAAACACTATAATATCATTGAAATTGACACGGAGGTAGTTTAGTTAGTGCGGTGGAGAATAATTCAAATGATTATGTTCACTATTATTCCCACAGCTCTATCCATGTGAGGTACAACAGCCTAGCCCATCCAGTCAGTGTAGGTCCAGGATTAGGGTTAAGGAACGTTAATGATACAATGATGTGGATTGTAAATTAGTCACTTTTTAAGATTTATAACACACGAGGTGATAATGAACAGTTCTCCAATGTTACACAAACAACATTTTAAAAATTATTAGCAAAAGTCCATTTGCTACGGTTTTACATGATTTGGAGAAGTATATGCTTGTGGAGCAGCATGATGCAAGGCAGATTGTATTTTATTTTGAGGATATTCTTATAGCAGGAACAATATACTTATTTTAGGATAGATTTAATTTCTGTTCTTTGTCATTGTAAGCTTGTATTATCGTTAAATACTGTGTGCAAAGTAGAGAATGATCATTAAATAAACGGATTAAGACATACGAGGGATGTAGCATTAACCTGAAAATTAGGGCCAGAATTGTTTGATTTTTAGTTTAGTTCCTTAAATTTTGATCAGACTTTAAGTATGCAAACTGCTCCTTCCTTGGAGATGGGGGAGAGTTTGGATGAAAAGGTACGATTCGGTAATCTTTAATGTAGCGTTAGATGGTTATTTTCACAGCTTGGAGTGTTTTACAGTCTGGACCTTGGGGGGTCTGGGAGATGCCAGAACAATAGATCCCCGCAAGGAAGTGAGCATTTAAGGCCCAACGCAGAATCCAAGCTTAATCCGACCTGTGCTGTTCTGCTACTCTATTCATTTGGAGTTTTGAATGCCAGAGAAATCTTTTATTTAGCTGCTTGTAAAGCTGTATAGAATCTAATGCCTCAGACACTGCAGTCTGTTATCAAAATGATTAAATTAAGACAAAGGAACAAGGTGTTCAGAGAGATGGATGGTGGTTGGATTGTTAACCCTGTGTTTATCGTGCTGATAGTGACGTGAACATTCTGAAATCATGTGGCTGACATACCTGCCTTCAGGTAGGTATACAATCTATACGATGCTCCAGTGACGAACCATCAGCAAATTTACTGATTAAAAGGTATAATTACCGGCTTGCTGGTGCTTCCTCCACTCTGCATGCTCTATGGGCTTAGCCACTCCATGGTATATGTCAGCCACATCCCACAATTCCCAGAATGAATGGTGTGCAGCAATGCCCAGGAATGTAAAGCTATATAAAATGCTACGTTTCCTTCCATTTATATAATTGCTAGTGATCTGGAAATGGATGGATACATTGTATTCTCTGTAAGGTGGTACCGAATCAGCTAAAGAATGGCTGATACGCTTTCATGGTAATCCACTCAAATGTGAATTATCAAAAATTCAAAGAGCATTCACATTGTAGTCGAATACAGACACATTGAAAACAAGCAGAATTTCCCCAGATTGGTTTTTTTTCACTTTAAATTCTCTCTGATTTGCCAACAATAAATGACTTCAGGACAAATCAAAACACCAGAAAACTTCACAATGAATGATTCCGGTGAACCTTCCCATTTGCACAAATTTACTTAATTCATAAATTATTAGTGAGAAGAAAATGAGGGGAATAAGAATGAGTATTAGAGGCTGTGCCGTCCCAGAACTTGTTATTGGCTGTAAATCATAACAATGAGCTAAAGGAACACTATAGTGTCGGTAACACAAACATGTTTTCCTGACACTATGGTTCTAATTATAATATTTGGAAACTCTGGTCCCCCTGCCAGCAACGTAATAGGTGATATTTCAAACCTTTTTTCCAGCGTTGCACTGGTCTTGTCGTGGCTGGTCACGCCTCTGCTCTGCCTCTTTGGCTGAGATTATCAAACTTGATGATCTCAACCAATCCAATGCTTTCCCATGGGAAAGCATTGAGAGACTATTGCGCAAGTATGGCAAAATGCAGTTCTGTGCCAATCGACATCTCTTCATAGAGATGCACTGAATCAATGCATCTCTATGAGGAACATTCAGCACCTCCATTCACAGCGTAGAGAAGCTGAACATCATTTTGCACAATGTGCAGGACTGATCCAAGAAGCACCTCTACCGGCCGTCTGAGTTATTGTCACTAGAGGTGTTACTAGGCAGTAATGTTTACATTAAAACATGCATTAAGCTGCAGTTGTTTTGGTGACTATAGTGTCCCTTTAAATAATTTACAAAGGCCTTTGGAGCTTTGTTACACTTGTGGTAAAACTGAAAAGTGGAAAACCGCTAAAATACATTTATTTTTTCATTAGATTTTTTAGAATATTGTGTCCCAATCGTGAAAAAAAAACCTCCTTTAAGCATAACTATAATCTAGCACCTAGTCGTCCTCCAATGAGATTATCAAGACTTGTTATCTAAGTCCAATCAGAAGCTTTTTTTCATAGAGACTCATTGAGGACATATGTCGCAAATGTGGCAATCGCGTCAGTTACCTCGATCCGCCAATCAGAATTGCCAGGAAATAGATCATATGTGGCCAAAATAATTTTACCTTCCAACCAATCCCGCAGATAAATAGTAAGTGCAATTTATTTTTATTATATGCAGAGAACCCGTGTGGTTTACTCACTGGACATAAGGTTTCTCCCCACTCCTGGTCTGGGAAACTCTATTATTACTGGATATTATTTTTTTCTTATTTTCTGGATTTATTTTTTCTAAGTACGTTAACCATTTACATGAGCATATGATATGAGTGAAGTTTTCAGACAAAGGAAATGGAATTTGCATATTTCAATAGAATATTGCAGGACTTCTAAAGAGGAATGACACCATGAGATGTGAGGGGTGGGGTTGTATTATCTGGAGTCTGAGTGACTTTTTAGGATAGAATTTTCCTTTGATCATCCGCCTATCGGAGAAGAGAGCCTTACATTGCGAGCTCTGTGGATGCAACCTGGGTAAGGTCAAAACAATTCTCGTAATCCTTGCCCATGAAGTGTTAATTAGCCATTCTACACAGAGGAAATGAGTGATTGAAGGAATAAAAAGTGTGGCCTTTTGTGCTGTTTTTGATACTTCTCATAGCTTCATGTCCTAATCAGTTAGCTGTAAAGCTATAGCTCAGCATCGTGTGATGCTACGATCATCTCCAGAACAAAGATCAAAGTCATTTATCAAAAACCATCCAAGCAGAAAGGACAGTGAAGTCTTTCTGCCCCCGTGCCTGAATCTTCGATCATTTTATAGGGAATCTTAGTGAGCAGCAATAGTGACTCATATCTAGGGCAAGGTGACCAGTCACTTGGCCTTGGGGCACGCAGTTGGTCTACTCTAACTCAGAATGTCTTAACATGACTTAAAAAGTGCAATGTCTGATATTTTGATGATGTGCCAATTTAATGAGCCGGCTTTCTTTTTTTTTATATTGATCTTTTTTTTACATTCTTTTTTTGTGAAGTAGAATTTGCTGTAAACTGAGCTTTTGTGTTTATTGCACGACAGGAGAATTCGATTCGGCCCGAACTTCTGTTCCCTAAAATTAGAAAAATTTTCAGAATTCATTTTTTTTTTGCCAAATATCGATTTGGTTCAGCAGAATTTCAGAACCAAGACTCCAATTTGAGAACGAAATCAGAAGAACAGCATGAAATGGCACGAAAATGGGCCGAGTAGGTTTTTTAAAAATATATATATATAGGACAGATAGGAGTATTAGTTCACAGAGCACATTTATTAAATATAATCTATAAATATACTTATATAGATTATTTCACTGATCCTTCTCTTTTCCCCTCTTCCCCTCTAGTGATCTTATTTGATCTGTGAATAAAATCTAAATTTTTTTACCCTCCAATTATCTCTGTTTTTGGTGCCACGAGTGCCACCATGTTCCGAATTGCGTGTTTTGGTTGGTTTGTGATTCGGATACATTTCAGCTCAGAGTTTGGAAATTTGTCTGATCACCCAAATTGCAATTCAGACAAAAACTAACGTTCTAGTCTTGTGTTTATTGTAAATCCTTAAATCTAAATGACAAAAGCAGGAAAACGGACGGAACGATGCTGGTTCAACATATTAAGAGTTAAAGGAACACTATAGGGTCAGGAACACAAACCTGCAGTGTTTAATCCACCATTTAGCTGGCTTGCCCCCCAAAATTCACCTTCTTTCAAGCAGCGCACTGGTCTGCCGGCCCTGGCCACGCCCCCAATCTGCCTCCTTGGTGACATAATCAGAATTGCCAATTTTTTGCCAATCCAATGCTTTCCCATTGGGAGCTCCCATTTGGGGGCTGTTATAACCATCCGGCTAGAATTTAGGGGAAAGAGTTTCATTGTAATAACAGTTGCCCTGCAGTAGAGATTTTTTTGGATTCCGAATATCTTTTTCAAGCTGCTTATAATATTGCTAGAAGTTGTTATTTAGTGGATATACTCCGCAGTGTTTTTATGTTTACTGCCTGATTGCAGCCCTGAGTTTGCTGAGAACATGATCTCATGCTGAGAACTTTGTTGAAATCCAGAAAGTAATGTTTGTACTTTGGCAACACTTCATTCCTGCTCTGGATAGATATTGTGGGAGCAGCTGCAGAGAAATTCTACCTGATTGTGAGACGTTTCTCAGCAGGTAAAATTCATGCTATTTATATGAATTTATTTATGGGAGTGCGGGAGATCCTTTGATTCTTTATGACAGTACTGCATTTGTGGAGCAGTACTTCCAGATACGAGCAAGAAACAGAAAGTTGGACGGGGCTAGACACAAATTATCTGCAAAAAAGTGTCTTACTGCCCCTGCTGTGTGACCTTGTATTTTATTTCAATGAAAAACATTTGTCTTGGCATTGTCTTTCCCAAATCACCGGTGTCTGTTATAAATCATGGCGATACTGATAGCTAAACATTACGATGTGTTCCTCATCGTACAGCAGATGATATGTTTATTTACCAGGCGAATAATGTACGTGAATTTATTCAAAATGCCAGAATCGCAGTAGACTTGGAACCCAACCAATGGCTGTGTGCTAAATTCAATTTATGTCTCTACCCTACTGTCAGTTCAATAGCTCCTGGCCTTGTAAAGTGAGATAAAACTTAATCAGTCCTGCCGATATTTGTTAATGGCGATACGTCTGATTTCAGCATTCATGACCAAATATATGGTTGTCTCAGTAGAGCATGCCAGTAATCAATCACCTTCCGTGCTTGACTTGAAGTAGTAAATATAAATAAATCCTAATCGTATATTCTTGGCTGCAACGAGATTCATCTACCACCAAAACACCTTGGTTTCACCAGCTAAAGATAGAATGTTTGCCCCACGTTTCAGTTTCAAGTCTCCGGTGATAAATGTCCCATCACTAGACGGGTCTGCCCAGGAGCTGGATTAATGTATAGCTCTTGTCTCAAAGAGCAGTTCTAATTTAAAGGATTAAGATTGATTTTTTTTCCCCCTTCCCACCTGAAGATTTAAGGGTCTTATTATCTATATTCAGTGTCAATGGACTCCCTTTTACCTTGAAATTACTCCCCAGGAGAATAAAAATGCCTTAAATTAGATTTTACGTCTGCTGGAGAGGTCCACCTGAAATGTTTTCAGATAACTCGATAGCCTTGGTTGTAAATTTCTGAAAAAGCACTGATTAGATTCTTTTTCATGGTAGAATGCATTCATAGCCCTGAGAAACAAAAAATAAATAAAAAAAATAAAAAAAAACAAATCTAAATTTATTTGCTCAACCCATGTCTATAAAGTAAAAAAAAAAAAGAACAGTTCGGAATTACAAATACCCCAGTATGGCGTATATAAATCTGTGGCAACAATAGTCAGGGCAATATACGGTAATTAAACGGTGTCAAATATTTATAATAGAGCATGCCTCAGCCATCTCTACACGCGACACGACGGGTCTACGCTACTAGAGTATTGTCATAATGCTCGTTTTCTACTGTGACATTTCTAATAAGCTCCATCCAATACCATCAATTTCACCTTTATCCTCTGCTATCAAAGCTGTGATTTTTGGAGTTTCAAGTACTTTTACCTGAAAAAGAATTTAAAAAAAAAAAAAAAGAAAAAAGGTGCAAATTTGAAAAGAAATCTAGGTCGCAGGATAAAAAGTCATATATACAAAAGTTATTTCACTTGCCGGTGCATGATGTTGTTAAAAGTTAATGCAGAAAATCACTCAAGTCTTTTCCTATCTGTAGAAAATTATTGGTTGTGATAATATAAGGCTGTGAAATAAATGACAAGTTATAGAACTTTGTGATATATTAATATTACTTTAGCAGCTGAAGACAATGTTTGATGAACTGATAGTGTGGGGAGAGTACATTTTCCGAGATTCTTACAAAAGATTGTTAAACGTGATGGTATCATTTTCCCATCTCCTGTCACTGTCTTGTGCCCCTGGACATACAGGTGCGTTTAGGAGAGGTGTAGAGGACCGCACCATATCATGATCTAATGCCGGGAATGTACTTTTTATCTCATACCTTTACTTATCACCCGCAAGCCGTAAACAAACACAACCAATATACTGAAATAATACTCGTTACAGAAAAACTATTTTTATAGCAATTTTGAATGGCACTCTTTTTATAAAATTACCACTGACTTTGTGTGTTTATTGTGTTTGTACGTGCGTGCATTGACCAACATTCAGGATGGCAAATATGAAGTGTCGTTTGTTGGTTTACAATGAAGAGGTATAACTCTAGAAATGGTTCATTTATAATATGATCTCTCTCTAACATTGTGTTTGGATGTTACTGGTGTAACCCTGTAGACATGAGTGGATACTAGTTAACAGAAATAAGCCCTTAATCTATTCAAATAATCATATTCTCTTCATTATTACAAGAGTACACAGATTTATCTCTTAGACATTCATTTATACAAATAAGATACTGTCACAAGGTAAAATCCCGGCACGCAGAGTTTAGGATAGCAAGGAAATAGACAAAGGAAATAAATGTATTACCAGGCCCTAGAGTCGCCAAACTTAACTTTAGACAGAGAGAAAAGTGTAGTTGGAATACAAACTGAGGTCAAGGTAATGGAGAGACAGCAAAAACGAGAACTAGCCAGAGGCAGGTACACGGTAATTAGTCAAACAGGCAAACAAGACAGGAAAGGGTTAAAGAGAAATGCAGGGTCATAAATTATGAGCGGAGGACCAGGTAAGTAATGCTACAGATACCAACTCCGATAATTCTATCATATTTCACAGGCAGAGTTATTCCGTATAATCCATTCAAGCAGAATTTTAAATTCTAGGCCAAAGGAGATGAACTGAAAGCATAGCTGACATTGTTCAATTCAGTTATTTTATCCTTACATGTGAAATTCACTTTGAATTCTCACTTTAGTGAATAAGCTGTTAGTGTTTCAATACCTGTAACACTGTATCAGTGCTGTATCATTGCTTTATAACAGATTATTTATTAGAACAAAGTGATTTACTCTGATGATGTACATGTTAAACAGTTTGGGACCATTTGTGGCATGGTGTGTGGATTGAAGTTAATAAGAAAATGTAAAATAAAAAAGGAACCCAGGGGGGTGGAGCCGAACGCCGACCGTGATGGAGCTCCATGTTGGGTGGATAGAAACAGAGTGCTCAACTCGACATAACGAGCCCAGAAAGTGGGTGTGAGCTACCTGCAATGATGTTCCACCACAAAAGTAAGAGCAAGGGGGACAGCGCTACCTTCTTTACAGAAAGAAATCAGAACAAACCGCCGATACTTCAAGAAGGCCCCCAAGATGGCAGCCACGAGAGACACAACCACATGGTTGTTTGCATAGAAAGCCGAAAAGAAAAACCGAACTGGCTGCACACATACAAATCTTTCCCAGTCAGATGCGAAGGTACCCGGAGCGATAGTTGTGGACTACACAAGCATATGGCTGCCCACTTAGGAAAACTGAAAGTAACATAGAACTGTCCGTACACACAACCAGACATCAAGCTTACTATATGTGGCTCGTAAACTTCCAAATATCTCCCACCCAGATACGGATGTATCCAGAGGCCGGAGAGCCCACGCAACATACTATGTGACGGACAGGAACATTTGCCCCATCAAACGGCACGCTCTCTACCGGGAGATCAGACGGCTGAAAGGGGACATTGTGTGCTTGCAAGAAACACACTTTCAGGAAACTGAACCCTGCCGTTACGGGATCAAACAATTTCCTTACCAATTCCATGCCACTTCTGATACAAAATCTAAAGGAGTGTCTGCCTTATTTAATTAAGTGTCATTTTCCTTAATTAAGAAACGAGTGGACCCAAAGGGAAGGTTCTTAATCATTGTGGCAGTGATCAATGAGGTCAATTACACAATAGCAAACATTTATGCCCCTGACGATAACCAGAAAAAACTTTTTAACTATGGTTCTCTCTAAAATTGCGGGTGACTTTAACTGCATTCCAGAGTAAAAACACTGACGAAATTGGCAAGGCAGTTGACCTTACTCTATAACTCATATAACCTCTACGATGTTTGGAGGTCGCACAACCCAACAGACAAGGCTTATACCTATTACTCCTCCGTACATAACTGCTACACAAGGATAGATAGATTATATGTTAAGGGCACGCACCTTGAGCAAGTCACAGACTGTGAGATAGGAGACATCGTCCAGTCCAACCATGCCCCAGTTACACTCACACTATTAGACAGATTTTCCTTTAAAAACAAGCCCCCATGGCGACTGAACAAATCTCTCCTCTAAAACCACCAATATTTTCAATCAGGGTCAAGTGAGATACAATATTTCTCCACGAATAGCACACCGGAGGTGACAATAGATACAGTTTGGCTAGCTCATAAAGCGGTCGTGAGGGGAATGTTTATCAAACAGACGGCTCATGTCAAAAAGACATCCCTTACTAAATTATCGAAATGGAAAGAAAGGCTACAATACTTGAACACGACAAATCAATCCAAACCCACTAAGGACCTTAGATGGGAAATACTACAGACCCAAAATAAGATCCAAGAAGCACACGCGCAACATACTAGCTTCCTCTTAAAAAATAAAGCTATCCCACTACACACAAGGAAATAGAGCAGGGAAGAAATTGGCATCCGCACTTAAATATATCCAAACTAGATCCAGAATACCATATATTCAAACAGGGGCTGGCACCAAAGTAATTTCCCCGGCAGCTATCAGCAATGAGTTTGCTACATTCTATGGCACACTGTATAATATACAAATAGACGAACACCAACACCATACTACTGTGCAGGAATCCACATTATCCATATTATATCTAAAGCAAATACACCAACACTCTCTCACACGCACAGTGAGCTATTATCAGAACAAATCACAATGGAAGAAAACAAGACATCTTTTATTGTTGGCCTCCCAGCCAACAAGACGCTGGGCCCAGACAGCCTATCAAACATTTATTACAAGCAATTTAAAAAAAAAAAACCTTGCCCCTTACCTGCTCCGATTATTTACCAATGCAATCCAAAATGCTAAGCTGCCCCAAGACATGATCACCACCACAGTGATCACCCTCCCCAAACCAAGAAAACCCCCCACCCAATGCAAAAACTTTAGGCCCATATCTTTGCTAAACTCAGACGCCAAATTGTTTGCTAACATCAAAGCCAATAGGATGTCTGAGGCTCTCAAAACATTAATACATTTAGACCAGTCCGGATTTGTGAAGGGTAGACAAGGGACAGATAACACGAGGAGAGTACTATACATTATGTATTCAATGAAAAATTAAGGGACAAAGGCGTTCGAACGCTTGAACTGGAATTTCCTACAGGCAGTACTGAAGAAATATAAATTTCCCGATCCCTTCCTCTTTGCAGTTCGAGCACTATACAATATGCCTACCTCCAAAGTGCAGAACTTGACGCTCTCTCCTGCACTCACAGACACCCTAAGGGAATACAGCAAATTCTCGTACTACAAGCTCAATACCACTAAAACACAGGCCATGCCACTTAAACTGGACTATACGACAATGCAACGCCTCAAACTTCAATATGACTTTGAATGAAGAGAAAACCACATACTTTATCTGGGAATAAAATTAACAAAAAATCCAAGCGATCTCGTTAAAGCCAACTATTCTAAATTAGCCTCAGAGCTTCATTCCAGCATGGATAAATGGAAAGACAAATTCCTTTCATGGCTGGGCCACACTGCAACTGTCTTTTTCAACCAAGAGACCCTTTTTCACCCAACTACAACTACACATAGACAGATTCATTACAGGCCGCCGATGGTCTCGTATCCAAAGTCCACGGCCACCAGAAAACTGGGGGACAGGGCAGTTGGCAGAAACAACATTCACGCTTACTATGTAGCTACACTTCTCAATCATGCCATAGGGGCTCAGGACACAAAACGTAGACCCCCTTGGGTAGACATTGAATCACGTTGGTCCCTGCCTGGGGGGTTATCCTATTTGCTCTGGATACCCATAACACTGCGTCCAAAAATGTGTCCACAACTGTGATGCTAAAAGCTTGGGATGTCCATAAACACAAATTTACATCCTGGAGCCCGATCTCGTTGGCCAACCAAGATGCTTTAAACACTTAATTTCCACTTTTGACAGCAGAGGGTGTGAAAGCAGGGGACTCACATTTCTACACCAAATCTGGAGCGGAAACGAACTGATACCATAGTCCCGCCTTAGGTCAACATATGACCTGCCCCACACAGGATATTTTCTATATCTACAATTACAGTCCCTTTTAAAGAAAGCCAAACAAACACGATCTCCTGCCCTGTCCAAGATGTCAAGATGTGCACAGACACCTTACCAAAAAAAAAAAGTTATATCAGTCTGCTATGACACGATAACATGGGACACTAGACATCCCATATCCCATACCCAAATACATGAAAGAGTGGGAGAGGGACTTGGGACATGAGATTTCTGCTGACGCTTGGTCGAAAGCCTTTAAAATACATTAACCGTATACTAGGTGCACTTCTCATGTCGAACTAATAAGAAAGATAGCAACCAGATGGTACGTAGAAGCGGCATGCTTAGCTCGCATGTTCGCAACTGCATCTGATAGATGCTGGAGATGCGCCACAGCGAAGGGAGTGCTTAGTGATTAAACCCTTTTGGGAGATGATAGCAACCCTGATCTCAGGAGTCATAAAAAAAAAACAACTACGATGTCCGTCGAATATTTTCTACTGTTTATGTTTCCAGATGATCTCACAAAGCTACAAGGGATCTTAACTTTCCATATGCTGGTAGCAGCGAATTTATTGTTAGCAAGTGGTTGGAAATCCTCCACAGCTCCCAGCAGAGGAGAAGTGGTGCAACAAGTATCTATCAACGGTAGATACGAAAAGATTGCTCATATACAGGTCTAATATAAAAATAGCTGCATGGGAATGATGGGTGGGATGCCACGATGTAACTATCCACGATAACTTCACTAACGCAGACCCATTAACAGTAGCACTGCATCATGACCCGACCAGGGGGAGATCGTGGGTCTGTCCCCCTTTTGATCCTGCTCACTTGATACTAACCCATTCAGTCTGAAAGCAACACCACTGATCGCCAACTCCACCTCTATACCCATCATCGGTAATTCGTCTTCTCCTGTCTCGCCCTCTCTTCTTCTTCCTTTCTTATTTGACCTAACTCTCACAACATTCTTGTAGTCCAGCCTGGAGCTGGGAAATATTCAAAAATTCCGGTATCCTATAAGATGTTGTTCAGGAAGGGATCTAACATAATAATATGACATTATTATTATTATTATTATTATTATTATTATTATTAACTTGTAACTGACCTGGCCAGCTTAAGGTGGCAGTTGGCTCACAGACCTGGCTACAAATAACCCAATAAGATAAACGCCTAACAGTTAAGAGTGTTTTTTACATGCCGCACAAATTGTACACCAAGCCGCTGGTGCATAATGTATGTATGTTTTTCTGATTCAACCTTTTTCCTGGACACTCGTACATAAGGTATTTCCCTGTGTTAACACTGTAGTAACTATTCTCTTCTGTCAAACCTGTGTATACATACTTTACAGAAAAAGAAATAAAAAAAAGGGAACCAAAACTGAACGAATGTTCACAGGGGGAAAAGATATCACAAATTCAAAGAAAGAACGTCAGCCTTTAGTGTGTTTGTTATTTTTGAAGAAAGTAAACATTTTTGATACAGTTTGATGTATACTATCTGAATTATTACAGACGAACCCTATTTCATATATTTGAAGTTTTAATTTTGTTTATGAAAAAGAGGGAAATAGTGAGTTTTCTGACGTCCATTCAGATAATGTGAAACTAGTTGTGTGAGAGGTTTATAACATCTAGTTTGACCGGCAGTATCTTGGATGCCCCTTCAAACCGCCTCTTTTGTGACATGTCTGATGGGATTTACAACCTTTGCCTTTCTTTGTTTCAAATAAAAATTATTTGGAATACAAAAAATGTATTTAGAAATGTTTTAGCATCTTTGAAGTGGTGTTTACTTAAAAAAATAAATAAAATAACAAGTGTAGATTGAGTTTCACCCTGTCCTTCAATCCTGCTAAAAAAATAACTCCCGGCTTTTGTTCCAGCCTGTTCCTGCAGCAATTATATATAAAAACAGCTCTTTCATTTCTCTTGGAAACCCCCCAAGAAGTACAGGTGGTTTGGTAGCTGGGGTTCTTTTCTAAAAACGTCCCTCACTGTCCCAGGTGTTTATAGTGTGAATAGTAGCTGTCATTCACATGAACACCAAGGTCTTTAAAAGCTTCTGACGTGGCCCTGATAAAACAGCTGGCATAGGGACCCGTTTCCAGCTGCCAGCAGTGACATGGCGTATTTGCATGTGGAAGGACAGGGGGCTGTGGCGGGAGGGAATGTGGTTCTCGATAACACCTAACCTGATGTGCAACATTGTGACAGCGACTTGGACAGCTCGCTCTATACTTTATCTAGGTCTCTGCCACTTGCCGAGCGATTTCTCATGAAGTTAAACATTAATGGACTCTGACAGAATGAATTCAAAGGCCAAATTGTGGAAGAGGATAAAGTAACTTGCAGATCCCCCAGATAATGAGAGTTACTTTGCATAATAGAAATCAGTACCACAACCACTGGACTGCAGCGAAAAGGTAATTGTGTTTTTTTTTTGTAAATCAGGCCAGCTGTCAGTTTTGGAAACCTCGGATGACCACACGGCCCTGGTGATAACGCAGTCAGTGTAAATATTTTGTTGCCAGATTAGGCCTCACTGTTACTCTATGAAAACGAATTCTTCCTCTTTGCATACAATAGGGATTTATCTAGGAAAAGATCCACCGGGGAAAATAACTTCACCTGGACTTTATAATATAAGAATAAAAGGTTGCAGTAAAGTTGTTTTGTCCGTGGTCTTTTAGTGGAAAATATATTTGTGTTTAATTCCCGCTCTGGCCTTTCTAATGTCAGTGTTCTCCTCATAGGCATGCACAGCCTGTTGCATAAGGGTGTGCATCCTAAAGCACAAACACACACGCCGCGTATATATATATATATATATATATATACACATACATAAACACACACACACACACTACTGTGTGTGTGTGTGTGTGTGTGTGGGCGCTGTGTGTGTGTGAGGGCGCTGTGTGAGTATAAGGGTGCTGTGTGTATGTGAGGGTGCTTTTAGTGTGTGTGTGTGTGAGGGCACTGTGTGTGTTTGAGGGTGCTGTTAGTATGTGTGTGTATGTGTAAGGTTGCTGTGTATGAGGGTGCTGTGTGTGTGTTTTTGTGAGGGTGGTGTGTGTGTGCGTAAGGGTGCTGTGTGTGAGGGTGCTGTTAGTGTGTGTATGTGTGTGTGTGTGTGTATATGTGTAGGGGTGTTGTGTGTGTAAGGGTACTGTGTGTGTAAGGGTACTGCGTGTGTGAGGGTGCTGTGTGTGTGAGGGTGCTGTTAGTGTGTGTATGTGTGTGTGTGTGTGTATATGTGTAGGGGTGTTGTGTGTGTAAGGGTACTGTGTGTGTAAGGGTACTGTGTGTGTGAGGGTGCTGTTAGTGTGTGTATGTGTGTGTGTGTGTGTGTATATGTGTAGGGGTGTTGTGTGTGTAAGGGTACTGTGTGTAAGGGTGCTGTGTGTGTGCTGTGGGTGCTGTTAGTGTGTGTTGTGTATGTGTAAGGGTGCTGAATGTGAGGGTGCTGTATGTGTATGTGTAAGGGTGCTGTGTACGGGTGCTGTATGTGTAAGGGTGCTGTGTAACGATGCTGTATGTGTATGTGTAAGGGTACTGTGTATGGGTGCTGTATGTGTATGTGTAAGGGTGCTGTGTGTGTAAGGGTGATGTATGTGTGTGGGTGCTGTATGTGTGAGGGTGCTGTGTGCATGTGGGTGCTGTTTGTGTGTATTGTGTGGGGGTAGGGGGACTGTTTAGTTAATACCCCCCCTCCCTTCTCACGTAGGGAGGGGGGATCGTACCGCTGCCATCCCTGGTGGTCCAGTGGTGAGTGAACTCTAGCCTGCGGGGCTAGAGTTCACTCTCGCGAGATCTGAGTGTTGCAACGCTCCGACCTTTGCAAGAGGAACCCGGCTGAGCTGCTGGCTAGAGCTCAGTGGGTCCTCTCCTGCCTCCCTCCCTGCCTGGAGATCTTTGATCTCTCTCACCGGCCCATGGAGGCACATAGCGTGGGTCGCAGGGATTAGGGTGTACCCAGGCACACCCGGCACACCCCCTGCGCACGCCTATGGTAAGCACTGCATATTGGGCTGATGTCAGCGTTCTCCTCTAAGCACTGCATATCAGACTGCTGCCAGTGTTCTCCTCTAAGCACTGCATATCAGGCTGCTGTCAGTGTTCTCCTCTGAGCAGTGCACATCAGGCTGCTGTCATTGTTCTCCTCTGAGCAGTGCATATCAGGCTGCTGTCAATGTTCTCCTCTAAGCAGTTTATATCAGGCGTCTGTCAGTGTTCTCCTCTAAGTTCTGCATATCAGGCTGCTGTCACTGTTCTTCTCTAAGCACTGCATATCAGGCTGTGGTTGTACTTGACAATAGATTGAAGGTTGTGGGGGATAATATTGAAAATCGTGTGTACAATGTCTATCACGGATCAGCTCCCACAACTACCAGATCCCAGGAGCCTAAATCATTTATTTGAATAGAGCTTTGCTGCCAACTTCCTGCAACTTCATGGCACAAACAAGAAACTTTACCAAGGGAGGTCGGTAATTCTGTGTTTTGGAAGCTTTACGGATGTGTAGTGCCAACAAGAGAACTCAAAATATCTCTCGTCTCTTCTAATAGAACCTAATTCAGCAGACAATTAACAGAATGAACCTTTTCAATGCCAGGAGTAATCAATGGATATTGGGCGGAGGGGCTGTGGATGCAGGATTTGGCAATACTTTTAGCCTTTGTTCAGTTATTCTACCTGCATTACCTGTATTGTTGTATCTATCGTCCCCTCTCCCATTATTGCCAATTACTGCCCATTACTGCTTTTTATTACCATACTGGATGAAGCCTTGACCATTTCAGGGAGACCCCACTGCATCAGTTCATTACTCTGTTCATTATCTGCATGTATTAACCTTTCTGAATATCACTGGAAAACTCTTTGTATTAAGCCAATTGTTCACAAAGTCACTCTTCACCACAGAAAGAATTCTGGGAAATGAGCTTGTGTGAGTAAATTTGCATGGAATGCCTTGCTGGTGCCCATGACAAAGCAGCTGTGATGTCATAGTTCATTGTATGTAACTCCAATTACATAATACACAGAGCCACAAAGTTAATAATATTAATTACAATAACAATAATAATAATAATAATAATGTGTTTTAGGTTATTTTGTTTTACAGTTATTTTTTTTAAACAGATCCTAAACAAAATTCTCAGGTGCAAGATGTCTGTTAAGCACACAGCAAAGCATATAATGCATCATATGACGTCACACATACACACGCAGTCTTCTAGCAAATAGAATTATTGTTAAACTCACATGCTGACATATCCTCTGACGTATATGTTTCCCTCTAATTTCACACTCAGCAGAGGCATTATAAAGGATTTATTTTGTAAAGCCAAGATAAATGCATATTTTATAAGTCAAAACAGCCGATTTGGAAAAATTCTCAAACTCAGCTATTTTTACAACTCAGCTATTTTGTCATAAAGTTTGCAATTCCTTTCTCAATTATCCGTAGTTTCCGGCTGAGAGAATAAATTCAGCATGGGTTATGGTTTTGTAATTGGCTACAGATTAGTTAAGAGAAGTTTGTCATTTCTAGTTGGAAGAAACGCGTTGGACTTAATGTTATTCTGTTTTATTTTATGTTTGTTGTTTTTTCTGTACAATAAATACAAGTGCTTTTACTAAAGTGGCCTTTTACCTTACTGCTAAGCCCCCAGACGTACTGCTGGTGTGAAGGAGGCAAGGAAGGTTTTAGTCCCCCAGCCTCAATCAGGGGAGGCACCCTTAGGCACAAACCTTCACAACATCTTGTGAGAGTACATCTACAGCGCAAAATTAACCTATGTTTTGACGTACTTCACCATGTACTATCTGTTTATCCCTATTTTAGATGCATAGCTGTATCCCATATCTATTTATCAATCTATTTTACAAAAAATTACATGTAGGATGTCCAGTACCTGTCTGCATCTCTCCAGATCTCCCAAGGGCTCCCGTGTTTAGGCAGGCAGTCACAGACCCCTCTGTCCCTTCCTATAGTCAACGTCTTTTCTGTATGAACATGCTGAACACTCTTCATAGAAATGCATTAGGATGCTGAGTGGCGCAGTGGGGCAACTGTCATACCTGCGCAGTAGGCCCCCGTGCCACTCTTTGGGGCCTGTTCAGTAATAATCATCTCAGCTAGGGGCGGAGCGGCGGCCATGGATAAACCAGCACAGCATGGGACTGCCGGTAAGTAAAATGGACTTATTTAACTCTTAAAGTGCCCCCCACCAAAATATATATTTCATAAAGATAAAATTCCAACCCAGTTAAAATGTATCATAAGACAAAATAATGACTGCTTTGTCTTAGTATTTTTCCTATGCTTGACAAAAGGAGCACCTATTTTGGTCAGGTTTTGTCATTTCCCCACACTATCACTAGTGACGGCTGTAAAGAAAAAGGCTCTGTCTAAGGAGAATCCCACCATCTCGCGTAAACAGTAAACCTCCATGTTGGACTCTTGTGTATGCACGATTGGACAGCACCGACGTGGGCTCCTGGCAGCTGGAACAACAGGAGCTGCAGGACAACTCGTCTTCCCTTGGACCCTGCGGCCCTGGAACCAAGTGGAGCAATCACCATCGGAGGTCTCTGCAAATTATACAAAGACCCCTGACGGTGATGGGAGGACTGATAGTATAAATAGGCAGGAGAGAGCTCTAACGTTAGAAATACATTTTATATTGATAATATTATATCGTTAACACACTTTGAAAAGAACTGATTTTTAAAAGATTTTTTTTAACATTTTCTAAGCAGTTTGTGTGCTAGTGCACCTTCTGTTACCCACTATGTAGACCCCATTGGCCTCGTTCACACAAAGTCAAGATATTAAATTTGTAGTTCTGCTTTTTGCATTCGATATGTATTTCTTGCAAAGAAAATGAGCTTTAATGAGCTAGAACTGTCAAGAGTCATTTATTGTCATTATATTGTGCTCTGCAATTCCTTTGAAGTGTGACAGTGAAATATACGAGAACATCGGTAACCATTTCCATGCCGGGAGGGAGAACATTTGGAAAGAGACTGCAGATATAAAGAAAGGGATCCAATAGTATGTTAACTAATACACGATTACCTGGCATGCTTTATGTAGTCATATTCATTATTTTATTAATATTTAGAATGTCTGGGCTTATATTCCACCAGATGCAACACACTGAAAAACATGGATTTAGAATATTTATCAATATCAATATGCCTTGAGTCATTGTTTTGTGAATACGCCATGATTCCTGCAACACTGTAATGAGTAAGATGCGGATATTTAATACGTTACCATATTAACTCTTTCAAATGTTTTATTGAAAGTTTTAAATATAATAATATAACCAAACAATAATAATAATAATAATAATAATATCGAACAAACAAGGAAAAGGGGTAAATATACATGATGTGCTATTAATAGGTCTACCATATTAACTTTATATAAAACATCTAACTATGTTCTATTATTATTATTATTATTATTTTATTATTTATATAGCGCCATCAGATTCTGTAGCGCTGTACAATGGGTGGACTAGCAGACATGTAATTGTAACCAGACAACTGGACGTACAGGAACAGAGAGGTGGATGGCCCTGCTCAATGAGCTTACATTCTAGAGTGGGGTATAGTGACACAAAGGGTAAAAGTAGGGGTACGAAGTAGGTTGTTAGAAAAGTATTCACTGAGGGCTTAGTAGGTAATGTTTGACAGTTGCAGGAGAGGAGTCATGGGGGGTGGGGGATAAAAACCTGCTAACAGTTTAATTGATATGCTTTTATGAAGAAGTGAGTTTCAATGATATTTTGAAGGAGTGGAGACTGGGTGAGCATCTAACGGAGGAGGGAAGTGAGTTCCACAGGAACGGTGCAGCCCTCGAGAAATCTTGGAGGCGAGCATTAGAGGTGGGTGTACGGACAGAGGATAGGTCTTTGGCAGAGCGTAGGGGCCTCGACGGGACATACTTTTGTATTAGGGAGGATAGATAGGTTGGAGCAGCATTAAGTAGGGACTTGTGAGCAAGCACCAGAATTTTAAATTGAGTCCTATATCTATCTGGAAGCCACTGTGGGGACTGACAGAGGGGGATGTCTGGGAGTTGCGGGCGGACAGGAAAATGAGCCTCGCCGCTGCATTCATTATAGATTGCAGCGGTGCAATCTGGGAACACGTAAATCCACTGAGAAGGGTAAATGTAACTCTGCATATACACATTCAAATTGGGACTGTCCTGCCACAAGTTGGCAAGACTGTGGAAAGCCTGGAAGCACAACTATAGAAAGTTAGTTTTTATTTCATCCTAATTATTTAACCTGCAAAAGGGGACTAAGAAAGCCTTATAATTTCCACACCTGCCCCATTTTAAATTCATATCAAAATAGCCAAGCAGGACCTAGAGTCCCAATTCCCTCAGCTGATCATTTTATCATACGTGCCTGTGTTTTGTGAATCGGTTACAATCTCAGCACGACCTGCCGTGGAATAGATACTCGCGCTGGGCCCTTTAATTAGTAATAACGTTTTGTGGCATATTCACTAAACACTACATTACAGTGACTTCACATGTGAATTACAAAACTGAAACGGAATATATATTTAGAATTTATTTTTTAAAGGGAATTATTTTCCCTTTTTTATTTAAAGTTATTTGTCTTTGTATAGTAAATTATCAAATACTCTTTGCTCTATTTAGAAAGTAAAATTTAGAAAAATTACAGAGGATACGTTTTTATTATTTTTAAAAACACCTACACGTTGGATGTCAATAAATATAGTAAGCAGCCACGGTGGGCCTGATGTTACAATATGTCACGGTCAGGGTTTGGTACATAACGCAGGACAATCTGTAAGATACCGGCCTCTAGAGGACGTTTTGTCACATCTTTTACTTCCAATTCCACCGACCTCTCGAGACCCCAGGGGATGCCTTCCATTTAGACATTTTCCTATCTCATTTCATGCTGCACAGAACACTTAATATACATTTCAGATCTCTAATTTGCCATGAACTCTTGTTTAAAATGGGGCCTTTGAATAAATGTCTTCTTTGAATATATTCAAACTATGAGGCACACAGTTCCACTAATGTTAATATAGCCTCATTATTAAGTGTACGGTTGGAGGGGCTGGAAACAGACATCTGAGAAAAGCCTTACCTGAGGGGTTAATTCTGTTAACCCTTTCCATAATGCTTCTTGCTGATTTTTGTTTTGCACCACTGCAGAGCAAATCACAATGTAGCTCATAAGCCCCCTTTGCTTAAAGTGATACTCTCAGTGGTTATGGTGCCTGCAATCCCCTAGCGCCATCACCATTATCAACCAATTAATGGTGGGGAGAGGGATGATTGGCTGGGGTGTGGGTAGAACTAGTTTGGAAATGTTAGCAGAGGGGTGTGAGTGTACTACAGAGCTCCACTTTCATCTGCAGTGTGTGAGTGTACTACAGAGCTCCACTTTCATCTGCAGTGTATGAATGTATTACAGAGCTCCATTTTAATCTGCAGTGTGTGAGTGTATTACAGAGCTCTATTATAATCTGCAGTGTGTGAGTGTATTACAGAGCTCCACTTTCATCTGCAGTGTGTGAATGTATTACAGAGCTCCACTTTAGTCTGCAGTGTGTGAGTGTATTACAGAGCTCCATTTTAATCTGCAGTGTGTGAGTGTATTACAGAGCTCTATTATAATCTGCAGCGTGTGAGTGTATTACAGAGCTCCACTTTCATCTGCAGTGTGTGTATTACAGAGCTCCACTTTCATCTGCATTGTGTGTATTACAGAGCTCCACTTTCATCTGCAGTGTGTGAATGTATTACAGAGCTCCACTTTAGTCTGCAGTGTGTGAGTGTATTACAGAGCTCCATTTTAATCTGCAGTGTGTGAGTGTATTACAGAGCTCTATTATAATCTGCAGCGTGTGAGTGTATTACAGAGCTCCACTTTCATCTGCAGTGTGTGTATTACAGAGCTCCACTTTCATCTGCAGTGTGTGTATTACAGAGCTCCACTTTCATCTGCAGTGTGTGAATGTATTACAGAGCTCCACTTTAGTCTGCAGTGTGTGAATGTATTACAGAGCTCCACTTTAATCTGCAGTGTGTGAGTGTATTACAGAGCTCCACTTTAATCTGCAGTGTGTGAGTGCATTACAGAGCTCCACTTTAATCTGCAGTGTGTGAGTGCATTACAGAACTCCAATTTAATCTACAGTGTGTGAGTGTATTACAGAGCTCCATTTTAATCTACGGTGTGTGAGTGTATTACAGAGCTCCAATTTAATCTGCAATGTTTGAGTGTATTACAGAGCTCCAATTTAATCTACAGTGTTTGAGTTTATTACAAAGCTCCACATTAATCTACATAGTGTTAGTGTTTTACAGAGCTCCACATCATCCTGCAGTGTGTGAGTGTATTACAGAATTACAATTTAATCTGCAGTGTGTAAATGTATTACAGAGCTCCATTTTAATCTGGAGTGTGTGCGTGTATTACAGAGCTCCACTTAAACCCCTTAAGGACACATGACATGTGTGACATGTCATGATTTCCTTTTATTCCAGAAGTTTGGTCCTTAAGGGGTTAATCTGCAGTGTTTGAGTTTATTACAAAGCTTTACAATAATCTACATAGTGTGAGTGTATTGCAGAGCTCAATATCATCCTGCAGTCTGTGAGTGTATTGCAGAGCTCCACGTTAATCTGCAGAGTGTGAGTGTTTTACAGAGCTCCATAGTAATATATAAGACGCACATACATATGTTCCTGGACTGGCAACCTGCACAATGACTGTTTCTAAAACTAGCCATAGTCTGACCTTGAAAACCCCTGATTAATGAAACATGAATAAATCTACTTTAGAATATATTGTGGTCATTATGAGATAAAATACTGGACGATTGTATCAGTTTAATGAATGCCCTCGTTAATTATTTATCTTTATGTATCTGGATGTAAAATTGATCAGGGAGAGCCAGGTTTGTACCTCCATGTCTGCATTCGGACTCCAGCTCCTGACACTTCCAGTCAAACAAGACATAATTCAAGCACTGACCTTGGATTTCAATCTTAAACATCTTTAGATATCCATCTAAAGTGCTTAGCAGTTTTTATATTATAATATCTCTCCCAACTGCCCTGAATTTAGGGGGTACAGTCATCATTTTGTACCCTTGTTGCCAGAGGCGTAACTAGAAATCAATGGGCCCCAGCCCCAACATGTGTCTCCATTCCCTTTTCCCCCCAGCCCCAACATGTGTCTCCATTCCCTCTCCCCCCCATCCCATACATGTGTCTCCATTCCCTCTCCCCCAGCCCCAACATGTGTCTCCATTCCCTCTCCCCCCCAGCCCCAACATGTGTCTCCATTCCCTCTCCCCCCAGCCCCAACATGTGTCTCCATTCCCTCTCCCCCCCCATCCCCAACATGTGTCCCCATTCCCTCTCCCCCCCAGCCCCAACATGTGTCTCCATTCCCTCTCCCCCCATCCCCAACATGTGTTTCCATTCCCTCTCCCCCACGGCCCTTCATGTGTCTCCATTCCCTCTCTCCCCCAACATGCGTCTCCATTACTTCTCCCACCTAACCCCAACATGTGTCTCCATTCCCTCCCAGCCTTAACATATGTCTCCATTCCCTTTCCCCCAACCCCAACATATATCTCCATTCCCTCTCCACCTTTCCCTTTCTGTACCTTTCACAAGGAGTGAGGTACCAGGACTGACAGGAAGTGCTCTCTCAGTTGCAGTTGTGGCCGGGCCCCCTAGTGTGAC
Source organism: Pelobates fuscus (assembly GCF_036172605.1). Lineage (NCBI taxonomy): Eukaryota > Metazoa > Chordata > Amphibia > Anura > Pelobatidae > Pelobates > Pelobates fuscus. Next base: position 132,404,875 of record NC_086327.1, read on the forward strand.
GGGCCTGGTTTCAGCTGCGACCCCGCGACCATGGTAGATACGCCACTGCTTGTTGCAACCTACGGGGTTGGAGGATTGGTGTCCTGATTGGGGTGAGCCTTCAGAAAGTCCAATGCTACTGTGTTATTAGTGTGCTAATTTCTGTGAGGGCATTCAGCCCATCTAAGAAGGCATCGCAGCAGTCTGTACATGGCGGGACTGGGGGCACAGACCCAGATGTTTCTGGGGATGGACTGACCTGAGCTGCCAGTCCGAGTCAGTTCCTGGGTCTTATGCTAGCACTGTTTCCTTAAAATCTGCAATTTGAGGTGGTTTCTCTCTCAATATTAGACCTAAATTACACCTCAAGTTGCAGATTTTCTAGTAATCCCTTCAACCGATCCTCTCAGCTCTATAATTACTAATTATGTAATGATTTAACATGTAAGAGATAGCGTTTTGAACAAAAACATAGGGTGGAAGTGGCCATAAATGTACTCTTAGGCTGAAGTCCCTGTTTTTATAGCCACAGAGCAAAGCTCCTGTGCACAGATACATCCCATGCTGACCCTGCTTACTCACATTGCCATTTTGGAAATGAAGATATAACTCCAGGGTATATGCCATGACATTAAGCTAGAACATTTCTGTTGACCAGGGCCGGCCCAAGACATTGTGCTGCCTTGGTCGAAGGATGAAATGCTTTCCTCCCCCCCAACCTTGCGCCCATCCATTATATTATGCAATGTGTGTAGACTAGTGAATGTAGTGTCTGTGTAGGAAAAGCAGTGTGTGTATTGTATGCAGTGTGTATAGTGAATGAATTGTGTGCATGTGTATAGTGGCTAAAAAGTATGTGTGTGTCTAGTGGCTGCAGAGTGTAGTGGATGCAGTGTAGTAGGTGCAGTGTCCATGTAGTGGATGCAGTGTAGTAGGTGCAGTGTCTATGTAGTGGATGCTGTACAGTGGGTACAGTGTCTGTGTAGTGGATGCTGTACAGTGGATACATTGTCTTTGTAGTGGATGCTGTACAGTGGATACATTGTCTATGTAGTGGATCCTGTACAGTGGGTACAGTGTCTGTGTAGTGGATACATTATTGTTGTAGTGGGTGCAGTGTCTGTGTTTGTGTAGTGGATGTAGTGTAGTCAGGGCCGGCGCGTCCATAAGGCGGCACAGGCGGCCGCCTTAGGGCGCACCGGCTCCGGGGGCGCAAGATTTCAGTGACCGGCAGGAGGGAAGCGCTCCCTCCTGCCAGCCACCATCTCCGCCCCCGGCGCGGCAGTGCTGCGATCAGGCGCTGCGAGGGAGCTCTAACCTCTCTGCTCTGCTCCCTCGCGCGCTGTCTAGTGATGCCGCGGGAGCCGGAATATGATGTCATATTCCGGCTCCCGCGGTATCAGCAGACAGGCAGCCCGCGAGGGAGCAGAGCAGAGAGGTTAGAGCTCCCTCACAGCGCCTGATCGCAGCACTGCCGCATGCCGACCAGCAGCCCCACTGGACCCCAGGGAATGATCCACACCAGCTCTCCAGGTAGGGAGGCTGGGTGGATATTATTTATTTATTAAAATAATTTGTGAATGTATGTGATGTGTCTGTGTGTGAGAGTGTCTGTGTGAGAGTGTGTGAGTGTCTGTGAGAGTGTGTGTGAGTGGGTGTCTGTGTGTATGTGTCTGTGAGTGTGTCTGCGAGTGAGTATGTGTCTCTGTGTGAGTGTCTGTGTGTCTGTGAGTGAGTGTGTCTGTGTGTATGTGAGTGTGTGTGTGTGTGTGAGAGTGTCTGTCTGTGTGTGTGAGTGTCTGTGTGTATGTGTCTGTGAGTGAGTGAGTATGTGTCTCTGTGAGAGTGTCTGTGTGTCTGTGAGTGTGTCTGTGTGTGTGAGTGAGTGTCTGTGTGTCTGTGACTGTGTATGTGTCTCTGTGTGTCTGTGTGTCTGTGTGTGAGTGTCTGTGTGTGAGTGTCTGTGTGTGTGTCTGTGTGTGAGTGTCTGTGTGTGAGTGTCTGTGTATGAGTGAGTGTGTGAGTGTCTGTGAGTATGTGTCTCTGTGTGAGTGAGTGTGTGCGTGAGTGAGTGTATGTGTGTCTGTGAGTGACTGTGTGTCTGTGAGTGACTGTGTGAGTGAGTGTATGTGTGTCTGTGAGTGACTGAGTGTGTGCGTGAGTGAGTGTATGTGTGTCTGTGAGTGACTGTGAGTGTGTGCGTGAGTGAGTGTATGTGTGTCTGTGAGTGATTGTATGAGTGTTGCATGTGAGTGTGTCAGTGTATGTGTGTGTCTGTCAGTGTGTGTTTGTGAGTGTCTGTCAAATCAGTGAGAGTATCTTTGTCATTGAGTCTGTGTGTGACTATCAGTGTGTCTGTCAATGAGTGTCAATCAGTGTGTGTGTGTGTCAGATCAGTGAGTCTCTGTGTTTGTCATTGAGTGTGTGTGACTGTCAGAAGAACACTAAGGGACAGGGAAGGGAGGGGACCAATAATGGACGGGGAGAGGGGCTGGTTAAGAGGCACATAGGTGAAGATGTTATTTTTGAATTGGGGGGGGGGGAGGCGGAAAAATACATCTTCGCCTATGTACCCAAAAATCCTTGCACCGGCCCTGAGTGTAGTGAGTGCAGTGTATGCGTAGTTGATGCAGTGTAGTCTGTGCAGTGTCTGTGTTTGTGTATTGGATGAAGTGTAGAGGATGCAAAGAGTGCGTGCAGTGAGTGTAGAGATTGTGTGTAATGGATGTAGTGGAAGCAGAGTATGTTTGGTGTGTGCAGTGGGTGTAGTGTGTAGTGGATGCAGAGTGTGCGTAGTGGATAGAGTGTCTGTGTGTAGAGCATGTTGTGTGTGTAGTAGCGGCTATGTCTGTGTGTAGTGCATGTTGTTGTTTAGTAGATGCAGTGTATGTATGCAGTGCATGTGGTGTGCATTGTATGTGGTGAATACAGTGTCTGTGTGTAGTGCATGCAGTGTGTGCAGTGTATGTAGTGGCTGCAGTGTCTTTGTATGTTTAGTGGATGCAGTGTCTGTGTGCAGTGCATGAAGTGTGTGCAGTGTGTGTAGTGGCTGTTATGTCTGTGTGTAGTGCATGTTGTTTGTGCAGTGTGTGCAGTGTCTGTGTAGTGAATGTAGTGTGTGCAGTGTGTGTAGAGGACTGTGATCAGTTTATTTAAAATGTATGATTAAGCTTATTCCCCCCTCCCTGCCTCTTCCCTGTGGCCAGGGAGAGGGGACACTAGTAGTTTCTCTGGAGTATCCTGTGGAGAGGGGGCCCAGATGTCTGATATTCCCCTACTTCAGCTCCTGCAGCTTCATGCCTTCTCTTCTCTTTCGAGCCGCATGAGCGTTGCCGAGGGTTGCTATGGCAATGCTCCGCACAGCACATAATTCACGCCAGAGTATTGCCATGGCAACCCGTGGCAATGCTCTCGCGGTTTGCGAGAGGAGAAGACAAGAAGCTGAAGGAGGGGAATATCAGACATCTGGGCCCCCTCGCCACAAGACAAGGTAGCGGGGTCCCAGAACTGAATTTGTATATAGAAAGAGAGGGGGTAATCCCTCTCTATATATATGCATGGGCGGCCCGGCACCTTAAAGTGTACAGGTGTCGGCAAAATGATGCCCCTGTAAAAGTGCCGCTTGGGGCCAATTGACGGGCCGGCCTTGCTGTTGACTATAGTTCAGAAAATGCAGAGTTTATTCTGACGGTGCTGCAGGTACTGGCTACATACCCCACAATCATTACATTAAGCTGTAGTGGTTTTGGTGACTATAGATTCACAGTTTATAAACTATAGCCAGAAAAAACATAGGCTTTAAGCTCTTACTGGATTGCAACTCCCAATAACCTCATTCAGCTGAAAATGACAGCTAAATCCCAGCAATAATTGCTGAGCTCCTATTGTCTTACAGAAAATGGCCTAAATCAATGTATCTGATATTTAATTTCCATTACATTATAAGTAACTAATGCAATCTAAGTTTTGATGGAAATACTGCCTTTTTTACTGATTTTTTTTTTACTGTTTCTTGTCCAGCACAATAAATCCCTCTGTGATTAAAGATAATGTAGGAACAGCAGTGTTTTAGTTTAATTTCCAGTGCGTTTCGCTGGACTGGTGCAGGACACCCCCAGCTCGGCACCCAACGCATCACACAGAAGGATAATATTTATAGCAAATGACGGCTGTGAGATGAGGGTTTGTTAGAACTGACATCTGCTTTGATTCATTAGAGAATTATCCCCGTCACACACTTTGTTTTATAAAAGGGAAGCAGACGGCGGACATTTTTCAGCTCCCAGTACAGGCCTGACGTCTTAGCTTTCTATACATGAAATTAGATCTTATTTATAAAAGCCAACACAGAAGGGCTATCCATTTTCTAGTTCCTCACACAACTCTAAGCACATTTAAAAAGCATCTGAATATAACCCGTCTACTGTATTATTGCTTTGTAAGAAATGTGCTTTCTGAATGTCCTGGGCGGCCCATCGCTTTCCCAGCCGCAATCTGGCAGATTAACTGTGCCCGGCGCACTATCTGTCAATGTGGGGAGTCTTTTGCCAGTGGCAGGGACAGATTGAGGTAAGGAACAGCCAAGAGGCAGCTTTGCTTAATGGCACTCGAAACATCTCTCGTCTAATGTATGAAAATTGCTGCAGGCTCCCTTAAAGTGTGTGGTGTTTTGCATTTTTATGGCAATTTGACACAAAATCTCATTTTGCAGCCTTGTGTCTTTAATACAGGATTTATTTGCTGCTCTGACACAAGCACACATAACGAGACAAGTGCGGAGAGATGGAGAGCGAATGTTTACAAGGGATACATAACACAGTCCTTGGAGAGCTGTGGGGGAGTGCGGGGTGGGTGCAACGAATTGCAGTTGAATTACCAGCCAACTTAGAGTTAATATGTTCGGGATCAATCTCTGCAGTTAACCAGGCGATAGCGACAGTAAGGGGCTTATCTACTAAACACCAAATTGTAAGCGCTGTGGAATTTGTTGTCGCTATATAAATAATAACATAATAATAATAATAATAGTAACCTTTAAACTGAGTTCACAGATTCAGGCTGCAATAGCAAACATGTGATTATAGCTGGGTTTAAAAATGTATTTTCCAAATCAGCTATTTTTGCCTACATTTTGCATTTTGGTTTTCAGCTCAGCGTAAATCAGTGGTTATTGTGTAAAGCTCAAAGTATCTCAGTGCAGCTGGAGTGGACAAAAAAAAACCAAACTATTGAGTATGCAAATGTTTGTTTAAATGTACGCACACCTGCCATACTAATATAAAATAATAACACTCTCTACATAATATAATTCCTTCTCCACTATGTGCTGACAAAAATCATTTTTTTAATGCACCAGAAACTATTTGATTTACTGCTGAAGTCAAAAGCTGATACATCAGTGCTGTAGCTTATACAGAGAAACAAATGTCCCTGTTTGAATTTCGCAAATCACTCCCGTCACTCCCAGAATGCCATGCGCAACACAGACCCAACAGCCAACTAATCCTACCCTTTAATGTCTGATTTGCTACTGACTTTGCTGGCACATTGCATAGACTACACTTTATAATGTACCTAATGCTGACCTGGCTAAATGCGTGCCTTGCGTTAGCAGGCCAGCTTCGATAGATGGGATATCTGGATTGTACACACAATAACAATATATTAAACAGAACACCATTTAGCATTGAGGTTCCCAAAGTTCTGGCAGATTGTTCCTAATAACAAATTGGTGTTTCTTCTTGAAGGCAGTGCTCGCTAAATGCACAGCGAAAGCCAAAATCATGTGTTTTTATTGTGTGTACAAAGGACTCGCTCGCTAGCTGACAGTTTACTGGTCTGCATCCAACATCTGTCTGTTTACTTTAAATGGATCCCAATGAGCTACTAGTTTCAAAGAGGAACAGTTGCAAAGGGTTGGTGGATTGAAGGTGGAAGTAAGCTTTGAAATGCTTGGCCCGTTCAGTCTGCCAGGCGCTCTCTGTGCCATGACTGTGCTTTTATATCCCCTTCACACTTTCATGCCACAGTATGATAATCTCCATTAGAGTTATACAAAGACAACGGGCGCACAATGTAATGTATACCTTCGCAGAGCTTAAATCTGACATGCACATTTTAATCGTACATTAAGATTTCGGTGGGGGGTCAAGCTGGTTAATGCTCTCCTTTTCAAAGCCCAGCATTGCAGTAAGTGTGAGATGGCAAGCTCTGCGGGATAGGGATTATATGACATTAAATGTTATCGGAGAGGGTTGTTCACACTGTACACCATTGTGATGTTTTACAGAGAATTAAATTCTTATCAGATTTTAGGGGAAATGAGAAAGTGCATTCTTCTAATTCAATATTTTCCAATACATACTAATATAAATAGTAATGGTAATAGATAATATAATCTCGGATTACTGCACAAATATCAAACACAGCAGGGGGATGACACCCACCGTGCTTAAGTAATAGCAAAAAATACATTTTATTATACGCTACATATGTATAGTGAGCTAAAAAATACAAAGCATGAAAAAAAGAGCTAATCGGACTTTAACCCCTTAAGGACACATGACATGTGTGACATGTCATGATTCCCTTTTATTCCAGAAGTTTGGTCCTTAAGGGGTTAAGAAAACCTGGACACGGTTTGGACTCCCCAGTTATTCAACATAAAATCTTGCCTATTTTTTTCAAAAAAAGGAAAAAGCTCCAAAATGTATTTAGGTTCCTGAGCACCAAGCAGCAACTCAAACTCCACTGAGGTCTTTGTCAAACTTCAAAACATTGCTTGAAGCTTTTCAATTGAATGCTACATTCCATTTAATATTTAGTTAAGCCATCATATTTGTTAAGCATGTATTGACTGTTTGATATTATTCGGGTAAAACTTAAAGGGACACTGTAGACACTGTAACAGCTTCATCTCAATAAAGTGGTTATAGTGTTCTGAGTCCCTTGACGCCTTCCTTCTATTCAGCATTAAACTGTTAATATTTTAATGCTATATGAGAGCCCTCAGCGGCCCGTCCGTCCCCTCTGCGCTGCCTGGGTTAATAAGGAAGCATTAGTGATTGGCTGTGATTGGCTGAGAGTGTCAGCTGACCACTTATCACAGATCACATTGCTGGTATGAATTGGTATGGCTAGAAAGAAGAGTGTAATTTCTGCCTTAGCCACACCCCCAGTGGAGGTCAGGGACACTTACTTAGTTTTAAACTTCCTGAAAATGAAAAACCCATGTATATGACTGCAACATGAAGAAATGCTGTATGTGGAAAAACGTGGACCTGTTAAGTATAGTATGTTCAAGGCTAAAAAGTTCACCTGCATTAACATTTTCTTGCAGACACAAAGGTCCATTGTCTTTAAAACAGTAATCAGATTTCACCTTGAATCCGAATTCACACGTTATCCAATCTAAATGTTCTTAATATTAATTAATATGATTTGTAATCTGCTTTGCTAAAATGAAGGCGTCATAACAATAACAATAACGTCGTGAATTCCATTTATTTACCGTTCTTACTATAAAGAAGACTTTCTTCTGATATAAGTGACATTTTCTTTCCTCAGCATGTGATAGATGACTACTTTCAATTCTGTTAATAAACAGGTCACTGACAGGTTATTATGTTATTTGTAATATACTCGTATATATGGTATATATATATATATACACACATATACCAATACAGAATTCACCAGAGAAACGGTCAACACACCTGGGTCTTCATAAATACAGCGTAACTTTTATTTGTCAAAGATTTTGTTTAAACTGCCCACTCCCCACAGTGTAAATACAAAAAAAAATATTGTGCATCACCTGCATATCTCAAGTTGGACCTTGAGGGGAACTTTTTCGGCATAGAAACTTGATAAATCATGTTTCCACAAATATCCCAGAGTTCCCAGCTTTTTTGCAGATATCCTTAGCATTTACCATGCAATAGCTGAAATTTAAATTGGCGAGCCAGTCACCGCTCAGTAGTGATATGTAGCTACTAGTGGGTGTCTTCTTTATAGAATTATTGTTTTGAAAAATTCCTCAGTTTAGCTTCGACTCAAGCTTAGAACAATAATTATCTCTTTGGTTTTCCCACAAATTGCTCGTTTGGAATCCGTAAAATTACGGGGCAGAAAGGCTAATCCCTATTATAAGACAAGCGTTTTATACTCAGAGATTTATTTAGCTAACAAGGTTTATTCTATTTTAATAAAACCTATATTTATAATTAAGGCCTGTGTTTCCACGCTCCTCGAGATGTTATTTACAGGAAATAAAGCTGGATAAAGAGACAAATACCCGTCCTCGTTATATACTTTGATGTTATTACTGTAATGATCAGTTTATTTTCTGCTGATTTGAAGGACAGGTCTTGCAATTAGTTCTAGTTAATACATAACTGTGCATAGTATTGTAATCAGTGAATAGTTAATGTGCTTCCAATGCTAACTTTACTAGCACACACTAGTTACTGGTCAGCTACCATTGTACCAAGTAATGTCAATATTTCCAATTACTGGTAAAGTATCCAATCTTCATTAATTAGAATTATAACGATTTATCAACTGGATTACCATGTGAGTCATTGCCCTGGAAACAGAATGTTAAAAGATCTCAAAAGCTCATTTTAATTCACCTGTGATTTCTGGTGAAAAATTCCAGAAAACCTCTCTTAAATGGATTCTCCTGTTGCATTAATGTATTTAAATGTCCTCAAGGCATAAAGAAAATGGGGTGAGAAATAACAAATGATATATCAGATTACAAATATACCGTAGCTGATGCTCAGTTGTTGATTGCTGAGATTTGGACATTAATGCCTGGCAGTAAGAGCCATTATTGGTCTAAACTCCAGTTTAATACCGCATGCATACTGATGGTTATTGATATCAATGTTTAAGTGATAGAGGATATTGATAAAGCTCTGCATTCAGAAAAGGAATGAGTCTAGTTTACAACTAAACAGCGGTCAATGTTGTCTAAAACGCTATAAATGCCGTCAATTCACCGCCTTAATGTAAGGTTGCTGTGTAGAATGTTTTTTTTTTAGATTACTTGCATCATCTGTCACCTAGCGAGGGAGATGCCCAAAGGACACGAGCCTGTCTCTCGCCTCGGCACTGCCATCTTAATGTGAACCAGGTTATATACATTTGTGCAGTGCAGAGCTTGGCAAGACAAAAGACTGCAGCCCAAATGAAAACTGGCAGCTGAGTTCAGAGGACATACCCCAGTATGAAAGGGGCTTAATAGGTATGTAAGTAAAGCAATTTGACTTGTCTTCTGGAAGGGAACAGAGTATAAATGTTTGTTACACGAAACATCAGTTCTTCTATACTTCCACCCAGTCTGTGTGACTATCTGTCTAGAAAGGGATACAAAGTGTGTAATAGAAGGACGCAGTCTATCCGTTCACTAGTGTCACGTGTAACAGAACCCCGCTCAGTCTCTCAGCCGGAGGGTTCATGGGAGATAGATTATATTTATATATCGTTACGTTGTATATTGATAGATAGATAGATAAATAGAAAGACAGAGACAGATAGTTCACCGTGGAAACTGATTTTCATTTTTCACCAGTTTTTTTCGGTAAAATTGGGAAAATATAAAGTGATGATGTTTCATCTTCAGAGATTAGGAAAATACTTTTTTTTTTTTTCCTGCTGTAGAATTTGAAAATTCTAATAAACTCCAATTATTTTCTAGAAATTGTTCTTGAAAACACATCAATGAATAAAGATTGAATACCCGTTATGTTAGATATTGGGGCAGGTGGGCATATTGCAAGGAATTAAACATACACGGGTGCCCACCTGGACATGCATAGATATTAATATTCAATATGTTTACACAAATTAATTCACGTCTAACAAACACAAACAGAAATATTGTAATATGGGTAAGATTTCATCCATCCCCTGTGTACCTGCCGGCCCGTAGTCTAGTAATAAAATAAACTTTTCAAGGGGAGCTGTAACTTTATAAAATGCTAAATTAAAAATACATTTTCAAAACCAAGTTATCATTTTTTTGCATTTTCTTTTAAATATATATTAAAGCTTTAGATCCTTAGATCACAAACCAGTTCAGAACTGGTGGCGCATTGCGTGTGATCTAGAACAGGGGTAAGCATCCTTCAGCACTCCAGATGTTGTGGACTACATCTCCCATAATACTCTTTCAGCCATAACACTGGCAATATGGAAGATGTGGTCCACAGCATTATGGCCTCAGCTGTTTGTAATTAATAACCACAACTTTTGCTTCCAAATAGTACCCTTATCCAGCAAGAAATTGGCCTTTCTCCATATTTCATCCAATCCAACTGCGTAGACTAACATTTATCTACATTGAAATCACATGTCTTTTACTAATTCAGCCTATTCTGTCTTCAACAATACCTGTAGACAGAAGAATAGTCTCCAGGCAATCAGGGTGTTCAAATCCAGGGCAGATTTATTAGGTAAAAAAATGTGACAGAGTAGCAACATCTCGATCTGCTACTAGGTCTTTGTCAAGCGAGGTCTCGTAGCAGGTCGAAACGTTGCTGCTCTGTCACATTTTTGTTGATCTAATAAATCTGCCCTTGATTTGAGCACCATGAGTGCCTGGAGACTATTCTTCTGTTTGCCTGAGCATTGTGGGATTGCTGGTCCTGCCGATTGGAATTGAGCGTGGCTCCTCTCTTCAGTCTGGTCATTCAGCAATACCTGTGACCTGTGTTATTAGAATATTAAATATAACGAATCAGAATTAGAATGCAACAAAACAATGCGAGAATAGCCCTTGCTGTTCTCTTGCTGGTGTGGGGAGAGAACAGACGGACCCTTGCTGCGCAGACTGGATAGAAACGCACAGTTATCAGTAGGTTGCACAGTAGGAAAAGGTTTTGCAAAGGAGCTTTCAAGCACAGCAGTAATCATTGATCTGTATGTGCAGATAAGGGCAGATATTGATCCATTGACAGAGAGAAGCGATGCAATGCCTCGGCTTGTCAAGTCCTGTATTGACAATGAAGGTAGTGTTTGCAATGTACAACACGATAGGTCATTTAATGAGATCTCTGGCGCACTCACTTCTCTGGGAAATAAGTAGAAGTGAAACGCGCTGTCATTCTGCTATGAGTATGTAAAAGTCTCATTAATCACTTTACAATTAGCGATCACTAAACTAGGACATTATCTGATCTCTCCATGGTACTCCCCAACGGCACACAATAGGTGACATGACTGGAGCAATGATTTCATGAAAACTGTCAATAAATACCGAGAAAATACACCATCACTTTAATAGTAACGTCTATTGTATAAAAACTCACTGAAGGTTTAAATAGCATTCATTCAGAGAATAGATATGGACACTGCAAATATTACTCAAAAATAAACATTGTGGAAACTATTTCATCTCAGTATTTTTTTACATTTTGTTAAAAAATAAATAAAAAATAATGATATTCTGAATCCAATTTTCCATAATTTACAACGTAGTTGTGTATATATGTTGGGATCCATTCAGATTATTAATCCAGTAATTATTATTATATATTTGTCAATACTTGCTGACTGTGAACATTTTGTGGCAGGGTTATTGAATATGTGGATGACACAAATTTCAGCAATGATGTCAGCATTCAGCTGGTTTCCATGGTGACTGCACCACTTTCATTACTTCATTGCTTCTAGCAGCTTTCCTAAACCTCCTTAAAATGTGAAAAAGTCTTCTACGTGCATTTAATGCAATAGATAGGTTTTGGCCACAATAATATGCTGTATTTTTTGCATGCTCAAATCGTTATAGATTTTGCGCAAAAAAAGTAAATGATTTGCAGAATTCTGTACTATAAGCCTGCCTAACAAGCCCCGTCCCCTCACTGCAGAGTAAGACTTCCTTATCAAATGTAAGTTCACCGCTCAGTTTAAACAGGTAGCGATACCCTTACAATATGCCCCCCCGCGTCTTCTTGTAACGCAAGTTGTTTTGTAGTTCAGGTCATTCCTGCTGTCAGTGTCTGAGCTGAGTACATACACTGATAAGGAAGTGTTTATCTGGAATGAGGGGGTGTGGCTAAGTAGGCGAGCTTGTAGTGCAGCATACTGCAAAACAATGCATTTTTTTTAATCCAAAAATGATAGACTTGAGCATTTAAAAAACATAGAATATTAATGAGGCTAAAACCTATCAAATGCATCAAAGTCATATTGGTGCCCATAGTGTCACTTTAAATCTACAATCTAGCCTGGAATCTGCTAAAGGGGAGTTGTGCATTGCTTGCTGTTTAAATGTTAAGTAACTAGCTATGATGTAATTTATCTTTATTTTGTACCTTTTTCCTGACCTTTTCTGCCCTCTTCTTGATTTTAATGTGCATGAAGATTGCACCAATGCAGGAAGCGTGGGGCAGGCGTGGTGGCCTATGGGAGGGTAACATCCTCTGCCCCTCCCCTATAGAGGGCTTGTCTGATAAAATCCTGCAGTGTGGTTTTTGCCCAAGGTTACCATCCTGGGTGATGGATTCCACTAATGCCCCACACTGCTCCTAGTGGTCAGACTAATTATTACATTGTGTGATGTTAAGAAATTTCATTCTCATCGTCACCGTACCATCTCTCATTCATTCTTTCACATTGGTTTCTGTGATGGTGTCTCCATGAAACAGAGCATTTTAAAATGATCCCATAGCAATATACATTTTTTTTTATTATTATTTTATGCCTCCTGTCTGCTGGGAGCACAATATAGGCAGTATTACTGGCAGGTGAAAATACATTATATTCTGTATATTTCTGCTATTTTCAGTTGTGTGCTACTCAGCGATAAGGATATAATAAAAGTAAAACATTGTAATAGACATTGTAGTTTAATCCCATGGGTGGCAATCTGACGGTACATGTCTGGAGCAAACCTTCCATTATTAAATGATAAACATGACTACGTATTATACTCCATCATGTTGGAGACTCGGGTAAATCAAACATTGCAGACACGTTGTTAAGAGACTCGGCTCTCTGTCTGTTATTCGTGATCAGTGTTGTATTTCTTTGTGTTTAGATTTGAACGGCCCAGCAAAGCACACATCCTCATATCTCGTAGTCAGGATGGCGTAACACGGCCAAGCATTCGCAGGAAGATACTCACTGTGGAATTTGCATTTTATTCTTTATTATTATTAACTATTCTCAGTGTCAATGGAGTAAAACAGCAGTGGACAAAAAACAGACGCCCTCTGTTGTAAAACAGGTCATGCATTGTGGGAGTTGTAGTTTGGGGTCCAGAGTTGGTCACGCCGAGTTAAAGCAGTCCTTGTGCAATGAATCTAAATGTATGTTTGTTTGAAGAAGGAGACATTCTCTGATTTAAAGCTCAGACTGCTTTGGGTGTACCTAGTCCCATCACTGGTCCTGTTTCTGTAAGGCTGATTTTTGTTCTGATGCTGTAATACCTGCGCTTGGAACCCTCTCAAGGCTCATTGTGCAATGTGGTTTGACGATTTCAGACCCAGCATTAGGAATTCAATCAGAGCGCGGCCTGCCATTGCTGGCCGTAATGAACTCTATCTTCCCTGTGGATCTCTCTCTGTATGGGCTATCTGATACCACAGCCAGGGCCATTCATGACATTGCCATTGATTTATAATTGTGAGCACAATCTTTGCTGTTGAATGGAGCTACTCCAGGTGCCTCTCCGTATTGTTCCGATTCCCAGCTTAATACCAAACCAGGAAACAATCTAGGCCTGGAGCTGCTAGCATTGAACTTACCCCTACATGCCCTTGTCAAGCCATTGTAGCATTCTCTGTAAAACTCATCAAATCGATGTACTGTGTATGTTCTCCCTGGCCTGACGGATTCATGAGGTCAGTTATCAACGTGCAACTGGACCCAGCAACCAGCAAACCCGTTCTTTATAGTAATGGCTCTCTGCCGGGCTTACTTGAAAAGCTGAATTTCATCGGTGTGTATAATCTGTGACATCAGAGATCAGGGATTGGGATGGCTTGGAATAAATTATTGTATATTTTAAAGGGGAACTATTAGAAGACAATTATCGTTTTATATATCGTGAGATTAATTAATATATGTTGGTTTGCAGAATAGTAAAATCAATAAAAGGTATTGGGGGTTTTGGCTAATTGCCCCCATCCAGTCGCTGTGTTCCCGGAGTGTCCAACAGACAGAAGTTACATTGTAATGTCAGTATTCCTTTAGTGTAAAGTATAGTAAGGGGTTTTAGTTAATTGCCCCCTCCAGTGTGAGCTGCTGTGTTCCCTGAATATTCTACAGACATCAGTTACATTGTAATGTCCACATCCTTTTATTGGAAAAGATATTGGGGGGTTTTGGTTAATTGTCTCCTCCAGTGTGAGCTGCTGTGTTCCCTAAATATTCTACAGACAGCAGTTGCACTGTAATGTTCGTATCCCTTTATTGTAATATATATTGGGCTATCCGGGTGATTGCCCCCTCCAGTGTGAGCTGCTGTGTTCCCAGAGAATTCTCCAGACATCAGTTACGTTATAATGTCTGTATCCCTTTATTGTAATATATATTAGGGTTTCTGGGTAATTGCCTCCCTCCAGTGTGACCTGCTGTGTTCCCGGAGAATTCTAAAGATAGCAGTTAAATTGTAATGTCCATATCCCTTTCGTGAAAAATATATTGGTGGGTTTTGGTTAATTGTCTCCTCCAGTGTGAGCGGCTGTGTTCCCTAAATATTCTACAGACAGCAGTTGCACTGTAATGTTCGTATCCCTTTATTGTAATATATATTGCGGTATCCGGGTAATTGCCCCCTCCAGTGTGAGCTGCTGTGTTCCAGGAGAATTCTACAGACAGCAGTCAGTTTGTCTAAGCGTTTGAATCAGTGGCAGTCTGACATGCATTGCTTAGAGGAAGGGACTGACCCTCGATCATATAGAGAAACATAGAAACATAGAATGTGACGGCAGATAAGAACCATTCGGCCCATCTAGTCTGCCCAGTTTTCTAAATACTCTCATTAGTCCCTGGCCTCAGGCCCGGACTGGCCATCGGGCACACCGGGCAAATGCCCGGTGGGCCGCGGTGGCTGTGGGCCGAGGCCGGCAGGGGAAGGCCCCAGGATCTCCCCTGCCGGTCTATGCAGGGCCGGCACTATCCGAGCGCCGGCCCCGCTGTTTTCAATGAAGGGCCGGTGAGGAGATCAATGATCTCCTCACGGCCCACTTGAAGAGACATGCGGCTGGGGAGGGAGGGAGAGGACCCGGCGGAGCTCTATCTTGCAGCTCCGCCGGGTTCCTCTCGCGAGATCCGGCGCGTTGCCATGGCAACGACCGGATCTCGCGAGAGTGAACTCTAGCCTCGCAGGCTAGAGTTCACTCACCCACTGGACCGCCAGGGAAGATACCAGCGTGCCGGTCCCCCCCTCTCACTCACCAGCGTGCCGCCCCCCCCCCACCTCCCAGGCTACAGGTAAGAAGGGAGGGGGGGCATAATGCTACATTTTATTTTACCCCCCCAACACTCAATCCCTTCTAACATTCACACACAGCAGTATCACTCCCATCACACACAGCACTCTCACTCCCATCACTCTCACTCCCATCACACACAGCACTCTCACTCCCATCACTCTCACTCCCATCACACACAGCACTCTCACTCCCATCACACACAGCACTCTCACTCCCATCACTCTCACTCCCATCACACACAGCACTCTCACTCCCATCACTCTCACTCCCATCACACACAGCACTCTCACTCCCATCACTCTCACTCCCATCACACACAGCACTCTCACTCCCATCACTCTCACTCCCATCACACACAGCACTCTCAAACCCATCACAGCACTTTCACACACAGCACACTCAGCACTCACACACATCATCCACAGCACTATCACACTCAGCACTCTCACACACAGCACTCTCACACACATCACACTCAGCACTATCACAAAACATATCACACTCAGCACTATCACAAAACACATCACACTCAGCACTATCACAAAACACATCACACTCAGCACTATCACAAAACACATCATCCACAGCACTATCACACTCGGCACTCTCACACGCATTACCCTCAGCACTCACACACATCATCCACAGCACTATCACACTCAGGACTCACACACATCACACTCAGCACCCTCACACACATCATACACAGCATCCATCATACACACATACTGCACCCCTCACATACACACAGAACCTCCCCAACACACATACACAATACTTCCAAACATACACACACACACACACACACTTTTTTCTCATGCTAGAGATCTTTAGCAGAGCTCTGCGCATGGTCTGCCCTGGCCTGCACTTTGAGAAGGGGGCGTGTTTGTCGTTAGTGACACACCCTCTCTGTCCGGCCCCTTCTTAGTGGGCCGCTCTGATAAAAAAATGCCCGGGCCGAATTTTTATCCCAGTCCGGCCCTGCCTGGCCTTATCTTATAGTTAGGATAGCCTTATGCCTATCCCACGCATGCTTAAATTCCCTCACTGTGTTAACCTCTACCACTTCAGGTGGATGGCTATTCCATGCATCCACTACCCTCTCAGTAAAGTAATACTTCCGGATATTATTTTTAAACCTTTGTCCCTCTAATTTAAGACTATGTCCTCTTGTTGTGGTAGCTTTTCTTCTTTTAAATATAGTCTCCAAGTTGGAGAGAAGAATACAAGCTACAATATCTTTTATACTACAGGGCTGCGGACATTACAATTCTTCAACGAAGCATGCATTGATATAAACCACAACATATGAAAAGTTAGCTTTTAGTTATAGTTCTGCTTTTATTTTTTTAGTATAAAACCCGATGTCAGGATGGCTTAGACTTCAAGTCTCATTATCTTCCAAAGTGCGACAGATATAGTGACCCTGAATGTGCCAATTTATTTCATCAAGGCAGTTTTGACTGAGAGAACTGTTAACCTATTACAAGGTGGCATATCTCTATAATAAACTCAAGGCCATCTAGGACTCCCATTGCCCCTTTATGTACCTCCAGGGCAGGTGCTTAGTTTGCCGCACATTTCGTTGCCTGGGGGAACCTGTTCCCACTGGTATGTGGAGAACCTGCACTAATTAGTTGGCTCCTCTGCGGCTCCTGCCTCTAATGAAACAGACTGAGCTGAAGCCGTTGGCCCATGCGGCTCGACTGGACCTTCCAGTAATGCCCTGAGCTTTTGTACGTCTGTGGACCTGCCAAGGCTGTAGTGATGAAGGACCCTGAGGAAGACATCTCTGTGGATCTCAGGAGATCTCCCCAAAGTCTACCACCCCCACAGCCCACACAGCTTTGATGTGCTCAGACATTCAAACCCCCAGTGAGGCAGCAAAAAAGTGTTTACCTAGTAATTTGCAAAAAAAAAAATTAAAAAAAAAAAAAATTCCTCATCCGTGTTTGAATTTCTACAAGCTCTGTTTAATTAACATCACGTCTTATTCAAACAACTAATGAGCTGAACTGCCTCGAAAATCAGCCAATGGTTTCATCTCAATCAGTTTTCTCAACTCTTATCAAGTCACCGAGGGTTTTTGGGGTTTAAAGCTGGTTTTGCTTTAAAGTTATAATTTAGATAATGACGGCTGATGTAGTTTGTTTACCCTATATCTGCAGACTTTGCATTTTCATATTTTGGTGTTTTACTATGCACGATATGTCTGTGATGCAGCCAATACTTTGGCAAGGAAATTATCAAAGGATAATATTAAACTTTATTTTACTTGAACCTTTATCTAAATTATTTGGGTAAATCCAGTAAAAAGACACAGTTTTAGAGACCGATGAGGACAAATATAAAGGTAGCTAATATAAGAGACTGCCTATTTCCTGTCTTCCTCTGCTGCTGGGAGCGAGATTAAAGGACCACTATAGTGCCAGAAAAACATACTTGTTTTCCTGGCACTATAGTGCCCTGAGGGTGCCCCCACCCTCAGGGACCCCCTCCCACCGGGCTGGATGGAGAGGAAGGGGTTAAACTTACATCTTTCTCCAGCGCCGGGCGGGGAGCTCTCCTCCTCTTTGGCTGAATGCGCATGCGTGGCAAGAGCTGTGCGCGCATTCAGCCAGTCCATAGGAAAGCATTTACAATGCTTTCCTATGGACGCTGGCATCTTCTCACTGTGATTTTCACAGTGAGAAGCGCGGAAGCCCTCTAGCGGCTGTCAATGAGACAGCCGCTAGAGGCTGGATTAACCCTATTATAAACATAGCAGTTTCTCTGAAACTGCTATGTTTATTAAAAAAAAGGGTTAACCCTAGCTGGACCAGGCACCCAGACCACTTCATTAAGCTGAAGTGGTCTGGGTGCCTATAGTGGTCCTTTAATAATGGGGTCCCCCCCATGCAGCCTTTTAAGACTAATTATTTGACACTCTCCCAATCTCTTAAAGAGAATATTGCAATAACCTGGGAATTGTGAAAAATATATTTCTGTGCATAGGAAACTAAATGCAATTTATTAACCAAAGTGAGTCAAAAGACAAATAGACAGGTAGCCAATCTCTCCTAAAATGTGCAGGTTTATTCAGCACAAACTCTGGATTAAACCCTCTCCTGTTTTAATAACAGGGTGGACCATGTATGGAAGAATTTTCCTGACTCGTTTGACCCCATCATCTTTGTTTTGAGATCTCCAAGTTGCGATTTGGGTTTCTTTAGCATTTTGAGGGTAACTATTTCTAAGTATGTTTTTTTTTTGGCATGAGAAACCAGCTTTCAACAGGATAAACTGAATTGACATTATTCCCAGTCATTATTACTGCAACAAAAACAAACTTGTTTAAAGTCTTATTTTCTTCTCTCTAAAAACAATTCTCCTACCATCAGACATAGCCAATTACACATGATAACGCTCCATCATTTGACTAAAACGCTCATCTAGCTGCTGGAAAAATCTCTACTTTGATAGAATATTTTTCATCTGATCTTTAAAGCTTTTATTAAGTATGAAAATTGAAGAGCAAATCCGATATACGGTAAGCATGTGATTACTGTATAACTACCTTCTCTCCTTTGTCAAACATCAACCATGTATTTTACTGTTTGATACATTTTGCATATCCTTCCCATAGTCCAATATTTTCTCACCGTTTGTTCCCTGGGGGTTTATTCAGTAAAAACCAAATAATCAGAATAACCAGATGACCTGAAATTTGAAACTAACAATGGGCAACCAACTACATCCGGTCTACTCTTAATAGATTGTGACTCTTTTCATATTAAGTGAAACATTGGAATGTTCACTATACACCTGGCGTCAGCAATCCTCTTACATAAGGTCACCAAGTGCAGGTTTACATGTTTGGAACTGCGATAAAGTAAACCAAAGACTCACTTGAATATATTCCTTCTGTTGTTCTGCTATTGCCTTGTAATTGTGGGGTTCCCGACCTATGTATTGTACCCCTTGATTATAACAAAAATGTATCAAACATAAAAAAAAAATATTTCTGAAGAATTGTTTTTTTTTTTTTTCTGCATCTGTCCACACGTTTACTTTGCAACTTTTCCATTAATTAAAACGTATTGGCTCTTTCGCGATGACCCAGAAATAGTTTACAGAATAAATTGCAGTGTCTCTAATGGTTTATCCTGCTAATTCCTCCTCGTTTCGTGCCCTCTCACACACAGTGACAAATTGGAAGGACAATGCCTGACACCATGCGCTTTCAAACCAAGTACAAAACAGAATTTCTCTCCTCCTGGAATCTCTTTATATTCAACAATCAATACTTTTTATACATGTAGATTTTGCAGTGTAGCTGAAATGTGGTACAGCGTTGTATTTTCCACCCCGACCCCTCCCCCAAAAACAAACTTAAATAGTACCTTAATTTTTGTCTAAGTTTGATACTATTAACATTTGACTCCAAGTCAACTCCAGTATGGATTTCTAAGAGGCACGCTTAATCAGAATATATCATATTTCTATATTTTTACTTTATCCTATAATTCTTTAATTAAGTTAAACGTAGTCTCCACCCAGTCCATCTCATCAATAAAGCCACATACTGTCTAATTTATATCTTGGGCATATTAAATAAAAACAAGATTTGACCTTACCAAGCACCGTCAGTCGAGCTGGGCGTGAGCGGATTGCTGCCTGGATGGCCTGACATTCGTACATAGCGTCATCTTGAAGTTCTGCTCGCTGGATCTTCAAGTGATGCTCCCCGGACAAATGGTCACCGACTACAGAATAGCGTGGATAGCCTGTGTGAAGAAAGACAAGGGTTATAGGACTTCTCAAGCAATACCAGCCATTATCAATGAACGGATCTCCCCCACCATCACTATAAAGTTTGCCATGAAGTTATGACCATGGTGACAATAAAATCCTCCTTTTATTGTACCCTGTTCATGCCCTTGGACCTGTGGTGGGCTCACAGTCTCTATGAGGTTAAATAAGTCTTTTCTAATGGTATCTTCTCTTCTTTTTTATGTTTACATTTTTTTTCCATGTCATGTAGCAAAGTTTTTGACACAACTGAGGTATATATATTAAAAGTCGGTAGATTAAATAATTCGCACATTCAGTTGTGTATACAAATATTATAGGTGAGGTTTCTACACTAAAAGAAAGATTCGCCTTATACAAAGTGTTTGATATACAAGAGATCAGTATTTCCAATTTGAACAAACAGTACATATTCCCTTTAAACGTCTTGAGATCATTTAGTCCACAGGAAATACTTCTCGTGGATCAAAAGAGCCCAAGACCGTTAGTAATCCAACCCGCGTCAAATGAAATATAGTACAAATAACTCATGTAACTTATAAAAGACAAAGGAGACCTCCTTAGAGGAAGAGAGGGAGTTATCTCGGTCATCCAGCTCTCTAATAGGAGAGAAAAGAGCCGAGTCTCTATAAGAAATGAGATCATACCAAACAGAGTTTGTTGTCCATTAAAGGTCAAATTTGAGTTTTGTATATCCCATATCCCAGGATTTGGTGGAGTTTAACCACGAGGTGCAAAGTTATAATGTTCAACCCAAACAGACCAGAGTTTTCTATATTTTTAGATACTCCCATTATGAAAGAAGATGGGTTTTTCCATTTTTCCTTGGTGATTGTTTGGGGTTTTAATTTCTGTCATACTAGGAGTTTCTTCTTTTTTTCCAGTACCTGGAGATACAAACTTTCGTAGCCATCAGGATACGAACTATCAAACAGAGAGAAGGCTTAGACAACTTAGGAAAGTCAAGATGAAAGAGGATATTTTCGGACATTAGATCAGAGGTGTTAAATTTAAGGTCTCTAAACAGCTGGAAAATAATCAGTTTTATATTACAGAGTAGAAAACAATCCCACCAAATGTATTTTAGGGTTCAATTTAATGCTCATGATTGGCAGCTATTGAGGATTTTTCTCAGATTGGGCAGCAGATAGATACACATGTTCTGATTAATGCAGCTACTCCAGAGAGCAGAACTCCATATGCCATTACATCTTCAGTAGTCTTTCAGCAGTTTAGGAGATAACTCCTTAAATTGGTCCATCCGTCCATCCATCCGTTCATCCATCCGTTGTAGCCATTTCCAATTATTCCACAAAAAGGAAAAATAAAGTAATTATTGACTCCATAATGGCAATCAGTTTTCTCCTTGGATCGACAATCTGTTTTTTGTGTGCATATAATGCGTCATGCTGGGATTTTAACAACTGAGTTATCAGGGAAGAAAGGGCTTCAGAGCTGCTGCCGCACTTCTTTTCTACGACTAAAATGTAATGCTCACAGTCTGTTATGACTCCTCAGAACAAAGACACAAACAGCTTGTTTATTCTAGAAACAGTGAGTCTAGGAATATGTGGCTAATAATATCCATAACTAACTATATACTAACTATGGCTGCTATCACACAGCTGGGTCCTCCATCGCACTGACCTTTGGCACTTGGCATAGCTGAGGTTCTAAATATTCATTTATCAGGGACAACATTTTATATAACGGGCGTTGTGATTCTCATGGAACGCTGCTTAATGGGTAGTCATGTTTTATTTATGTTTTTGAAATGTTAAACATTGTATTGCTGCAGAAAACAAGATCTCAAAACTTTATAAACCCACCGACTGAAAGATAGAAGGTCACAAGAAACCTACCAGAAAGGTCACGGCCGACCCCTAATGCCAGTCCATCTTTAATCCACAGTACAATTCCATGGTAACCAGGGATGGCACAGAAGAGATTAACAGGTTGCCCGGCAACCACAACCTGGTCCTGGGGCTGCTGAGAGAATGAGGACGCACCTGGGGGGAAAAACATCATATAACATTAAGAATCAGTCCCTCAAACAAAGTAACTCATGTATCAAATCATCTATGAACCTTGTGCAATTAGTTTTGGAAGAAATCAAAATTCAGCCAATTCGGCAATTCAGAAGTGTCCAAATTTCAGAATCAACGCAACACGAACACAAATGGATCGGTAACATATCAAATTGTTCTGTATTGAATCCATTCAGAGAAGATTCATATACCAAACAACCAAAAGAGAAAAATAAAGAAGAAAAAGTATTTAATAATTTGAATCTTTTAGCAGTTTAGCAGATAACTCCATAAACTGGTAGCCTTATGTGTGATTACCATATACAAGGAAACCAAATGAATGCATTGTTTAGCAGGAATCTCCCTTATTTGAGATCCTTATATATGGCAATCCCATGCAAGGACCGCACATTAGGGAGTTATCCACTAAAGAGCTGAACAATCAAAATGAAGGAAAGGGCTTTTCGTAGCTTTGATCTCTCAGCAGTTTAGCAGATAACTCCCTAGATTGGTACTTTGTAACTTTCACCTTCCTTCACTACACTAGAGACTAATGGGCATCAAATTTAAATATGAACACAATTTTGGGCCAAATTTAGTAATTTAGGTGAAGTATGCGTATCTTTGTCATACATCAATCCATCCATCCCTCCATCCATCACTTCCTCCCTCCCTCTCTCAATCCATCCACCCATCCATCACTCCCTCCCTCTCTCAATCCATCCATCCATCACTCCCTCTCTCAATCCATCCATCCCTCCATCCATCACTCCCTCCCTCTCTCTCTCAATCCATCCATCCATCATCCATCCCTCCATCAATCACTCCCTCTCTCAATCCATCCATCCATCCACCCATCCATCACTTCCTCCCTCCCTCTCTCAAT
Source organism: Pelobates fuscus (assembly GCF_036172605.1). NCBI lineage: Eukaryota > Metazoa > Chordata > Amphibia > Anura > Pelobatidae > Pelobates > Pelobates fuscus. Next base: position 132,428,004 of record NC_086327.1, read on the forward strand.
CCATCCATCCATCCACCCATCCATCACTCCCTCCCTCTCTCAATCCATCCATCCATCATCCATCCATCCCTCCATCCATCACTCCCTCCCTCTCTCAATCCGTTCATCCACCCACCCATCCATCACTTCCTCCCTCCCTCTCTCAATCCATCCATCCATCATCCATCCATCCATCACTCCCTCCCTCTCTCAATCCATCCATCCACCCATCCATCCATCACTTCCTCCCTCCCTCTCTCAACCCATCCACCCATCCATCACTCCATCTCTCAATCCATCCATCCATCCCTCCATCCATCACTCCCTCCCTCTCTCTCTCTCTCAATTCATCCATCCATCATCCATCCCTCCATCACTCCCTCCCTCTCTCAATCCATCCATCATCCATCCCTCCATCCATCACTCCCTCCCTCCCTCCCTCTCTCAATCCATCCATCCATCATCCATCCCTCCATCAATCACTCCCTCTCTCAATCCATCCATCCATCCCTCCATCCATCACTCCCTCCATCTTTCAATCCATCTATCCATCATCCAACCATCCATCCATCACTCCCTCCCTCTCTCAATCCATCCATCCACCATCCATTCTTCCATCCATCACTCCCTCTCTCAATCCATCCATTCTTCCATCCATTACTCCCTCCCTCTCTCAAGCCATCCATCATCCATCCAGCCTTTCGTCCACTCATTCATCCATCCATCACTCCCTTCCTCCATCCATCCATCACTCCCTCCCTCCCTCCTTCCCTAACTCTCTCTCTCAATCCCTCCATCATCCATCCATCCCTCCATCCCTCTCTCAATCCATCCATCATCCATCAATCAACAATCCCTCCATCCATCACTCCCTCAATCTCTCAATCCATCCATCCATCCCTCCATCCATCCCTCCATCCATCACTCCCTCCCTCTCTCAATCCATCCATCCACCCATCCATCACTTCCTCCCTCCCTCTCTCAATCCATCCATCCACCCATCCATCACTCCCTCCCTCTCTCAATCCATCCATCCATCACTCCCACCCTCCCTCTCTCAATCCATCCATCATCCATACATCCCTCCATCCATCACTCCCTCCCTCCCTCCCTCTCTCAATCCATCCATCCATCATCCATCCCTCCATCAATCACTCCCTCTCTCAATCCATCCATCCATCCCTCCATCCATCACTCCCTCCATCTTTCAATCCATCTATCCATCATCCAACCATCCCTCCATCCATCACTCCCTCCCTCTCTCAATCCATCCATCCATCCACCATCCATTCTTCCATCCATCACTCCCTCTCTCAATCCATCCATTCTTCCATCCATTACTCCCTCCCTCTCTCAAGCCATCCATCATCCATCCAGCCTTTCATCCACTCATTAATCCATCCATCACTCCCTCCCTCCATCCATCCATCCATCACTCCCTCCCTCCTTCCCTCCCTCTCTCTCACAATCCCTCCATCATCCATCCCTCCCTCTCTCCATCCATCTCACCATCCATCCATCAACAATCCCTCCATCCATCACTCTCTCCCTCTCTCAATCCATCCATCATCCATCCATCCATCCACCCCACCATCCATCACGTCCTCGCTCTCTCAATCCATCCATCATCAATCCATCCATCACTCCCTCCCTCTCTCAATCCATCTATCCATCATGCATCCATCCATTACTCCCTCCCTCTCTCAAGCCATCCATCATCCATCCAGCCTTTCGTCCACTCATTCATCTATCCATCACTCCCTCCATCCATCCATCACTCCCTCCCTCCTTCCCTAACTCTCTCTCTCAATCCCTCCATCATCCATCCATCCAAACATCCCTCTCTCAATCCATCCATCATCCATCAATCAACAATCCCTCCATCCATCACTCTCTCCCTCTCTCAATCCATCCATCATCCATCCATCCCACCATCCATCACTTCCTCGCTCTCTCAATCCATCCATCCATCATCAATCCATCCATCACTTCCTCGCTCTCTCAATCCATCCATCCATCATCAATCCATCCATCCATCCATCACTTCCTCGCTCTCTCAATCCATCCATCCATCCCTCCATCCATCACTCCCTCCCTCTCTCAATCCATCCATCCATCCATCCCACCATCCATCACTCCCTCCCTCTCTCAATCCATCCATCATCCATCCATCCCTCCATCCATCACTCCCTCCCTCTCTCAATCCATCCATCCATCATCCATCCATCCATCCCACCATCCATCACTTCCTCGCTCTCACTCAATCCATCCATCATCCATCCCTCCATCCATCACTCCCTCCCTCTCTCAATCCATCCATCCCTCCCTCTCTCCATCCCTCTCATCATCCATCCATCCCAGTGTGTGGGATATTGTCCTGGAAGCCGCTGTATGTTTTCCAAATTCCCAAAGAGGGACAGTTTGACTTTAAGGGTTGGGGCTATTAGGGGATATTTGAAAGTGTGTGGCTGCAGGTGTGACAATGGGTGGTACTGTTTGAAGGGCATTTTTAGTTAGTGTGGCTAGTGAGTTGTCCATGGGTGAAGTTATTTAAGGTAACTCTTTACATCTTATTTACACAGACTGATTACACATATTTATTGCAGTTTAAAGACACATTACTGTATTATTACTGTGGAGCTCTGTTATACACTCAGACACATTACTGGGAGTATTATTATTGTGGAGCTCTGTTATACACTCAGACACATTACTGGGAGTATTATTGCTGTGGAGCTCTGTTATACACTCAGACACACCAACATTATGGAGCTCCTAGAAAAGAGGAATATTAGGATAGAAAAGAGGAACAGATGGATTTGGGAACATAATATAGACTGTACCTCCTAAACAGGGACACTTGGGAGATGTGTGTATATATAATCTTTTCTCTGAAAGCAGCACTGGGTAATGAGCACTCTATGGGAGCCAGTCTGTACCTTTATAAATTAGTAATGCAGTTGGTTACTCAGTAATGTATAAAGACAGGAGTCAGATTATTTCTATTCATACACCTCCAGACTGAGCATCACTTCTAGAGTCATAATAATGAAACAAATAATTGAGTTTCTGGAAATGAGCAATGCTAAAGAGCACCATTTAATTATTCCTGCGTGTCGGCGACTATTCCTGATCATTTGTTGTTTTTACTGTGGGGAGATAATGTTTGTATTACTGTGGGGAGAGAATGTTTGTATTAACCCTGCAACCAACCGCCTTCTGCAAAATCTGTTTTAACTAGAAACCATTCTCTGTTTATACAGGGTAAAGTAGACTATACAGGTACACTATACATAGTACATTATACAGAGAATACTATACAGGGTACACTATACAAAGTACACTATAGAGGGTACAATATACAGAGTACTTTATAAAGATTACACTATACAGGTTACACTATCAGTCTGTGTGTGTGTGTCTGCTAGGGACAGTGTGTGTGTGTCTGCTAGGGACAGTGTGTGTATGTGTCTGCTTGGGTAAGTGTGTGTCAGCTTGGGTAAGTGTGTGTGTGTGTGTGTATGCAAGGGACAATGTGTGTGTGCTAGGCACTGTGTGTGTATCTGCATGGGTCAGTGTGTGTGTGTTAGGGACAGTGTGTGTGTCTGCTGGGGACTGTGTGTGTGTGTGTCTGCTGGGGACAGTGTGTGTGTCTGTTTGGGCCAGTGTGTGTGTCAGTCTACACAAGTCATGTTATGTCTGCTTGAGTCAGTGTGTGTGTGTCACTCTGCATGAGTCAGTGAATGTGTGTGTGCAGTAGTTACTGTAACGGATCCCCTATACTCCGGCTGAGTATATCCGTTGAAGAGTCTCCCTAGTCCCGCAGAGTGTGATGCAGCTCTAGTATCTCCAAGCCAAAACGTGATGAAGGGTAAATCAGTCTGGTTTATTCAGGCAAAAGGTATTTATACAAGGACCCCCAGCATGGGGTCTCTATTCATTCAGTCCTAAGCCCGCCCAGGCCTATCTGTGTCTGGAAGATAATTGAGCTGATAACTGGTAAACTAATTACCCCCCCCCCCCCAGAAGAGGCTACACATAAATACCCCAAAAGCAACCCAAAAACAACATGGTATTCCCACAAGTCATACATCCTCTGAAAGAGGGGATCAGAGTGCCCGTTCTGTGAAAATAGCGCTCTGATCCATGAGAAATTGTCCAAACGCCACTCGATTAACTTTTAGACCGACCGCTGTTAAAGTTCTTCCCGTATATAGTACCAGGCGGTTAGGGCTAGGTTGAGGTCTTTTACAGGCGGTTCTAGTGGGCTGGAAAAGGGGAGCACCCTCCATTTCACAGGAAGCGGTTGTTCAGGGGGATGGGGGTAACATAACCTCCAAAAAGCGCCTTCCTAGCTCTTTGGGAAAAGGCTTAAAACAAGGGTGAAAAGTGACAGGTGTAAGGTGCTTGTCCATAACCCAGCTGGAGGTTCCAGAGAGATTGTCTGTATCTCCTGCTGGTCGGGTAAAACGTTCCGATTGGCTCGACACGCTGAGATGGGCTGAAACGAAGGGTTTGTTGGGATGGCAGTTCGTGGCAGTTAGTGGGGGAAGGTGTAACGGAGAGATAGTGAGAGTGAATATAGTCTTTTGGCCACAGTTTTATTACAGACACTAATTGTGACTGTCTGGACCATTGAGTATGAGTGTGTGTGTGAGGGTGTGTACCATTTATAATTAATAAAAAAAATCAATACTTTTAAAGTAACACTATAGTGGGAATCCCTCCCCACCCACCATCATTTTTTTTTTTTTTTTTAAAGGGGGATTTACTTATGTTTATTTACATGTTTCAAGCACCAAGACTTCCTCTGCACTGCTTGCCTTCTTATATCGCTTAATGTCACTGATTGGACAATGCTGGTCCAATCCAATGTTCCTCATACATTGGAGCATTGGAGACCTGATGCACAGAAGTGGCACGCTCTATGCACATCCAAGGGCAGAGGTGCCTCTGGTGTCTGTCAGTGTGACAGTTACTAGAGGCATGTTTAACCCTTTGAGGTAAGGCAATGTTTTATATTGTGGGGTTAAACCTACAGGACCACTGTGGAGTGAATAGGGCGGCAATTCTTTTTTTGCCTAGAGCGGAAAAAATCCTTGCACCAGCCCTGACTATACAGAGTACAATACACAGGTTACTTTATAAGGAGTGCGCTATACCGTGTATACTATACAGCCGGCAATTAACCAGAGCACCTGCCTTGCAAAGAATTCTCATTGAGGTCCATTGGGAAGTCTGTGATTGGACAGCCACAGAAAGTCTGGGCGGGGTTAAAAGGGGAGGGATTATAAAGGCTGCAGACAAGAGATCTTCAGCTTTTGCAATCTGTTATATACCCCCAAATAAAAAATATATAATGAAATCATGCTTGTTTTCATAGAGGGTTTATCTACTATATAGTGTTTTTCTGTATTTATTTGGACAGTGAAACTAGAGAGTGTTTGTCCTAATATTTCCAGAATCCAATCTGCATAACTCCCGGTTTAGTAAATCTCTATATTTCCCTTGATCCTCTTTATATAGGTGTATATCCATCTGATGGAGGGGAATTGCTTCTCGTACTAAGCATTTGGTGTAATTTCCAGTATTAAGCACCAGCTCAGTAACGAGGATAATTCCGCAGGTAAGTCATTTCAACACCTTTTCCTGGGCAGTGTTTCAGTATCCCTGGCTTCGGCTCGGGAATTTTTGCTCCCCCAGAGTCTATTTTCCCTGTTGACAATTTCAATTCCATTTCTTGCCAGAAGGGAGCATCGTTTATTTTTTGGCTCCTGAGTATAAATTCTGTTTTAATGTCCCAGGTGCGGCTTGTTATTTTGCGTTTCCCACTCTCCGCACCGCAGGCTTCACATTGCTTCGTCCAACAGGTCGCCCAGTGAGGCGTCTGGTTAGCGCAAAGTCATCTTTGGACATCTCTACTCTTTGATGAATGAAGTGCTGCCCTTGATCCATGGCTATCCTGTGTTTGTACTCACGGTGAATGAGACAAGCCAGGCGTTAAACATGGGGGTGTTCTAGTCCAACGTGCGATCACTGATCGCTTGAGTAAGGTGCCTGAATTCCCAGTATTAATAAACTAGACGCTGGCAGAATAGCTATTTAATCACGTTCAGCTATTTCCCCTCCGTCTCCCACCTCTCTATACGTTCACACATGAATTAACAATATCTGTAAATAGAGACAAAAAGATGGGACTAATTCTGTTTATGTCCTGAGCCTCGTGACGACTTCATCTTATACAGAAATAAAATAACTAAATGGAGATCTGTAGTGACATTATACATTAACGATGGAATTAAAATGGAATATGTTTTTTGAGTTGACTTTTCTGTTTGTTTATGCGTTTTGTGTATCATTTTTTCAGATTATTATACAGCATTTAAAAAGCAAATATCAGCACAAAAAACAAATGGCACTTGTGTTATCTTTAAACACACATACTTATTGCAGTGTTATTTGTATTATTATTGCAGTGTGATTTTTATTATTATTGCAGTGTTATTTTTATTATTATTGCAGTGTTATTTGTATGGTAACTCTTTATACTAGTTACATTATGGTAATTCCTGGGAAGTTCCAATGACCTTCAGTAATCCATTACCTGTTGTTAAAGGAACACTTCGGACACATACTGTACTACAGCTTGCTTTGATTGCTTTAATTGTCAGCAGAAATCGGCACTTTAATAACTGGGCACAGAAACGCCTTCCCAGCTTTCATTCATACAGTCAGGACTTCCAGATCTACTAAAGATCATTGAGAAGCATTGAAGAGCTGAAATCACATGTGAGAAGCACATCGTCTCCTCAACAAGAAGCTGCTGATTGGAACATTCCTGTGTTGGGGACAGAGAGGGGGCCTCGCAAAGGCTGGTTCATTCCCTACGCCCCCCAAGGAAAACATGCAGTAAACATAGAAACACAGAATGTGACGGCAGATAAGAACCATTCGGCCCATCTAGTCTGCCCAATTTTCTAAATACTTTCATTAGTCCTATAGTTAGGATAGCCTTATGCCTATCCCTCACTGTGTTAACCTCTACCACTTCAGCTGGAAGGCTATTCCATGCATCCACTACCCTCTCAGTAAAGTAATACTTCCTGATATTATTTTTAAACCTTTGTCCCTCTAATTTAAGACTATGTCCTCTTGTTGTGGTAGTTTCTCTTTTTTTAAGTATAGTCTCCTCCTTTACTGTGTTGATTCCCTTTATGCATTTAAATGTTTCTATCATATCCCCCCTGTCTCGTCTTTCCTCCAAGCTATACATGTTAAGATCCTTTAACCTTTCCTGGTAAGTTTTATCCTGCAATCCATGAACCAGTTTAGTAGCCCTTCTCTGAACTCTCTCTAAGGTATCAATATCCTTCTGGAGATACGGTCTCCAGTACTGCGTACAATACTCCAAGTGAGGTCTCACCAGTGTTCTGTACAATGGCATGAGCACTTCCCTCTTTCTACTGCTAATACCTCTCCCTATACAACCAAGCATTCTGCTAGCATTTCCTGCTGCTCTATTACATTGTCTGCCTACCTTTAAGTCATCAGAAATAATCACCCCTAAATCCCTTTCCTCAGATGTTGAGGTTAGGACTCAACCAAATATTCTGTACTCTGCCCTTGGGTTTTTACGTCCAAGATGCATTATCTTGCACTTATCCACATTAAATGTCAGTTGCCACAACTCTGACCATTTTCCTAGTTTACATAAATCATTTGCCATTTGGCTTATCCCTCCTGGAACATCAACCCTGTTACATATCTTAGTATCATCCGCAAAAAGACACACCTTACCATCAAGACCTTCTGCAATATCACTAATAAAAATATTAAAGAGTATGGGTCCAAGTACAGATCCCTGAGGTACCCCACTGTTAACCAGACCTTGCTTCGAATATACTCCGTTGACTACAACCCTCTGTTGTCTGTCATTTAGGCACTGCCTAACCCATTCAGCAATATTGGAATCCAAACTTAAAGATTGCAATTTATTGATAAGCCTTCTATGTGCAACAGTGTCAAAAGCCTTACTGAAATCTAGGTAAGAAATGTCTACTGCACCACCCTTATCTATAATTTTAGTTACCCAATCAAAAAAATCAATAAGATTAGTTTGGCATGATCTCCCTGAAGTAAACCCATGTTGTCTCTGATCTTGAAATCCATGTGTTTTTAGATGTTCAACAATCCTATCCTTTAACATGGTTTCCATCACTTTCCCCACTACTGAAGTAAGGCTTACTGGCCTATAGTTGCCGGACTCCTCACTACTACCTTTCTTGTGAATGGGCACAACATTCACTAACTTCCAATCTTCTGGGACTACTCCTGTTATCAATGATTTTGGTTTTGTTAGTACACCACTAAGCTATTTTAATAACTTTGGGTGTATTCCATTAGGTCCCATGTAAATACGAAACAAAAATATTAATTGAGGTAGGCAGCTAGACCTTTATCCTCTTCTACATACCTTCCTTCTTTTGTTTTTAATCTAACTAATCCTTGTTTTAGAAAATACAAATTTAGACCACCCAGGTGCAGTGTGTAAAAGATATATAGAAAAGGATAATTACTTCCTTTTCTTCGGTCAGGTATAACAAAAGGATTCCTCTTAATCCTCAATATACATAGAAACAAAACAAGATATACCTAGACATATACCTAGAGCGTGCTTTCTTTCTATTTTTTAGGTCTAGGTATATCTTGTTTTGTTTCTAATTCTTGTTTTACTTTCCTTTTCTCATTTATGTATCTAAAACATGTTTTGTCCCATTTTTTTACTGACTGTGCTATTTTCTCTTCTGTGTGTGATTTGGAAGCTCTTATAACTTGCTTAGCCTCTTTCTGCCTCAAGGGGTGTGTTTGGGGGTATAAACAGTGTATGAAAAAAACAATGGATTGTTCCTTTAACTGAAGCGGAAGAACGACCTAAACTCTACATGTATTGTCTAAAAGGGTTTCTGTATTTCATTTTCTATACTGAATAACTGCATAATAAGCAATGTAACAGCAATTCCATAGTACTTTGTTCTTGCCCCCTATAGTCCATAGTACATGCCCCTCCCCCAAGTTCATAGTACTCAGTTCTTGCCTCCTATGGTCCATAGTACGTGCCCCCCCCAAGTCCATAGTACTCAGTTCTTGCCTCCTATGGTCCATAGTACGTGCCCCCCCCAAGTCCATAGTACTTAGTTCTTGCCTCCTATAATCCATAGTACGTGCCCCCCCAAGTCCATAGTACTTAGTTCTTGTCCCCTATAGTCCATAGTTCTTGCCCCCCACAGTCCATAGTTCTTGCCCCCCCCCCCCATAGTCCATAGTACTTAGGTATTGCCCTCCATAGTTCATAGTTTTTGCCCCTACAGTCCATAGTACTAAGTTTCCCCCCCACCACACAGTCCATAGTTCTCCCCCCCCACACAGTCCATAGTTCTTCCCCCCTACAGTGCATAGTTCTTGCCTTTCACAGTCCATAGTTATTGCCCCCCCATAGTCCATAGTACTTAGTTCTTGCCCTCCACAGTCCATAGTTCTTGCCCTCCATAGGCCATAGTACTTAGTAATTGCCCCCCATAGTCCATAGTACCATAGTCCATAATTCTTGGCCTTCCTAGTCCATAGTAAGTGCCCATCATAGTTCATAGGACTTTAAATACCGGTGCAGGCTGAAAAAAAATTAGTTCATCTGAACCATTTTTCTGAAAATTAAATTTAGTTCGGGACCTCTGGCACTAATTTTTCACAGTTTAAGTGATTGAAAGTAACCTATAGAGGGAGAAATAAAAGCCATAATATTTAAATATTTATTTCCCCTCCTCTATTAGTCCTTTCTCACGTGATCTGTGAATAGAACCTGCATTTAGTGACTGTTCCCTAACCATCAATTATCTTTTTTCCCAATCGTTGAGCAAAGCTTTGAATCCTGAAGCCAACAAACATACTTGTCCATAACACTTAGTTCTCTCCCCCATAGTCCTTAGTACCATAATACTCACCCCCCCCCCATGATAAATGTTGCAAACCATACACTGCAACCCTGTACCAAATAAGGTCTAACCAGGAATGTGTAGCATTCCATCTTACAGCTGTAAATAAACCAGATGGCGTTCGATTCCATGCTAATCTTAGTGTGCCTGTCCACATTAATATGGAATAAATGGATTTAATTCAGGCTTGGCCGGGCAGGTCTGCACCCTGCAGAGAAAATTTTTTGTGTCGTACAAAAGATTAGATCTGTCCTGGCCACGATCCCAAGGATAATGTGCAGAATTCCTCAATACGTGCATTATTCTCGCAGACAGCGGCCTAGTAAACACAGGAATATTCCCTTTCTTTGTCAAACCTCAGACTATTTTTAGGTGGACATTGACAATGAGCGCGAGGTATTTACTGCAACCAAAAGCCCATGAAAGCTCTTGGCAAGCAAATCATTCACTGATTGGGATTCTGTCCTTCAGCTAAACTGGCATTGTGCCGGCGGCTGCTGCTGGCATCGGAGAAAGCTGGCGTGTTAGTTTAGATTGCTGCCGAAGATAAAAAAACACTGTGTGTGTGTGTTACTGACCGTCTTCCAACTCACTCACAACAGTTAAAATATTAGGACTTTATTCACTAAACAGTGAGCTGAGAGTAGACGACTTGCTGTTAGCTGCACATCTTACGTTTTGTTTGGCAGCTCTACAAAATTACCAATAAAAAACAACCAAAAATTGTAACATAAATAACTGCAAGTGGCAGATGCGGTTCTAAAAAGGTTCTCAATAATCTTCTAATTAAAACATGTCATCCACTCCCCGTAACGAGCATTTTCTAAATCCCGACAGCTATGACCAGTTCACACAGTAAGGAATGAATATGGCCACAGTATATAAAGACTTGGCAACAGTGAATCCTGCCCTTCGAGGGGTATTTACACATAGAAGTAAACAGATTCCTTACTAACCCTTTGAAGACATGTGGAATGCAAAGGCTGTCTTAATATTATGGGAGTGGGCCAAACACCTTGTGGTGAAAGGGTTAAACTAGTTAACACACAGAACCAAAAACCTTCTTTATTTATTGTAAACCCCAAAACGGCCAGCTAAAAGGTATTGATGGCTCGCCTGACCTCTGAAGATGTTTCTGACTATATTCCCCATGACCCTCAGGCCTCAGACAGTCTTGCGGTGATCTTGTTATGTTTAGCCATCACTGTATAAAAAGGAAGCGGTATGAACTTATGCTCACTTTAAATTCTTGTAATAATGTGATATTTACTTATAACATGTTACATTTAAATATTATAAAACAAATTATGTGATAGTGTTATTGTGAAGCCTAAAGAAATTCAAATAAACTGCACACGAAAACCAAAAAAATAATCCTTTATTAAAGGACCACTCTAGTGCCAGGAAAACATACTCGTTTTCCTGGCACTATAGTGCCCTGAGGGTGCCCCCACCCTCAGGGACCCCCTCCCGCCGGGCTCTGGAAAGGGGAAAGTGTTTAAAACGTATCTTTTTCCAGTGGTGGGCGGAGAGCTCTCCTCCTCCGATCCTCCTCTTCTCCTCCCCGTCAGCTGAATGCGCACGCGCGGCAAGAGCTGCGCGCGCATTCAGCCGGTCACATAGGAAAGCATTCATAATGCTTTCCTATGGACGCTTGCGTGCTCTCACTGTGATTTTCACAGTGAGAATCACGCAAGCGCCTCTAGCGGCTGTCAATGAGACAGCCACTAGAGGAAATAGGGGAAGGCTTAACCCATTCACAAACATAGCAGTTTCTCTGAAACTGCTATGTTTATGAAAAAATGGGTTAACCCTAGAAGGACCTGGCACCCAGACCACTTCATTAAGCTGAAGTGGTCTGGGTGCCTAGAGTGGTCCTTTAACCCCTATTGAGCAATAACAGCTCTATCGTACAAATGGTAATACGAACAGTATAGCGAGCATTGTGACTACCAGTGCCTCTGTATGTGCCTGCATGTGGCTATCCATGTCTCTGCACACAGCTACCAGTGCCTCTGTATGTGCCTGCATGTGGCTATCCATGTCTCTGCACATGGCTACCATTGTCAGTGTTTGTGCCTGCATGTGGCTATCCATGTCTCTGCAAATGACTACCAGTGCCTCTGTATGTGCCTGCATGTGGCTATCCATATAGAGGTGGAGCGCAAAGTTAGATCCACATCCCCTTAGGGTCCTTTAAGTGACTTCAGCTCAGATGAATATATGGAAAAAAAATATAAAGTGCATATAATAGTGAAGCACAGTTACATTCAGTTACATAAATTTATTTGTAATACTAGACATCCAACACTCCTACCACTGAAGAGAAATATATAAAAGTCTATTTCAAGTAAAATACATCAATCAGACAATACACACATGTATATAAAATAAGCTAGATGTTAAGCCTCTTACAAGATAAAAGAAGGTGAGTGTCTGCAGACTCAGCTGCTACTCACAAACGCTTGTGCATTTGCCTGTGCCCAGGTACGATGTTAAAACAGTAGCCAGCTTCTCCTTTTTCCTCCACGGATGCTTTCGGGGAAGACAGACCGCTGAAAAGTGCTGGGCAACAGATGGGGTTCTTCGAGCTTCCCGGGTGCTCCGCCCCCTTTGCGTCAATACGTAACAAACGTGCGTGGCGTGCGTCACTGCGTCGTCTAAGCGTTTCGCCGCAGCTTCCTCAGGACGTAAAGCAGTGATGCCGTCTTTTCAGAATTGTCCATTATTTAAAGCAGTCCGCTCATTTCTTATTGGACCACTTGTAATAGTCTCTATTAGGCATCAAGGGGATGTGGATCTAACTTTGCGCTCCACCTCTATAAGTATTTTGTTTGTTTGTTGGTGTGGGTTTGGGTACTCACAGGTGTGTAGCTGCATTTGGAGATTGAATTGTATATTTGAAGTATACATTTTGTGAGGTATATTTGGGATTATTTTTAGATAGTATTTCTCCTTTATACCCCATTTTTGCCTATAGAGCCACACAATTAGCGCTTTTATATTTAAATTATTTTATTAATAATATCCATGTCTCTGCAAATGACTACCAGTGCCTCTGTATGTGCCTGCATGTGGCTATCCATGTCTCTGCACATGGCTACCTTTTTCAGTGTTTGTGCCTGCATGTGGCTATCCATGTCTCTGCAAATGACTACCAGTGCCTCTGTATGTGCCTGCATGTGGCTATCCATGTCTCTGCACATGGCTACCTTTGTCAGTGCCATGTCTCTGCACATGGCTACCATTGTCAGTGTGTGTGCCTGCGTGTGGCTATCCATGTCTCTGCAAATGACTACCAGTGCCTCTGTATGTGCCTGCATGTGGCTATCCATGTCTCTGCACATGACTACCATTGTCAGTGCTTGTGCCTGCATGTGGCTATCCATGTCTCTGCAAATGACTACCAGTGCCTCTGTATGTGCCTGCATGTGGCTATCCATGTCTCTGCACATGACTACCATTGTCAGTGCTTGTGCCTGCATGTGGCTACCCATGTCTCTGCACATGGCTACCAGTGCCTCTGTATGTGCCTGCATGTGGCTATCCATGTCTCTGCTCATGGCTTCCAGTGTCAGTGTTTGTGCTTGCATATGGCTACCAGTGTTAGTGTTTGTGCGTGCATTTGGCTATCCATGTCTCTGCTCATGGCTTCCAGTGTCAGTGTTTGTGCTTGCATATGGCTACTAGTGTTAGTGTTTGTGCGTGCATGTGGCTACCTATGTTTCTGCTCATGGCTGCCAGTGTCATGGTTTGTACCTGCACATGGCTACTAGTGTCAGTGTTTGTGTCTTCACGTGGCTCTGTGTGTGTATATAAACCTGTCTTTATGACCACATGCAGACTCACTATATAAAGCGGTAGAGATACCATGTGAACAAAACTACAGCTTGTGATTCTAATAAATCCCATGTTTGATGTTTTAAATGACTCAGTGGCTGATATCAAAACGCCCATTTTAACATGATCAATATATTGTTTGAGCCAGATTTCCTTTGGAGAATTGAGATATTGTCCTTTACAGAGAGCTGCTTACAGCTGCTGCCATTCACAGAAAATGCTTGATGTTTCCATCCAAACGAGGCTGCGCTCAAACATATGGTGGCTGCTAAATAGCCGCACAATTATTTTACATTTCATACCCATAATGCCTATTGGTAACTTCATTTACTCTCCAAACACATGCTCAGAGCTGGAATCTGTTATAACATGTGACCATTTTAGCCATGTATGTACGTAGTGGGGAATCGCGATGCAGCCTAGAACAACATCTAACCCCATTAAACCCCCCAATAACGACAGACCACTTAGTATGGATGAAACAGGCCACAGCATTTATTATCACAACTAAATTACTGCATAACACATCCATAACTTTATTTATTAAATCTCTTCTTTTCTGTAGCCAAAACATTAGACATAAATAAGCATAAATTAACATATATACATATATAACTCCACCCATAGTGTTATACAGTGACCCAACCGTCCTTGCCAATAAAAACATGGAGTGGTTCCTAATCACCACTCCCTCTCACCTCCCCCCTCGTCATAAAAAATCCTTCCAATGCCTGCCATCAGCCGACCTTATCCACGCTCGATGGGCACGAGACCTCAGGCAACCTAAAGTTAAACCTTTAGAGCAGGGGAGGTTTGAGACCTTAAAAGACTTGTTCATCTCATTCCATCTACTTAAACGTAACCTCAAACTCAATTGGCAAGGACATACCCCCGGCTAGCTGCGACAAAATATAGTATAGGGTGGGCGGGAGGGAAGCTGTTTGCTGGCCCGAATCCCAAGTGGCACTGAGGTAAGACCTCCCCCACACTGTCTTACACAGAACATAATCACACCCACAGACTCTTCCCAACCAATCCCATGCATCTATCCCCACACTCCTACATGTGCCCTTGTCCGCTTAGCTGCGCTATCTCCCCAGGGCCTAAACGCTGCCATTTCAATTTCAATTTCCTATAATTTGGAGTTTAGTGAATAAACCCCCATGTCCCGTATTGAATTAAGATCTATAAGAATCATTATGTTTGTATCCAATCAGTTATCTCAGTTTAATGTATCAGTCTGATTTAATGAGTATGGCGTGCTTTACATATCGGTGCTGAATATTTCTACAGCTGTTTTTAAGTTATAAATGTAAGACATTTTACGGCATGCTGGGGGTGTATGCTGGCTTGGTCTCATTATGATGTGTTTTGTAAAATAAATTAGAATGATAAAGAAACACATTAATTTCAGCCTTTTACAATGAGATTGGATGGATTGGTTTTCTGTTATATTATACTCAGTATTATGGGAGTGACTGCCTTATCATGGATAGATTTATAGGGCCAGTAATGGTTTCAATCAATAGCAGATTATACAATGACAGATCATGCTTTATTTATAGAGTCTATACCTTTAAGCATGTGATCGTACTAAATGATGGTTAGTTTATCATTATATCTCAGATATTGATTTACATTTACTGTTTCCTTTCTATTGATTAAAACAAGTTGGTCCCTCTCTTCATTCTCCGACTTGTACAGGATCCATAGTGCCTACTACCTGCTTCACCAGTAAGTCAGTGGATCGGAGGGTCCCCCCCTTCCCCCCTCCTCACCCTCCCCCCCCCCCCCCCCCCCATGGCTACATTTATAGTTGCCTTTAAACAGTATCATCATTGCAGAAATGAAGTATTTTAGCAATCAGTCGGTACTTAATCTTTCTATGTCTCCATGGCTATGTGTACTCAGTTTATAGAATTCCATCTCCTTTTTCATTTGAGGAAAAGTCCATTGCAATGGGAATCAACGCCAATGGTAATATTTTCTGAGAGAGCATTTATAGAATGTTACATTCTGCATTTTATCTCCTGAAGTTATGGAGGAACCATAGAGTGCTCCAGCGATAGTCCGATTCAATGCTCCTCAGAGTAGACGTGATGCGCATGTTCCTCTAAACTTCCATTGTATTCATGTAGCGGTACTTACCCTCTCCAGGGGCCGGCCGGGGTCCTCTCTTCTCGCCGCGCGCGGTCCTGCTCCTGCACGAGCCGCGCGCGGCTCAGCCAACGATAAGATCAGTCAGGCGGGCAGTGACCGCGAGAAGCGGTCACGTGTCCCGCCCGACACTAAGAGCGCGCCGCGCGTCTCGGGCGCGCTCTTAAAGGGACAGTGGGAGACTAAATTAGAATCAGTCTCCCATTGGCCCCTGTCATGCCACGTTCCCCATACACTCACGTTTTGGGGGCGTGGATATGACAAGGGCCAATCAAAGTGAACATTAGGGTATTTATACTCACCTGTTTCCTTTGCTCCTTGCCCTATCGTGGTTTCTGTCCAGTTCCCTTTAGTGCTTGTATCGTTCAGTTGGTTTTTTGGTGCTTGACCTTGGCTTTGTTCCTGACTCCGCTCTCTCCTTATCCTTGCTTGCTTATCCGCTGTTTTGTCCTCTGTGTACCAGTCCTCGGCTTGTTCTACATTACGCTGTCTCTCAGTTCCCTTGACCTCGGCTTGTTCTAGACTCTGTCTTTCTTACTCGTCCTAGTCCGGCCATTCTAAGGTCCGGTAAGACGAACCCTGGTTTCTTGTCTCTTGACTATTGAACTATTCCTGCGTGTTGGGGTATATTACCGTGACATTACGATAGGGCCATGGACCCCGCAGGTTTAGGACAACAGATGGCCACTCATGAGGCTAGATTCGCAGAACAGGATCACCGTATGGATCAAATGGCTCAAGCCATCCAGACACTGTTATCCAGATCAGCTCCGGTACCTGTACCTGCGCCTCCTGTAAACCCTATACCAGACACAGCTAATATGCCTAATGCTTCAGCACATCTAACCCCGCCACCTAGGTATGGAGGGGACGCTAAGACATGTAGGGGATTCCTTAATCAAGTGGAATTCCACTTTGAAATGTACCCACGTTCATTTCCCACTGATAGATCTAAGGTGGGTTTTCTTATGCACCAGCTTACGGATAAGGCACTAGAATGGGCAAATCCTATTTGGGAGGCTAATGGGCCTATGGTACACGACTTCAATAGCTTCCTCACAGCGTTTCGTAGAACATTTGACACGACTAAAAGGTCAAAAAATGCCGCCAGGGCATTAATGAGAATAAAGCAAGGATCTAAATCTGTAGCCGATTATGCTATTCAGTTCCGTACCCTTGCCTCACAGGTAGATTGGACTAATAATGGGCTTACTACTGCGTTTATGGAAGGTCTGTCTGAAACTATGTTGGATGAGGTAGCAGCTAAGGACCTCCCTGTACCCCTGGAGGACCTGATTGACTATCTTATCGATATAGATAACAGGATCCGTGACAGGTTATATACCAGGTCCAGAAATAGACGTTTTGTTCCCGTTAACTCACCTAGAGCTGAGACCCCCGAGGGATCTAAAGGTTCTGAGGAGGAACCTATGCAGTTAGGGGTTGCCAAACTTACTGACGCTGAAAAGCTTTATAGGAGAAAGGAGGGACTTTGTCTTTATTGTGGTAGGAGGGGTCATATGAGACAAGAATGTCCCGTGCGTCCGGGAAACTATCGCACCTAAGACCGTATAGAGGACTGGCCTTGGGTGTGACATCACAGTCCTCACATTTGCCTCTTAATAAATTACTTCTCCCTGTTTCCCTGCACCTTGGTAGTAACTGCATAGCAGGGAATATACTAGCCCTGGTTGATTCCGGAGCGGCCGAAAACTTTATTGATTCCAGTTTTGTCAAGGAGAATAACATACCCACCAGAGAGAAGGAGACACCCTTGGCCGTTGAGGCCATAGATGGTAGACCATTATGCTCTCCAGTTATCACACATGAAACTGTTCCACTTCTTATGTCTACAGGGGTGTTACACTCTGAGACCATTCGGTTTCAGATCATTACTTCTACTTCCTCTCACCTCGTGTTAGGGTATCCTTGGTTACGTACTCATAATCCCACCATTGATTGGGAGTCAGGACAAATAGTTTCTTGGAGTGATTCTTGCCAAGAGTCTTGTATTGTTAAAATCACCCCTTTGAATTCTACTAATATACCTCCCGTGCCTACGGTCATACCCCCTCAGTACCTGTCTCTTAAATCTGTTTTTGATAAAAGGGAGGCTGAAAAATTGCCACCTCACAGGCCTTACGACTGTGCTATTAATTTACTACCTGGTACGATGCCTCCCAAAGGGAGAATATATCCTTTATCTCCTCAGGAGAATCTGGTTATGGAGGAATATATTAAGGAATCTTTAGAGAAGGGATTTATAAGAAGATCCTCTTCCCCGGCAGGGGCGGGTTTCTTCTTTGTATCTAAGAAAGATGGCGAATTAAGGCCTTGTATTGACTATAGGGGCCTAAATAAAATCACCGTCAAAAATGCGTACCCCATACCTTTGATCACAGAACTATTTGATAGGCTTAAACAGGCCACAGTTTTTACTAAATTGGACCTTAGGGGTGCTTACAATCTCATACGTATCAAAAAGGATCACGAATGGAAGACCGCATTCAATACCAGGAGTGGCCACTACGAATATACTGTGATGCCCTTTGGCCTTTGTAACGCCCCAGCAGTTTTTCAAGAACTTATTAATGATGTCCTACGTCAATATATACATACATTCGTTATAGTATACTTGGACGACATATTAATTTATTCTACTGATTTACAGACTCATCACATGCATGTTAAATTAGTGTTGAGAACTCTTCTGGTTAACGGTCTCTATTGCAAACTCGAAAAATGTTCATTTGATCAATCTGAAGTCCAATTCTTGGGTTATATAATCTCTGCCAAGGGTTTTCGTATGGATCCCAAGAAACTGTCTGCCATTATGGAATGGCCTCTACCTCAGGGTTTGAAAGCCATTCAGCGTTTTCTGGGGTTCTCAAATTATTATAGGCGTTTTATTAAAGGGTTTTCTGCCATTGTAGCACCTATAACCAGAATGACCAAGAAGGATGGTAATACTCATGTCTGGAAACCAGAAGCACTTGAGGCCTTTGAATTCCTGAAGGCTTCATTTGCCTCTGCTCCTATTTTACAGCATCCTGTCCCTTCACTGCCCTTTATTCTTGAAGTTGATGCTTCTGAGATAGGGGTAGGTGCTATCTTGTCGCAAAGAGATTCACCTGAAAAGCCGTTACACCCTTGTGGCTTCTTTTCCAGACAGATGTCCAAAGCAGAGAAGAATTATGATGTTGGCAATCGTGAACTCCTTGCCATCATTTTGGCGCTCAAGGAATGGAGACATCTGCTAGAGGGTACTAGGGATCCCATCCTCATTTTAACATATCACAAAAACCTCTCCTATCTCAGTGAAGCAAAAAGATTGTCTTCTAGGCAGGCCAGGTGGTCTCTGTTTTTGTCTCGTTTTAATTACATAATCACATACAGACCAGGTGATCGTAATACTAAAGCTGACGCTCTGTCCAGACAATTCGAGACTACTGACAAACTCGAGGTCGATGTTACCCCTGTCATTCCGCCTGACAGAATAATAGCTACTACTGTTCTTTCTATTTCGTCTTCCCTCTTACAGGCTATTCAGGCTAAACAAAACTTGGCTCCTGGGGAGAGGCCTGCTGATAAACTATTCGTTGATATACCGGAGAGACGAGACATCTTGTCATTATATCATGACACTAGAACTGCTGGACACCCTGGTATTTCTAAGACATTCTCAGCAGTTTCTAGATATTTCTGGTGGGCTTCCTTGCGCAAGGACGTCACCGATTACGTTAATGCCTGTAGTACTTGTGCCAGTATGAAGTCCTCCCACGGAGTTCCTTGTGGGTTGTTGCATCCGTTGCCCATACCCGAGAGGCCGTGGTCCAATATATCCATGGATTTTATTGTTGAATTACCTCCCTCTAATGGTAAAACTGTCATCCTGATGATTGTGGATCGTTTTTCTAAGATGGCTCATTTTGTGTCTCTTGTCAAATTGCCATCATCCAAGGAACTTGCCTCTATCTTTGCCAGGGAGGTGTTTCGGTTGCATGGTATTCCCACTTCGATCGTGTCCGATAGGGGTAGCCAGTTTATCTCCAGATTCTGGAGAACGTTTTGTACAGAGATGGGTATCTCCCTCTCGTTTTCTTCCGCCTACCACCCCCAGTCTAATGGAGCTGCTGAACGTGCCAACCAATCTCTAGAGCAGTATCTTCGTTGTTTCGTGTCCCACCATCAGAACAATTGGGCTGACCTTCTTCCTTGGGCTGAGTTTGCTCGTAATAATGCTGCTCATGAATCCTCCGGTAACAGCCCTTTTTACGTTGTTTATGGCCGGCATCCCGTGGTTCTTCCAGCTGCATTCTCCTTACAGGGCATGCCAGCTCTGGACGAACATTTGGCTAGTCTACGTAATACTTGGGAGCAGGTTCAGTGTTCTTTGGTGGCTTCAGCTGCTCGCCAGAAGATTCAGGCAGACAAGCATCGCAGGGCGGCTCCATCCTATGCTGTGGGAGACCGGGTTTGGCTTTCTACTCGCAATATTCGTCTTCGTGTGCCTTCTATGAAGTTGGCCCCTCGTTTTATTGGTCCTTTTCGTATCTTGCATGTGGTTAATCCTGTCTCGTATGCATTGGATCTTCCTAGGAATCTACGCATTCCTAACGTGTTTCATACCTCCTTGTTAAAACCCCTCCTGTGCAACCGTTATACTCGGCATGTCCCTCCTCCCCCTCCGGTTTCTGTGGAGGGCCATGAGGAATTTGAAGTGGCGGCTATAATTGACTCTCGTTTTCTTCGGGGTCGCCTCCAATATCTGGTACATTGGAAGGGCTATGGGTCTGAGGAACGCAGTTGGATTTCCGCTGACGCTGTTCACGCTCCTCCCCTTGTGCGTTCTTTCCACGCTCGTTTTCCTGCCATGCCTGCTCCTCCCCGCCCGGTGGGCGTGTCTTCAGGGGGGGGGTACTGTAGCAGTACTTACCCTCTCCAGGGGCCGGCCGGGGTCCTCTCTTCTCGCCGCGCGCGGTCCTGCTCCTGCACGAGCCGCGCGCGGCTCAGCCAACGATAAGATCAGTCAGGCGGGCAGTGACCGCGAGAAGCGGTCACGTGTCCCGCCCGACACTAAGAGCGCGCCGCGCGTCTCGGGCGCGCTCTTAAAGGGACAGTGGGAGACTAAATTAGAATCAGTCTCCCATTGGCCCCTGTCATGCCACGTTCCCCATACACTCACGTTTTGGGGGCGTGGATATGACAAGGGCCAATCAAAGTGAACATTAGGGTATTTATACTCACCTGTTTCCTTTGCTCCTTGCCCTATCGTGGTTTCTGTCCAGTTCCCTTTAGTGCTTGTATCGTTCAGTTGGTTTTTTGGTGCTTGACCTTGGCTTTGTTCCTGACTCCGCTCTCTCCTTATCCTTGCTTGCTTATCCGCTGTTTTGTCCTCTGTGTACCAGTCCTCGGCTTGTTCTACGTTACGCTGTCTCTCAGTTCCCTTGACCTCGGCTTGTTCTAGACTCTGTCTTTCTTACTCGTCCTAGTCCGGCCATTCTAAGGTCCGGTAAGACGAACCCTGGTTTCTTGTCTCTTGACTATTGAACTATTCCTGCGTGTTGGGGTATATTACCGTGACAATTCAATGCTTTCCTATGGGCTTCCATCTCAGATGACTGAATTGTACTTGGTCAGCTCAGTGGAATTGCCTCTAGTGGCTGTAAGGTTAGAAGGACCCCCAGATCACATATCTGAAATGGTCTACATATTACAAGTTATACAGGATTTAAAGAGGACTCTGGCCCATCAACCTTTCTCACAAAGCTTTCTGCTGTTCAGAATGTAGTAAACCGAATTTGAAAAGTAATTCCAATTGCAATCCAAAAAGGAGATAAATATCATTCTTGACTCTAACATGGTAATCAGACGTCTCTAAAATGGCGATCAGACGTCTCTAACATGGCGATCAGACATCTCTAACATGGCAATCAGATGTCTCTAACATGGCGATCAGATGTCTCTAACATGGCGATCAGATGTCTCTAACATGGTGATCAGATGTCTCTAACATGGCAATCAGATGTCTCTAACATGGCAATCAGATGTCTCTAACATGGCGATCAGATGTCTCTAACATGGTGATCAGATGTCTCTAACATGGCGATCAGATGTCTCTAACATGGCGATCAGATGTCTCTAACATGGCAATCAGATGTCTCTAACATGGCGATCAGATGTCTCTAACATGGTGATCAGATGTCTCTAACATGGCGATCAGATGTCTCTAACATGGCGATCAGACGTCTCTAACACGGCGATCAGATGTCTCTAACACGGCAATTAGATGTCTCTAACATGGCGATCAGATGTCTCTAACACGGCGATCAGACATCTCTAACACGGCGATCAGATGTCTCTAACACGGCGATCAGATGTCTCTAACATGGCGATCAGACGTCTCTAACATGGCGATCAGACGTCTCTAACATGGCGATCAGATGTCTCTAACACGGCGATCAGACGTCTCTAACACGGCGATCAGATGTCTCTAACATGGCGATCAGACGTCTCTAACACGGCGATCAGATGTCTCTAACACGGCGATCAGATGTCTCTCACACGGCGATCAGACGTCTCTCACACGGCGATCAGATTTCTCTAACACGGCGATCAGATGTCTCAAACACCGCGATCAGATGTCTCTAACACGGTAATCAGATGTCTCTAACACGGCGATCAGATGTCTCTAACACGGTGATCAGATGTCTCTAACACGGTAATCAGATGTCTCTAACACGGTGATCAGATGTCTCTAACACGGCGATCAGATGTCTCAAACACGGCGATCAGATGTCTCCCTGGGTCATTAAGCTGTAAATACCGGTCTCATTTACTACTAAAGCCCCAAATATCCTGGTTTGCCATGATTTATATGATATACATGATAGTCATAACTCCACCAAGATTATTACTAATCCGGGCCGACTCTCCTGCCACAACCTATAGAAGATATTTCTATATTTTCTGCCGAGGAGAATGGGTTAAACAAAGCACTCAATTCTGTATTTACCACAAATAATCCTTAAATCACCCACAGGATATCGGTGTTACTCACAAGAAAACACAATCTAGTTTATATGTAGTTCAACAGTTCTGTGTGTAAGCCATTCCCCCGGCACTGAAAGGGTTATTCTGCTACCTGTGAGCGTGGACGGCCGGCTGAGAGGGTTAAGTGGGATCGCCTGTTTAGAGGCAGTCTCTTGGCAGGCCATGCGTGGTCGACTGATAGCAGCGACAGGTGGGTAACGAGTGGTTTGATGTCTCTTTGTACTTTACTGCTCCCTAATGTCCTTTCGTGGTCGTCAGCCAAACGACTGGAAACTGTTCAGATGACGCGTACTAAATACAGAAGGGAACCTGCCAGGCGGGCGGGCGGAAGGGACAGGATCTGTCACATTACTCTGAGACCAGGGACAAATGGTTTCTTATTGGTAATAACCTGAGAAAGAGGAGATGGCTTTCTGTCTCTGCCTGTCACCACGGTTCACAAATACTCCTGTAGGAGCCATTCTCTAAATGGCGTAATCCCACGTGCAAGAATAATTAGTACCCGTCTCATGGAAGAAGGCGCCATTCCATGCCTGCGTGAATCTGGCAACATTGGAGCTACTGACCAGCACATGAGAAGAGGCAGGTCACATCAGTCATCACTCAAAATATATTGACTGACGACTGACAAAAATGGGAAGTTTGCAAACTGCAAAACCCTCGTAGTCAGACTGTGCCTTTCTTTTTAATGGCAATACATATCTTAGTTTCCAATAAAGAAATGTATTATATAATAATCTCATGCATGACAGTTCCATGTTAACTCCTCTGTGCCACAATTAGACGGCTAAAGGAATGGCATGGAACCGCTGTTAATTTTGGCGGCAAATTTCAATTTAGTTTTAGTCATAGTTTTTTTTAACCAAAAAGCCATTTTAGTTTTAGTCGTATTCTAGTCATCTGAATTGTTTTAGTTTTAGTCTTTTTTTAGTCGACTAAACCTCAAAAATGTTAGCTGACTAAAATTTGACTAAAATTAACACTGCATGCAACTGGGTGCTTTTGGAATTAAACCCCTATTAATCCACTGCTTGCTTCTGTGTCATGGGAAGGGTTAAGGCCGCCAGATACTTCCCGTTACGTTAATATATTAACCCCTTGGAATCCTTTAAAATACAGATATAATGTTCTAAAGTCATATTTCCAATTATTACTGTCCACACACTATTTATAAATATAAATTCCCATGCCATAACTGAAGAACAGCATTTGACACTGAGTGAGAATTTAAAAGCTGAGGCCAATTGTTTTATTGACTCGCAATAAGTTTGGAAAGCTGACGAGAGAGCTGTAAATTGATACATCTTATTACAATACATAATATTCCCTAATGCATTCTATTGATTCATAAAACCTCTCATAATGTGACCTACTGAGGCAAGACTAGCAATATAGCTGAGCAGCGTGATCCTGTTTCTCTTAAATAACTCCCTTAGTGTCACGCCAACAGACACTCTCTGAAGCCGCATTCAAAGAATGTATTGTTTTCAAATAATGAGAGTTCAGTAACTGTAACTATATTGTTGTTTTCAAAGACATCATATCCCAGAATCCTTTGCATTTTTCTGTAAAATATGCGTCAGTCAGCACCTCCCGGTTATTAGAACAACACTGCTCTAAGATCATGTCTGTCTGGTACAGAGCCGGCATGAAACACAACACGCAGAGATGAAAAGGTTAATAGTTTTTCCAATAAGACTCAGAAACACGACTTGTTTTTTTATTTTCTCCGAAGCGAGAGCCTTTTTTTTTTTTTGTGCCTGAACGGTCGAGTGACATGGATTTTTTTTCTCTGAAACTTACATCCAAATGTCACATTTCAATCACAAATTGATTGAAGCCGATAGATTGCAGTCCTAACATTTCAGACAGCTATAGATTGGAGAGGGGTTTGAGAAACGGGAGGGAGACTGAAAGGATAAAGGCGCCATCGTATGAATCATGAGCTTAAACCATTAATGCCCCTGCTGTACTTGGAACCATTTTAATAAAGTATCGAACATATTTATTTTTCACTTATTTAGTTATTTTTATTTATTATATATATATAGACAAATAATGAGTCTGGCACTCTGTTAGAAAACAATACTCAGTTTGTACCTTAATCTGCCCACGGTGCTACCCAGTGCTGGATATGTAGAGAAAACAAAAAATGTGAGCAATCTTTATCAAGATTTTCACCAAATTCCTGCGAGTGCTCTTACTTTTTTTCCCCAATTAGACTATTTTGGACTTATATTCTATTCCATTCTCAATTATCCACAGTTGACTATTTAGTGAATAACACCCTTTATTGTAGCATCGCTTCATTCCTGGGTTCAGTCCTTTAATATTGTCCTCACTGTTTCTTTTTTTATATTAAATTTTTTATATTTAAATAATTATTGGTATTAACCCCTTTTAGACGTTTAAGGTAAGAATTTTCTGTTTGACCACATTTTTGAGCATCACTTTATTCAGCAGAGCTAAAACAATAAATAGTTTGTGCTAATAATGTATCAATATAATATTTTTGTCTCACTTATCTCTTCATAATCCCAAATTACAGTATGTAGGAAGTACATAGGTATTATAGTTTATACAATATGGCGGTTCTTTTACCACGTATTGTAAGAACAGAAAATGTAAAGAAAACACAAACACAGACCCTTGGTCCAAGTTCCTAAATCAATCAATCAAGTATTAAGGAATGTAAAATGGGAAGATCAATTTTTATTTGTTACATGTGACCTAACTAGCCTATACACCTGCATAGAACACACTATAGTGTGTGAGGCGGTTAGACATTTTTTAGAAGCTTCCATGAAACATCATGAAGATCAAATTGATTTTATTATAGAGTTCATACAGCTGATTTTAACTAATATTTTTTTTTTGTTTGAAGGAGATTTTTATTTACAATGTCGAGGGATTGCTATGGGGACCAGGTTCGCCCCCAGTTATGCAAATCTATTTATGGCCCATTGGGAAGACCAATACGTCTTTTCACAGCATAACGGGGTGGCGAACCTGGTCCTATATAAGAGCTATATTGACAACATATTTTTTATTTGGAAGGGGAATGAAGCTTCCGCCCAACAATTTATATCCTACCTTAACAAAAATCAATTGAATGTCAAGGTAACTCATGAAATTGATAATAAGCAAATCAATTTCCTAGATTTAAATATTTATAGAAGTGGGAATAAGATTGAAACATGCACATGTTTCAAAAAGGTGGATGTAAATAGCTTAATTGAGAAGGGAATCTGTCATTTCCATCCCTGGCTGGATAATATTCCCAGTGGACAGTTTTTAAGGCTAAGAAGGAACTGTTCGCAGATAGAAAAATATGACCTCCAAGGAGACATACTTAAAAAACTATTTTTAGAAAAAGGTTATGTAGATGTAGATCTTAATAGGTCAATAGACCAAATAAGACAGATGAATAGACAAAAACTATTGGAATATAAACAACCAGAAGAAGAAAATATTGAAGTAGTTCCACTTTTTTTCGACTTCAATAGAAACCATGTTCAACTAAAATGGGTTCCTGGAAAGAACTGGCATCTATTGCAACAAGATAAAGATATAATATCATATATAGGTGAAAGACCCAAGGTAGTGTTTAGGGGAGCACAAAATCCTCAAACAGGCCTTAACGTCTCGCTTTTTAAAAAAAACGAGAAAGACTTTACTAACATCCAGAGAGAATCATTAAAAGGCTTTAATTACTGTGAAAACTGTATGGGGTGTAAAACATCAGATATTAAAGAAAAGAACATTTTAACCTTCACTGCCCATACCAATTCAAAACAATACGGAATAAGGTCATTCATGACATGTAAAACAAAAAATGTGGTATATGTGCTCGAGTGCCCCTGTGGACTACAGTGTGTGGGCAAAACACCTCGGTGTCTGGCCACTAGGGTGCCAGAGCACATATATGATATCAAAAGAATGCCATGATAAAGACCCTAGAGGAATAAAATTGTATGGTATTCAGAACATCACCATGTTTCCATGGTGATTATCTCAGCTGTAGAGCAATCAGCAGGAACATTCCATCAGTTTCCATGCTGACTGTTTCAGCTGTAGAGCAATCAGCAGGAACATTCCATCGGTTTCCATGGAGATTATTTCAGCTGTCGAGCAATCAACAGGAACATTCCATCGGTTTCCATGGAGATTATTTCAGCTGTCGAGCAATCAACAGGAACATTCCATCAGTTTTCATGGAGATTATTTCAGCTGTCGAGCAATCAGCAGGAACATTCCATCGGTTTCCATGCTGACTGTTTCAGCTGTAGAGCAATCAGCAGGAACATTCCATCGGTTTCCATGCTGACTGTTTCAGCTGTAAAGCAATCAGCAGGAACATTCCATCGGTTTCCATGGTGATTGTTTCAGCTGTAGAGCACTCAGCAGGAACATTCCATCGGTTTCCATGGTGATTGTTTCAGCTGTAGATCAATCAGCAGGAACATTCCATCTGTTTCCATGGTGATTGTTTCAGCTGTAGAGCAATCAGTAGGAACATGCCATTGGTTTCCATGCCCAGTCTATATTGTACTCGCCCTCCTGGGGATCATAGTGGGTTGGATCACTCGGATAGTGTAGACGTGGCCACAATGCTTTATTGTCCTCTGCCCTCCCCTATGCATAACACCACACAGCAGCTCTTCCTGAGGCTGAAAGTCCCCTTATGCTCCCACGTGGTAGTCCAGTCCACAGTTTGAATAGCTGCTGTGACTTGACCACAATTATTTCCAGACATAGTCATAGTCTCCTCCGTGTTTGTCACATTAGCCACTGCTTGTTACTGACCATGGCTGCCATCTCAGTTGCCTTTTCCTGCACACCATAAGCTGGAGATTTTCAGTTTGTTTCTGCCATAGGGGGTGTCTCAAGAACCAGTCCCTGAAGCCACCAAAGTCACAAACCTCAATCTATGAATGAAAGTAACTGCAGGACACAACACAAATAAAATATATCAGAAACACAAACTAATCAACCTGCTGGCATCTTCTGGTATCCATGAAGATGCAGATTCCCAAAAAGACAACAGAATGTAAAAATGCCAAATACAATAAATTCAGTTACTTGTCTAAAACCCTGGTAGATCAAAGAGAACTTCAGATGGCTATTGTGATGTCGTAATATGTCCTCAGACAGTGCTCCCTGCTCCTTGGCCAGACAGCGCTGTGATAGTAAGACTTGCACACCGTTGCCATATTATAAACAGAGACAATCATATTCATACGAAGGCCTGGATCACTTCCTGGTCACAGAGGAAAGTTTACCAATTTCTAGAGGAGCTTCAATCTGCCCCAATTTGTTACAGTCTTCAAAAACAATCTTAATAGTGCGGAGTAGTTGGTGGGGAAAGAGTTATTAATAAAATGCCAATCTCCAATCTCTGTAACAATCTCTGATACACAATTAAGAGGCGAGCAGACGGGAGTTGGGTTTTGTTCTCTCAGCGTCCTCCTGTAGCTCATTTTAGAACATTTTAGAAACTGCCTGTTATACTTTTGGTAATGTTTGAATTTTCTACATGTAACTTTAACCTAAAAGGCAATCCTCATTGTTTTGTTAAAATACCTGCTAGTTGGGAGGTAACATTTCATTGTTTTTATTAATAAATGCAATTATAATACATCCATTGTTATGTCCCAGTGGGATTAATCTAATGAGTTCTTCTGTCTAAACCCAAACTATGCCGTAGATCAGGGCTTGACAAATTTGCTTGGAATCTAGGAGCCAGCAAAAAAAGTTAGGAGCCATGTTTTTTCATGTCAAAAATGCAATTCTTAAAGGGGCACCATAGTCACCAGAACCACTACAGCTTAATGTCGTTTTTCTGGTGTCTGTAGCCTGTCCCTGCAGGCTTTTTTAATGTAAAGGCAGTATTTATATTGTTGCCAAGTAACACTTCTAGTAACAGTCACTTAGATGGCCTCTAGAAGTGCTTCCTGGGTCAGTGCTGCACATGGAGGCGCTGAACGTCCCCCATAGAGATGCATTGTTTGAATGCAGCTCTATGAGGAGATGCTGATTGGCACAGCATGGCGTTTTGCCACACATGCGCAGAAGCCTCCCAATGCTTTCCTATGGTAAATCATTGGATTGGCTGAGATCATCAAGATTGGTGATCACAGTCATAGAGAAAGGACAGCTGGGGCAAAACCAGCACACTGCGGGGGGAAAAAGGTGAGTACAAAGAACTTTCTCATGTGATTGGAGGGGGGCAGGTCACCTAAACAGACACACTCACTGACAGAAACACACACACACACACTGATTTTATACACACTGATAGAAACACTGACAGACAGACACATTCACCTTTACAGACACAATCACACACACTGACAGACAGACACATACACATTTACAGACACACTCACACACACTGACACACACACGCACTCACTAACAGACAGACAGACAGACACAAACACATAGAAAGACACACTCACTCACTGACAGACAAACACACTCTCACTCACTGTCACTGCAACAATCACATTAATGTGTCCTCCCAGCCGCCCTACTTTTGGGGGAGCTGGAGTGGATCGGCTTTCCCGGGGGTCCAGTCATCTGTCATTTACCTGCTCTGCTCCATAGAGCGCTGTTTAGTAATACCGGCGCCGGAATGACGCCACATTGCGGCTCCCAGCATCACTGGAGGACGCGCGAGGGAGCAGAGCAGGGAGGTTACAGCTCCCTCGTCGGCCTGCCCGTCGGTCGTAATCCTCCAGGAGCCTCCCGTCGTGTGCAAGCCCACGCTCTCCCTCAGCAGGCCGCCTGGCGGCCCGCCCGCACACCAATCATCTTTATCAGCAGGCCGGCCGCCCTCCCGCCTCCACCCATTGGCAGCTGACCACCTCAGCGGCGGATCAAGCTGATAAATTCCAGATACCAAGACAAAAATCCTACTCGCCACGGCGACCTGGCGTCTGGGATTTTTCAACCCCTGCGGTAGATTTACAGGACGCTATAATGTGTAATTTATACTCGTGGTATAGCGTTTGTATTTATCTTGATTTTGGAATGGCAATGCATTTCATTATATATTTAGTTTCACCACACAAAAAATATTACTATCTGTACAGTTTAGAATTACATAGACATTTTCTAAGCATATTTACTTTAAAACAATATTTCTGTTTATTTTTATTGCACCAATTTTGTTAAAATATAGCAAAACATGTGAATCCCTTTTCAAGGTGTATCATTACTATTTGCTTCAATATGCAATTTAAGTGATGTCTTATCCCGGTCAGAGGCTGCAGACACTTTGGTTTGAAAATGAATGTTTTCTGAATTTTGACATGCAAAATTACCTGGTAATTGAAACCAATTTGATACCGTAAAAAACTATGAGTTTGTGCTACAGCGAAGATTATTGTACAGATGTAGAAATATTGCTCCAAGGAAATCTCATTTGCAGTCGTGTTCTGCAAACATGTCCTATATTGCTTGATGTAAACATTGCTCTCTGTAGATTAGGGTATTTAGGATTGGGTAGAAGTGGTATATAAACTGCGTACAGTGATGTGTTATGGGATTACCGCCAACACTCGCTTACCCACTAAATAATCAATACAGGTCTGTGAAAAAAAAAATGTATTAGGATATGTCAGTTCAGTTCCCTCCTGAATTTTATGACGGACGTTGACATCTCCACTAACTAAAAAACTAAAGTTCTGCATCTTTTAGGGAGTTCCAACAGCCATCTTTTTGCCTCTTTATATCTTTGAGGCTGCAAAGGATTCTGTTAAATACAGTCCTAATATTAAAGCCCTATCAATGCACAGTATCAACACACAGAAGGCAGTTACTAACAAGCCGGTAATTCTAACAATGAACGGTGTGTAATAAATTGGCAATAATGAAGATTCCATTTACTTTTTATAAGATAGTGAATAAATGTGTGTGACTATGATATATGAATTACAGTAAATATAATTTGCAGAAAACATGTTAAAATAGCACGTTACCGTGTGTGCATCTAATTTGTCAACATTTTTGCGCCGTTACGAAATGTAGTTGCTATTTGATCAGTAATTACTGTTTAGAATTAGTTTATTATTATTATATTTATTTACCGAATATTTGACCCGGAAGAATACATTGAGGTTTCTCTTGTTTTCAAGTATGTGCTAATGTTAACTCCGCCCAACATTTTGCACTCCTCATCTCTCTCGTAAAATATTGTCGCGCTTAATGTCTCGATTTTGATTTTTTTTTTGAGAGTTGTAGTACAGCTGTCAGCTTTCTAGAATTTAAATACAACTCCCAGAAACCATTTTAGATCCATTCTGTGCTAAGCTCACAGGCGCTAATTAAAACGATGCAATCTCCCTGATTAGCCACGTCAATTCCTGGTATCAGAGCTCAATATGAGGACTTGTAGCAAAGTCAGAAACTGTAGCTATCTTTTTATTTTATTTTGTGCACATTTGTTTTCAATACACTTTTATAAACAGTGAATGAAATGCAGTATGAAAGAAAGCTTCCTTTCATCAGATATAACCCGTCCATTCAGAATGTGCAGAAAGCAAAGGATGTCTACCAGCCGAGCGATCTGTGATATGATGAGGGGAGCCATTTTCAATCCATATTAAACCGCACATTACATCACAGCGGAATCAATTTATACAGATTAACACGCCATCACTAGGTTTTAGAAATGGCTAGAATGGCATCAAACTGTTACTCTCATTAGTTTTAATGTTTGATACATTGTGCAGGTATTAAAAAGTGAAGAATGGATTTCAATACTTTTGTTCTGTAAAAATATTACTCTCATAGTCTTCCACTAATGGAAATGCTTTTTTTCCCCCCTTGATTTAAAGGGATCTCCCCCATAACAATCTGTAATACGCTCAAAAACAAAATAACACTTCAATCGTGAGCCGCATTGGACTGTTAATAGTATCAATGACTTTGAAGAATCGCCCCATCGAATGAATCAATTTGGCTACTAAAACAGTCCTTTTAACAAACATTTGACAATGATTCTAGCAGAATATAAAAGAGGAACATTTAAGAGAAATTGCAGGGAGAGTAGATACATGACCCCCCCTCAATCTGCCTTCTGAAAATCAGGGCTTGTCGGGGTTTGTTCAAAAGAACATCTCTAATTGCCTGAGCGTACCTGAGTGATGTATTCACAGTCGTGGGACTCAGGTGATTGATACAGAAAGAATAACAGAGAACAACAGACTTGTTTACAGTAATTGATGTAATTTAGCATGTCTAACTGCTGAAAGACAGATTGAAGTCTGAACACAGATAGACACAGAACTTTATTAGAGGAAGGTCGCGAAAAAGATAAACGTAATATTGTATGTATCGTCTCCCGGGCCGGTACCAAAATATAGACATGGGGTAATGCCCCTTATAGGAATGGTGGCAAAAGCAACATGATCATATGTTTGTGTATAGGTTTATATTTTCATTAAACTGGGGAAAATTGAAAATTAACAGGGGTAATTCAAACAATGAGTTGCCTTAACTATTTTCCACCTTATCTATTTTGACCTAAAATTAGCAATTTCATTAATTATCCACAATTCTCTGTTTAGTTAATAAACTTTTCTGTTAAATGGTTTCCATTACTATGAGAATGCCATTCTATCTCGATTTAGTGCATATTTTCTTAATAAATGACAAGCGACAGAATTTAAAACCATTTCCACTCGACACAATGACTTTTGTGATATCGCTGGGCCAGTGGCCTGTACAGGGTTTGTATGCATTGAGTTTTAAACAAAGTGCAATTCATCTCAGTTTTTGACAGTTCTTACTAATCCGGTAACTCCGAAACATTATACAGACAAATAACTGAACCGAAACTCCACACAAATCAATCTTATGTGTTAAATATTTCTTGCCAGAAACAGATGCCGCTGTGTTATCTGTGGAAAATAGAAAAGTGACCTAATTATCGTTCATTAAATGATGCATAAAAGGAGGTGCCAAAATATGACAAGTTTTATATTATAATATTCCAGGCTGACTCTTTCCTGGTGTAATCTGCCCAATGTTTAGAGCTCCAATATAGAATGCACAGGTAGCGATAAGACCGGATGGGTCATACTTCTTCCATATGTGTTGCCGGGATCAACATGTAAATTCAATGGCCCCTTTATAATTAGTGACTTATTAAATATGCAACCTTTCAAAGCAGGTGATGTCCCAGGGCCTGTTGATGCATTCCTTTTTCATTCAATGTTGGGTAAATTATATACAGTAATAAAATAGAATGTTTTCTGAGACAGAAGGCTGGAACGTGAAGAGTCTTAGATAATAAGGCAAAAAAAGGTAAAAAGTAGAGAATAGAGAAACACGTGCCGTATATTGTGAGATTCAGCTACAACATAATGTTTAATCTATAAGTTAAAAATTAGGGTTTAAAAAAATAAACAAAGTAGATTATAGAAATAAATTTAATGTGATGAATTTTACATGAGAGAAAAATAGGAATCAAGAGAGATGGATAATATTTACATTATTGGCAACCTATTGAGAATCAATAATAGGTTTGTTTCTTGCTAGATATACTAACTAAGAAGGGTGTCTAGAGTTTTGTAGTGTTAAAAAGACTGTCAGCAAAACGAAAACTGGCAGTCTAAAGTGACAATAGTATCAGATTGACCATATAACACAGTATAAGAGTGAAAGGAGCACTATAGTGCCTGGAAAACAAACTTGGTTTCCTGGCACTATACGGTCATTAGGTCCCCCCCACCCTCATGGCCCCCCTTCCGCTGGGCTGAAGGGGTTAAAACCCCTTCAGCCACTAACCTTTCTCCAGCGCCGTGCTCACTCGGCGCTGGGGAACTCTCCTCCTCCTGCTGATTTCAGGGCCGCGCGCGCTTTCAACCGCCCATAGGAAAGCATTATTCAATGCTTTCCTATGGACGTCAGCGTCTTCTCACTGTGATTTTCAAAGTGAGAATCCCGGAAGCGGCCTCTCGTGGCTGTCAGTGAGACAACCACTAGAGGCTGGATTAACCCTCAGTGTAAACATGGCAGTTTCTCTGCAGGGTTAAAACCAGAGGGACCTGGCACCCAGACCACTTCATTGAGCTGAAGTGGTCTGGGTGCCTATAGTGGTCCTTTAAGCAGCTGAATATCAATGTTGCAATTGTCCTCGAAGGAAGCTGCTATAATAATTATTAAGAAAATTATGATTTCAACAGAAAAAAACTCAATTCCGTTGTTAGTAATACCAGCAAGAAAACAAACCAAATTGATTAAAAATATATACAAATTGAAGGCAGAGCATGTAGCTGTGGGAGGGGCTTGGGTGGGATGGGGCTTTATTGGTCTGGCGAGTTGTCCCTCGCACCACTCCCTCTTTTCACATCACCCTCTGTAGGTGGGCCCTCTTTTTTACAGGCCTACTGCATTGTCGGTTCCAGCACACCCCAACAGACTGGCATTTGTAAACTATGTTATTATTACTATTTAGATGTTACTACTAATCATATATTATCTAACCATTACGGCAATATTGCCCCGACCACAAATATACATATAAATCCCCAAATGGTACTAAAAACTATTTAGTTAGCAATTTCTAAACTGTGCCTTCAAGGGCACCTATTCTATGTCGATATGCTGTCTGCTAGTCTAAAGTTAGTACCATCTAGTAAAAATGGGAACGAGCCCTGCGTGTCTAGCTCTAATTATCGCACTATCCTAAGTCTATGGATAGACCTTTGTCCAACAGAGTATGTCTTGCTTAGTAATGAAATAATTTAGAAATCAGAGATGAACGTAGAGTAGACCCCGGACGCGCGTTTCACCGGTCAGGCGGCTCTTCAATGATTTAAACATTATCCTTCTCTCTTGCTTCCTATTTTCCCCTCATCTAAAATTGATCACCTTAGATTTATTTCTATAATCTACTTTTTTTAATTTATTTTTTAAAAACCAACTATCATTACATGATTTTTAACTTACAGATTAAACGTAATGTTTTAGAGAATCTCACAATATTAGGCAAGTGTTTCTATATTCTATAAAATAGAATGTTTATAAAGTTGCGGAATTAAATTCTCAATATAAAATGGGGAGGTATCTTTATAAATTCTTGCTGTGCCTTCTTGCGTTGTTTGAACGTCCGTTCATATCACAAAGCAGAATTCAGAAGCAGGAAATTAATTGGGCGACACTAGCGAAGCTAATAAAGAAGGTGATGGCTTTATCTGTGACATAATGCCAGCCATGTATATATTAGGAAAGACAGAATATGATTGCTGTATACAGAGTTACATGCAATGTCCACAGCGAGAACGGATTGAGATATGTAATTCCTGGGCATGTGATGTCACAGTTGGTCCCAGAGATGATAGAAATTCGTACTCATTATTAAGGATGAGTAACTTCAACACATTTTAGGGCCATCACAAGTCAGCACCAGGTCTGCTAAACTGGGTGGACATTACAAACAAAAATCTGATCAATCGCTGTTTGCTGATCTGGATACAGGGACTAGAGATATCTGGCTTATTACACCAAGTTTATTCCCTTAACAATACATTGCAGTCAATTGATAAACACATTTTAAAATTCAGGCTAGAAGAGCTGAGCTATGTATACAGAAGAATTGGAGATTGTTTTTTCTAATCAGCAACTTGTGTCTACTTTTTGCAATTCAGATTTCACATCACTACATGTCTTAGAAAAAGCACCACATGATGGTTTACTTTACAGTGAAAGTGTTAGGAATTTATTTTAATTTTCACCCAGAAATTAAATTTTAAGCCTCAGTAAGGGAACTGGAAAAAATAAACCCGGCTGTCATTTAAATTTTACTATTTTGTCCAAAAATGTGAAAGTCACTTTAACCCCTTAAGGACACATGACATGTGTGACATGTCATGATTCCCTTTTATTCGAGAAGTTTGGCCCTTAAGGGGTTAAAATGCCTGTCGATATACGCTTTAGTGAATAACACTGTGAGTTTTTTTTAGCTGAAATAAGAAGGAATGTGCTTAATCATTAAAGAGATTATATAATTACCAAAACAACTTTAGCTTAATAAACCAGTTTTGGTAGTTCATGCCCCTGCAGTCTCACTGCTCAATTCTCTGCCATTTAGGAGTTAAATCACTTTTGTTTCTATTTATGTAGCCGTAGCCACACCTCCCATGCCTGTGACTGGCACAGCCTGCATTAAAAAAATGTTTTCATTTTCTATCAGATGCTGACTTACTTTAAAAGTTTTTATCTCCTGCTCTGTAAATTGAATTTAATCACATACAGGAGGCCCCTGCAGGGCCTAACAAGCTATTAACAGAGCAGGAGATAAGAAGTTGTAAATTAAACAGAATTTGCAATAAAGTAAGTGTAAACATTAGATGACTCTTCACAGGAAGTTTTTAAGAAGGCAGTGTAAGTCACATGCAAGGAGGTGTGACTAGGGTTTATAAACTAATTGATTTAACTTCTAAATGGTAGAGAATTAAGCAGTGAGACTGCAGGGGCATGAACTATACACCAAACCTGCTTCATTAGTCTAAAATTGTTTTGGTGCTTGTAGTGTCCCTTTAACAATGAAAAATCTGAGCAAATGTCTGCTTAACACAGCTTTACACAACTCATCAATGAACTCAACAGATTAATAACACTCAACTCAACATAATACTAATCTTAGCAGGATAATACTGAACTCTACAGAATAATAGCAATGAGCAGAACAAAACTGAACTCAGTAGAATAACACAGAACTTAGCAAAGTGATCATACTAAACTCAGCAAAATAACACAGCTGAGCTGGAGAAATCCTCGAGTTGGATATTAGTCCAACTTGGTTGTCATGGTCTAAAATTGGCAATTTCTTACTAATTCTCCACAATTCAAGTGAATAAACCCTTTTTCGGTTATAAGTGAATGAATAACATCATTGTCTAATACAAAACATGATCCCAACTCACTCTGAGAGTAGAAAACAGATGGATTTAGCAGCCCAGGGAGTTTATGTTAACAATTATCTCTATATGTTTCATTGACATATTTATGCTAGATCCATAAATAGGATTTAGCACATATGGGATATATAAAGAAAATGTAGTATATACGAAAGATATATAAATTAGATTTACTGCGGACAATAGATACATAAAGACGTATGGTGGGTATATTTACCAGATTTAGTGATATATTACTACAATTTAAGACAATTCCAGTCTTTTAACGCAGTATAAATGCCAATCAATACGTGGTAAACATGCCATCTGTATGAGAAACGTGACATTATTTGCTATATTAAATTCACCATTCTGAAAGTCCGCAGGACGCGTTGCATTTGGACATCTAAAAGGTCAATGGCTTCTTAAAAACCAGAGAGGTTTCTGAATGTGAGTGAGGTCTTATAACTGAGTGGACACTCCATGACCTGTAAACTGACTGAGAGGTTTCTGAATGTGAGTGAGGTCTGATAGCTGAGGGGACACTCCATGGCCTGTAAACTGACTGAGAGGTTTCTGACTGTGAGTGAGGTCTGATAGCGGAGTGGGCACTCCATGGCCTGTAAACTTACTGAGACGTTTCTGACTGTGAGTGATGTATAATAACTGAGTGGACACTCCATGGCCTGTAAACTGACTGAGAGGTTTCTGACTGTGAGTGATGTATAATAACTGAGTGGACACTCCATGACCTGTAAACTGACTGAGAGGTTTATTAATGTGAGTGAGGTCTTATAACTGAGTGGACACTCCATAACCTGTAAACTTACTGAGACGTTTCTGACTGTGAGTGATGTATAATAACTGAGTGGACACTCCATGACCTGTAAACTGACTGAGAGGTTTATTAATGTGAGTGAGGTCTTATAACTGAGTGGACACTCCATGACCTGTAAACTTACTGAGAGGTTTATTAATGTGAGTGAGGTCTTATAACTGAGTGGACACTCCATAACCTGTAAACTTACTGAGACGTTTCTGACTGTGAGTGATGTATAATAACTGAGTGGACACTCCATGACCTGTAAACTGACTGAGAGGTTTATTAATGTGAGTGAGGTCTTATAACTGAGTGGACACTCCATGACCTGTAAACTTACTGAGAGGTTTATCAATGTGAGTGAGGTCTTATAACTGAGTGGACACTCCATGACCTGTAAACTTACTGAGAGGTTTATTAATGTGAGTGAGGTCTTATAAGTGAGTGGACACTCCATGACCTGTAAACCTACTGAGACGTTTCCGTCTGTGACCTTTGAGTCTACATCTGTTTTAAACGATCCTTAGAATTCAAACAATACGTTCAGCCCTCTCGCCCCCCCCCCCCCCCCCCAGTTCTTGTCACTCTAATCAGGACCAGGCGAGACCCCGGTAAAGATGGTCTATGTTTGATAATAAAGATGCATACATCCATGTACATGGCATTCCTTATATTACTGAGAATTGAATCTGTCATTCTTTCTTAGACTCCCCAAATAAATTGCTTATGGCCTCTAAGACCCCATAATTATCAGCACAACTCCCACACCTACAACTAGGACATGACATTACTCACCTTCAGACATCTTACGAAACTTGTCCTTGGACGTGAACCCCAGGGTCAGACCGAATTCTGAAACAATAGAAGAAATGAGCAGATTAATCTCCGAATGAATGGACTGCCAAAACAGGCCAGGAGAACCAGCCCAGATTCACTCAAGCAGAACATTCTAACTGCCTCTCCAAGAGGTGCATTGCTAATTAACCAGGACTGTTAACACTTACAGTGCTACGACGGGAGAAACATATTTATCTATTGGGATACTAAGTGACACTAAACATTTTTCACCACGCATTTTTAGGTGTTAAAGAGGAACTGTCCCTTCTCTAGTTTACACCATCAAATCAAAAACATAAAAAGTAACCTATAATTTGTGTTACTATTTTCTTCATAAATTGCTCTGTTTCTTTTACATTTATATTAAAGATTTGGCAAACAATATCATAATCCATAATCAAGGCACAGCCAGGGCACACTATGCAAATGAAGAGGAGAAATAATAACATTGTTTCATTTCTCCTCCTCTCTGTATGCTGACAGCCTGGTGTAAAGGGCGGAGCTTATAACAATGATTGACAGGGAGCTAAGATGGAGGTGGCTCTCTCTATGCTGACAGCCTGGTGTAAAGGGCGGAGCTTATAACCGTGATTGACAGGGCGCTAAAATGGAGTCGCCCAGTTGCAGGATAAGAGATGATGGTTTCTACTTTTAAATTAATTTTTCACACCTCACAAATAGAGATTTGCTAAATCCAGGGGATACACATAGCAATCATTCTGGGAAGTGACAGTTTCCTGTTAATGCAAAGAGAAAGAAAGAATTATGGGAGTTGTAGTTCTACCGGAGCAGAGGGAAACATGAATTGCCATTTTGGATTACTGAACGTCAATGCCCATATCTACCTCCCTGTATTATTACTATAATAAATGCTTTGCATGAGGAATTTGATTTGCATTCAATATTTGTCCATAGACAGCGCCATATTGATTATCTTGTCACCAATGGCTAGTGGAAGCCTCGCTGGAAATGGCTTCATGGAGCTGACATCTAAACCTGCTAAACGTGTGTTGGACTTGGTATTTGTTCCTAAATAGACTTCGGCATCGCCGGAATTTGCATTTTGTCCAAAAACATTCAGACAAAAACCAAATTTAAAAAACCACAACCAAAGCGGGATACGGCTGAAAATTCTATAAAGAGAACATACAAAAACACAATAGTGTGATACAGTAAATACAATGTATCTTGCGCTAGTAATAAATGCACTCACGAGATGATGTAGATAAAAGCGCTCATAGGGTGCCTCCCCTGATGGTATGGGGGGCTAGTAATCTCCCTTCCAATACGGAATAGCTGAAAAGTACACGGGACTCCGAATAGGATCAAACTCCAAATTTTTTATTATATAAAAGGTGAAATAAACACCATTAAGATCAATATTAGAAATGCGGTATTAGGTCCTACGCGTTTCGTTCAAGACATGAACTTCATCAGGGACCGCAATAAAAAATAACCACATACAATCTTACAAGCAGTAAAATCATACATAAAAAACAAATTTAGTTTTGTTTTGTGAACCGAATACGTTTTGGGATGAAATTCCAATCTGTGCCGCGGGCAATTTAGCAAATCAATACCTTGTGGGATTGCCATATCTAAGGATATCAAATCAGAGAGCTGTTTACCAGATAGCTCCTTTTTTGATATCCTTATAGCAATCTCATAGGGATTATTGGGCTTTCCTTATTAATCAATAAACTGTGAATTCTGGGAGATTGACCAAAAAATTGCTAGTTTTAGGACAAAAGTAGGAACTGGGAAAAGCTGATTTGGAGAATATTTCCTATTTGGGCTAAAATTTAGATTTCTTTTTTTCTCATATCATCTCTGTGTGATGCAGGAAAAACTGTTTAAGCAACGTTGGGCTTCTAATTTCTCTATTCTTCTCGTATACTGACAATTTTTGTGATCAATGAGAAAAATGCCTATATCCCTATTTTAAGGCAGTAATATGCAATATATCTGCTTGGGGGGGCTCCCAGTGACAACGTGCCTTATTTTGGGATGGGATGCTATGCGTTGGGGAGAGGGCACCATTGATGTCTATCTGATGTACCCACCAATATAGTTATCGATTCACTGAAAAACAAATACTAACAAACTACTACAATTCTGTTTTTATCAATCATGCACCAACATGCTGCAAGACACCCAACCAGACACATACACAGAGTGCTACGGTAGGTGTTCTGACTCCGCTCTCGGCCTCTGTCCTGTTCTGTCACCAGCTAGTCTACAGAGGAATAACTGGGGACTGCGGAACAGTTACAATGGGACTTTCTATCAGATCCGGGGCACTTTAGAAGTATGAGTATGCCGTACAGTACTGACTGAACAGATCATTTACAAATTACAATGCTTCTCTTTTAATTTTTTTTTTTTTTAATTACATTTTGCGATCTTGTGATAATCTGTAAGTAGTGTTGGTGATGACTGGTATCCACACGCACCCTATTTTCTATGATTTGGCCATTATAAGCCCCATTTAGCAGGTCACTGTCAGAGCGCATGGCTTAGGTTTGCAGTGTCTCTGTGTTCAGTAAGTGTGTCTGTGTAGCATGTATTATTCACGGGTCTCCACCTGTCTGTCAGTCTATGGTCTTTATTCTGTATGCTCTAAAAAACAGATCTGGCAGTTTTTCCCTGTTAAATCCCGGTGCTGTCAAAATAAGTTAAAAGGCAAAAACAACCCAATCTGCCGTAGCATGCAGTACAATAAAGCCATCCTGTCTGTTTTTACTTACATAGTTCAAGGCTTTGCTTATAGTAAGCAAGGCTTGTGCATGGGGGGATAATATTTTACTCCCTGCCATTAGAGTTTGGAACCTCCTAAATAAACAGAAAATCCAATTGATCCAACCTTTCTCAGAGTCTGACATGGAAACATAGAATGTGACGGCAGATAAGAACCATTCGGCCCATCTAGTCTGCCCAATTTTCTAAATACTTTCATTAGTCCCTGGCCTTTATCTTTATCTTTATCTTATAGCTAGGATAGCCTTATGCCTATCCCACGCATGCTTAAACCCCTTTACTGTGTTAACCTCTACCACTTCAGCTTGAAGGCTATTCCATGCATCCACTACCCTCTCAGTAAAGTAATACTTCCTGAAATTATTTTTAAACCTTTGCCCCTCTAATTTAAGACTATGTCCTCTTGTTGTGGTAGTTCTCCTTCATTGTGTTGATTCCCTTTATGTATTTAAATGTTTCTATCATATCCCCCCTGTCTCGTCTTTCCTCCAAGCTATACATGTTAAGATCCTTTAACCTTTCCTGGTAAGTTTTATCTTTCAATCTATGAACCAGCTTAGTAGCCCCTCTCTGAACTCTCTCTAAGGTATCAATATCCTTCTGGAGATACGGTCTCCAGTACTGCGTACAATACTCCGAGTATATAAAAAAGTAAATAGGGAGAATTATCACAGAAATCTTTGTTGTGATAAACACTCTTATAAATATATATGGCCTTTTTTATTTCTGTAGAAGATTTAATTTTAAGTTTTAATATGGACGCCATTGTTTAATTAATGACCCAATTATTTTCCAGTTTCCCAGAACCAGACAGTGTTTAGTCATTGCCTTATTTTAGAAACCTGATAAACGGCT
This sequence comes from Pelobates fuscus, assembly GCF_036172605.1. NCBI lineage: Eukaryota > Metazoa > Chordata > Amphibia > Anura > Pelobatidae > Pelobates > Pelobates fuscus. The sequence continues at coordinate 132,470,201 of NC_086327.1, forward strand.
TTTTTGGCTCGAATTTAATGCCATGCTATTAAAGTGTCTGTGCCACATGTGCCCGAGCTGGTCAGACAGGGACCTGATCTATAAGAGTCCCGTCTGCTATATCGGAATAATTCTAGTGACAAATAAACAAACACGCTGCATTAATATATCTAAATATTGTAAGAGTACTCCATTATTCAGCGTTCGGTGCTGCCAAGTACAAAATGCAAAGCAGACGGTTACAGGTACAAGTCATCTCTCTTACAAAGTTCTCACAGTTTATTTTTTTTGCTAAAGGCCTCTGGGGTGTAAAACTGAGATTTAATATCATCAGGTGGCAAGTGGAGTAGAACTGGTATTTTTTTCATCACCTGGCCATGGATCTGATGCCCCTCTCCCCAGGGAAATATGGTGCTGCTTAATTCATGACGAGAATTTCTAAACGGTTAATCTTTAGGGCACCGGAGGGCTCTGTGAATAGAACATGAGGTTCACATAGGATTCTGATTGTTTCTGGAAATCAGACCCGCTGGGAACAGAGAGAAAAAATGAACGTTTCAGTAGGTGTGTTTACCCCGAGAGACCCTGGGAAGATGCTCTTGGAATCCGTGAATCTGACATGGGTTCGAAAAAATAAACAGGTGAAAATAGTAGTGGTTCTATTGAACATGCAGACGGCGGAGGTGGTAGAGAACATTAACAAACAATGACGGAAGAGAGTTTAGGATACAAGAGGCGTAGGGTAATTCTCCCTCACCTGGGGGGTTTATTCACTGATTTAAAAATGAACCGAGGCCAATAAACTCGCTCTGTAAAATTTATTACAAAATAGCCAACTTGGAATAAGAGCTGATTTGAGGGATTTTTTTTATCCAAACTCAGGTACTTTGTCCTCCATTTTACAATTTGAAAGGCAAAAAATATGTAATCTTTGGAGCATATTCACTAATTAGAGAATGTTCCTGGATCATGCCGTTGCGAGAGCCCTGGTGATTCTTTGTTGGGTTTGGCATTGAGTTCCGGGTGGCAGTAGGAGCAGCACACCGCAGCCCTTTAACCCCGGCTGCTGTAATAGGTAAGATTATGCTCTGTACCGGTTGGCACATCTGCTGAGTGCCCGGCCTGTGTAACTCGGGGATAAAGAAATTAATGAAGTGAGAGTGCAGTATACAGAATTGTAATCTCTGCTTGATAAATTGGTACACGGGTCCCTGAAGGACAGATAATTCCACCCTTTAGAAATGAACAGCTGGCCAGAACGTGGAATCTCTCTGTCGCCTTAGGAACAGTGCGGCTTTGATCTCTTCAAGGCTCAAAGCGGGTTTGAGACTATCAGCGACAAGCAGGCGTGTAGGTCTCGGCCTGGAGAGCAAGAGATGTTTTGCTTTATTATTTGTGCATTTTCCTTCCACCTCATAAGAGTTGCTGTGTTTGTGAACCCTGGGATGGAGGGATATCGTTCTCTACCGAGGCACGTGGCCAGCCCGGCACATACGTGATGGATGAATGCAGTGTGACTGAATGATGGAAAGAGTACAGGTGCATTCTGGGAATCCATTCCTGTCCCGGCGCCTCATTGGTTAATCCAGAAAGACAGAATAGTAGCCATTGTGCCTATATATTCACAAACCCATTACATAGTTACATATAGTTACATAGTTACATAGGCTGAAAAAAGACTTGCATCCATCAAGTTCAGCCTTCCTCACATGTTTTTGCTGTTGATCCAAAAGAAGGCAAAAAACCCAGTCTGAAGCGCTTCCAATTTTGCAACAAACTAGGAAAAAATTCCTTCTTGACTCCAAAATAGCAGTCAGATATCTCCTTGGATCAAGCAGCTATTACCATTAATACCTTTTTTTTTATACCCCATTGTCTATATTTATGTCCATTGTCTATATGTATACCCCATTGTCTGTATTTATACCCCATTGTCTGTATTTATACCCCATTGTCTGTATTTATACCCACTGTCTATATTTATACTCACTGTCTATATTTATACTACATTGTCTGTATTTATACCCCATTGTCTATATTTATACCCCATTGTCTGTATTTATACCCCACTGTCTATATTTATACCCCATTGTCTGTATTTATACCCACTGTCTATATTTATACTCACTGTCTATATTTATACTACATTGTCTGTATTTATACCCCATTGTCTATATTTATACCCCATTGTCTGTATTTATACCCCACTGTCTATATTTATACCCCATTGTCTGTATTTATACCCACTGTCTATATTTATACTCACTGTCTATATTTATACCCCATTGTCTATATTTATACTACATTGTCTATATTTATACTCACTGTCTATATTTATACCCCATTGTCTATATTTATACCCCATTGTCTATATTTATACTACATTGTCTATATTTATACTCACTGTCTATATTTATACCCCATTGTCTGTATTTATACCCCATTGTCTATATTTATACCCCATTGTCTATATTTATACCCCATTGTCTATATTTATACTCACTGTCTATATTTATACCCCATTGTCTGTATTTATACCCCATTGTCTATATTTATACCCCATTGTCTATATTTATACTCACTGTCTATATTTATACCCCATTGTCTATATTTATACTCATTGTCTATATTTATACCCACTGTCTATATTTATACCCCATTGTCTGTATTTATACCCCATTGTCTATATTTATACCCCATTGTCTGTATTTATACCCCATTGTCTGTATTTATACCCCATTGTCTGTATTTATACCCCATTGTCTATATTTATACCCCATTGTCTATATTTATACCCCATTGTCTGTATTTATACCCCATTGTCTGTATTTATACCCCATTGTCTGTATTTATACCCCATTGTCTATATTTATACCCCATTGTCTGTATTTATACCCCATTGTCTATATTTATACCCCATTGTCTGTATTTATACCCCATTGTCTATATTTATACCCCATTGTCTGTATTTATACCCCATTGTCTATATTTATACCCCATTGTCTATATTTATACCCCATTGTCTGTATTTATACCCCATTGTCTATATTTATACCCCATTGTCTGTATTTATACCCCATTGTCTGTATTTATACCCCATTGTCTATATTTATACCCCATTGTCTGTATTTATACCCCATTGTCTATATTTATACCCCATTGTCTATATTTATACCCCATTGTCTGTATTTATACCCCATTGTCTGTATTTATACCCCATTGTCTATATTTATACCCCATTGTCTGTATTTATACCCCATTGTCTATATTTATACCCCATTGTCTATATTTATACCCCATTGTCTGTATTTATACCCCATTGTCTGTATTTATACCCCATTGTCTATATTTATGTCCATTGTCTGTATTTATACCCCATTGTCTATATTTATACCCCATTGTCTGTATTTATACCCCATTGTCTGTATTTATACCCCATTGTCTATATTTATACCCCATTGTCTATATTTATACCCCATTGTCTATATTTATACTACATTGTCTATATTTATACCCCATTGTCTGTATTTATACCCCATTGTCTGTATTTATACCCCATTGTCTATATTTATACCCCATTGTCTATATTTATACCCCATTGTCTGTATTTATACTCACTGTCTATATTTATACCCCATTGTCTATATGTATACCCCATTGTCTGTATTTATACCCCATTGTCTATATTTATACTACATTGTCTATATTTATACCCCATTGTCTATATTTATACCCCATTGTCTATATTTATACCCCATTGTCTGTATTTATACCCCATTGTCTGTATTTATACCCCATTGTCTGTATTTATACCCCATTGTCTGTATTTATACCCCATTGTCTATATTTATACTCACTGTCTATATTTATACCCCATTGTCTATATTTATACTACATTGTCTATATTTATACCCCATTGTCTGTATTTATACCCCATTGTCTGTATTTATACCCCATTGTCTATATTTATACCCCATTGTCTGTATTTATACCCCATTGTCTATATTTATACCCCATTGTCTATATTTATACCCCATTGTCTGTATTTATACCCCATTGTCTATATTTATACCCCATTGTCTGTATTTATACCCCATTGTCTGTATTTATACCCCATTGTCTATATTTATACCCCATTGTCTATATTTATACTCACTGTCTATATTTATACCCCATTGTCTGTATTTATACCCCATTGTCTATATTTATACCCCATTGTCTATATTAATACACATCCTCTGTTGTCCGTATTACTGCATTCTCCTATCATTCCTTCAATCCATCCATGTGTTTTTTTTTGTTTTGCACTCAGTCCTATTATTGCTCCGCATCCAGTAGAATATAACTCTGAAAGTCGGGCCCGGATCCTTAGCAGAGACTTATTAAATATCACTTAGCTACTTTTTATTTTTTACAAACTATTGATTTGTATTAGATTGGCTGAGCGATTATCCGCCAATTAAAGTTTCAGACGCTACATCAGTTAAATAGGCACATTTTCATTTCAATTATATCTTCGTAAGAATGGAGAAACATCTGGTCTCCTACAAATACAGTTTACAAAATGAGTTTGTGGTTGACCGTTTCCCTGCTGGCATAGACCGTGTGTGCGGCGTTATATTGGCGACATACAGATAATACTTCGATAATAATTTCTGGAGTCGTCAGTGACATATTCTGATAAATGGGAACAGAGATAATAAATAAAGACAATGTCCCTTTAACTTGTCTCCCTGTGTTACTGATCCTAAATGTATTCACTATAATAACATATGTAAGGATAATAATATCCTTCTCCCCACACGCTAACATCATACAATCATTAATCACAGGCTGACTTATTCTGATCATTATTATTTCAGTGGCGGGGGGGCATTATTTTAGGACAAGTTTTGTGGGTGCCTTTGCTATATCTGCGCCCCCACCCCCTCCTCCCTTCCATCACGGTCTTAGACCATTGACATTTCTGCTACACAAGTCTTGTAAGAATTAATTATGGATGACCACAAAGAAGTTATAACATGAAGTCATCTCGTACATTGAAATCGGGGAAGGTGACAGCTTACAGATATCTGTCCGAAGTCTTGGATTTACTCTTTAAATGACACGTGTTACTAATAAATACTCCTGGCAGCTGGTGCGGTCTTAGATTTGATGTCGGTGTAGATGGGAATCTTGGTGGGAATTGGGTTAAAGGGTTAATCACGGCTGGGTCTCGCCGCTCGGTGAGGTGTGCTCGGTGAGGTGTGCTCGGTGATGCTCTTTACACCGGGGTGATTAATATGATGACACTGCAGAGCATATGGCAGTTAAAGTCTGTTTATGTGCCATTTCCAGGACATCAAACAAAGGACCTGGCTGGGGTCACCTTGTCTCTGCCACTTCCTAATAAGCCGCTCACATCAAGGTCTCACAGGTTCTGCTCTACAGCTTGCAGGGAACACATTGTGCATACCTACCAAGTGTCCTGATTTAGGAAGGACAGTCTATAAGGGCCCTGATCTCTCTGTCCCTCTTTTCTATCCTAATGTCCCTCTTTTCTAGGAGCTCCATATTATTGGTGTGTTTGAGTGTATAACAGAGCTCCACAGCAATAATACTCCCAGTAATGTGTCTGAGTGTATAACAGAGCTCCACAGCAATAATACTCCCAGTAATGTGTCTGAGTGTATAACAGAGCTCCACAGCAATAATACTCCCAGTAATGTGTCTGAGTGTATAACAGAGCTCCACAGCAATAATACTCCCAGTAATGTGTCTGAGTGTATAACAGAGCTCCACAGCAATAATACTCCCAGTAATGTGTCTGAGTGTATAACAGAGCTCCACAGCAATAATACTCCCAGTAATGTGTCTGAGTGTATAACAGAGCTCCACAGCAATAATACTCCCAGTAATGTGTCTGAGAGTGTAACAGAGCTCCACAGCAATAATACTCCCAGTAATGTGTCTGAGTGTATAACAGAGCTCCACAGCAATAATACTCCCAGTAATGTGTCTGAGTGTATAACAGAGCCCCACAGCAATAATACTCCCAGTAATGTGTCTGAGTGTATAACAGAGCTCCACAGCAATAATACTCCCAGTAATGTGTCTAAGTGTATAACAGAACTCCCCAGCAATAATACTCCCAGTAATGTGTCTGAGTGTATAACTGAGCTCCACAGCAATAATACTCCCAGTAATGTGTCTGAGTGTATAACAGAGCTCCACAGCAATAATACTCACAGTAATGTGTCTGAGTGTATAACAGAGCTCCACAGCAATAATACTCCCAGTAATGTGTCTGAGTGTATAACAGAGCTCCACAGCAATAATACTCCCATTAATGTGCCTGAATGTATAACAGAGCTCCACAGCGATAATACTCCCAGTAATGTGACAGTGTATAACAGAGCTCCACAGTAATAATACTCCCAGTAACGTGTCTGAGTGTATAACAGAGCTCCACAGCAATAATACTCCCAGTAACGTGTCTGAGTGTATAACAGAGCTCCCCAGCAATAATACTCCCAGTAATGCGTCTGAGTGTATAACAGAGCTCCACAGCAATAATACTCCCAGTAATGTGTCTGAGTGTATAACAGAGCTCCACAGCAATAATACTCTCAGTAATGTGTCTGAGTGTATAACATAGCTCCACAGCAATAATACTCCCAGTAACGTCTCTGAGTGTATAACAGAGCTCCCCAGCAATAATACTCCCAGTAATGCGTCTGAGTGTATAACAGAGCTCCACAGCAATAATACTCCCAGTAATGTGTCTGAGTGTATAACAGAGCTCCACAGCAATAATACTCTCAGTAATGTGTCTGAGTGTATAACAGAGCTCCACAGCAATAATACTCCCAGTAATGTGACAGTGTATAACAGAGCTCCACAGTAATAATACTCCCAGTAACGTGTCTGAGTGTATAACAGAGCTCCACAGCAATAATACTCCCAGTAATGTGTCTGAGTGTATAACAGAGCTCCACAGCAATAATACTCTCAGTAATGTGTCTGAGTGTATAACAGAGCTCCACAGCAATAATACTCCCAGTAACGTGTATGAGTGTATAACAGAGCTCCCCAGCAATAATACTCCCAGTAATGCGTCTGAGTGTATAACAGAGCTCCACAGTAATAATACTCCCAGTAATGTGTCTGAGTGTATAACAGAGCTCCACAGCAATAATACTCCCAGTAATGTGTCAGAGTGTATAACAGAGCCCACAGCAATAATACTCCCAGTAATGTGTCTGAGTGTATAACAGAGCTCCACAGCAATAATACTCCCAGTAATGTGTCTGAGTGTATAACAGAGCCCACAGCAATAATACTCCCAGTAATGTGTCTGAGTGTATAACAGAGCTCCACAGCAATAATACTCCCAGTAATGTGTCTGAGTGTATAACGGAGCTCCCCAGCAATAATACTCCCAGTAATGTGTCTGAGTGTATAACAGAGCCCCACAGCAATAATACTCCCAGTAATGTGTCTGAGCGTATAACAGAGCTCCACAGCAATAATACTCCCAGTAATGTGTCTGAGTGTATAACAGAGCCCCACAGCAATAATACTCCCAGTAATGTGTCTGAGTGTATAACAGAGCTCCACAGCAATAATACTCCCAGTAATGTGTCTGATTGTATAACAGAGCCCCACAGTAATAATACTCCCAGTAATGTGTCTGAGTGTATAACAGAGCTACACAGCAATAATACTCCCAGTAATGTGTCTGAGTGTATAACCGAGCTCCACAGCAATAATACTCCCAGTAATGTGTCTGAGTGTATAACAGAGCCCCACAGCAATAATACTCCCAGTAATGTGTCTGAGTGTATAACAGAGCTCCACAGCAATAATACTCCCAGTAATGTGTCTGAGTGTATAACAGAGCTCCACAGCAATAATACTCCCAGTAATGTGTCTGAGTGTATAACAGAGCTCCACAGCAATAATACTCCCAGTAATGTGTCTGAGTGTATAACAGAGCTCCACAGCAATAATACTCCCAGTAATGTGTCTGAGTGTATAACAGAGCTCCACAGCAATAATACTCCCAGTAATGTGTCTGAGTGTATAACAGAGCTCCACAGCAATAATACTCCCAGTAATGTGTCTGAGAGTGTAACAGAGCTCCACAGCAATAATACTCCCAGTAATGTGTCTGAGTGTATAACAGAGCTCCACAGCAATAATACTCCCAGTAATGTGTCTGAGTGTATAACAGAGCCCCACAGCAATAATACTCCCAGTAATGTGTCTGAGTGTATAACAGAGCTCCACAGCAATAATACTCCCAGTAATGTGTCTGAGTGTATAACAGAGCTCCACAGCAATAATACTCCCAGTAATGTGTCTGAGTGTATAACAGAGCTCCACAGCAATAATACTCCCAGTAATGTGTCTAAGTGTATAACAGAACTCCCCAGCAATAATACTCCCAGTAATGTGTCTGAGTGTATAACTGAGCTCCACAGCAATAATACTCCCAGTAATGTGTCTGAGTGTATAACAGAGCTCCACAGCAATAATACTCACAGTAATGTGTCTGAGTGTATAACAGAGCTCCACAGCAATAATACTCCCAGTAATGTGTCTGAGTGTATAACAGAGCTCCACAGCAATAATACTCCCATTAATGTGCCTGAATGTATAACAGAGCTCCACAGCGATAATACTCCCAGTAATGTGACAGTGTATAACAGAGCTCCACAGTAATAATACTCCCAGTAACGTGTCTGAGTGTATAACAGAGCTCCACAGCAATAATACTCCCAGTAACGTGTCTGAGTGTATAACAGAGCTCCCCAGCAATAATACTCCCAGTAATGCGTCTGAGTGTATAACAGAGCTCCACAGCAATAATACTCCCAGTAATGTGTCTGAGTGTATAACAGAGCTCCACAGCAATAATACTCTCAGTAATGTGTCTGAGTGTATAACATAGCTCCACAGCAATAATACTCCCAGTAACGTCTCTGAGTGTATAACAGAGCTCCCCAGCAATAATACTCCCAGTAATGCGTCTGAGTGTATAACAGAGCTCCACAGCAATAATACTCCCAGTAATGTGTCTGAGTGTATAACAGAGCTCCACAGCAATAATACTCCCAGTAATGTGTCTGAGTGTATAACAGAGCTCCACAGCAATAATACTCCCAGTAATGTGTCTGAGTGTATAACAGAGCTACAGAGTAATAATACTCCCAGTAATGTGTCTGAGTGTATAACAGAGCTCCACAGCAATAATACTCTCAGTAATGTGTCTGAGTGTATAACAGAGCTCCACAGCAATAATACTCCCAGTAATGTGACAGTGTATAACAGAGCTCCACAGTAATAATACTCCCAGTAACGTGTCTGAGTGTATAACAGAGCTCCACAGCAATAATACTCCCAGTAATGTGTCTGAGTGTATAACAGAGCTCCACAGCAATAATACTCTCAGTAATGTGTCTGAGTGTATAACAGAGCTCCACAGCAATAATACTCCCAGTAACGTGTATGAGTGTATAACAGAGCTCCCCAGCAATAATACTCCCAGTAATGCGTCTGAGTGTATAACAGAGCTCCACAGTAATAATACTCCCAGTAATGTGTCTGAGTGTATAACAGAGCTCCACAGCAATAATACTCCCAGTAATGTGTCAGAGTGTATAACAGAGCCCACAGCAATAATACTCCCAGTAATGTGTCTGAGTGTATAACAGAGCCCCACAGCAATAATACTCCCAGTAATGTGTCTGAGTGTATAACAGAGCCCACAGCAATAATACTCCCAGTAATGTGTCTGAGTGTATAACAGAGCTCCACAGCAATAATACTCCCAGTAATGTGTCTGAGTGTATAACGGAGCTCCCCAGCAATAATACTCCCAGTAATGTGTCTGAGTGTATAACAGAGCCCCACAGCAATAATACTCCCAGTAATGTGTCTGAGCGTATAACAGAGCTCCACAGCAATAATACTCCCAGTAATGTGTCTGAGTGTATAACAGAGCCCCACAGCAATAATACTCCCAGTAATGTGTCTGAGTGTATAACAGAGCTCCACAGCAATAATACTCCCAGTAATGTGTCTGATTGTATAACAGAGCCCCACAGTAATAATACTCCCAGTAATGTGTCTGAGTGTATAACAGAGCTACACAGCAATAATACTCCCAGTAATGTGTCTGAGTGTATAACCGAGCTCCACAGCAATAATACTCCCAGTAATGTGTCTGAGTGTATAACAGAGCCCCACAGCAATAATACTCCCAGTAATGTGTCTGAGTGTATAACAGAGCTCCGCAGCAATAATACTCCCAGTAATGTGTCTGGGTGTATAACAGAGCTACACAGCAATAATACTCCCAGTAATGTGTCAGAGTGTATAACAGAGCTCCACAGCAATAATACTCCCAGTAATGTGTCTGGGTGTATAACAGAGCTCCACAGCAATAATACTCCCAGTAATGTGTCTGAATGTATAACAGAGCTCCACAGCAATAATACTCCCAGTAATGTGTCTGAGTGTATAACAGAGCTCCACAGCAATAATACTCCCAGTAATGTGTCTGAGTGTATAACAGAGCTCCACAGTAATAATACTCCCAGTAATGTGTCTGAGTGTATAACAGAGCTACACAGCAATAATACTCCCAGTAATGTGTCTGAGTGTATAACAGAGCTCCACAGCAATAATACTCCCAGTAATGTGTATGCGTGTATAACAGAGCTCCACAGCAATAATACTCCCAGTAATGTGACTGAGTGTATAACAGAGCTCCACAGCAATAATACTCCCAGTAATGTGTCTGAGTGTATAACAGAGCTCCACAGCAATAATACTCCCAGTAATGTGTCTGAGTGTATAACAGAGCTCCACAGCAATAATACTCCCAGTAATGTGTCTGAGTGTATAACAGAGCCCCACAGCAATAATACTCCCAGTAATGTGTCTGAGTGTATAACAGAGCTCCACAGCAATAATACTCCCAGTAATGTGTCCGAGTGTATAACAGAGCCCCACAGCAATAATACTCCCAGTAATGTGTCTGAGTGTATAACAGAGCTCCACAGCAATAATACTCCCAGTAATGTGTCTCAGTGTATAGCAGAGCTCCACACTAATAATACTCCCAGTAATGTGTCCGAGTGTATAACATAGCTCCACAGCAATAATACTCCCAGTAATGCGTCTGAGTGTATAACAGAGCTCCACAGCAATAATACTCCCAGTAATGTGTCTGAGTGTATAACAGAGCTCCACAGCAATAATACTCCCAGTAATGTGAGGTATAACAGAGCCCCACAGTAATAATACTCCCAGTAATGTGAGGTATAACAGAGCCCCACAGTAATAATACTCCCAGTAATGTTTCTGAGTGTATAACAGAGCTCCACAGCAATAATACTCCCAGTAATGTGTATGAGTGTATAACAGAGCTCCCCAGCAATAATACTCCCAGTAATGCGTCTGAGTGTATAAAAGAGCCCCACAGCAATAATACTCCCAGTAATGTGTCTGTGTGTATAACAGAGCTCCACAGCAATAATACTCCCAGTAATGTGTCTGAGTGTATAACAGAGCTCCACAGCAATAATACTCCCAGTAATGTGTCAGAGTGTATAACAGAGCCCACAGCAATAATACTCCCAGTAATGTGTCTGAGTGTATAACAGAGCTCCACAGCAATAATACTCCCAGTAATGTGTCTGAGTGTATAACAGAGCCCACAGCAATAATACTCCCAGTAATGTGTCTGAGTGTATAACAGAGCTCCACAGCAATAATACTCCCAGTAATGTGTCTGAGTGTATAACGGAGCTCCCCAGCAATAATACTCCCAGTAATGTGTCTGAGTGTATAACAGAGCCCCACAGCAATAATACTCCCAGTAATGTGTCTGAGCGTATAACAGAGCTCCACAGCAATAATACTCCCAGTAATGTGTCTGAGTGTATAACAGAGCCCCACAGCAATAATACTCCCAGTAATGTGTCTGAGTGTATAACAGAGCTCCACAGCAATAATACTCCCAGTAATGTGTCTGATTGTATAACAGAGCCCCACAGTAATAATACTCCCAGTAATGTGTCTGAGTGTATAACAGAGCTACACAGCAATAATACTCCCAGTAATGTGTCTGAGTGTATAACCGAGCTCCACAGCAATAATACTCCCAGTAATGTGTCTGAGTGTATAACAGAGCCCCACAGCAATAATACTCCCAGTAATGTGTCTGAGTGTATAACAGAGCTCCGCAGCAATAATACTCCCAGTAATGTGTCTGGGTGTATAACAGAGCTACACAGCAATAATACTCCCAGTAATGTGTCAGAGTGTATAACAGAGCTCCACAGCAATAATACTCCCAGTAATGTGTCTGGGTGTATAACAGAGCTCCACAGCAATAATACTCCCAGTAATGTGTCTGAATGTATAACAGAGCTCCACAGCAATAATACTCCCAGTAATGTGTCTGAGTGTATAACAGAGCTCCACAGCAATAATACTCCCAGTAATGTGTCTGAGTGTATAACAGAGCTCCACAGTAATAATACTCCCAGTAATGTGTCTGAGTGTATAACAGAGCTACACAGCAATAATACTCCCAGTAATGTGTCTGAGTGTATAACAGAGCTCCACAGCAATAATACTCCCAGTAATGTGTATGCGTGTATAACAGAGCTCCACAGCAATAATACTCCCAGTAATGTGTCTGAGTGTATAACAGAGCTCCACAGCAATAATACTCCCAGTAATGTGTCTGAGTGTATAACAGAGCTCCACAGCAATAATACTCCCAGTAATGTGTCTGAGTGTATAACAGAGCCCCACAGCAATAATACTCCCAGTAATGTGTCTGAGTGTATAACAGAGCTCCACAGCAATAATACTCCCAGTAATGTGTCCGAGTGTATAACAGAGCCCCACAGCAATAATACTCCCAGTAATGTGTCTGAGTGTATAACAGAGCTCCACAGCAATAATACTCCCAGTAATGTGTCTCAGTGTATAGCAGAGCTCCACACTAATAATACTCCCAGTAATGTGTCCGAGTGTATAACATAGCTCCACAGCAATAATACTCCCAGTAATGCGTCTGAGTGTATAACAGAGCTCCACAGCAATAATACTCCCAGTAATGTGTCTGAGTGTATAACAGAGCTCCACAGCAATAATACTCCCAGTAATGTGAGGTATAACAGAGCCCCACAGTAATAATACTCCCAGTAATGTGAGGTATAACAGAGCCCCACAGTAATAATACTCCCAGTAATGTTTCTGAGTGTATAACAGAGCTCCACAGCAATAATACTCCCAGTAATGTGTATGAGTGTATAACAGAGCTCCCCAGCAATAATACTCCCAGTAATGCGTCTGAGTGTATAAAAGAGCCCCACAGCAATAATACTCCCAGTAATGTGTCTGTGTGTATAACAGAGCTCCACAGCAATAATACTCCCAGTAATGTGTCTGATTGTATAACAGAGCCCCACAGCAATAATACTCCCAGTAATGTGTCTGAGTGTATAACAGAGCTCCACAGCAATAATACTCCCAGTAATGTGTCTGAGTGTATAACAGAGCCCCGCAGTAATAATACTCCCAGTAATGTGTCTGAGTGTATAACAGAGCTCCACAGCAATAATACTCCCAGTAATGTGTATGTGTGTATAACAGAGCCCCACAGCAATAATACTCCCAGTAATGTGTCTGAGTGTATAACAGAGCTCCACAGCAATAATACTCCCAGTAATGTGTCTGAGTGTATAACAGAGCCCCGCAGTAATAATACTCCCAGTAATGTGTCTGAGTGTATAACAGAGCTACACAGTAATAATACTCCCAGTAATGTGTCTGAGTGTATCACAGAGCTCCACAGCAATAATACTCCCAGTAATGTGTCTGAGTGTATCACAGAGCTCCACAGCAATAATACTCCCAGTAATGTGTCTGAGTGTATAACAGAACTCCCCAGCAATAATACTCCCAGTAATGTGTCTGAGTGTATAACAGAGCTACACAGTAATAATACTCCCAGTAATGTGTCTGAGTGTATCACAGAGCTCCACAGCAATAATACTCCCAGTAATGTGTCTCAGTGTATAACAGAGCTCCACAGCAATAATACTCCCAGTAATGTGTCTGAGTGTATAACAGAGCTCCACAGCAATAATACTCTCAGTAATGTGTCTGAGTGTATAACAGAGCTCCACAGCAATAATACTCCCAGTAACGTGTATGAGTGTATAACAGAGCTCCCCAGCAATAATACTCCCAGTAATGCGTCTGAGTGTATAACAGAGCTCCACAGTAATAATACTCCCAGTAATGTGTCTGAGTGTATAACAGAGCTCCACAGCAATAATACTCCCAGTAATGTGTCAGAGTGTATAACAGAGCCCACAGCAATAATACTCCCAGTAATGTGTCTGAGTGTATAACAGAGCCCCACAGCAATAATACTCCCAGTAATGTGTCTGAGTGTATAACAGAGCCCACAGCAATAATACTCCCAGTAATGTGTCTGAGTGTATAACAGAGCTCCACAGCAATAATACTCCCAGTAATGTGTCTGAGTGTATAACGGAGCTCCCCAGCAATAATACTCCCAGTAATGTGTCTGAGTGTATAACAGAGCCCCACAGCAATAATACTCCCAGTAATGTGTCTGAGCGTATAACAGAGCTCCACAGCAATAATACTCCCAGTAATGTGTCTGAGTGTATAACAGAGCCCCACAGCAATAATACTCCCAGTAATGTGTCTGAGTGTATAACAGAGCTCCACAGCAATAATACTCCCAGTAATGTGTCTGATTGTATAACAGAGCCCCACAGTAATAATACTCCCAGTAATGTGTCTGAGTGTATAACAGAGCTACACAGCAATAATACTCCCAGTAATGTGTCTGAGTGTATAACCGAGCTCCACAGCAATAATACTCCCAGTAATGTGTCTGAGTGTATAACAGAGCCCCACAGCAATAATACTCCCAGTAATGTGTCTGAGTGTATAACAGAGCTCCGCAGCAATAATACTCCCAGTAATGTGTCTGGGTGTATAACAGAGCTACACAGCAATAATACTCCCAGTAATGTGTCAGAGTGTATAACAGAGCTCCACAGCAATAATACTCCCAGTAATGTGTCTGGGTGTATAACAGAGCTCCACAGCAATAATACTCCCAGTAATGTGTCTGAATGTATAACAGAGCTCCACAGCAATAATACTCCCAGTAATGTGTCTGAGTGTATAACAGAGCTCCACAGCAATAATACTCCCAGTAATGTGTCTGAGTGTATAACAGAGCTCCACAGTAATAATACTCCCAGTAATGTGTCTGAGTGTATAACAGAGCTACACAGCAATAATACTCCCAGTAATGTGTCTGAGTGTATAACAGAGCTCCACAGCAATAATACTCCCAGTAATGTGTATGCGTGTATAACAGAGCTCCACAGCAATAATACTCCCAGTAATGTGACTGAGTGTATAACAGAGCTCCACAGCAATAATACTCCCAGTAATGTGTCTGAGTGTATAACAGAGCTCCACAGCAATAATACTCCCAGTAATGTGTCTGAGTGTATAACAGAGCTCCACAGCAATAATACTCCCAGTAATGTGTCTGAGTGTATAACAGAGCCCCACAGCAATAATACTCCCAGTAATGTGTCTGAGTGTATAACAGAGCTCCACAGCAATAATACTCCCAGTAATGTGTCCGAGTGTATAACAGAGCCCCACAGCAATAATACTCCCAGTAATGTGTCTGAGTGTATAACAGAGCTCCACAGCAATAATACTCCCAGTAATGTGTCTCAGTGTATAGCAGAGCTCCACACTAATAATACTCCCAGTAATGTGTCCGAGTGTATAACATAGCTCCACAGCAATAATACTCCCAGTAATGCGTCTGAGTGTATAACAGAGCTCCACAGCAATAATACTCCCAGTAATGTGTCTGAGTGTATAACAGAGCTCCACAGCAATAATACTCCCAGTAATGTGAGGTATAACAGAGCCCCACAGTAATAATACTCCCAGTAATGTGAGGTATAACAGAGCCCCACAGTAATAATACTCCCAGTAATGTTTCTGAGTGTATAACAGAGCTCCACAGCAATAATACTCCCAGTAATGTGTATGAGTGTATAACAGAGCTCCCCAGCAATAATACTCCCAGTAATGCGTCTGAGTGTATAAAAGAGCCCCACAGCAATAATACTCCCAGTAATGTGTCTGTGTGTATAACAGAGCTCCACAGCAATAATACTCCCAGTAATGTGTCTGAGTGTATAACAGAGCTCCACAGCAATAATACTCCCAGTAATGTGTCAGAGTGTATAACAGAGCCCACAGCAATAATACTCCCAGTAATGTGTCTGAGTGTATAACAGAGCTCCACAGCAATAATACTCCCAGTAATGTGTCTGAGTGTATAACAGAGCCCACAGCAATAATACTCCCAGTAATGTGTCTGAGTGTATAACAGAGCTCCACAGCAATAATACTCCCAGTAATGTGTCTGAGTGTATAACGGAGCTCCCCAGCAATAATACTCCCAGTAATGTGTCTGAGTGTATAACAGAGCCCCACAGCAATAATACTCCCAGTAATGTGTCTGAGCGTATAACAGAGCTCCACAGCAATAATACTCCCAGTAATGTGTCTGAGTGTATAACAGAGCCCCACAGCAATAATACTCCCAGTAATGTGTCTGAGTGTATAACAGAGCTCCACAGCAATAATACTCCCAGTAATGTGTCTGATTGTATAACAGAGCCCCACAGTAATAATACTCCCAGTAATGTGTCTGAGTGTATAACAGAGCTACACAGCAATAATACTCCCAGTAATGTGTCTGAGTGTATAACCGAGCTCCACAGCAATAATACTCCCAGTAATGTGTCTGAGTGTATAACAGAGCCCCACAGCAATAATACTCCCAGTAATGTGTCTGAGTGTATAACAGAGCTCCGCAGCAATAATACTCCCAGTAATGTGTCTGGGTGTATAACAGAGCTACACAGCAATAATACTCCCAGTAATGTGTCAGAGTGTATAACAGAGCTCCACAGCAATAATACTCCCAGTAATGTGTCTGGGTGTATAACAGAGCTCCACAGCAATAATACTCCCAGTAATGTGTCTGAATGTATAACAGAGCTCCACAGCAATAATACTCCCAGTAATGTGTCTGAGTGTATAACAGAGCTCCACAGCAATAATACTCCCAGTAATGTGTCTGAGTGTATAACAGAGCTCCACAGTAATAATACTCCCAGTAATGTGTCTGAGTGTATAACAGAGCTACACAGCAATAATACTCCCAGTAATGTGTCTGAGTGTATAACAGAGCTCCACAGCAATAATACTCCCAGTAATGTGTATGCGTGTATAACAGAGCTCCACAGCAATAATACTCCCAGTAATGTGTCTGAGTGTATAACAGAGCTCCACAGCAATAATACTCCCAGTAATGTGTCTGAGTGTATAACAGAGCTCCACAGCAATAATACTCCCAGTAATGTGTCTGAGTGTATAACAGAGCCCCACAGCAATAATACTCCCAGTAATGTGTCTGAGTGTATAACAGAGCTCCACAGCAATAATACTCCCAGTAATGTGTCCGAGTGTATAACAGAGCCCCACAGCAATAATACTCCCAGTAATGTGTCTGAGTGTATAACAGAGCTCCACAGCAATAATACTCCCAGTAATGTGTCTCAGTGTATAGCAGAGCTCCACACTAATAATACTCCCAGTAATGTGTCCGAGTGTATAACATAGCTCCACAGCAATAATACTCCCAGTAATGCGTCTGAGTGTATAACAGAGCTCCACAGCAATAATACTCCCAGTAATGTGTCTGAGTGTATAACAGAGCTCCACAGCAATAATACTCCCAGTAATGTGAGGTATAACAGAGCCCCACAGTAATAATACTCCCAGTAATGTGAGGTATAACAGAGCCCCACAGTAATAATACTCCCAGTAATGTTTCTGAGTGTATAACAGAGCTCCACAGCAATAATACTCCCAGTAATGTGTATGAGTGTATAACAGAGCTCCCCAGCAATAATACTCCCAGTAATGCGTCTGAGTGTATAAAAGAGCCCCACAGCAATAATACTCCCAGTAATGTGTCTGTGTGTATAACAGAGCTCCACAGCAATAATACTCCCAGTAATGTGTCTGATTGTATAACAGAGCCCCACAGCAATAATACTCCCAGTAATGTGTCTGAGTGTATAACAGAGCTCCACAGCAATAATACTCCCAGTAATGTGTCTGAGTGTATAACAGAGCCCCGCAGTAATAATACTCCCAGTAATGTGTCTGAGTGTATAACAGAGCTCCACAGCAATAATACTCCCAGTAATGTGTATGTGTGTATAACAGAGCCCCACAGCAATAATACTCCCAGTAATGTGTCTGAGTGTATAACAGAGCTCCACAGCAATAATACTCCCAGTAATGTGTCTGAGTGTATAACAGAGCCCCGCAGTAATAATACTCCCAGTAATGTGTCTGAGTGTATAACAGAGCTACACAGTAATAATACTCCCAGTAATGTGTCTGAGTGTATCACAGAGCTCCACAGCAATAATACTCCCAGTAATGTGTCTGAGTGTATCACAGAGCTCCACAGCAATAATACTCCCAGTAATGTGTCTGAGTGTATAACAGAACTCCCCAGCAATAATACTCCCAGTAATGTGTCTGAGTGTATAACAGAGCTACACAGTAATAATACTCCCAGTAATGTGTCTGAGTGTATCACAGAGCTCCACAGCAATAATACTCCCAGTAATGTGTCTCAGTGTATAACAGAGCTCCACAGCAATAATACTCCCAGTAATGTGTCTGAGTGTATAACAGAGCTCCACAGTAATAATACTCCCAGTAATGTGTCTGAGTGTATAACAGAGCTCCACAGCAATAATACTCCCAGTAATGTGTCTGAGTGTATAACAGAGCTCCACAGCAATAATACTCCCAGTAATGTGTCTGAGTGTATAACAGAGCCCCACAGCAATAATACTCCCAGTAATGTGTCTGAGTGTATAACAGAGCTCCACAGCAATAATACTCCCAGTAATGCGTCTGAGTGTATAACAGAGCTCCACAGCAATAATACTCCCAGTAATGTGTCTGAGTGTATAACAGAGCTCCACAGCAATAATACTCCCAGTAATGTGAGGTATAACAGAGCCCCACAGTAATAATACTCCCAGTAATGTGTCTGAGTGTATAACAGAGCTACACAGTAATAATACTCCCAGTAATGTGTCTGAGTGTATAACAGAGCCCCACAGCAATAATACTCCCAGTAATGTGCCTGAGTGTATAACAGAGCTCCACAGCAATAATACTCCCATTAATGTGCCTGAATGTATAACAGAGCTCCACAGCGATAATACTCCCAGTAATGTGACAGTGTATAACAGAGCTCCACAGTAATAATACTCCCAGTAACGTGTCTGAGTGTATAACAGAGCTCCACAGCAATAATACTCCCAGTAACGTGTCTGAGTGTATAACAGAGCTCCCCAGCAATAATACTCCCAGTAATGCGTCTGAGTGTATAACAGAGCTCCACAGCAATAATACTCCCAGTAATGTGTCTGAGTGTATAACAGAGCTCCACAGCAATAATACTCTCAGTAATGTGTCTGAGTGTATAACAGAGCTCCACAGCAATAATACTCCCAGTAATGCGTCTGAGTGTATAACAGAGCTCCACAGCAATAATACTCCCAGTAACGTGTCTGAGTGTATAACAGAGCTCCCCAGCAATAATACTCCCAGTAATGCGTCTGAGTGTATAACAGAGCTCCACAGCAATAATACTCCCAGTAATGTGTCTGAGTGTATAACAGAGCTCCACAGCAATAATACTCTCAGTAATGTGTCTGAGTGTATAACAGAGCTCCACAGCAATAATACTCCCAGTAACGTGTATGAGTGTATAACAGAGCTCCCCAGCAATAATACTCCCAGTAATGCGTCTGAGTGTATAACGGAGCTCCCCAGCAATAATACTCCCAGTAATGTGTCTGAGTGTATAACAGAGCTCCACAGCAATAATACTCCCAGTAATGTGTCTGAGTGTATAACAGAGCTCCACAGCAATAATACTCTCAGTAATGTGTCTGAGTGTATAACAGAGCTCCACAGCAATAATACTCCCAGTAACGTGTATGAGTGTATAACAGAGCTCCACAGCAATAATACTCCCAGTAATGTGTCTGAGTGTATAACGGAGCTCCCCAGCAATAATACTCCCAGTAATGTGTCTGAGTGTATAACAGAGCCCCACAGCAATAATACTCCCAGTAATGTGTCTGAGCGTATAACAGAGCTCCACAGCAATAATACTCCCAGTAATGTGTCTGAGTGTATAACAGAGCCCCAAAGCAATAATACTCCCAGTAATGTGTCTGAGTGTATAACAGAGCTCCACAGCAATAATACTCCCAGTAATGTGTCTGAGTGTATAACAGAGCTCCGCAGCAATAATACTCCCAGTAATGTGTCTGGGTGTATAACAGAGCTACACAGCAATAATACTCCCAGTAATGTGTCAGAGTGTATAACAGAGCTCCACAGCAATAATACTCCCAGTAATGTGTCTGGGTGTATAACAGAGCTCCACAGCAATAATACTCCCAGTAATGTGTCTGAATGTATAACAGAGCTCCACAGCAATAATACTCCCAGTTATGTGTCTGAGTGTATAACAGAGCTCCACAGCAATAATACTCCCAGTAATGTGTCTGAGTGTATAACAGAGCTCCACAGTAATAATACTCCCAGTAATGTGTCTGAGTGTATAACAGAGCTACACAGCAATAATACTCCCAGTAATGTGTCTGAGTGTATAACAGAGCTCCACAGCAATAATACTCCCAGTAATGTGTATGCGTGTATAACAGAGCTCCACAGCAATAATACTCCCAGTAATGTGACTGAGTGTATAACAGAGCTCCACAGCAATAATACTCCCAGTAATGTGTCTGAGTGTATAACAGAGCTCCACAGCAATAATACTCCCAGTAATGTGTCTGAGTGTATAACAGAGCTCCACAGCAATAATACTCCCAGTAATGTGTCTGAGTGTATAACAGAGCCCCACAGCAATAATACTCCCAGTAATGTGTCTGAGTGTATAACAGAGCTCCACAGCAATAATACTCCCAGTAATGTGTCTGAGTGTATAACAGAGCCCCACAGCAATAATACTCCCAGTAATGTGTCTGAGTGTATAACAGAGCTCCACAGCAATAATACTCCCAGTAATGTGTCTCAGTGTATAGCAGAGCTCCACACTAATAATACTCCCAGTAATGTGTCCGAGTGTATAACATAGCTCCACAGCAATAATACTCCCAGTAATGCGTCTGAGTGTATAACAGAGCTCCACAGCAATAATACTCCCAGTAATGTGTCTGAGTGTATAACAGAGCTCCACAGCAATAATACTCCCAGTAATGTGAGGTATAACAGAGCCCCACAGTAATAATACTCCCAGTAATGTGAGGTATAACAGAGCCCCACAGTAATAATACTCCCAGTAATGTTTCTGAGTGTATAACAGAGCTCCACAGCAATAATACTCCCAGTAATGTGTATGAGTGTATAACAGAGCTCCACAGCAATAATACTCCCAGTAATGCGTCTGAGTGTATAACAGAGCCCCACAGCAATAATACTCCCAGTAATGTGTCTGAATGTATAAAAGAGCTCCACAGCAATAATACTCCCAGTAATGTGTCTGATTGTATAACAGAGCCCCACAGCAATAATACTCCCAGTAATGTGTCTGAGTGTATAACAGAGCTCCACAGCAATAATACTCCCAGTAATGTGTCTGAGTGTATAACAGAACTCCACAGCAATAATACTCCCAGTAATGTGTCTGAGTGTATAACAGAGCCCACAGCAATAACACTCCCAGCAATGTGTCTGAGTGTATAACAGAGCTCCACAGCAATAATGCTCCCAGTAATGTGTCTGAGTGTATAACAGAGCTCCACAGCAATAACACTCCCAGTAATGTGTCTGAGTGTATAACAGAGCTCCACAGCAATAATACTCCCAGTAATGCGTCTGAGTGTATAACAGAGCTCCACAGCAATAATACTCCCAGTAATGTGTCTGAGTGTATAACAGAGCTCCACAGCAATAATACTCCCAGTAATGTGAGGTATAACAGAGCCCCACAGTAATAATACTCCCAGTAATGTGTCTGAGTGTATAACAGAGCCCCACAGCAATAATACTCCCAGTAATGTGCCTGAGTGTGTAACAGAGCTCCACAGCAATAATACTCCCAGTAATGTGTCTGAGTGTATAACAGAGCTCCACAGCAATAATACTCCCAGTAATGTGTCTGAGTGTATAACAGAGCTCCACAGCAATAATACTCCCAGTAATGTGCCTGAGTGTGTAACAGAGCTCCACAGCAATAATACTCCCAGTAATGTGTCTGAGTGTATAACAGAGCCCCACAGCAATAATACTCCCAGTAATGTGTCTGAGTGTATAACAGAGCCCCACAGCAATAATACTTCCAGTAATGTGTCTGATTGTATAACAGAGCTCCACAGCAATAATACTCCCAGTAATGTGTCTGAGTGTATAACAGAGCTCCACAGCAATAATACTCCCAGTAATGTGTCTGAGTGTATAACATAGCTCCACAGCAATAATACTCCCAGTAATGTGTCTGAGTGTATAACAGAGCTCCACAGTAATAATACTCCCAGTAATGTGTCTGAGTGTATAACAGAGTTCCACAGTAATAATACTCCCAGTAATGTGTCTGAGTGTATAACAGAGCTCCCCAGCAATAATACTCCCAGTAATGTGTCCGAGTGTATAACAGAGCTACACAGTAATAATACTCCCAGTAATGTGTCTGAGTGTATAACAGAGCTCCACAGCAATAATACTCCCATTAACGTGTCTGAGTGTGTAACAGAGCTCCACAGCAATAATACTCCCAGTAATGTGTCTGAGTGTATAACAGAGCTCCACAGCAATAATACTCCCAGTAATGTGTCTGAGTGTATAACAGAGCTCCACAGCAATAATACTCCCAGTAATGTGTCTGAGTGTATAACAGAGCTCCACAGCAATAATACTCCCAGTAATGTGTCTGAGTGTATAACAGAGCTCCACTGCAATAATACTCCCAGTAATGTGTCTGAGTGTGTAACAGAGCTCCACAGCAATAATACTCCCAGTAATGTGTCTGAGTGTGTAACAGAGCTCCACAGCAATAATACTCCCAGTAATGTGTCTGAGTGTATAACAGAGCCCCACAGCAATAATACTCCCAGTAATGTGTCTGAGTGTATCACAGAGCTCCACAGTAATAATACTCCCAGTAATGTGTCTAAGTGTATAACAGAGCTCCACAGCAATAATACTCCCAGTAATGTGTCTGAGTGTATCACAGAGCTCCACAGCAATAATACTCCCAGTAATGTGTCTGAGTGTATAACAGAGCCCCACAGCAATAATACTCCCAGTAATGTGTCTGAGTGTATCACAGAGCTCCACAGTAATAATACTCCCAGTAATGTGTCTGAGTGTATAACAGAGCCCCACAGCAATAATACTCCCAGTAATGTGTCTGAGTGTATCACAGAGCTCCACAGCAATAATACTCCCAGTAATGTGTCTGAGTGTATAACAGAGCTCCACAGCAATAATATTCCCAGTAATGTGTCTGAGTGTATAACAGAGCTCCACAGCAATAATACTCCCATTAACGTGTCTGAGTGTGTAACAGAGCTCCACAGCAATAATACTCCCAGTAATGTGTCTGAGTGTATAACAGAGCTCCACAGCAATAATACTCCCAGTAATGTGTCTGAGTGTATAACAGAGCTCCACAGCAATAATACTCCCAGTAATGTATCTGAGTGTATAACAGAGCTCCACAGTAATAATACTCCCAGTAATGTGTCTGAGTGTATAACAGAGCTCCATAGCAATAATACTCCCAGTAATGTGTCTGAGTGTATCACAGAGCTCCACAGCAATAATACTCCCAGTAATGTGTCTGAGTGTATAACAGAGCTCCACAGCAATAATACTCCCAGTAATGTGTCTGAGTGTATAACAGAGCTCCACAGCAATAATACTCCCAGTAATGTGTCTGAGTGTATCACAGAGCTCCACAGCAATAATACTCCCAGTAATGTGTCTGAGTGTATAACAGAGCCCCACAGCAATAATATTCCCAGTAATGTGTCTGAGTGTATCACAGAGCTCCACAGCAATAATACTCCCAGTAATGTGTCTGAGTGTATAACAGAGCTCCACAGTAATAATACTCCCAGTAATGTGTCTGAGTGTATCACAGAGCTCCACAGCAATAATACTCCCAGTAATGTGTCTGAGTGTATAACAGAGCTACAGAGTAATAATACTCCCAGTAATGTGTCTGAGTGTATCACAGAGCTCCACAGCAATAATACTCCCAGTAATGTGTCTGAGTGTATAACAGAGCTACAGAGTAATAATACTCCCAGTAATGTGTCTTAGTGTATAACAGAGCCCCACAGCAATAATACTCCCAGTAATGTGTCTGAGTGTATCACAGAGCTCCACAGCAATAATACTCCCAGTAATGTGTCTGAGTGTATAACAGAGCTACAGAGTAATAATACTCCCAGTAATGTGTCTTAGTGTATAACAGAGCCCCACAGTAATAATACTCCCAGTAAGGTGTCTGAGTGTATAACAGAGCTCCACAGCAATAATACTCCCAGTAATGTGTCTGAGTGTATAACAGAGCTCCACAGCAATAATACTCCCAGTAATGTGTCTGAGTGTATAACAGAGCTACAGAGTAATAATACTCCCAGTAATGTGTCTGAGTGTATAACAGAGCTCCACAGTAATAATACTCCCAGTAATGTGTCTGAGTGTATAACAGAGCTCCACAGCAATAATACCCCCAGTAAGGTGTCTGAGTGTATAACAGAGCTCCACAGCAATAATACTCCCAGTAATGTGTCTGAGTGTATAACAGAGCTCCACAGCAATAATACTCCCAGTAATGTGTCTGAGTGTATAACAGAGCTACAGAGTAATAATACTCCCAGTAATGTGTCTGAGTGTATAACAGAGCCCCACAGCAATAATACTCCCAGTAATGTGTCTGAGTGTATAACAGAGCTCCACCGCAATAATACTCCCAGTAATGTGTCTGAGTGTATAACAGAGCTCCACAGCAATAATACTCCCAGTAATGTGTCTGAGTGTATAACAGAGCTACAGAGTAATAATACTCCCAGTAATGTGTCTGAGTGTATAACAGAGCTCCACGGTAATAATACTCCCAGTAATGTGTCTGAGTGTATAACAGAGCCCCACAGTAATAATACTCCCAGTAATGTGTCTGAGTGTATAACAGAGCTCCACCGCAATAATACTCCCAGTAATGTGTCTGAGTGTATAACAGAGCTCCACAGCAATAATACTCCCAGTAATGTGTCTGAGTGTATAACAGAGCTACAGAGTAATAATACTCCCAGTAATGTGTCTGAGTGTATAACAGAGCTCCCCAGCAATAATACTCCCAGTAATGTGTCTGAGTGTATAACAGAGCTCCACAGCAATAATACTCCCAGTAATGTGTCTGAGTGTATAACAGAGCTCCACAGCAATAATACTCCCATTAACGTGTCTGAGTGTGTAACAGAGCTCCACAGCAATAATACTCCCAGTAATGGGTCTGAGTGTATAACAGAGCTCCACAGCAATAATACTCCCAGTAATGTGTCTGAGTGTATAACAGAGCTCCACAGCAATAATACTCCCAGTAATGTATCTGAGTGTATAACAGAGCTCCACAGTAATAATACTCCCAGTAATGTGTCTGAGTGTATAACAGAGCTCCATAGCAATAATACTCCCAGTAATGTGTCTGAGTGTATCACAGAGCTCCACAGCAATAATACTCCCAGTAATGTGTCTGAGTGTATAACAGAGCTCCACAGCAATAATACTCCCAGTAATGTGTCTGAGTGTATAACAGAGCTCCACAGCAATAATACTCCCAGTAATGTGTCTGAGTGTATCACAGAGCTCCACAGCAATAATACTCCCAGTAATGTGTCTGAGTGTATAACAGAGCCCCACAGCAATAATATTCCCAGTAATGTGTCTGAGTGTATCACAGAGCTCCACAGCAATAATACTCCCAGTAATGTGTCTGAGTGTATAACAGAGCTCCACAGTAATAATACTCCCAGTAATGTGTCTGAGTGTATCACAGAGCTCCACAGCAATAATACTCCCAGTAATGTGTCTGAGTGTATCACAGAGCTCCACAGCAATAATACTCCCAGTAATGTGTCTGAGTGTATAACAGAGCTACAGAGTAATAATACTCCCAGTAATGTGTCTGAGTGTATCACAGAGCTCCACAGCAATAATACTCCCAGTAATGTGTCTGAGTGTATAACAGAGCTACAGAGTAATAATACTCCCAGTAATGTGTCTTAGTGTATAACAGAGCCCCACAGCAATAATACTCCCAGTAATGTGTCTGAGTGTATCACAGAGCTCCACAGCAATAATACTCCCAGTAATGTGTCTGAGTGTATAACAGAGCTACAGAGTAATAATACTCCCAGTAATGTGTCTTAGTGTATAACAGAGCCCCACAGTAATAATACTCCCAGTAAGGTGTCTGAGTGTATAACAGAGCTCCACAGCAATAATACTCCCAGTAATGTGTCTGAGTGTATAACAGAGCTCCACAGCAATAATACTCCCAGTAATGTGTCTGAGTGTATAACAGAGCTACAGAGTAATAATACTCCCAGTAATGTGTCTGAGTGTATAACAGAGCTCCACAGTAATAATACTCCCAGTAATGTGTCTGAGTGTATAACAGAGCTCCACAGCAATAATACTCCCAGTAAGGTGTCTGAGTGTATAACAGAGCTCCACAGCAATAATACTCCCAGTAATGTGTCTGAGTGTATAACAGAGCTCCACAGCAATAATACTCCCAGTAATGTGTCTGAGTGTATAACAGAGCTACAGAGTAATAATACTCCCAGTAATGTGTCTGAGTGTATAACAGAGCCCCACAGCAATAATACTCCCAGTAATGTGTCTGAGTGTATAACAGAGCTCCACAGCAATAATACTCCCAGTAATGTGTCTGAGTGTATAACAGAGCTACAGAGTAATAATACTCCCAGTAATGTGTCTGAGTGTATAACAGAGCTCCACAGCAATAATACTCCCAGTAATGCGTCTTAGTGTATAACAGAGCTCCACAGAAATAATACTCCCAGTAATGTGCCTGAGTGTATAACAGAGCTCCACAATAATAATACTCCCAGTAATGTGTCTGAGTGTATAACAGAGCTCCACAGTAATAATACTCCCAGTAATGTGTCTGAGTGTATAACAGAGCCCCACAGTAATAATACTCCCAGTAATGTGTCTGAGTGTATAACAGAGCTCCACAGCAATAATACTCCCAGTAATGTGTCTGAGTGTATAACAGAGCCCCACAGCAATAATACTCCCAGTAATGTGTCTGAGTGTATAACAGAGCCCCACAGTAATAATACTCCCAGTAATGTGTCTGATTGTATAACAGAGCCCCACAGTAATAATACTCCCAGTAATGTGTCTGAGTGTATAACAGAGCTCCACAGCAATAATACTCCCAGTAATGTGTCTGAGTGTATAACAGAGCCCCACAGCAATAATACTCCCAGTAATGTGTCTGAGTGTATAACAGAGCTACAGAGTAATAATACTCCCAGTAATGTGTCTGAGTGTATAACAGAGCTCCACAGAAATAATACTCCCAGTAATGTGCCTGAGTGTATAACAGAGCTCCACAGTAATAATACTCCCAGTAATGTGTCTGAGTGTATAACAGAGCTCCACAGTAATAATACTCCCAGTAATGTGTCTGAGTGTATAACAGAGCCCCAAAGTAATAATACTCCCAGTAATGTGTCTGAGTGTATAACAGAGCTCCACAGCAATAATACTCCCAGTAATGTGTCTGAGTGTATAACAGAGCCCCACAGCAATAATACTCCCAGTAATGTGTCTGAGTGTATAACAGAGCCCCACAGTAATAATACTCCCAGTAATGTGTCTGATTGTATAACAGAGCCCCACAGTAATAATACTCCCAGTAATGTGTCTGAGTGTATAACAGAGCTCCACAGCAATAATACTCCCAGTAATGTGTCTGAGTGTATAACAGAGCCCCACAGCAATAATACTCCCAGTAATGTGTCTGAGTGTATAACAGAGCTCCACAGCAATAATACTCCCAGTAATGTGTCTGAGTGTATAACAGAGCTCCACAGCAATAATACTCCCAGTAATGTGTCTGAGTGTATAACAGAGCCCCACAGCAATAATACTCCCAGTAATGTGTCTGAGTGTATAACAGAGCTCCACAGCAATAATACTCCCAGTAATGTGTCTGAGTGTATAACAGAGCCCCACAGCAATAATACTCCCAGTAATGTGTCCGAGTGTATAACAGAGCTCCACAGCAATAATACTCCCAGTAATGTGTCCGAGTGTATAACAGAGCTCCACAGCAATAATACTCCCAGTAATGTGTCTGAGTGTATAACAGAGCCCCACAGCAATAATACTCCCAGTAATGTGTCTGAGTGTATAACAGAGCTCCACAGCAATAATACTCCCAGTAATGTGTCTGAGTGTATAACAGAGCCCCACAGCAATAATACTCCCAGTAATGTGTCTGAGTGTATAACAGAGCTACAGAGTAATAATACTCCCAGTAATGTGTCTGAGTGTATAACAGAGCTCCACAGAAATAATACTCCCAGTAATGTGCCTGAGTGTATAACAGAGCTCCACAGTAATAATACTCCCAGTAATGTGTCTGAGTGTATAACAGAGCTCCACAGTAATAATACTCCCAGTAATGTGTCTGAGTGTATAACAGAGCCCCAAAGTAATAATACTCCCAGTAATGTGTCTGAGTGTATAACAGAGCTCCACAGCAATAATACTCCCAGTAATGTGTCTGAGTGTATAACAGAGCCCCACAGCAATAATACTCCCAGTAATGTGTCTGAGTGTATAACAGAGCCCCACAGTAATAATACTCCCAGTAATGTGTCTGATTGTATAACAGAGCCCCACAGTAATAATACTCCCAGTAATGTGTCTGAGTGTATAACAGAGCTCCACAGCAATAATACTCCCAGTAATGTGTCTGAGTGTATAACAGAGCCCCACAGCAATAATACTCCCAGTAATGTGTCTGAGTGTATAACAGAGCTCCACAGCAATAATACTCCCAGTAATGTGTCTGAGTGTATAACAGAGCCCCACAGCAATAATACTCCCAGTAATGTGTCTGAGTGTATAACAGAGCTCCACAGCAATAATACTCCCAGTAATGTGTCTGAGTGTATAACAGAGCCCCACAGCAATAATACTCCCAGTAATGTGTCCGAGTGTATAACAGAGCTCCACAGCAATAATACTCCCAGTAATGTGTCCGAGTGTATAACAGAGCTCCACAGCAATAATACTCCCAGTAATGTGTCTGAGTGTATAACAGAGCTCCACAGCAATAATACTCCCAGTAATGTGTCTGAGTGTATAACAGAGCTACAGAGTAATAATACTCCCAGTAATGTGTATTTAAACTACAATGTGCTGAAATAGCCCCGCCCCTGGCCACACCTCCACACAAAAAAACTCAGCTGTTTAGCTATATATAAATGAAACTGAAGTCCAAGTTTGCAAAACACAGCCCGAAATAGCCAGGTTGTAAATATAGCTAATATGTAGATACATGTTATTATGTAAGGTGGCTAGTTATTATGTAAGGTGGCTAGTTATTATGTAAGGTGGCTAGTTATTATGTAAGGTGGCTAGTTGTTGTGTAAGGTGGCTAGTTATTATGTAAGGTGGCTAGTTATTATGTAAGGTGGCTAGTTATTATGTAAGGTGGCTAGTTGTTGTGTAAGGTGGCTAGTTATTATGTAAGGTGGCTAGTTATTATGTAAGGTGGCTAGTTGTTGTGTAAGGTGGCTAGTTGTTGTGTAAGGTGGCTAGTTATTATGTAAGGTGGCTAGTTCTTGTGTAAGGTGGCTAGTTATTATGTAAGTTGGCTGGTTATGATGTAAGTTGGCTAGTTGTTATATAAAGTGGCTAGTTATTATGTAAGTTTTCTGGTTATTATGTAAGGTGACTAGTTGTTATATAAGGTAGTTAGTTGTTATATAAGGTAGTTAGTTGTTATATAAAGTGGCTAGTTGTTATATAAGGTGGCTAGTTATTATGTAAGTTGGCTAGTTATTATGTAAGGTGGCTACTTGTTATATAAGGTAGTTAGTTGTTATATAAGGTGGCTAGTTATTATGTAAGTTGGCTGGTTATTATGTAAGGTGACTAGTTATTATGTAAGGTGGCTACTTGTTATATAAGGTAGTTAGTTGTTATATAAGGTGGCTAGTTATTATATAAGGTGGCTAGTTGTAATGTAAGGTGGCTAGTTATTATGTAAGGTGGCTAGTTATTATGTAAGGTGGCTAGTTATTATGTAAGGTGGCTAGTTGTTGTGTAAGGTGGCTAGTTATTATGTAAGGTGGCTAGTTATTATGTAAGGTGGCTAGTTGTTGTGTAAGGTGGCTAGTTGTTGTGTAAGGTGGCTAGTTATTATGTAAGGTGGCTAGTTGTTGTGTAAGGTGGCTAGTTATTATGTAAGTTGGCTGGTTATGATGTAAGTTGGCTAGTTGTTATATAAAGTGGCTAGTTATTATGTAAGTTTTCTGGTTATTATGTAAGGTGACTAGTTGTTATATAAGGTAGTTAGTTGTTATATAAGGTAGTTAGTTGTTATATAAGGTAGTTAGTTGTTATATAAAGTGGCTAGTTGTTATATAAGGTGGCTAGTTATTATGTAAGTTGGCTGGTTATTATGTAAGGTGACTAGTTATTATGTAAGGTGGCTACTTGTTATATAAGGTAGTTAGTTGTTATATAAGGTGGCTAGTTATTATGTAAGTTGGCTGGTTATTATGTAAGGTGACTAGTTATTATGTAAGGTGGCTACTTGTTATATAAGGTAGTTAGTTGTTATATAAGGTGGCTAGTTATTATATAAGGTGGCTAGTTGTAATGTAAGGTGGCTAGTTGTTATATAAGGTAGCTAGTTATTATGTAAGTTGGCTAGTTGTTATATAAGGTGGCTAGTTATTATGTAAGGTGGCTAGTTATTATGTAAGTTGGCTAGTTATTATGTAAGTTGGCTAGTTGTTATAGAAGGTGGCTAGTTGTTAAATAAGGTGGTTAGTTATTATGTAAGGTGGCTAGCTATTATGTAAGGTGGCTAGTTATTATGTAAGTTCGCTAGTTGTTATGTAAGTTGGCTAGTTGTTATAGAAGGTGGCTAGTTATTATGTAAGGTGGCTAGTTATTATGTAAGGTGGCTAGTTATTATGTAAGGTGGCTAGTTGTTGTGTAAGGTGGCTAGTTATTATGTAAGGTGGCTAGTTATTATGTAAGGTGGCTAGTTGTTGTGTAAGGTGGCTAGTTATTATGTAAGTTGGCTGGTTATGATGTAAGTTGGCTAGTTGTTATATAAAGTGGCTAGTTATTATGTAAGTTTTCTGGTTATTATGTAAGGTGACTAGTTGTTATATAAGGTAGTTAGTTGTTATATAAGGTAGTTAGTTGTTATATAAAGTGGCTAGTTGTTATATAAGGTGGCTAGTTATTATGTAAGTTAGCTGGTTATTATGTAAGGTGACTAGTTATTATGTAAGGTGGCTACTTGTTATATAAGGTAGTTAGTTGTTATATAAGGTGGCTAGTTATTATGTAAGTTGGCTGGTTATTATGTAAGGTGACTAGTTATTATGTAAGGTGGCTACTTGTTATATAAGGTAGTTAGTTGTTATATAAGGTGGCTAGTTATTATATAAGGTGGCTAGTTGTAATGTAAGGTGGCTAGTTGTTATATAAGGTAGCTAGTTATTATGTAAGTTGGCTAGTTGTTATATAAGGTGGCTAGTTATTATGTAAGGTGGCTAGTTATTATGTAAGTTGGCTAGTTATTATGTAAGTTGGCTAGTTGTTATAGAAGGTGGCTAGTTGTTAAATAAGGTGGTTAGTTATTATGTAAGGTGGCTAGCTATTATGTAAGGTGGCTAGTTATTATGTAAGTTCGCTAGTTGTTATGTAAGTTGGCTAGTTGTTATAGAAGGTGGCTAGTTGTTAAATAAGGTGGTTAGTTATTATGTAAGGTGGCTAGCTATTATGTAAGGTGACTAGTTATTATGTAAGTTGGTTGGTCATTATGTGAGGCGGCTAGTTGTTAAATAAGGTGGTTAGTTATTATGTAAGGTGGCTGCTTATTATGTTATTCACATTGTTCTTTGCAGGAGCATTGCAGTTGTTCAGTGACCTCCATTCTCAGTGTGTACTGAAGTAGTTTGCCTAGCAAAGCCCTGGGATCTGAGAATTCTTCGTAATGAGAACCAATTCTGTCCTATCCTCATTGTCTCTCATGCTTCTCATTATCATACATGGTAGATTTGAGTGCCGCTGGCTCAGAGGAACCCTGCAGCCAGTTATTACAATAAAATGTTCCACCCGCTTGGAGCCTTTCATTTCTCCTCTGGTCATTGTAATTAAACAGAGCGTTGTTTATCCCCACACTGGAAATCGTACTCTAAATGTGCTGATCCGATGCTCATCATTCTTTTTAGTTAAACCACCTACAAATCCTCCTGGCACCCAAAACTCTTTCAAATCTGTGTGAGGTTCTGACAAAAGGAAATGGTAATAATATAAGGAAGGAGCTGGTATCTGGGTGAATGTCTCTGCAAGCGACGTGCTGTTTGTGTCTGCGGATCAGGGTGGGCTTCTCCCGAATTATAAAGGAAGATACGGCGAACGCTGAGCAGCTGGAGGGTTTGCTGACCTGTTTCATTTTACACGTTTGTCAGCATGGGTTTGTCAGCATGGGTTTGTCAGCATGGGTTTGTCAGCATGGGTTTGCCAGCATGGGTTTGTCAGCATGGGTTTGGCAGCATGGGTTTGGCAGCATGGGTTTTCCATGTGTGTCCAAGTGAAACTTTCTCTGTAGATTAAGGCATTGCACGTTCCAGCTCATTAGAAAGTTGCTAATTGTGCAGTATTTGTATTTTAATAATCGCAGACGGTGTGTAAGGCAGTTTATTCCGAGTGCCCATTAGAGTGCGGCTTGTTTAGGGCTGGAGCAGGTAACTTGTTCCCCCATATTAGAATGTTACTCTCCATGTGGGTCAGCCCTTTTCTCTGCATGAACACGTGCATTCGCCCTCTATAGAGTGCAGTAAGAATTCAGCTCATTCCCACGCATTAGGCGGTGATTTCCCAATTGTATATGAGAGTGTTGCTAGTCTCCATGCATTAAAATGTGACTTCTCCTGTATAATGGAGTGCAGCTCATCTCTATGGATTAGGAGTAGAGTATGACTTGCTTTTGTTGAAATGCAGTGTGTCCATTTCATTAGAGTACAGTCTGTCCATTTCATAGAGTGCAGTTGCCATTAGAGCGCAGGTCTCATCTGAGTTGCAGTGTGTCCATTTCATTATAGTGCAGTTTGACCATTTCATTACTGTGCAGTTTCCATTAGAGTGCAGTTTCCATTAGAATACAGTTGTCCATTTCATTAGAGTGCAGTTCCCATTAGAGTGCAGTTTGTCCATTTCATTAGAGTGCAGTTCCCATTAGAGTGCAGTGCAGTTTGTTTATTTCATTAGAGTGCAGTTTCCATGTGAGTGCAGTTCCCATTAGAGTGCAGTGCAGTTTTTTCATTTCATTAGAGTGCAGTTTCCATGTGAGTGCAGTTCCCATTAGAGTGCAGTGCAGTTTGTCCATTTCAATATAGTGCAGTTTGACCATTTCATTACTGTGCAGTTTCCATCAGAGTGCAGTTTCCATTAGAATACAGTTGTCCATTTCATTAGAGTGCAGTTCCCATTAGAGTGCAGTTTGTCCATTTCATTAGAGTGCAGTTCCCATTAGAGTGCAGTGCAGTTTGTTTATTTCATTAGAGTGCAGTTTCCATGTGAGTGCAGTTCCCATTAGAGTGCAGTGCAGTTTTTTCATTTCATTAGAGTGCAGTTTCCATGTGAGTGCAGTTCCCATTAGAGTGCAGTGCAGTTTGTCCATTTCATTAGAGTGCAGTTTCCATGTGAATGCACTTGGCTCCAATGTGTAAGGGCAGAGCTTGCTCCTGGGCAGTAGACATTGCTGCTACCATTGGAAATTGAGTTTTTGATGGCGGCCTGCCATGATGTCCATACAGACTCCATAATGCCCCAATGAAATAGTAATTCTAGGGCAATGTTCTTAAATCGGAGCAATCTCCATGGAAACCAGTGGAAAGTCACCGCTGACTGCTCCACTTTCAGCACATTTCCCCAGGATCTGTCTCTTATGGATCCTTTGCATTGAAGCCACAGTTTGCTAACTTCCGAGACTAACACTCCCAACGCCGGATCCATACTCCATGGTACTGCAGGTTACCGTCATGTCAATATATTAATATAAATCACAAATCACGTCATTGGGACCTTGATTTTATAAACACTCGAATCTAATCTGTGAGTAGTGAACACACTTCAACTCCCATCACCTCATCCCATCAGTGGCTGGACCAGCCTAATGGTGACTTACTAGCCATAGACTGAATGTAGAGAAAATGTCATTGTATTATGACTCTGAGATTATATAGATTGCCCTCTCTGTTTCCATCATTAAACACAGCATAAACCTGCAATGTAACTGACAGATTATTCATTCTGTTTTCTGTGCTGAATCTCCCCTCCAATAAAATACCAAAAAACCCGCGGCATCGTTATTAGGACTAAACGAGAAGCACAAAAGTGGAAGTGAAGAGGATGCATCAGTCAGCGTGGCGGTACAGACAGGGTCTAAATGAAATGTCAACACGTATTGACCTATTCCACTTCACCCCCTCTCTGTCTACAGATTATTATTCAGCTAGAGACTAGCGCTACCGAGATGCTAGTTACAAAATGGCAATTTCTGATGATACATTTCAATCCTCCTTTCTAAAAACACCAATTTATTAAAGAGGCCTTAGCTTCCGTTTTGGGATCCTACCTGCTTTGGAATAAGGTGTCGAGCCTGGGATGGATTCGAAAGGCTTTTTTGATGTTCTAAAAGTGACGTCTCTCAAATGACCTGTGACTCCTTTCTGACAGCCGCTACACGGCATACTTCCAAAGTACAATCACTGGTAATATGATTTAAGGGCATTTTGGCTAAATCTCCCCTAATAATACAGATATACATAGTATTGTATTTCTCTTTTCAAAAGTTTTTTTTTTTCTATTTCCTTTCTTCTGCTAACAAAAAAAAAACCAAAAAAAAAAGAGAGAAGCGAATCGAGAGTGATTTAGAGAAATTGCTGAAGGAAAATATATATTTTGTTTGTAATCATCCATATATCAAGTAATTTTTTTTTCCTGTTCAATAGAAAATGTAGAACTGGCCAAGCAATTTATTTATACGGAATAGGTAAATCATAAGCCAGGACTAGTCGGGGCTGTTTTATTACTGATTATGTGGAGTATATCTTGTAGTAAACAGCCAGAATGATTAATGAGATACATATTAGTTAACTGTCATAATGTATATTATTATTAAGAATGTAATAACTGCATTAATATACAATGGTGTTATGGCTGTCACTTCTATTAAATGTTTTTCATTTCATTCAACAATAAACAAAGGGAGGACTTATCAATGTATTGCCGACACCTTATGTATAATTTTCAGCAAGAATTGGGTGCAATTTGTGCCATCTTTTCTGGTTTTTCATCAGTTTCCTTTAAGTCCTGATGGTCACTGTTGAATTTACAAAACATTTTCGGCAATGCAACAGGTTTTCCTGCCATGTTCTGTTTCACTTCTCTTTTTTATGCTACCCTAAATCTGACGGTCTTCTGAAATGGACATTTGTGCAAAAACTGGTACAAGTCATGGAAAACCATCACTAATTAGATGCATTTTAAAACGCTAAATAAAGTCAAAGTAATGATGGAAGTTCATGGGATACTCCAAGGACAACAGAGATAAATAACTATTTTTGGATAACTGACACTGTGCCCCCTTTTTTGGGCATCAGAGTTAACCCAAGGAAATGCACACTCATAAGTGACTTTAAGTGGTCATAGTGCCTACATTCTGTGTGCGTTTTGCTTTGAAATGCTGCCTTATGGAGTTAAACCCCTTTGTAGCCAGAAGTATAACTCCACCTCTTGGAGCATCATAGGAGCGCAATTAACCAACAGGAACTAGAGTTTCTAACTGGCTAATGTCTATTCCGTGCATATTCCTATAAATAAACGTACACTCATTGGCTGAGAGCGGTCAGTTGATCTTTTACCCAACGAATGGCCAATTGGATCGACGTCTGGGTATACAGCTATGCAGAAGCCATCAGTCATTAGCAGGGATGGCAGGAGAGGACACAAGTAGGAGGGCAAATCATTGCAAACTGGTTTGCTCTATTAACAGGAGATAGAGCCAAGGTACTCTGGGGCTGTAGGGGTTATGATACCTGGGGAAACACATTAACTGTCACTTTTAAGAACATTTTGATTAAAAAGTCGCCATAGTGCTACATAACACACAGAGCCAGCCATTTCATTGGATAATTTACCCAGTTGAAGGTTCTGGTTACTGAGCACACACTACAGAGCTTATTCCGGCCTCTTTTAAATGTGAGTGTACACTGTTGGATTTTTTTAATTGTGTTACAAAATAATGTTTTCATAATTTTGTTCTCATGTTGCTGTTGTATCTACAGGGGGTAAAACCCCATCTTGCCCCTGAAAATCTGGCAACAGGCGTCAGTTTGATAAGCAATGCACCTCCGCCACTTCTCACCTTGTGTAACAGAATCCAAGTAAAATGAGGCAATGACACATTTGTTTTACATCAAACCAGATCTTAAAAGCTTTGGACTGTCTGCTCACGTTTGCTGATACAGACATTTGCCGCTTTGATTCATTTTTGTTTAATCTAGTTATGTTATCATTACCCAAGCAGATACAGATAAAAATCAATAATTAGAATAAACCATTTTTGGGCTGAATGGACAGTTAAAAAATAGACTTAGTTTTATACAAGAATTATGCCAGATTTGTTACAACAGTACAAAGCAGATTGACTCTGACACCAATTACACTGACAAGTCATTAAAAATCCCTTCATCTTTCCAGCACCATTGCCAATTACTGAGTTGACAAAATTCTCCAGTTTCCAATGCCGCGGTGGGCAGATACCTTTTAACTACAAAGTGGGTGATTGGCCATGAGTGATGGGTCTATGACTAGAGAAGGGATTCACAAAACTAGGAATTGCCAGGAATTCAAAGCGAATTGAAAAGTTTAGGCTGCTTGTAAACAATCCTGACGTTTAGAATTTGTACAATTCAGCTATGGTTGCCAAATATGTAAAATTCACTCTGAAAGTGACACCTCTGCAAACGTTACATGTACAACCGCATAAACGTCACAACGTTAATTCGATAAGAGGTTATTTCACTAAACCCACATTATAGAGAATTAAAATCTAAATTGCAAAATGTAGAATAGAAAAGCTGATCGGGAGAAATTCGCAAACTTTACCGAGTGCATAATTATGTTTAAATGTTGCCGTTCAGATATCAGTTTGCTACAATTTGGAGATGAATAATTAATCCTGTACGACCATAACTACTGCTATCCAGTTGTAGATGGAACGATTGTTCTTCTTTTGCATTTTTTTGCGACCAGTTCGAAGAAGCCACAACTTGATGTAAATAGAAGCCAATGTATAGCTGTATTTTAAATATGTGACTTTTGATGGAGGACTATTTTCTTTACTGAAATTTTCCAAAATCCTGTTAACCCATTCAACTATAGTGTTGCTAGCGACACTTTGCTGCTTAGTTAGAGAACCCTCCATTTCCTATCTCAGTGACGGACCTTTCCATGGCATTGGCACCCATAAACAGTTTAATTTGCTCTTCATAGTCTCCCCAAAAGGTTATTCGCAACAGATTCCTGGCCCCCCTTCTCTAGCTTCTCCCCACTGAAAGGACATTTAAGCACAGTGAGGATATATGAAAAGGGGGAGTCTTGTTATTTGGAAAATGTCAGCCTGGGAGAGTTTGAGAAGAGAAAGTGAACTTTTCCTGCCGTGAGATCCTGAGGGGGAACAGAGAGCGCGAGAGCTTGCCAACTTTCTTTTAGGATAGAATGTCATTTGAATGCCATGTGTGAACTTTTCATTCTGACGCCTCTGACTAGAAGCAAATTATTCTGGCTTCTGGCGGGAGTAGCAACACACAGGCTAAGGTTTGGACATGTGCCCGAAGTTTAAAACCTAAACAGAACACACACTTTAACAGTGAATAGTAGAAAGATATTTTTGTTTGTAATGTGTTGGATGACTTTAAGGTAAATTATCTTCCAAGGCTCATGGCTTTCTGGACTGTAGGTTAGCTGGAGCTAGGGCAAGCCTTACATGTAATAAGCTGGCGCTATAGAAATACCAATAATAATAATGTAGCGTTGGTAAGTGTTGGGGGAAACTTTTCACACTAAAGATGCTTTGTTCAAGTGAGCTTGCAATCTATTAGTGTTTTTACAGTTGCAGAGAATGTTACAACTTGTTACATGATGCTCCAGCTTTACAGAAATGCTAAGACTCTCAATTTGGACCAAAATTGGCTCATTTGACTATTTGTCCGAATTTCGAACAGCACATCGGAGGAACGGACAAACATATTGGAGATGGCCGAAATTCCTCCATGAGTAATCTGCTTGTTAGTTCATTCTTCTAAATTCATTAACTTGGTATAATTATATGGGATCACCGTGTTTATGGGTAACACAGTAGGAAGCGTTTGTGTTTAGTAGAGAGCTCCCTAATTTTGTATCCTTAACATAACAATCCCACACAAGGATACCAATTTTATTTAATAAATACGGTTTGGTTGAAACTCATTTTTGCCATCCTCAAGCCTGCTCAAGTCTAGCAACTGTTCCTTGTATTAAAGCCATGTTTCTACATATAGCACATTAGGTATGGCTGATCAGTAATGCCAATATATTTAATCATTTATCTTTTTATTAGCTTCCAAGTACTGGCATTGGTTTCCCACCATATAGAACTTATTTTATCGAGTTGACAAGCTGAGTTGACATAACAGAGTATCATTGAACACTGCCTATTTATATACAGCCTAAAACTGTACTAATCAGACACATAGAGATTGAAGGAGGCATAATGCCAGAATAGGATAAATGGATGCAGATGTTTGAGGACTGTGAAAAGTTTTGCTGAAAACCGTGTAGCCTATTCACTAAGAACAACTCATTATATGTTGATGACCAACTTATACAATTTAAGTCAAAGTATCTGAGCTGGAAGAACTCCTGGCCCAATTTTAGGAAGTTGGTTGTAGACCCAGCACAACTGATGGTTTAGTGGAAAACGACTAGAATGACGTATT
This sequence comes from Pelobates fuscus, assembly GCF_036172605.1. Lineage (NCBI taxonomy): Eukaryota > Metazoa > Chordata > Amphibia > Anura > Pelobatidae > Pelobates > Pelobates fuscus. The sequence continues at coordinate 132,509,746 of NC_086327.1, forward strand.
ACGTGAGCCAAACTCCGTACCGTGGCCAATATTAGACTGTCACGTTCCATAGTGCCTGGATGCTAACCCTCCAACCGTTTAATGACAGTAACCTCGCACCTCTCCTTTTTTAATTCCATTATTGTCAATAAATTCTCTTCCTCTATTACACAGCAGTAAATGTATTTCTCTAAAAAAAATGTTTTATTCATGAGAGTGTAAGAAGACGGATAAACATGATAAACATGACTGGGTAGAAGATCCTTTATAGCAGTGTTTCAGAATTGTAATGTAGTAATCATTACTTACAATAAGTTATTTATAAAAAGGAAAAAAAAAACACAACATGTACACGCAGCCGGCATTACTTCCACCCCACAAGTAAAACAAGAGCTCTTAGATAACGCTAGATTAAAATGCTTTGATACGACTCCCCCAGGCTTCACCTGAGGCTCCGGGACACAGTCTGTCATTCGTAGCAAAGAAGACGAAGAGGGACATGTCTTGTGGTCTAACTGCTTCGTGTTTAAATGGGAGTTTTAAAGTCCATTTTGTATATTCCATTTACACAGCTGTCTGCCGGGAGCCGCTCCCCAGTAGGGTGCATAGGATAAAAACAAAGAACTATGGCTTATAAGATGGTGTCGAGAAAAGTCTATAGAGCAGGAAAGGACAACCTTGCACTTCGCCATTGCACTAACTACATTTAACCAATAGTAACTATATAATATTCTTTATTCTGTACTTTTAATTGCACATTTTACTCAGAGGCAGTTAAATCAAAACAGGCCTTTCCTGAAGGGAAGATAAGGTATAATTTAAGCAGCCAGTCATACAAGCAGATACAAAAATGCAGAATTGTCACGCATGCGTCAAATATTCCTAGCATCGTAGATATAAACAACGCACTCACGGTGTGCATTTGGCCCTTTTTGGATAATTCACCAACAGTGCTTTCATAACATGCCTATTCCCCTGCCAATTATCACTCATTTCTGGTTCACAGTGCATTTAGGAGGCGTACGATTCAGTGGTAGGGAGAGCAGAGATGGGTGTTAAGTCCAACTCCCCAATCTCAGCCCTCCAACTGCTGCCTGTTGTCTGAAGACTTGGGGAAAAAAAAAGCAAAATGTCCATGGTTGGAGATCCAACATTGGAATCATTCATCTTCTCAGAGTGATGTATTACAAATTAAATGAAACACGGGGATTAAATGATTCCATTTAAATTGGGCTGGAATTGTCTTCTGTAAACAGAGCAGAAATTAAATGCTGTTCTTTCAGGGTTTTTTTTTGCATTTTCTTTTTAAATTAAAGTAGAGAGGAGTCGATAACAAAGCCTTTATAAAGCAGGAATGTTACTGCATTATCTACAAAACAATGAAAAATTAAAGGACAATAGCTACTTAGGCTGCTCACGTAGTGATGTCGCAGTTAGTGACCTTGGCTTGTGGCCCTTCGGGGGCCTGCGTGGTCTAAGGGTCCAGTTTACAGGGAAATAATTAGCACAAATCATCTTTTAGCCTTTAAACTAGAATTGCTCTCAATCGGGCCGTGCAATATCTCGCAGAGAAAGTATAATTTTTTATTTTTTTTTAATTCCTGAATTCCTCACATGGGGCGTATTGTATATATTGTTTTGCATAACAACATAAAATAATATTGTAGGAAGAATTAAAGCAGCAGGAAACACAGACACAACAGTTACACACATGCAAAATGCGTTGCTGCTCCTGGGAAGGCAAGTGGGCCAAGATTTCTCTAATACTAGTGACAGAGAGATGAAGATACACAGAGAACACACGCTTTAAGACTGGCGTTCTTAATAAGACATTTACAAGAACATTAAAGGGACATTGTAGTCACTATAACCATTTTATCTCTTTGAATTGGTTATAGTGCCTGGAGTGCTCTGACACTGTCTCTCCATTCAGTGTTGCACCATGTTTGTGAGTATGCCACAAAACAAGAGTCCCTGGCCACCCACAGTCCAGCCCCTTCTGTATGTGTAACTAAGGCAGAGATTACACACTTCCTTGTTGTCCTACCCATTCATACCGTCAGTTGGAGCTCTGACAGGCTAAAAGCAGTCAGCTGACACTCTCAGCCAATCACAGCTGCCCATTGCTGCTCAGGTTAATACTTCCTTATAGCCAAAGCAGCACAGAGGGGATGGACTGCCGGGGACTCTTGTTTAGCATTTAAACATTAGAAACTGTTTAATGCTAAAAGAAATGATGGTACCAGGGGACTCCAGACACTATAACCAGTTTAATGAGATGAAGCAGATACAGTGCTTACGGTGTCCCTTTAATTAATCCCTGAAACACCAGGGTGAGGCAGATCCCTGCTATTGTGACAGTTTTGACTTGTCATTGTTCCTACACATTGCATAGATAGTGTGTTTCTAATTAATGCAGGGACGTGTGCTTTCATAAAGTGTCTAGCGTAATGATAATTAAGGATCATAGCTATTGAAATCGAAATCCGTATTACTATTTAAAATGGCTGCTCGTTCTGTTTAATATTGCCTGGCCCCAGCGTACGTTTCTGCATGGCGTGCGGTCAGCCTGATTAAGTAAGAGTTTTGTAACAATGACAGGTATTCAAGGAAAACTCCAGTGATGAATTACATAGCGTTTTCTCTTTGAGTAACACATCGGGCCTATTTGGACGCCACCCCCAAACCTCATGGCGGTTTCTATGTTTTTAGAGCACGGAAAATGCAAGTCTTTGTCAGAACACTTTGCAGATTGTATAAAAAACGGTTACTCCTGCATTGAAATCTGAGTTTTTTTGTGACAGGTTTGGCATCCATAAGAAATGCAGCGATTCCTTGTTTTTCCTCCATCTGGTGTGAAAATGACTCACATCGACCATCTTTATAGCCATTCCCTCCAGCGCTTTCACTCTGTGCACTAACACGCTCAGTCGAACTTTACGATTTCAGCTTAAGTCAATTCTTTGCCTTTGGACGCAGTCTCTCAGTCTGTCTTCACCCCCTGATGGTCAATTAAAATGTGTGCGTGTCGAAGGCTGTGCACGCCTCATATCAGGGGGTCATTCACAATATGACACAGACACTATAGGGTTTTTTCACTAAATCCAAACAGCAGTGAATTGAAAATCAGATTTTAAAATGTAGGCAAAAACCGTCAAGTTAAAAAAATTATTTTTCATTCGTTTTTACCATTTGGATTACAGTGGATATATAGAGAGTGCGAGCCTCCACTCCACTCAGCACTCGTGTTTCAATATGAATTCTCACCGGACTCGTCGAACCCTGAGACACGTCATTAGAACAGAGTGACAAATATTAATGTTTAAACAGTCTATTAAAAACGAAATAACATTCAAATGTCTGTAACTATTCAGTAATAATGAGACTCGATAAGACACCCAGGGAAAGTAAAATGATGCCACTGAGTAAATGACATGGGGACTGGCAAACTTTAAGTAAAACAGACAACTTGGAAACATTCCACTTATCTATCCTTGCAATTCCCTTCATCATTTTCACAATTCCCTGTTTAGTAATTAAGCCGTGTAGTTTTTAATATTATATTTTGAAAGTGATTCCCTTAAAGGAGCAGCCTGTTGTAGTGATTGTGGTGCTGCCTGGCTGCAGTTGCTTCCCCTCAGTTCTGTGTCAAATCGATACATATGGTATATCTAGGGTATACATTTGGTGTATATTTGCAATGTTTCAGCTAAAGTACAATGTGCGTCCCAACTTTTTTTCCTGCTTAAAATGAACTTTGGAGGCAGAAATACTTTGCTATTTAGTGAGCAAATGCTATTTATGAGGTACCTGCAAATATGACTCATACAGACGAAGAACAAAGCGCGGCTGTTATATTCACCGCACATTGCGGGCTTTGCACAAAGACTATTCATTAAAACCCAGCGATGGGATTGACGAATATGCTCTGCAATTTAATCAAACAATCCAGCAAAAAAATGAAAAATGAAAAGAAAGGAAAAAGATCACAAGTTACGAGAAAAAGAGAAAGAGAAAGAAAATATCCTCTTTCTCGGAACATCTGTGCTGTTGCTGTGCGTCGGCATGTTTAATAAACCGTCTGCTGTAGGTGACATGCTACATCTGCCGCCCCTCTCCAGTGCCTGCCAACATAACAGTCGCCGACTGACACTCTGGGACCAAAGACGGTCAAATAGTGGAGCAGTCCCGTTGCCCTGAATTCTCAGGGCTTCGCAGCTTGTCACAGTCTCTGGTGACACCGTCTGGGTAAATGTGGCTCCACTTAGCAAACAAATACAGCGATTAACATTGTGTCTTTTAGCCACATAGAGTGCGTTCCATTATTCTGAGCACAGACCGGTCCAGTAGGACGGAGAATCCAATGAACACAACGCAATCCCCGATCCTGCAGGTGTTTGGGAACGGCAGTTTTAGGTGCAGACAGGAATAGGCCACATTTTGTTTTATTTTCTGAGAACAGGAAATTAGCTCTTAGCATCAATAATCACACAGTTTACAACTAATTGCTTACACATGAAAGTGTGAAGTTTTTTTTTGCCGAACAACCATTTTTTGGGGAGTTTTTTTAAGCTGGTTGAAAATTCTGAAAATAAATTATATGATAACGATGAAGAATTGCGCGAGGCAGGTGATAAACAGAATTTCTGGAGCTCGGGCTATGCAGATGTTCATTTAAATGCGTTTATTATACCCAACTTGGCAAGTCTCTCAGAATATCATTTTTTTCTCGTTTTTCGCTCTCATCATTTTGAGCTCGGATTTAAGTTGCAGAATTAACTCCGTAGCTTTGGAATGAATTCTTTTATTGTATCTGGAAAGCCCTGATTGTGGCGTTAAAATGCAGGTTCTTTTTGGAAAGAAACAACGCCGTCAAGCGATGGCTAAGTGACTTTTAGTGACTTTTTTTTTATACACTTTGCCTCAGAGGTCTCAAATAGAACAAGGTTCAGAAGCAAATAAAATATAAAAACCGAGCAAATACTCAATAAATGCTACACTAAAATCTCCCAAACCAGCAGCTGTTTGTTAGTACAACTGCCCCCCCCCCATAATGTATGTTATTTTAGGGAGCATGTCAATGCACGGGTCAGTCTCCCGGGCACACGAGGAACAGACCAAATCAAACACAAATAACGAACCTGACATATCAGTAGCCACAGACCTCCCTCATACAATCACAACACATGCTTCCATGTCACCAGAGGGGTGTCCAATCAGAGTTATTGGGAGATAATCAACAACAATCCAGTCATCATCTAAAATGGTGCATTCTCCATTTGCTCACCCTGCGGGTGGCATTTTGTTTGATTAATAATCAGTCAAGTGACAGATTGTAATTATTAATATTTTTTTAATAAAAGATAAATATTTATTGATTAACTGTTTATAATAATACTAACACACCATAATACCGTAATACACTCCTAAATACAGTAATACACACCATAATACCATAATACACACCATAATACCGTAATACACACCTTAATACCGTAATACACACCATAATACCGTAATACACACCATAATACCGTAATGCACTCCTTAATACAGTAATACACACCGTAATACACACCATAATACAGTAATACACTCCTTAATACAGTAATACACACCATAATACAGTAATACACTCCTTAATACAGTAATACACACCATAATACAGTAATACACTCCTTAATACAGTAATACACACCATAATACAGTAATACACTCCTTAATACAGTAATACACACCATAATACCGTAATACACACCTTAATACCGTAATGCACTCCTTAATACAGTAATACACTCCTTAATACAGTAATACACACATAATACAGTAATACGCTCCTTAATTCCCTAATACACTCCTTAATACAGTAATACACACCATAATACCGTAATACACACCTTAATACCGTAATGCACTCCTTAATACAGTAATACACTCCTTAATACAGTAATACACACATAATACAGTAATACGCTCCTTAATTCCCTAATACACTCCTTAATAGAGTAATACACACCATAATACCATAATACACTCCTTAATATAGTAATACACTCCTTAATACAGTAATACACTCCTTAATACCCTAATACACACCCTTATACACTCCTTAATACCCGAATAAACTCCTGAATACCCTAATAAATACCATAATACACACCATGCTACCCTTATACACATTAATTCACCAAATCACACCTTAATACACACTCCTTAATAACCTAATACACACCCTACTGCAAGACCAAACTGTTCTCAGCCTCTAATTTTTTCTGTGAGTGCATTTCCCGGTCCATGGGATTTTTAGGATGAAAAATGTGTTTTTATAAATATGTTTTTCACTTTTTAGTTGTTCATTTAGAAAGAAAATGGTTTAATTGAGAAGTATCCTCTCTGACGTAATATTCAATAAAATTTTTTTAAAATATCCCAAAGTTGGCTGATTCGTATCCAGTTTTGAGATATTTCCCACCAAGTCGAATTTGGAGAATGATTCCTTGCAATGAGCTGCAAAGGTGAATATTGAGAATGACTTTCAAAATGGGAACGAATTAGCGCATGGTATATGTATATTTATGTTACATTTACTGAGACTTCGAGTTTCATGACAAGTCTACAAGGCATTGTGACTGTTTAATCTCCGAGATCTAATTTATTTACTGACATACCGTGACACTCCCGGGCCACCTACACAGCCAGCATTTAGGGAAATGATCAGTAGAAGAATAACTACACAATAAACTGAGCAATTTTCCAGAATCCCGAGAAGATTTCACCTAATATTCTGTAATAATATAACAATATTTCACAACTCTGTCTTCTTACTAAAAATAAAGATGTGAATGCGTGTGTTTGTATGTCCTTTTGGAGGTGAATGCAGGGGTGTGTTTGTTTGTAATATTTGTGTTATATTGCAGGAGCGTGTTTGTTTGTAATATTTGTGTTATATTGCAGGAGTGTGTTTGTTTGTAATATTTGTGTTATATTGCAGGAGTGTGTTTGTTTGTAATATTTGTGTTATATTGCAGGGGTGTGTTTGTTTGTAATATTTGTGTTATATTGCAGGGGTGTGTTTGTTTGTTTTATTTGTGTTATATTGCAGGAGAGTGTTTGTTTGTAATATTTGTGTTATATTGCAGGAGTGTGTTTGTTTGTAATATTTGTGTTATATTGCAGGAGTGTGTTTGTTTGTTGTTCTGGTGTATGACTGATTGGATGTATGCACATACACTACCACATACATACTTACACAGATATACATACACACAAATTCATATAGACACCGACACATACACACACATAGATACACACCGACACATACACACACACACACACGGACACCAACAGATACCTTAACACACACATACACCGACATATACACACACACACACGCACCTTGACACACACAAACATTAATACATGCACACACCATAATACAGATACACACACTGACAAAAAAATACCCCCTATATAATCTATACCCCCTGTATTTCCTATAGTATGTTTATAGCAGGCAGCGCTGGTCTGTCGCAGGCTGACTGGCTGGATTGAGCAGTAGGGGAGCTGCTGTCCTGTTGTCAGAACATGCTCCTTTTTAATTAAATATGTCAGCCAGTTCAGCTCCCGTCCCTCTGTGACTGACGCTGCCAATTCTGCTCTGCTTCACCGTGTCATATCAGCGCACATCAGTCTTTAATTAACACATTATGTCAGGTCCGGCAATGGGTTGTCACTAACACGCAGAGAGCAGCTGTCATCGGGAGCTGGGGATGGGCTTGTGGCTTCCATTATAATTTCTCTGGTTAGGGGGCCTAGAGCTATGGCTGGCCGGATAATGACGGCTCCTCAGGGGTTGGTCATCAGCAATCCCTACAGACTTATTCTCATGGAAGTGTATGACAGGGGTTGTGTAAACGCAGAAATGGGACATTTTAACAGGATCTTTCATTTAGCAGATTATAATTACTGCAAACAAGACCCTTTAGAAGGTTATCCATGTCCTTCTGACAGATTGTGGACCTGACTTTAATTATTTTATCTCGTAATGAAATGTCGCATCCAGAGCACAAAGCTAGGGGAACCATGAACAATCAAAAAACAAACAAGCAAATAAACAAACCATTGAAACAATCATTTAAAGTCAGCGTGTTGGCTAACATAAGTTTGCTGATTGTAGAGAATGGCGTCTAGGAGGGCTCACGCTGACATGCTTGGCTTACGGAATCATAGGTAGAGGATGCCCCCATGGAACATGATGGCACTGCGCCAGCACTCTGTTTGACTGGAAAAGACAAGTATGTTTTATACTTATCATCGCACCCCAACAAATAAAACAGAGCCATCGCCAACGCAAAGGGTGCACCGTCCGTCACGTCCTCTTTAAGTATTGTGATATAGCTGGTAAAGCAGGCATCAAAAGAAAAATATGCGACATCAGAAATACACTCTCCAATTTGAATTCTGCTGTACTCCTAATATGCACCTTTAAAGGGTTACTCCAAACACCATGAAAACATCAGTAATTTGAAGTGGTCTTTGTGGTAGGAATCCGTTATGTGCAGTGTTTCTGCTAGAGTTCGCTTTAATTACATGCTGGGGTGTAATTGCACCCACAACTCTATTCTCATGTGACGTGAGCGGCCCCTGTGACATCGGAGCGTGGGAGTCAGTGCCGGGAGCTTCACCCAGCGCTGGAGCTCAGAGAAGTACAACTTGTTTTTTACCGGTTCGGAAGGGTGGACTTCATTGTGCTCAATAGGGCATTTTACACGGGAAAGAATTGGAGTAACCAGTTAAGAGTGGCATGATGGAGTAACCCTTTAAGGATGGCATCTTGCAGTGCTGCCATCATTTTTTATGCTCAATTTTTAAACTTGACTAGCTTTAAAGGGACACTTTATGTACCATAAGCACTACTGGTATGGTGGTTATGATGCCAGGAGAGCCTGTCAAACCTTCTGGTCTGAGTTGATCTGTTAACGGAAAACTTTGTGCGTCTAAATTATCATCTTAAGTCATAACCGGGTCCATTAGTATTCTGAGAGCTCTCAGCTGACGGTCTAAGCCAATGGATACATTCTAAACCTGACATATGTTGCTGTGATCGTTTGTTTGTACATATGAAATGGCGCTTTATAAGCCCAACTTAGACTAGAAGGAACATGGGCACCTGACCCCACAGGATCCAACCACGCACACATTGTTTTACAAATTATTGGCACTATAACCACTACAGCCCACTGTAATGTTGCCTAGAATGTGTAATAGCAACGGAATTTATTACAGTATTACAGTATAAATCTATTCACAAAATCAGCTCTTTCATAACTTCTCTGAAGTATTGTCAACATCACAGACTGTGTTTATATTTTTCTACAGACAAAACATACATTGTTATTATTATTATTATTATTATTATTATTATAGGTAGAATACTAGACACCATTTGTTGCTAATGTTTTATAAATAATATTTTAAAGGAATGTCGCTGCCAAGGATTTTCAATTTTATGTTTACTTCTTATCATTTTTAACAAATACCTATTTGTGAGCTGTGAAAAATAAAATGAAATATAGAAATCTCTCTCTTTATGCTGTAACTGGCCGCCTCCATCTTAGCTCCCTGTCAATCATTGCGATAAGCTCCGCCCTTTACACCTGGCAGTCAGTATAGAGAGAGCCACCTCCATCTTAGCTCCCTGTCAATCATTGTTATAAGCTCCGCCCTTTGCACCTGTCAGTATAGAAAGAGCATACAGAGAGGAGGAGAAATGAAGCAATGTTATTGTTTCTCCTGTGAATGTGCATTATGTGCCATGGCTGTGCCTTGTATGAACGGGATTGTGATGTTATTGTATTTGTTCTGGTGAGTATAATCATTGCCTTCATTCAGAGAAAAGGCAGTGTTTGCATTGCCCCCTAGGAACACCTCCACTGGCCACTCCTCAGATGGCTGCTAGAGGTGCTTCCTGGGGCAGTGCTGCACAGTGTGATTGACATTCAGTGTCTCCTCCCTCTCCATGGAGACGTTGAATTTTCCTCATAGAGATTTGTTGATTCAATGCATCTCTATGAGGAGGTGAGGATTGGCCATGCCCCGATCACGCCTCCTTGCTGATTTCTGCCAACAGCCCCGATGATGATGCCACCAACGCTGGCGGACCTGCGTGGCGCTGGAAGTAAGGCATGTTTTAATCCTTTTTAAAGGGGCTGAGGGGGGCAAGCCACCTAAATGGTGACACTAAATGGTAACAGTTTTCGCTAACACTACAGGGTCAAGAATACATATGTTCCTGACCCTATAGTGTTCCTTTAATATAAGCAAAGAATCCAATAAAAATTGGACAATTTGCAGAAATGTGCTAAAATATATAAAAAATAAAAAATAAAAAAAAGATTGGGATACATTTATTACATGTCTGGGCTACTGTTTAAAATTTCCAAATATTACAACTGATGGTGATGTGAAAGTTTATCTGGATGTAAATTTGCAAGTGAAATAAAAACATTTATTGTGCTTGTCATAACAACACACGGTGTGCTGTTAGTCTGACAATAATACTACATTCCCAAACTGAGACATAAAATGTGCGACAAATGACCCCTGACGCACCATTTCAGACACCTGTAGAGTACGAAGAAATTGGTAGTAAAAAAACCAAAACACTCCACTACTTCGTATTAATTATTAATGTCATTCCAATCATATCCTACACACTACCATTATTATATGGGGCAAAGTAAGAATCAAATCGCTCAGCGCTTTATATACATCACATTCTGTGTTCTTACACTAGAAGTGTATATATATCACAGGGTCCTGAGGTCAGATTATTTTGGAAGCCCTTTGGGCATATCTTGGAATCCCAGATGTTATCCAGTGATTTCGGCAGAGCCTGTATTTAGTTGCTATAGTAACAAGTCATTATCCTCAAATGGATGTGAGGGATTGATTCAGTGATCTGATGCTGAGTATGTTTAAACTCGCCATTCTAGCGTTTGTGTGACATCCATTTATTTTATACCATCTTCGTATATGTATGTATGTATCTATCTATCTATCTATCGATCTGTCTGTCTGTCTATCTATCGATTTGTCTATCTATCTATTTATCTATCTATCTATCGATCTATCGATCTGTCTGTCTGTCTATCGATCTATCGATCTGTCTGTCTATCTATCGATCTATCGATCTGTCTGTCTGTCTATCTATCGATCTATCGATCTGTCTGTCTATCTATCGATCTATCGATCTGTCTGTCTATCTATCGATCTATCGATCTGTCTGTCTGTCTGTCTGTCTGTCTGTCTATCTATCTATCTATCTATATATATATATATATATATATATATATCGATCTAGCTATGTACCGGTATGTACTGTATGTATCTATGATCCTACCTGATTTTTAAAATGTGCTGCTAAAGTCTAAAATAAAAAGCAGACACACGTGCACAGACAAATCTAGTTTTACTGGAAGCTCATGGGAAAAGTTAATCCATAGTAAATGCTGGTTATTGCCTTTCTGAGGCTGTCAGAGGGCATACAGCATATTAGTCCAAGAATATGCCGCAATATAACCATATATCAAAAATGAGTAATGACTAATAGCTTATTATTAAGCATTATTAAAAATGACTTGTATCCCTCTTTCAACTAAGATTCTCATTGTTGTCAGTGTATTGAGGTAAAATCTGAGTGATGATATTATTACTGTGAAGGAACGGTAAGACAGACTGCAGAGGGTTTATTGATCAGAGATCGGAGAAAATGAGAGCCACTTTCTGGACAGAGGAGTTGGAAGCAGCTAAAAGCGTACATCAGACTATTCACTAAATAGTGACAGGTGGTGAGAATATTCACTAAACAGTGACTTGTGGTGAGATGACATAGGACTAGCACTAAGGCCTTAATGTACTTAGGATTTCTCACACATTTCAGTTAGGCTGTTATGTTCAATCACACTTCAGTAAATCAATCTCTAAATTAAAACTGACTATGCATTTTAATATGATGAAAAAAATCAAGCAAACAGCGCACTGCACTTTAACCACTTATCTACCAGAATCAACAAGGAAAGGTTAAATGAACTTAACATGTATAGCTTGGAGGAAAGACGAGACAGGGGGGATATGATAGAAACATTTAAATACATAAAGGGAATCAACACAGTAAAGGAGGAGACTATATTTAAAAGAAGAAAAACTACCACAACAAGAGGACATAGTCTTAAATTAGAGGGACAAAGGTTTAAAAATAATATCAGGAAGTATTACTTTACTGAGAGGGTAGTGGATGCATGGAATAGCCTTCCAGCTGAAGTGGTAGAGGTTAACACAGTGAGGGAGTTTAAGCATGCGTGGGATAGGCATAAGGCTATCCTAGCTATAAGATAAGGCTGGGACTAATGAAAGTATTTAGAACATTGGGCAGACTAGATGGGCCGAATGGTTGTTTCTATGTAACAAACCAGGAATTCAAGAGATTTGACACAAATATCCTACATTTTAGAACAAAATGAGTGAATTGGTAAAAGTTTTTGCAAAGCATTTTCCCACTTTGATGTAAACTGTGCAGTTGTGTAATTCGGTGTGTTTATTACCCTGGGCGTCAGACAGTTAAAGGCGCAGACTGGAAGCGCATTATAAGTTAAATCCCTACAGAAGTGGTGCAGGCACATTGTTGGTTTCTGTTAGTAAGTGTGTGTGTTTCGGGAGAGGCATGTACTGTGTCTCCCCGGAGGGTAACCGCGCTCTGTGTAAAGAGGGGAAGAGAATGCATTGCTTCCTCTCCAACACGCTCTACGTCTTATCTCTCCTGTATCTGTGTGGCTCCCGTGGTCCCCAGTGGCCTCCCAGCGCAGGTAACAGTTTTCGCTTAGCATCTGTGCCAGAGACAGATTTACAGGTTCTCAGTTGCTGAAACAGATTTTATGACTAAAAGCCTGAAACTCATCGGATGTGTCACACAATTTAAAGCAGGATAGAAAGCCAGGTTTTTTTTTTTTTTTTTTAATTTTTCACATTTAAGTGATTTTAGCACCGGAGTAAGGTGTTGAGCTGACAGTACGTGGGATTTATGTTTCTCTGTCTATCCAGATTCTGGAACACGGAAAACAGATGCAGAACAAGCTCCCCTTTATTGGTGTCTTGAGTCCTGCTCAGCATTCAACGCGTTTACCAGACATGGCGGTAACTGGAGGGGGGGCTGACCCCCTCATGCCAGAGCAGGAAGAGGCGCAATGCCAGGCACTGCCATCTCAGTCAATTTCAAAATTTAGAAAATCAACCGGAAATCAACAGAATGCCTACACCAAATACAATATTATGGCTGTTATAGATATTATTCCAAATTCCAAACACCAACAACAAACAAATACATGGCACATAAAAAGGCCAGAGCAATACATGTATATATATTGCATCCATACTTAGACCTTCTACAAGCACCATTATTTCCCCACGTCTATTGCCACAATCTTAACAATACACTCACTGCAGCTCCCCACACCTCCTATAACACGCTCACTGCAGCTCCCTACACCTCCTATAACCCACACTACCTGAGCAGCACACTCACTGCAGCTCCCCACACCTCCTATAACACACACTACCTGAGCAACACGCTCACTGCAGCTCCCCACACCTCCTATAGCTCCCCACAGCTCCTATAACACACACTACATGAGCTGCATGCTCACTGCAGCTCCCCACACCTCCTATAACCCACACTACCTGAGCAGCACACTCACTGCAGCTCCCCACACCTCCTATAACACACACTACCTGAGTAGCACACTCACTGCAGCTCCCCACACCTCCTATAACACACACTACCTGAGTAGCACGCTCACTGCAGCTCTCCACCTCCTATAACCCACACTACCTGAGCAGCACACTCACTGCAGCTCCCCACACCTCCTTTAACCCACACTACCTGAGCAGCACGCTCACTGCAGCTCCCCACACCTCCTATAGCTCCCCACACCTCCTATAGCTCCCCACACCTCCTATAACACACACTACCTGAGCTGCATGCTCACTGCAGCTCCCCACACCTCCTTTAACACACACTACCTGAGCAGCACACTCACTGCAGCTCCCCACACCTCCTATAACCCACACTACCTGAGCAGCACGCTCACTGCAGCTCCCCACACCTCCTATAGCTCCCCACACCTCCTATAACACACACTACCTGAGCTGCATGCTCACTGCAGCTCCCCACACCTCCTATAACCCACACTACCTGAGCAGCACTCTCACTGCAGCTCCCCACACCTCCAATAACACACACTACCTGAGCAGCACACTCACTGCAGCTCCCCACACCTCGTATAACTCACACTATCTGAGCAGCATGCTCACTGCAGCTCCCCACACCTCCTATAACACACACTACCTGAGCAGCACGCTCACTGCAGCTCCCCACACCTCCTATAACACACACTACCTGAGCAGCACGCTCACTGCAGCTCCCCACACCTCCTATAACACACACTACCTGAGCAGCATGCTCACTGCAGCTCCCCACACCTCCTATAACACACACTACCTGAGCAGCATGCTCACTGCAGCTCCCCACACCTCGTATAACTCACACTACCTGAGCAGCATGCTCACTGCAGCTCCCCACACCTCCTATAACACACACTACCTGAGCAGCATGCTCACTGCAGCTCCCCTCACGTCCTATAACTCACACTTATAACAGGCACTACGTGTTTCTCCAATAATCTTTTTAATGCAGTCGCCACGCACAGAGTTCCATAACAGTGATGTAACACGTCATAAAATATCATATATTTCAATAGTTTGAAAACTCTCAACAGCTTTCTCTCTGCATCTCAAATAAAAACATGTGTAAAATAAGCCTCAATGCTTAACTACCTGTTAATTTTTATCTATTTCAATCATGTAACATCGTAATACATTGCTTTGTTACAGCTTTCCAGAACATATTTGAAGGCAAACTAAAAATCAATTAATTCTTCGTGTAAATACCTTCTGTATTCCGTGTTTATGTAACAGTATTTATATTGTGTTTTGCACATTCCAAATTAAAGGAATTGTTATTCATATAGAGACACACATGCACGAAATTAAACACAACCTGTAGATGGCAGCACTGACACTGTTTTTAAGGGTCCTCGGATTAATAGGTGATACCCCAGGGCAAGACTGTCTATCCCTGTCACTTCTAGTGTATGTGAATCTCATTTCCAGCTAAACGGTGTGTGTAATGGCAGAATGGACGGGGCGAGGCAGAGTTTCAAATCCGTAGACCAAATATGACCTGTACGGTGAAACCATCACTCAATCACTCTCAGACGGAGCAGGGCATTCAGCAAAACAGACAAGGCTGGCTTTCAGTTATTGACAGACAACGCAAAAACAAATAATAATAAAAAAAAACATTTGAAAAATAAATAAATACCATGACAATTCACACTCTTGGAACTTACAAATAAAGTTGAAACAACCGCTTTATGTTACAGAAGCAGATTAATATATATAGTATATACAGTTTCTCACAGAAGTGAGTACAACACTTTTGTTGCCAATAGTTTAGACATTAATGGCTGTGTGTTGAGTTATTTTGAGGGGACAGTAAATTGACACTGTTATACCGGCTGTACACTTACTACTTTACATTGTAGCAGAGTGTCATTTATTCAGTGTTGTCACATGAAAAGATATAATAAAATATTTACAAAAAAAGTGAGGGGTGTACTCACTTCTGTGAGATACTGTATATATGATAATAAAACATATTATGGGGGTCTTAGGCCGCCAGCATTGGATGATATCAGTCAGGAATTACATTTATATTTTTATCCTTTTTTCTTTGCAAAAAATGACCTCCAGTAAAAACTTAGCAGTTTGCAGCATAAGATCCGTGAATGATATTCTCTGACTAATTATTACGCTTTGGAATTAAAGCACATGTTGCTGGTTAATGCAGAGTTACTCCATTTCCGTAATTAATAAATTATCTCAAATCCTTTCCTTGGCAGACGTAATTAACCCCGTGCGACGGCTTTCTGGTATTAAGTAGAGGAAGTATCCCTGTCTGGGTGTCACCTCCTCACTTTGGTGTGGAAAAAGCAGATTAATTAGCTCCTGCCTCCCTTATGTGTACAGTATTTTACTTAATCGTGAGAAAAATATATTAATTAGGTCATATAATATCTCTAAGGGACTGGAGGAGGGAGTTGTAATGTCACTGCGTTCCTTGGGATTTCATTTGGTGGTAATCCAAGTGCAGATTCTCTCTGTGTCCTTGAGCAAGACACTTTCTTTTTAGCAATTATTTATTTAAGCACTAATAATAGATATTACATTTTTTGGACTGGACCCATCTCCAGGGCGCCATCTGAGATAAAGCACATTGCCAGGAAGAAGGAATTCCACAAAAGTGTAACGTTTTCTGAAACCTGCCAAATTTTAATTGTTTTATTCAAGGACACATAGCAGGCAATGGCTACACACTTAAAGTGCTATTTTCACAAATAATATACGTTTCCACCCTGCCCTCTATAGGGTAATGTCTGCTAATTTAAAACTCCCCGAGTACACCTGTTAGCACTATATAAATAAAATATACATACACTGTATACCTACTGCACTTACTGCACCTCCCTCTACTGTAATGTAACATGTAAAGTGCTGAGTACACCTGTTAGCACTATATAAATAAAATATACATACACTGTATACCTACTGCACTTACTGTACCTCCCTCTACTGTAATGTAACCTGTAAAGTGCTGAGTACACCTGTTAGTGCTATATAAATAAAATATACATACACTGTATACCTACTGCACTTACTGCACCTCCCTCTACTGTAATGTAACCTGTAAAGTGCTGAGTACACCTGTTAGCGCTATATAAATAAAATATACATACACTGTATACCTACTGCACTTACTGTACCTCCCTCTACTGTAATGTAACCTGTAAAGTGCTGAGTACACCTGTTAGCGCTATATAAATATAATATACATACACTGTATACCTACTGCACTTACTGTACCTCCCTCTACTGTAATGTAACCTGTAAAGTGCTGAGTACACCTGTTAGCGCTATATAAATATAATATACACACACTGTATACCTCCTGCACTTACTGTACCTCCCTCTACTGTAATGTAACCTGTAAAGTGCTGAGTACACCTGTTAGCGCTATATAAATAAAATATACACACACTGTATACCTACTGCCCTTACTGTACCTCCCTCTACTGTAATGTAACCTGTAAAGTGCTGAGTACACCTGTTAGCGCTATATAAATAAAATATACATACACTGTATACCTACTGCACTTACTGTACCTCCCTCTACTGTAATGTAACCTGTAAAGTGCTGAGTACACCTGTTAGCGCTATATAAATATAATATACATACACTGTATACCTACTGCACTTACTGTACCTCCCTCTACTGTAATGTAACCTGTAAAGTGCTGAGTACACCTGTTAGCGCTATATAAATATAATATACACACACTGTATACCTCCTGCACTTACTGTACCTCCCTCTACTGTAATGTAACCTGTAAAGTGCTGAGTACACCTGTTAGCGCTATATAAATAAAATATACACACACTGTATACCTCCTGCACTTACTGTACCTCCCTCTACTGTAATGTAACCTGTAAAGTGCTGAGTACACCTGTTAGCACTATATAAATAAAATATACATACACTGTATACCAACTGCACTTACTGTACCTCCCTCTACTGTAATGTAACCTGTAAAGTGCTGAGTACACCTGTTAGTGCTATATAAATAAAATATACATACACTGTATACCTACTGCACTTACTGCACCTCCCTCTACTGTAATGTAACCTGTAAAGTGCTGAGTACACCTGTTAGTGCTATATAAATAAAATATACATACACTGTATACCTACTGCACTTACTGCACCTCCCTCTACTGTAATGTAACCTGTAAAGTGCTGAGTACACCTGTTAGCGCTATATAAATAAAATATACATACACTGTATACCTACTGCACTTACTGTACCTCCCTCTACTGTAATGTAACCTGTAAAGTGCTGAGTACACCTGTTAGCGCTATATAAATATAATATACATACACTGTATACCTACTGCACTTACTGTACCTCCCTCTACTGTAATGTAACCTGTAAAGTGCTGAGTACACCTGTTAGCGCTATATAAATATAATATACACACACTGTATACCTCCTGCACTTACTGTACCTCCCTCTACTGTAATGTAACCTGTAAAGTGCTGAGTACACCTGTTAGCGCTATATAAATAAAATATACACACACTGTATACCTCCTGCACTTACTGTACCTCCCTCTACTGTAATGTAACCTGTAAAGTGCTGAGTAAACCTGTTAGCGCTATATAAATATAATATGCATACACTGTATACCTACTGCACTTACTGTACCTCCCTCTACTGTAATGTAACCTGTAAAGTGCTGAGTACACCTGTTAGCGCTATATAAATATAATATACATACACTGTATACCTACTGCACTTACTGTACCTCCCTCTACTGTAATGTAACCTGTAAAGGGCTGAGTACACCTGTTAGCGCTATATAAATAAAATATACATACACTGTATACCTACTGCACTTACTGTACCTCCCTCTACTGTAATGTAACCTGTAACGTGCTGAGTACACCTGTTAGCACTATATAAATATAATATACATACACTGTATACCTACTGCACTTACTGTACCTCCCTCTACTGTAATGTAACCTGTAAAGTGCTGAGTACACCTGTTAGCGCTATATAAATATAATATACATACACTGTACACCTACTGCACTTACTGCACCTCCCTCTACTGTAATGTAACCTGTAAAGTGCTGAGTACACCTGTTAGCGCTATATAAATATAATATACATACACTGTACACCTACTGCACTTACTGCACCTCCCTCTACTGTAATGTAACCTGTAAAGTGCTGAGTACACCTGTTAGCGCTATATAAATATAATATACATACACTGTATACCTACTGCACTTACTGTACCTCCCTCTACTGTAATGTAACCTGTAAAGTGCTGAGTACACCTGTTAGCGCTATATAAATATAATATACATACACTGTACACCTACTGCACTTACTGCACCTCCCTCTACTGTAATGTAACCTGTAAAGTGCTGAGTACACCTGTTAGCGCTATATAAATATAATATACATACACTGTATACCTACTGCACTTACTGTACCTCCCTCTACTGTAATGTAACCTGTAAAGTGCTGAGTACACCTGTTAGTGCAATATAAATAATATACATACACTGTATACCTACTGCACTTACTGCACCTCCCTCTACTGTAATGTAACATGTAAAGTGCTGAGTACACCTGTTAGCGCTATATAAATATAATATACATACACTGTATACCTACTGCACTTACTGTACCTCCCTCTACTGTAATGTAACCTGTAAAGTGCTGAGTACACCTGTTAGCGCTATATAAATAAAATATACATACACTGTATACCTACTGCACTTACTGTAAATCCCTCTACTGTAATGTAACCTGTAAAGTGCTGAGTACACCTGTTAGCGCTATATAAATAAAATATACATACACTGTATACCTACTGCACTTACTGCACCTCCCTCTACTGTAATGTAACCTGTAAAGTGCTGAGTACACCTGTTAGCGCTATATAAATATAATATACATACACTGTACACCTACTGCACTTACTGCACCTCCCTCTACTGTAATGTAACCTGTAAAGTGCTGAGTACACCTGTTAGCGCTATATAAATATAATATACATACACTGTACACCTACTGCACTTACTGCACCTCCCTCTACTGTAATGTAACCTGTAAAGTGCTGAGTACACCTGTTAGCGCTATATAAATATAATATACATACACTGTATACCTACTGCACTTACTGTACCTCCCTCTACTGTAATGTAACCTGTAAAGTGCTGAGTACACCTGTTAGTGCAATATAAATAATATACATACACTGTATACCTACTGCACTTACTGCACCTCCCTCTACTGTAATGTAACATGTAAAGTGCTGAGTACACCTGTTAGCGCTATATAAATATAATATACATACACTGTATACCTACTGCACTTACTGTACCTCCCTCTACTGTAATGTAACCTGTAAAGTGCTGAGTACACCTGTTAGCGCTATATAAATAAAATATACATACACTGTATACCTACTGCACTTACTGTAAATCCCTCTACTGTAATGTAACCTGTAAAGTGCTGAGTACACCTGTTAGCGCTATATAAATAAAATATACATACACTGTATACCTACTGCACTTACTGTACCTCCCTCTACTGTAATGTAACATGTAAAGTGCTCAGTACACCTGTTTGTGCTATATAAATAAAATATACATACACTGTATACCTACTGCACTTACTGTACCTCCCTCTACTGTAATGTAACCTGTAAAGTGCTGAGTACACCTGTTAGCGCTATATAAATATAATATACATACACTGTATACCTACTGCACTTACTGCACCTCCCTCTACTGTAATGTAACCTGTAAAGTGCTGAGTACACCTGTTAGCGCTATATAAATATAATATACATACACTGTATACCTACTGCACTTACTGTACCTCCCTCTACTGTAATGTAACCTGTAAAGTGCTGAGTACACCTGTTAGCGCTATATAAATATAATATACATACACTGTACACCTACTGCACTTACTGCACCTCCCTCTACTGTAATGTAACCTGTAAAGTGCTGAGTACACCTGTTAGCGCTATATAAATATAATATACATACACTGTATACCTACTGCACTTACTGTACCTCCCTCTACTGTAATGTAACCTGTAAAGTGCTGAGTACACCTGTTAGTGCAATATAAATAATATACATACACTGTATACCTACTGCACTTACTGCACCTCCCTCTACTGTAATGTAACATGTAAAGTGCTGAGTACACCTGTTAGCGCTATATAAATATAATATACATACACTGTATACCTACTGCACTTACTGTACCTCCCTCTACTGTAATGTAACCTGTAAAGTGCTGAGTACACCTGTTAGCGCTATATAAATAAAATATACATACACTGTATACCTACTGCACTTACTGTAAATCCCTCTACTGTAATGTAACCTGTAAAGTGCTGAGTACACCTGTTAGCGCTATATAAATAAAATATACATACACTGTATACCTACTTCACTTACTGTACCTCCCTCTACTGTAATGTAACATGTAAAGTGCTCAGTACACCTGTTTGTGCTATATAAATAAAATATACATACACTGTATACCTACTGCACTTACTGTACCTCCCTCTACTGTAATGTAACCTGTAAAGTGCTGAGTACACCTGTTAGCGCTATATAAATAAAATATACATACACTGTATACCTACTGCACTTACTGTAAATCCCTCTACTGTAATGTAACCTGTAAAGTGCTGAGTACACCTGTTAGCGCTATATAAATATAATATGCATACACTGTATACCTACTGCACTTACTGTACCTCCCTCTACTGTAATGTAACCTGTAAAGTGCTGAGTACACCTGTTAGTGCTATATAAATAAAATATACATACACTGTATACCTACTGCACTTACTGTAAATCCCTCTACTGTAATGTAACCTGTAAAGTGCTGAGTACACCTGTTATCACTATATAAATATTATATACATACACTGTGTACCTACTGCACTTACTGTACCTCCCTCTACTGTAATGTAACCTGTAAAGTGCTGAGTACACCTGTTAGCGCTATATAAATAAAATATACATACACTGTATACCTACTGCACTTACTGTAAATCCCTCTACTGTAATGTAACCTGTAAAGTGCTGAGTACACCTGTTAGCGCTATATAAATATAATATGCATACACTGTATACCTACTGCACTTACTGTACCTCCCTCTACTGTAATGTAACCTGTAAAGTGCTGAGTACACCTGTTAGTGCTATATAAATAAAATATACATACACTGTATACCTACTGCACTTACTGTAAATCCCTCTACTGTAATGTAACCTGTAAAGTGCTGAGTACACCTGTTATCACTATATAAATATTATATACATACACTGTGTACCTACTGCACTTACTGTACCTCTCTCTACTGTAATGTAACCTGTAAAGCGCTGAGTACACCTGTTAGTGCTATATAAATATAATATACATACACTGTATACCTACTGAACTTACTGTACCTCCCTCTACTGTAATGTAACCTGTAAAGTGCTGAGTACACCTGTTAGCGCTATATAAATATAATATACATACACTGTGTACCTACTGCTCTTACTGTACCTCCCTCTACTGTAATGTTACCTGTAAAGTGCTGAGTACACCTGTTAGCGCTATATAAATATAATATACATACACTGTATACCTACTGCACTTACTGTACCTCCCTCTACTGTAATGTAACCTGTAAAGTGCTGAGTACACCTGTTAGCGCTATATAAATAAAATATACATACACTGTATACCTACTGCACTTACTGTAAATCCCTCTACTGTAATGTAACCTGCAAAGTGCTGAGTACACCTGTTAGCGCTATATAAATAAAATATACATACACTGTATACCTACTGCACTTACTGTACCTCCCTCTACTGTAATGTAACATGTAAAGTGCTCAGTACACCTGTTTGTGCTATATAAATAAAATATACATACACTGTATACCTACTGCACTTACTGTACCTCCCTCTACTGTAATGTAACCTGTAAAGTGCTGAGTACACCTGTTAGCGCTATATAAATAAAATATACATACACTGTATACCTACTGCACTTACTGTAAATCCCTCTACTGTAATGTAACCTGTAAAGTGCTGAGTACACCTGTTAGTGCTATATAAATAAAATATACATACACTGTATACCTACTGCACTTACTGTAAATCCCTCTACTGTAATGTAACCTGTAAAGTGCTGAGTACACCTGTTATCACTATATAAATATTATATACATACACTGTGTACCTACTGCACTTACTGTACCTCCCTCTACTGTAATGTAACCTGTAAAGCGCTGAGTACACCTGTTAGCGCTATATAAATATAATATACATACACTGTATACCTACTGCACTTACTGTACCTCCCTCTACTGTAATGTAACCTGTAAAGTGCTGAGTACACCTGTTAGCGCTATATAAATATAATATACATACACTGTGTACCTACTGCTCTTACTGTACCTCCCTCTACTGTAATGTGACCTGTAAAGTGCTGAGTACACCTGTTAGCGCTATATAAATAAAATATACATACACTATAATTTAACTATTTAATTCCAAAACTGGAGCAATCACCATGGAAACCACTTGAATTATCAGGAGAATTCTAATAGTTACCATGGTGACTGCTTCATATTTAATACTTTGCTCCACTTAAGGGTTTGCAACCCTGGGGTCACTCTTCTCTTTGGTTGTGACACTGATCGGGTTATGTTGTCCTTTTTCTGCGTTTTGTGGTGATGTAACTGGTGGATCCATTAGTGCACAGGGCAATGTCTGTCTTTTCAGGCCTTTTCATAGAACAATTGATTTAATACTTGAATGTTTCCTTTTGTGTATCATGCTTTGTTTCTCTTGTGAAATGGGCTGAATAATAGGCTCATGGCGCAGGCCTGTTTATACATTTTACAATGCTAAAATATGGAGAGAGCTCAGAGGTCCCTTCTGTGCTCTCCAAAGCTAACCCATTGTAGGAGGCAGAGAATAACTGTCACGTTTTCCCACTTAACGAGCCAGCGCAGCCGGGAGACTTAGATAAGCTCTCTTTGCGCAATCCCTAAACTCTGTTGAAAGTTTCTGTTTAAGGTTTCAAAACTCTCGGTTTCTTTTTGATGAGAGGTGTTTACAGACGAGAAGCCATGAATATTTCAGACGCCAAACTTGAAATAAGAGATAGGGACCGTGAGACTGGGATTTTAATTTCATTAATTATTTTCTTTGTTTCTGTTTAGTTTTCTTTTTTCGCTTTTCTTCTTTGGAACAAAGAGAATATTTTCTTGCAACACAAAGCGTTCCCATATTGTTCCCTTTGATTAGCAGTGAATTCATTTTGCGCGTTTGTGTGTCAAGGATGTTACACTGGCATTGTCATGATGTTAACGGTGGAGGGGGAGCCATGATGTGCTTATTGGGTCACATCCATTAGAAGGGGATTTAGAGGGACTGCAATTTATAGCTTTAGAGAATGGGGCAGTGTTAAGAAACGAGCCTTGATTTAGTTTTTTTGTTAAATGTAAGCTCATTAACTATATATAAAATGGTGTCTATATATGTTAATTTTGGATGGACAGATGGCATTTGGCACGCCTCTCTGTTCCTTCCTGGGTGAGGAGATTAGTGATACTTCCCAGGTGGTCTAGCGGCTGTTGGAGGAGGTAATTATAGAACTGAGCTTACTAGGGAATGTACACTCCTCTAGTTACCCCCGGACCACCAGGAAAAGTACAAAAAGGCAGATGGAATGTTCGGGGTTACTGATAGAAGGTGACTTAGTGGTAGAATGATGGCAGAAGATGTAAAGGATGGTGTTTGGAAGGGATTACGGGTTAGGATGGTCTGTGGTGTTAGTGGTTAGAGTGAGGTGTAGCGGGGTAGTGGGGTATATAGGAATATAAGGGGACTTGAGGACAATGGCTGATTAGACTGTAGTTATTGTTTGGTGGTAGTGATGTCCCGAACAGTTCGCTGGCGAATAGTTCCTGGCGAACATCGCAAGTTCGCGTTCGCCACGGATGGCGAACATATGCGATGTTCGGTCCGCCCCCTATTCATCATCATTGAGTAAACTTTGACCCTGTACCTCACAGTCAGCAGACACATTCCAGACAATCAGCAGCAGACCCTCCCACCTCCTAGACAGTATCCATTTTAGATTAATTCTGAAGCTGCATTCTTTTTATTTTTTTTTGTGTTTGCGTTTGTGTTTATTATACATTATCCTCTATAGCCAGTAACCTGTGTTTATTATACATTATCCCCCCATAGCCCGTAACCTGTGTTTATTATACATTATCCCCCCATAGCCAGTAACCTGTGTTTATTATACATTATCCCCCATAGCCAGTAACCTGTGTTTATTATACATTATCCTCCCATAGCCAGTAACCTGTGTTTATTATACATTATCCTCCCCATAGCCAGTAACCTGTGTTTATTATACATTATCCTCCAATAGCCAGTAACCTGTGTTTATTATACATTATCCCCCCATAGTCAGTTACCTGTGCTTATTATACATTATCCTCCCATAGCCAGTAACCTGTGTTTATTATACATTATCCCTCCCATAGCCAGTAGCCTGTGTTTATTATACATTATCCTCCCATAGCCATTAACCTGTGCTTATTATACATTATTCCCCCATTGCCAGTAACCTGTGTTTATTATACATCATCCTCCCATAGCCAGTAACCTGTGTTTATTATACATTATCCCTCCCATAGCCAGTAACCTGTGTTTATTATACATTATCCCCCCATAGTCAGTAACCTGTGTTTATTATACATTATCCCTCCCATAGCTAGTAACCTGTGTTTATTATACATTATCCCCCCATAGCCAGTAACCTGTGCTTATTATACATTATCCCTCCCATAGCCAGTAACCTGTGTTTATTATACATTATCCATTCCATAGCCAGTAACCTGTGTTTATTATACATTATCTGGTGTAACAGTAGTGTACATTTAAAAAAAAATAAAAAATACAGGGGGCTTGTTGTCACCTTTCGGGGACCCTTGGTGTTGTACGTGGCTGGGTGGAGGAAGAGACCTTCAATGACATCAGTGAGGGCAAGGAACGGGACATGGCTAGCTTGGTATCCAACCTTGTGCAAATGGGGAGTTTGTGGTTGTGCAAATGGACTGTTTGCGGTTGTTTGCGGTGCGTTAAACGGGGAGTTTGGTCTGTCACTGTGAAGCGGGCGTAACCCTTACACTACTTGATCGATACAACATCATACCTGATGTTTTAAAGCACGTTATTCCAAACAATTTAGGAATGTTAGGTGATTTATGCCCTTTAAGGATTAAAACCAGACTCTGTATCAACTATGTAATTTTCCATGGGAGTTTTGCCATGGATCCCCCTCCGGCATGCCACAGTCCAGGTGTTAGTCCCCTTGAAACAACTTTTCCATCACTATTTTGGCCAGAAAGAGTCCCTGTGGGTTTTAAAATTCGCCTGCCTATTGAAGTCTATGGCGGTTCGCCCGGTTCGCCCGTTCGCGAACATTTGCGGAAGTCCGCGTTTGCCGTTCGCGAACTGAAAATTTTATGTTCGCGACATCACTATTTGGTGGTTATGGGGTGTTTAAGGATTAGGGAGAATACACAAAATGAAAAATGAGAAAAAGAAGAGGAGCAGGTGGAGGCAGGAGAAACAGATCACTAATACAGCCAAACAACTACATAATAAGTAACAATATAATCAGAGACGTGTAGTAGAGTGGGAGGTAAAGCTGCTTTTAATCTGTTTTTGTATTTTTTTTAATAATCCTGATAAAATGTCTGTGTTTTATTGGCGGTCTCACTGCAGAGTTTAGTTTAATGGGTAATATCAATTCAATTCACTAAGCTAAACGCGTCTTAAAAATGACATTGGAGTGATCTATACCCTAATACCTCGCTATTGATTAATCACTTTATACAGCGATTGGCAAGTGTGCGATGGGTAATGTATAAACTGCAGGCACGCATATCTGACATTGTTTTATGCAATGTCAATGGGGAATGTGGGCGACGGAAAGACCATTATATAACAGGAGAATTAAAAAACAGAGTATCAATAATTAATTACATTACACCTTTAATATAATAACCTTTAATGGTAAAGTATAATTTCTGAAACCAGACAGATCGCCATGTTTAATGGTATGGTTCTGCAGTGCATGTTTTCCTCCGAGTACAATCACAGCGAGGGTAATTTAACCATTTAATCTAAGAAGCATCTTAATGTAGAGATGCTGCTCCTTTAACAATGTAAAATCCTGTGTTTCTGAGAAACAGCAATGTTTAATGTTTGTACGAGGACAGACTAACAGACACTAGAGCCGCTTTCTCCTTAGGATCTTTGTATTTTTAAGGTCTTCACATTCAGCGTTATCACACACAGAATGACGACGTTGAATCGCAGAAGCACTGGACTGGCGGAGTGCAGCAATTTGCGCGCATGCACTGTAGCTCCACGGCTGGACCAAAGATCATAAATATCCACGATCTCATTGCAAGGAGGCTGTCTCAGACCTGCCTTACAAGCACGTTCAGCATTATGGGCGCTGGGTCTACAGTAATAAATGAATGTATTTCTAGTGTTAGCGTGATCCTTTGATGATATATATATAATGACTAACTCAACGTTCTGCTCCTTTATGCTGCTCAAACGGTCAGTTTTTTATAAAAAATTTTTTACACATGTATAGTAATGTGTATATGCTCAATATGCAATTGAGCAATAAAGACCGTGCTTTACTAGAGGTGAAAGTAGTGATGATGGCAGAACTGACTTGTGATACAAATAGAGTTTTTGTAGGATGGCGTTGTGAGGGCAATCCCCCCCCCCCCCCTCCAATGAATCCAGATTTGTATCAATAATGATGATTTCCTCTATACAAATACAATTGTAACTCTACAGTAGATTGCAACACGTAGTTTCAATAACACTCCTTATAGGCCTCATGTCAGGACACCTTGTGGATCCAAGCTCAGATATCTGATTGCTACTATGGAGTCAATAAGGATTTTGTTTCCTTTTTTGGGAATAATTGGCGGTAACTTAAAATTGTTCTTTTTTGGGGGGGGGATCAACAGCATAAAAAGATTTGTTTTAAAGGTTGGATTTGATGGATCAGAGTCTTTTTTCTCCTAGATTACTGTGTAACTATGGTATCATGGGACTGACGTGACTGTCATGAAGCCCATGGAACAACGCAGTAGGAGGAGTGGGCCTTGACAGAGCCAGGAAGTGGGCAGGTGCTAGTGTTTGGGGGTTGGATTAGTTTAATGGAGCTTGGGGGCGGAGACAGGGAGTATAAAGAGCAGCCATTTTAGAATAGGGGCCATTTTAACCAGAGCCTTTCCTACCTGTAAATTGTTTCAGGTCGGCGAGGTTCTTTTTCTTTGTCGTTTCTGCAGGATTATGGCGTCGCTAGATGAGATCCTGGAGGGTGTTCGGGCAGCGGTGAAGGACAGAGGACTGGATTGGCTTCATCAGCAGTTGGGGACTGCCGGGCCTGCTCCTGCGGTACCGGCCCGTCGACCGGCAAGGAGGACGAGACCACCTCAGCGTTTGAGCCCGGGCGCTGGGCCTGCAGCGCGGCGGAGGAGGAGCCCTTCAGCGGGAAGTGGGGTGACCGATGGTCCGGGTGAGCCCCGGTCAACAGAGCCAGGCAGGCGCACGGCTCGCTCCGGTGGGCGCGGCAGCGGCCTGGCGAGGACGGCCGCACAGCGCATGGTGGCGGATGGATCTAAGCCACGCGGTTCCGCGGCTGGCAGGTGGAACGGTCCGGGCGGATCTCGGAAGACGGCCGGGACGGAGGCCAGGCCGGCTGGGAGTCATGTGAGCGGCGGCACGAAGCGGACACGTCCCGGTGAGTCAGCCACTAGTGCGAATGCTGGAGGGCAGGGGTGTGATGGTGATGGCGGATGTATGACGGCCCCTCAAGCTGTGGGGGGAGGCCAGGACAGCAGTGTGAGGGCAGGGACGTCTCAGGCTGAGGCAGGTCAGGGAGACAGATGCAGGGACAAGGGGACCTCACAAGAAGCGAGTGGGTCAGGGCACACGGCAGGCTGCCAGGATAGCGAAGATGAATCGGACATGGGGCAGACGGCCGAGGAGAGGCCAGGCTCGGCACTGACAGTTGAGGGACAGGGTGCTCAAACTGTTA
Source organism: Pelobates fuscus (assembly GCF_036172605.1). Taxonomy (NCBI): domain Eukaryota; kingdom Metazoa; phylum Chordata; class Amphibia; order Anura; family Pelobatidae; genus Pelobates; species Pelobates fuscus. Next base: position 132,538,657 of record NC_086327.1, read on the forward strand.
AGCTGGTTAGGGATGTCAGCGGTAGGCGGGAGGGCCCATCTGGCCGCTCCCAGGGTCAGCTTCATGACAGGGAGGCCTCAGGGAGTGAGTGGAGAGCAGAACGACGCTTCTCTGGCGTCAGGCGCAGCGTTTCGAAGAGCAGAGCAAGGAGTTCAGGGAGCAGGGAAAGATCACCTGCGCGGAGCGGGTGCAGCTTAGCAGGCTCATGTTGCAGGAGGCGTGATTCCAGGGATAGCATGAGGAGGAGTCAGCGGAGAAGATCGGGTTCGCCGGGAGAGAGGCTCAGTGATCGGTGGAGGGGATCATCTCGTGAGGGCAGTCGCCCTGCGAGACGCAGCGTTGCTGAGGAGGATTGGGAGGAACGTAGGGAGGAAAGGCGGGTGAGGAAGGTTCAGGACAGACTACCCAGATCTCCTTCTCCCTACAGGTCTCGGAGCAATACCCCTACGGTCTCGAGGCGAGTCCAGGCGGATGGGAGTCGGCGACAACGGGATTCTCCGGTGCCTGAAAAGGTGGACGGAAGGACGGCGCCTCTGCAGCCAGCTACGGCCAGAGGTTCGAGTGGTGAGTTCTTACACACACGACACCCAGGACAGTTGTTAAATGATTTAAGAACATTTTTAGATTCTTGGTCTGGGAAAGAGGGGTCGCCTGCGCAGTTCGGGAAGGTGTGGGCACGAGAGAGTAGTCGGGACATAGCTACAGGGCTCGGGGTTACACAGCTGTCCGCGCACGGCGGAGGTGAGTCGGGAGCGGGGGCTGATTTGTCTGGGTTGGAAGGAGGGGGCGAAGAGCGGGAGGTAGGTGATGTCCCGGATGCAGCGCGGCAGAATGTGCACGTGTCCTTCGCGGGCCCCCTCGGATGTCATTTAAAAGTAGAAGTGAAGGAGAAGATATGGAAAGGTGAGTTTGTGGAGATATTTTCCCTCCTTCCCCTAGAGGAGTTCTTAGACTTGAAGGAGGAGGATAAGAAGGATGCGAAAAAGGAGGAAGAGGAAAAAAGGCGGAGGTATCGCAAGATACCTAAGACCTTTGGGAATTGGTTGAGGGCCTTCTGCATTCTAGCTAGTGTAATCGGGGAGAAGGCGCCGGGGCGTTGCTCAGAACTATTTTGTTATTTGGACGGGATAGGTGACGCGTACCGAACCTACGGAGGTTTGGCTTGGTGGAGGTACGACGAACAATTTCGTCAGCGGCTGGCAGCGAATGCGAACATGCGGTGGGACCAAATGGACCTGCCGTTATGGATGCGCCTTATGATGGCCCAGAAGGCGGCGCCCTTTCCCGGGGCAGCCGGCACGGCCTCAGGGGCCGGGTCGGCTGGGCAAAAGAAAGGTTTCTGTTGGATGTTCAACGAAGGACATTGCAAATGGGGAAATAATTGCAAGTTCCGGCACGAATGCTCAGGCTGCGGGGGGTCCCACGGTGTCAACCGTTGTTTCAAAAAGGGTAAGTCTGGCGGGGGAAGCGGGCCCGCAGGGGCGGCAGCCACCGCAGCTCCCGTTGGGAGCGTCTCCGGTGAAAATAGACGTGATGTTGCCTTGGCTAAGGCGATACGTTAACCGGGAAGATGCTATTTTCTTGTGGCGGGGTTTTCGGGAAGGGTTCTTTATTCCCTACGTAGTTAGGGGACCTGGTACGTTATGTGGGAATCTTAAGTCAGTGCGGGAACACCCAGAGGTAGTGAGGGACAAGCTAAGTAAGGAAGTGCAACTGGGGAGGATGGCTGGGCCGTTCTCGGCACCGCCATTGCCCGATTTGCGAATATCCCCGTTGGGCGTGGTCCCCAAGAAGGAGGCAGGCAAATTCAGGTTGATTCACCATTTATCGTACCCGAAAGGGGCTTCGGTGAATGATGACATCGACACGGCTCTTAGCTCCGTCTCTTATACGTCATTTGACAAGGCAGTCGAGTTGGTTCGGAGGCTGGGGCATGGTGCACTGATGGCAAAGGTAGATGTGGAAGCAGCATTTCGACTGCTCCCGATACACCCGGACTGCCATCATCTGCTCGGTTGCTGTTTTGAAGGGGAATATTTTGTTGATCTGTGCCTGCCTATGGGGTGTTCGATCTCGTGCGCCTATTTCGAGAAGTTTAGTACCTTCTTGGAGTGGGTCGTGCGGACGGAATCGGCAGAGGGTGCGGTGGTGCATTACCTAGATGATTTTCTTTGCGTGGGCCCGCGAGATTCGGACCGCTGTAGACAGATATTGGACGTGTTTCAGTGGGTGGCGCATAAAGTAGGGGTGCCCCTGGCGGAGGACAAGACGGTGGGGCCTACGACGTGCCTTAGTTTTTGGGCTTGGAAATTGACTCCTGTAAATGGGAATGCAGGTTACCGGGGGACAAATTGTCACGGCTGCGGGAGCTGGTGGCCACGGTAGGGAGGGCCAAGAAAGTGACACTGCGAGGGCTCCAATCGCTGGTGGGGAGCCTTAATTTCGCGTGCCGGGTCATACCCATGGGGAGGGTTTTCTGTAGGCGCCTCGCACAAGCTACGAGTAAGGTGCGTCTGCCGTCGCATTACATTAGGGTTTCGGCGGATATGAAGGCAGATTTAATGGTGTGGGACCGGTTCTTGCAGGATTTTAACGGAACGGTGATTTTTCGAGAGCCGGCGGCATCAGGGGAGGTTGTTGGTCTATACACCGACGCTTCTGGTAGCGTAGGCTTTGGGGCTTACCTGGGGGGTCACTGGTGCGCTGAGCCATGGCCGGAGGCCTGGAGACAAAGCTCGCTGATTAAAAATCTAGCGTTTCTGGAGCTATTCCCGGTGGTGGTAGCGGTGAGTTTGTGGGGGCGGGTGTTGTCCAACAAACATATTATATTTCACTCAGACAACATGGCGGTAGTACAGGCGATCAATAGTTTGTCGGCGTCGTCCCCCCCTGTGTTGTGTTTGCTGCGGCGTTTTGTCCTTCTTTGTATGTCATTTAACTTGGTGTTTAGGGCTAGGCACATCCCTGGTATGTTGAATGTGGTAGCTGATGCGCTTTCTCGTTTTCAGTGGGAACGATTTCGGGAAGCGGCGCCGGAAGCTTTGGCACAGGGGCAGGCTTGCCCTGGCGAGATGTGGCAGCTCGGGACCGCATGCTTGGGGAGTGTATAAAGAATTCTCTTGCGCCGAGCACGTGGTCAGGCTATGTCAAGGTTTGGAAAGAATGGGACGAGGCGGTACAGCAGGTAGGGGGTGACAGTTCGCAAGGGCAGAGGGTGGATGTGCTGTTGTGGGTACTGTGTCGCTTGTTTGCTAAACAAGCGTCGCCGGCCGTGATAGATAGGTGCATGTCCGCCATGGCGTTTTTGTTCAAGTTCAACGGGTGGGAGGACATTACGAAGAATTTTTTAATACGCCAGGCTTTGAAGGGCTTTAAGAAGGGTAAGAAGCTCGCGGACCCGAGGCGACCGGTGTCGTTTTCGGTTTTGCAAAGCCTGTTAAGTGTGTTGATTGATTTGTGCAATTCCCCTTTTGAAGTGACACTATTTTCCGGGGCGTTTGTCTGGGCGTTTTTTGGGGCTTTTCGCATTAGCGAGCTGGTGAGTGCCAACAAGTTGGGGAACGGCGGTTTGATGTTCAAGGACGTGGTCGTGGGTATTGATCAGGTGCAGATATGGCTGCGCCGGTCTAAAACGGACGTGTACGGCAAGGGACGTGCGGTGGTACTGTATGAGTTGCCAGGATCAGAGGCTTGCCCGGTGGCTTGTGGCAAAAGATACTGTGAGGTGCGGCCAGAAGGTAAGAGTTGTTTCTTTTTACACGCCGATGGTTCAGCGTTGTCGAGATTTCAGTTTCTGCGGATTTTTCGCATGGGTCTGCAGAGAATGGGCTTAGAGCCGAGTCAATTTGGGACGCACTCCTTTCGCATTGGGGCAGCGACGGAAGCTGCGCGTTTAGGTCTGGGGGACGAGAAGATCAAGCAAATTGGGAGGTGGGAGTCCGTGCGATTCCGCTCGTATGTAAGGCCTGATAAGTTGGTGTAATTGCTAGGGTGCAAGTATCTGGGGATGGGGACGTTGCCTTTTTTCTGCCACTAACTTTGTCTCTTTTCAGGTTTGAAAGTTTGGTTGCTGGGCCACTCGTATGTGTACTGGGCGGAGAAGAGGGCCGCAGTTCGCAGAAGCGGATCACAGCTGGGCTTTCCTTTGGAACGAGTGACTCTATGTTGGTTTGGTTTCAGGGGAGCAAGTTGGCAGAGTTTGTGTAATTTCTTGTTTCAGAAAGTGGTTGGCGGGTCGGTCCCGGATGTGGTATTGATTCATGGAGGAGGGAACGACCTAGGTGGGATTCCGCAAAGGGAATTGGTGAGAAGGATGAAAAGGGATGTAGATCGGCTGAGGGAGCTGGTTCATGGCGTGGTGGTGGTGTGGTCTGAAATGGTTCCACGATTTGCGTGGCGGCACGCCAGGGATCCGGCTGCAATAGCTCGATCGAGGGGTAAGGTTAATAAGATGATGTCAGTTTTTATTAGACGTTCAGGGGGTGTAGTGGTGCGTCACAGAGAGTTGGAGGGCATGTTACCTGGGTATTTCAGGAGGGACGGTGTACACCTGTCAGATGTGGGGAACGATTTGTTGAACCTTGGGTTCCACGAAGGTATTGAACAGGCCCTGTTTAGGTGTGGTGGGGGTCGCACATGCGCTTAAGGAGGTCAAGCCATGTGCTGTGGCGGAACAGGGCATAGTAGAAATTGGAATTTGGCGTAGAGTTTGGACTGGACAGGCCGAGGTGTAGGCCTGATGGAATTAAGGACTGGTTGGTTCTAGCTCTTCGGTGGCGACGAACCTGTGGGTGTAGGGGTGTCTGAGGTACACCCCTACAGTTAACAATATGATGTGGGGCCTCTTTGGTAGGCCGTGTTTCAAGTGAATTGTTATTTGTTATATATTGTTCAATTGGTAGGGTCATTGTCAGGGGTACTGTGTGGGGGGTATAGTAATTTAATGTATAGTTGGACAATGACCCTAAATTATGTTAATTTATGATAATTTAATTAATAATTTAATTAATAAAAGCTGTGGACTTTATACTCCAACAGAATTAACTGTGTCCGTGTCTTATTCAGTTTAAGGTTATAGTACATACGAATATCGTCTGTACAAAGGTTTATATAAAAGTTTTAGCACATGCCGAATAACGTCTGTGCAAATGTCATGAACCTTCACATTCAGAGTATAACCTGCAGATGTGTTTGGGATACTGTGCTGTACTCCTATATTGAGAAATCCGGTGTCAGTTCTTCTTTTAGTCCTTCTGTCTGTATCACTGTCACCTGCCGTGTGAAGGACACATTTGGCAGAATTTACATAATATGTACTCCTGAAGAAAGGTCACACTTCATTTGTAAGAAACTCCCCATTCAGTCAGCTGTCTGGCCTGGAGGGAGACACAATACGCACTGATTGCTAAATAGCAGCGATAACATCACCAGTGATTGTTCTTGGAAACACCGTGAGACCTTAGCATGCAGGCAGGTCTGATTTATCAATGTGTTAACTCAGGTCATGGCGATGGGGTTTGTGTTTGTTCTCAATGTCATCCACCGAGGGATTCACTTATGCACAATTTGTGTCAACAGAAAGTTCATATTCAGACAGTTACTTATCCAATACAAGTCTTATGCTGGGAATGCTACAGTAAAATTAGATATTAATAGACATTCATGGAAATTGCTTCCTTAAACGTACAGGTCAGTTGTGTGCAGATCCCCAAATCACATGTGGCATCTCACAATTCCTTGTGTGCAGGCTCTGCGTGTCACATGGAGTGTGAGTGGCTGCGTGGGCAGCCGTACTGAACTTTGTAGTCTTGGCAGCTATGACAAAACAAGTTTCAAATAGTGTGCAACAGAATAACTTAGTATCGCTTGATTTGCAAACAGAACTGGTTACTCAATCTGTATTATTCACCTGTTCACTTTACAAAACATTTGCAACTGTCAGTCAATATATTTTGGTTATTTTCCTTTTTTTTTTTTTTTAAATGACCCATAATCTTGGCAACGACTTTGCATGACATACAGAAAAAGGTTTCCATCAATAAATTATGCTTAAAATATATATTTTTTTATATATATTCAGAGCTGCCTAACTATTAGCACAGGGTGCCAGGCTAATGCATGAATCTGCATACAGTCAGAACTCTGACACATAGGAATGTTGAGCCATACTGCTAAAAGCAGAACCCCCCCCCCCCCTCAAAACTGCCCTTAATGAAACTTGTTCTTCAGAATAGTCTCACACATCTCATAATCATTCTCAAATGTCTTTATCAATTATACTGGAAATAATGCCATTCCAGGTATCTACTACCTTTTCTATATCACTGTTACTGCTCCCACTGGAAGGCCATTCCAGGTATCTACTACCCTTTCTATATCACTATTACTGCTCTCTCAGGAAGGCAATTCCAGGTATCTACTACCCTTTCTATATCACTGTTACTGCTCCCATTGGAAGGCTATTCCAGGTATCTACTACCCTTTCTATATCACTATTACTGCTCTCTCAGGAAGGCAATTCCAGGTATCTACTACCCTTTCTATATCACTGTTACTGCTCCCATTGGAAGGCTATTCCAGGTATCTACTACCCTTTCTATATCACTGTTACTGCTCCCATTGGAAGGCTATTCCAGGTATCTACTACCTTTTCTATATCACTGTTACTGCTCCCACTGGAAGGCCATTCCAGGTATCTACTACCCTTTCTATATCACTATTACTGCTCTCTCAGGAAGGCAATTCCAGGTATCTACTACCCTTTCTATATCACTGTTACTGCTCCCATTGGAAGGCTATTCCAGGTATCTACTACCCTTTCTATATCACTGTTACTGCTCCCATTGGAAGGCTATTCCAGGTATCTACTACCCTTTCTATATCACTGTTACTGCTCCTACTGGAAGGCCATTCCAGGTATCTACTGCCCTTTCTATATCACTATTACTGCTCTCTCAGGAAGGCAATTCCAGGTATCTACTACCCTTTCAATATCACTGTTACTGCTTCCACTGGAAGGCTATTCCAGGTATCTACTACCCTTTCTATATCACTGTTACTGCTCCCATTGGAAGGCTATTCCAGGTATCTACTACCCTTTCTATATCACTGTTACTGCTTCCACTGGAAGGCTATTCCAGGTATCTACTACCTTTTCTATATCACTGTTACTGCTTCCACTGGAAGGCTATTCCGGGTATCTACTACCCTTTCTATATCACTGTTACTGCTCCCACTGGAAGGTTATTCCAGATATCTACTACCCTTTCTATATCACTGTTACTGCTTCCACTGGAAGGCTATTCCAGGTATCTACTACCCATTCTATATCACTGTTACTGCTTCCATTGGAAGGCTATTCCAGTTATCTACTACCCTTTCTATATCACTGTTACTGCTCCCACTGGAAGGATATTCCAGGTATCTACTACCCTTTCTATATCACTGTTAGCCTTTACTGCTCCCACTGGAAGGCTATTCCAGGTATCTACTACCCTTTCTATATCACTGTTACTGCTCCCACTGGAAGGCTATTCCAGGTATCTACTACCCTTTCTATATCACTGTTACTGCTTCCATTGGAAGGCTATTCCAGGTATCTACTACCCTTTCTATATCACTGTTACTGCTTCCTTTGGAAGGCTATTCCAGGTATCTACTACCCTTTCTATATTGCTGTTAATCTTTACTGCTTAAAAAAGTAATCTCTATTTGAGTATAAGGAAAAATCTTGAGCTGTTAACTAACACTTCAGAACAAGTAGCGTCCAGAAAAAATAAAAATATATTAAGGACATCCAAGGCCAAATTCAGCCAATTCACACCCGACTGTCACTGCCCTTCAACAGGATTGGCCAATGCAAAATCTAAAAACTGTTTGAAAAAGAAAGACTTTGCATCGCACTCAGCAAAGAAAATGTGAGTATGATGACGCTCCCCCACCTGTGAGTGCTGTTTCGTGCTTCTGCTTAGAAATTTGAGTGACTTCCAACAGTCAACGGCCAATCAACAACAAGAGTGTTAATAACAGAAAAACGAAGAAAACTCAGGACAGAAGGGCATTTACCAATACAAATAATAAAAGTCAATGGCCGTATCTCAGCCTAGACTATAACAAGTTTACCTCCCAATGTAGAATGTATGTATCATTTAATCAGTTCACACTGGAGTCTGCTGTCAGCAAGTCGCCGTGAGCATGAACTGACTTGCGAAATTTAAACTCAAATAGCACATCTGAAATTGGAGCCATTTTATAACTTGCTTTTTTATTCACATTTCAAAGTACCACCAGTCTCTACTGATCCGCGAGTTACAACATACCAGACTAGCTCTCTCTATCCATACGATGCTTAAATTATCAATGCCCCGGGAAGGGTTGCTGTGCTTAGTGAATAGCAACATACAAATACAGCTCCGATAAACATGACATCCGCCCAAATAATATTCATTTCATCTTCTATAAAGAGGAACTGACACTATTTTTACACCAATTATATATAATCACCTATAACGTCTGCAAATCTGTTCTACATTTTGCTCTGTTTCCTTTTAAATTAATATCACAGACTAGGCACAGTCAGGGCACACTATGCTAATGAAGAGGAGAAATAGTAACAATGTTTCATTTCTCCTCCTCGGTATGCTCTCTCTATGCTGAGTGCCAGGTGTAAAGGGCAGAGCTTATAACAATGATTGACAGGGAGCTAAGATGGAGGTGGCTCTCTCTATGCTGAGTGCCAGGTGTAAAGGTGGAGCTTATAACAATGATTGACAGGGAGCTAAGATGGAGGTGGCTCTCTCTATACTGACTGCCAGGTGTAAAGGGCGGAGCTTATAACAATGATTGACAGGGAGCTAAGATGGAGGTGGCTCTCTCTATGCTGAGTGCCAGGTGTAAAGGGCGGAGCTTATAACAATGATTGACAGGGAGCTAAGATGGAGGCGCCCAGTTGCAGGATGAAGATGTGTGGATTTCTATGTTTAATTTTATTTTTCAAATTTCACAAATACATATGCGTTAAATATATTGATAAGAAAATGTAATTTTATAAATTCTTAGAAAGTGAACGTTCTCCGCTAATATTTTGTGCCTAACAAAGCATATGGGATAGATTATGGGATGTGAAGGAATATATTAAAATGTCTTATGCCTTTTGAGCTCGCTGCCCTTCTCATTACTTATTAATTCTCTCGATAAGAATATCATGACAGAGTGCAATACATTCAAATAAATAAGAATAAGCAAATATAGAATTCATGTGATTTTAGCAACTGTCTGACCAATGTCTTGAATGCTATTTTGTTCTTTAATTTGCTTATTTGTTTCATGTGTACGTAAGTCCATCTCCTTATCCCTCCTGCATTTAACATTGCAAGCAGTAAGTGGAACTGGACTAGCCGAGCTCTCCGGCTAAAGCCATTATAAGGACGACGAGATCTGCAGCCTGACTAGAGGCACAAATACGATCATTTTTTAAATCTATTTTCCCATCATGGAAATCTTTTTATTAGGTTTCCATGCTTTGCACTTTCCAATATGCGTTATTCTCTTTAATAAAAGTTTCTATATTTAGACTAACAATTCAGTGTTTTCAGATAATTTGCTTCAATCGTGGCCTGGCTACGTGAAGAAGCCTAGCGCGTACCAGGATATGTAACTGACTGTCAGTCAATAAAGTCTACTTTTTTTTTTGTAACATATTATTGACACTGCAAGGTGGAGAATTATTGGTGCACTGTTCCGTTGCTGATTTTTTTAATTATCAGGTTTATTCAACAAGAACCAATTTGGAGAAGAAAGAAATAGTTGAAGACGATCCAGTATTTGAAGCGCAGGTATCAAGGCAGGCTACCTGCTACAGAATAATACCACCACTCATAGGGTTAATACCCATAAAAGTCCAGATATATAACAGCAATCTCCCTTCAGAGATACTTTGTGTGCTAGTATCAGATATTGCCTAGAAATATACCTGGGAAAAAGCATTCGGAATGAGAATTATGAATCTCTGTGAAATGAAGCAGAAATAATAAATTCCTAGGACAGAGGTAGCAGTCATTCTTAAACTGTCAAAACAGTACCCCAAAAAACAGATTATCCCACATAAAGAAAGACTTTGATAGTTATGACAAATGGCGGCTAAGGCGCGTTATTCATTCCTCAGATCAAATGATGGTCTTGTGCGTTCTTCTCCTGGGCTATGAATCTCGGAAGCTTACGACGGTTTCAAGCTGGAGAGCTGTAATATGATATACGCCTTTATATCCTGCCAGGAGTGGATTTGACTCAAACTGTATTTCATGGCTAAGCCGCAGAGTCTCCAAATCTAGGGAACTCCTTGGCAGTAAGGGACTTCTGAGCTGCCGCAGAGGGAGGTATTACGACCATACGAGAATTCACAAAATATATCACAGAGCTCTGTTTAAGGGTCTGGCGGACACCACCAAATGTTGATTGTAATATGTCAAAGGAGGACTATCATGGTAAACAAACTATGAATACAATTTGCAATTGACACTTGCAAAGAACTGCGTTAGACTGTGCGTTAAGCAGTATGTATCATCGCGCTGCCGATCATACAAACAGATAAGCAGATCGTTTATTTTAAAGCAATGCAAGGCATGGACAGGTGGTGTAGGACTGGATTACACTCCAAGTACCATATCAACTCTAGACTGATGCAGTGATTATGGTGCCAACCCACAGTAAGAAGTCAAACCGTTTTAGTCTGGTTTGAAAACTTAGTCCATGCTCACGGCCTCTTGCAAGGAGGATCTGGTTAGCGCCTCATAGCTACGCAGGGCCAGTCTCATGGACATGGGATAGGCAGCTGGACTTCTTTTGGCCGTGGCTTGCGTTTACTGCCAGGTGCACACAATAAGAAAAGTCTCTTTGTGTGTTTCCCTATATCAATTCATTCAAAGCTTTCCTTTTCTTAACACGAATTAGAATTATTTACCAAAATAGTGAATTTTATCAATGTATCAATTAAACATGTGGTAGTTATTTCTAAAATTTACCTTTACATTCTAAGTCTTTGTAAAGTGTACAGCATTATAAAATTAATATTACAAATTAATAACATTTCCAAATTCTGCGCTATTGTAATAATTCCCCGTATTGAATGGACGCTGTCAGAAGGAAGGTGACTGTGAGACACAGGCACACGGAACAAAGATTTATAGTCTTAACTCAAATGAATATTTTAATCTACAGAAATGAAGCCTTTTCTCCTGCAATGCTTATAACCATAAATTTGACAGTGTTCCATATTCCGGATTTTATTAGCATATGTCGGGGAGTTCCTCATTTCCGTTTTGCCCCATGAAGTAATTAGGCAATATACAGGAATGCTCTGTCTGGTGAACGCCGGCAAGTAGAAGCATTTCGATTTCCTTTAACCTGTCATTTAAAACACGACGACAGAAAATAACGTGTTAGTTAGTATTCCCCTGTCTAGATCCTTCAAGTGCTCTATCTTTGTGCAATGCATCATGGGGATGTTACTTGTCATGTGAACGCTGTTAAATATGTGTGTTACTATCATCATATGGAACTTATTCACTAAACAGCGAGTTGCAGTGAATTAAAAGCCAAGTTGAAAATTCAAGCTAAAAGAACCCCAAACATTACCGTTACTAAAAAAGATCAAATAACTTTTCCATATCAGCTATTTTTGCCATTCATATTTTCAATATACTACCCTTTTCTATTAAGTGAATTTGAATTCTGATTCTGATTGTGGAGAATTGACACAGGTTTTGCAGTCTTTTGGCAAAAATAGCTGAATGGTACAATAGCAGCAAAAACGGTGGCTCTGGCAAGCCTGCTATCAGGAGAAGGAGAAGAGGGCCTTCTGGTGGGCACGTCAGTCACACAATCATTGACTTCATGCCACCCCACAAAACAGAAGCATCAGCATTTGGGCCACCATGACAGCCAATCAGGGCTGCCCACAGGCCAGTCGCCCTCACATATGGTATTACTCACCCTGAAAACCATTAATAGTGCAGCATCAGCACCGTTAATGATCGCCTTTCCCTCAATCCTCCCTACAATGGGTAACAGAGCCAGTCTTTCGGAAGATCAGGAGGACCGAGGGAAATTTAGATGTCATAAAAAAGCCTCTGTGCAGACCAAAATGTTGCTCCTTTGTTCCAATAAATCTGCTTTTTGCAATATCCTAAGTGCCTGAACCTGGCTTTCTTCATATCTGCTAAATTGGGATGTGTCAACCCTGGGCCTGGAGCACCTGGATTGTATATGAGGGTGCGGGATTTTTTTGTGTATTCTACAAAAAGTGAAAATGTGACATCACATGTAGCTAATTTGGAGAGTGCTTCCGATTTTACTATTATGTAATAAATTTACAATTTCTTTTTCAGTTTTCTACAATGTCCAGCGAGTTGGTTAGTTAAGGAAGTCCAAAAATCTGAAATCACCAGATTGGTCTGTGTCGTGTGATAAGAAAAGCCGAGGTAGATGCAATGTGCAGTCATTCTACAAAGTGTAAATGTAATATGGACTGACAGTGAGAAATAAATATACCCAATGGGATGAAATAACAGTAGGGCTGCGTCACATACAAGGGAGCGACTTATTAAATGAAACCGAAAAGATATAACTGGTATGTGAGCGCTCCAATTAATTATGCAGATCTACATAAAAATCAAGATGAAAATATCAATAAACTTAAAAATGACCAATCTCGCCGAGATCACCACAATAACCACCATAAACCACAATTGAATGTACTGGGTGAGTCTTATCTGAATCAGAATACTCTACACATATATATAAGAGTATAACAAAATATCATTTATTGTATAATAAACTAATCATAAAAAATGAAACAACATCTCAAAATGTCCAGTATCAGATGTAATCGTGATGAATAGTAAGGGGCCCCTTATTCATATTCTTGTCGACAAAGGACTGATGTAAAAAATCCGAGATGTGCACATTAGCATAAAAACTATATGTGAACTCAAAAAAGTTCAAGCAGTAGGCTCCAGTCCAGTCCGTGAAAAAAAAATATATAAGTGGATAAACGGATAGTGCCCAGACGACCAAGCCGTCTTACGGAGAGGGAGCTCAAACACCAGCCAAACACCCTGGTCAAGACTAAGAGGGAAGCGATAGGGATGGCCCCAAAGGTGAAAAATCACATCCAGATATGGAAAACTATGGGGATATCACTTCAGCAACTTACCCTATCCGTCCGACCATCGGGTGAGAAACTGGGAGCACATAAACTCCAAACCGTGAGGGCTGCAGGAAAAAGGCCGTTCTCGCCAGGTCGCTTGCCGAAAATCAATGGCGGGTCGTAAAGGACGAATCGGCTGGGAAGTTCAAATCCGTCGGCGGTGTGGTGAGGTAGCAGACAGCACGTTTACGCGTTTCGTCCTAGCTGGAGGACTTTTTCAAGGTCTTGAAAAAGTCCTCCAGCTAGGACGAAACGCGTAGACGTGCTGTCTGCTACCTCACCACACCGCCGACGGATTTGAACTTCCCAGCCGATTCGTCCTTTACGACCCGCCATTGATTTTCGGCAAGCGACCTGGCGAGAACGGCCTTTTTCCTGCAGCCCTCACGGTTTGGAGTTTATGTGCTCCCAGTTTCTCACCCGATGGTCGGACGGATAGGGTAAGTTGCTGAAGTGATATCCCCATAGTTTTCCATATCTGGATGTGATTTTTCACCTTTGGGGCCATCCCTATCGCTTCCCTCTTAGTCTTGACCAGGGTGTTTGGCTGGTGTTTGAGCTCCCTCTCCGTAAGACGGCTTGGTCGTCTGGGCACTATCCGTTTATCCACTTATATATTTTTTTTTCACGGACTGGACTGGAGCCTACTGCTTGAACTTTTTTGAGTTCACATATAGTTTTTATGCTAATGTGCACATCTCGGATTTTTTACATCAGTCCTTTGTCGACAAGAATATGAATAAGGGGCCCCTTACTATTCATCACGATTACATCTGATACTGGACATTTTGAGATGTTGTTTCATTTTTTATGATTAGTTTATTATACAATAAATGATATTTTGTTATACTCTTATATATATGTGTAGAGTATTCTGATTCAGATAAGACTCACCCAGTACATTCAATTGTGGTTTATGGTGGTTATTGTGGTGATCTCGGCGAGATTGGTCATTTTTAAGTTTATTGATATTTTCATCTTGATTTTTATGTAGATCTGCATAATTAATTGGAGCGCTCACATACCAGTTATATCCATTCTACAAAGTGTCATTCATTACCATTCTTATTTTAACATCCGCGATCGAGCGTCGGCCAGGATATGGCAGCTCGGGTCCTTCACTTACAAACCCTTCTCCCCCAGAGACTCTGGGCCTGGAACAGAATGAATCGTCTTGTGATTTGCTGGAACCGAAATGAACCCTTATTACCCTCCGCAGGGACACAAACCACATTAATTCAGAGCGACGGGGCCCAGTCAAGTGTTAGCGAGATGTTTATCCCACGCACAGAGCGTGCTATGCTCAGAACGCTCCTTTTCTTCTGAGCTTATCTCCACGCAGTAAGCAGCAGGTTAAGATCAGAACCCACTTTATTTCCCACACACCTCGCTAGTTATTTTAATGTTTCTTTTCTCTACGTTCCTCAGATCTTTCTGTGAGTGAGATTAACACGCCATAATTGTATTGTTGATTGAACCAAACGTTAATGTGAAAAAAAGGAAAAACAAAGCTTAGATCGAATAGATAAAAGCTACTTGGAGCTGGTGGTAATACTCTGACACGGGATATATTGCTGTAATATGTTCATGATATTACTGAGTTATTTTATTCACGATATTATATGGAGTCATTTTCTCCAAGATGTTAAAGGGGAAATATCATGAAAACCAAACTGAATTTGTGACATGTTGTAATATATTAATATATCATGGACTAATGGTCGAAGCCGTTTAGTCTAAATTATCACTGTGCTCGATCTAGGGGGTTTAATTCGAATAAATATTAGTGTCTGCTGTGATCCCTGAGTATTCTACAAATAGTGGGTCTGTCTAACCTTTTGGATCAGTGGCAGCAGCCTGATATAGTAGGGAACAGGGGACCTCCTTACACCATAACCATATAGCTGCAGTTATAATACACTGTGTGCAGGGAGACAGGGGACCACCTTACACCATAACCTTATAGCTGCAGTTATAATACATTGTGTGCAGGGAGACAGGGGACCTCCTTACACCCTAACCTTATACAGCAGTTATAATACACTGTGTGCGGGGAGACAGGGGACCTCCTTACACCATAACCATATAGCTGCAGTTATAATACACTGTGTGCGGGGAGACAGGGGACCTCCTTACACCATAACCTTATAGCTGCAGTTATAATACACTGTCTGTGGGGAGACAGGGGACCTCCTTACACCATAACCTTATAGCTGCAGTTATAATACACGGTGTGCGGGGAGACAGGGGACCTCCTTACGCCATAACCTTATAGCTGC
This sequence comes from Pelobates fuscus, assembly GCF_036172605.1. NCBI lineage: Eukaryota > Metazoa > Chordata > Amphibia > Anura > Pelobatidae > Pelobates > Pelobates fuscus. Next base: position 132,554,140 of record NC_086327.1, read on the forward strand.
AGTTATAATACACTGTGTGCGGGGAGACAGGGGACCTCCTTACACCATAACTTTATAGCTGCAGTTATAATACACTGTGTGCAGGGAGACAGGGGACCTCCTTACACCATAACCTTATAGCTGCAGTTATAATACACTGTGTGGGGAGACAGCGGACCTCCTTGAACCATAACCTTATAGCTGCAGTTATAATACACTGTGTGCGGGGAGACAGGGGACCTCCTTACACCATAACTTTATAACTGCAGTTATAATACACTGTGTGCAGGGAGACAGGGGACCTCCTTACACCATAACCTTATAGCTGCAGTTATAATACACTGTGTGCGGGGAGACAGGGGACCTCCTTACACCATAACCTTATAGCTGCAGTTATAATATACACTGTGTGCGGGGAGACAGGAGACCTCCTTACACCATAACCTTATAGCTGCAGTTATAATACACTGTGTGCGGGGAGACAGGGGACCTCCTTAAACCATAACCTTATAGCTGCAGTTATAATACACAATGTGTGGGGAGACAGGGGACCTCCTTACACCATAACCTTATAGCTGCAGTTATAATACACTGTGTGCGGGGAGACAGGGGACCTCCTTACACCATAACCTTATAGCTGCAGTTATAATACACTGTGTGCAGGGAGACAGGGGACCTCCTTACACCATAACCTTATAGCTGCAGTTATAATACACTGTGTGCGGGGAGACAGGGGACCTCCTTACACCATAACCTTATAGCTGTAGTTGAGTTCAGGTTCTCATGGTGCCCGCAATATCCCTTTAAACATTGTATCTGTAGAGATACCCTCTGCATATTGAGGTACTGAGGGCCCTCTTCCGCTCGCTCCATGGCTGATATCTAATGCTTGTTTAAATGAAGTGCTCGCATTATGTCCCCTAATGATGTTGATTAGTTAAGTATTTATTATTATTTTAAACACTGTCTACTAATGAATTTGCCGAAGTCCTGTGTATTAGGTGGGATTAATCCCACGGTAATCCAAGCTTCGTTTACATTGTTTCTCTCTCATTGGCTCTAAGCTTATTAATGCAAATGATTTTTGTCTGAACAGGACTGTGCGATTAGTATAAAGAATAATTACCTTATTACCGCCCAGAAAGAAAGTGGAACGCTGCCGAGGGATTAATATCCGTGTTCACAAACAGTTGAATCCGAGGCCGCAAATCGGATCCCATCATTTCTATTTCAAATATTAGGCAGAGTCATACACGAATCGAGCCATGCCATGTGAATCCCGCACCTACTTTATAACAATGATCTCACGGTCTCTTTAAAGAGATGTTTTAATAGGAAGGATGCAGGGTGGTACAACGACTGTGACATACAAGAGAAAGCAGAAAAAAAACATCTGCTGGCATATACAAACACAAACTTTTTCACTAATATGACAATTGTTAGGAAGTTAAAATAAATGTAAAGTGAATTCCAATTTTTAGGTGAAAATAACCAGAATGTGACACTTTCCAATCAATTAATTGGCCTGAAATTCACTTTGAAATCTCTTGAAATCTCTCCTAACAATTCACAGTTTATTGAAAGTCAGCACCTTTTAATCATTCACGAGTAAATCCATTGGTTGTGCTAGGAAGACCCACCCTAGTGGGTTCCTCTCTGCCTCCCACCCCAAACATCCTACGCCCCCACACCACAACTCGGCATATATAAAGGCTCGGCCAATAGTAAAGCTTATTCATTTTACTAATAAGGATTCTTAAATTATTCACGTAGCTAATAGCTGTAGTGGAGATTAAAAAACTAATATTATTTTTCAGATAAAATTATTTAAGACATTTATGTTGTTGATTCGGTACTTTGTCTCCATGATGATGTTGAAACCAGAGAATAAATTGCAAAAATGCAGCACACGATGCCCATATTGTGCTGTTTTGTCGCTATCCATAAAATTGGCATATTTTTCACTGAGTGGCTTTAATTTCATTTAGACCCAGCGGGAGGCCGAGGTCCAATTGAGAAACACTCTCTGCAGCTCCAGTAATGAGATTTAATTCCAGCATTCTGAGTCTGTTACTCTGTAATATTTCACTACTGTGAGCAAAAAAGGGCAAATTGACACGCCCCCCCCCCCCTCAGAATAAATAAAGTGAAATATGGCTGCTATCCAAGATTAGCGGTTCTTTTAGTAAATATTTCTATCCTAGCCCATTTTGTCTTATCATACTTTCAGATGTGTACATACACGGAGGAAATTAGTTAATGTATATGGATTTATGCACATATATTTTGCTACTTATATCATCGACAACATCACTGTGACGATCTTTAAATAGAATACGAAAAAAAACAGGTCAAGGTTGCAGAGGGAGTATGTGGTGACGGAGGGTTACACCTCCGAGGTTTAAAAAAAACAAAAACTGATCACCTTTTAAAGTTCAGAAAAACAAAAATACTAATTGTAACGTTGCCAGAAAAGCCATAAAGAGTTTACGAAAACAACCATGAAAACAGTACATATTTATAATACGTCCCGCGTGACCTTTTCAAACAATGTACAGCGGGTCCACAATAAAAGCCAAAAGTGAAAGGATTAATGTCAGGGTTTTTTTTTTTTTTTTGTTTTTTAAAGCAGCCCATTTCCAAGCATGAGCTAAAAAGCAAAAATACCACAAAACTTGACATTTCGGGTTTCCTTTATGACCAAAAAAATAAGGATTCTGATTTCTTTATTTTGTTGACAAGAGAAACGTTACTCTGGGTGGAGATGGTTTGGCAGATCTGCTAACCAGTGCATGGCACATATATATATATATATAATTGTAGAAAATGGCCGGGCACTCTAATAATATCCTAGCTGCCTACATCCAGAACCCCTGGATTGGGATGTGATAGTAGATTTATTCCTAATGGTGAGAGAAGACCGACTGATAACAACCAACAGCACGTAGGAAGGGAAGGATAGGGTCCAAAACATGTCAATTATTAGTTAAAGGGACACTACAGTCACGAGAACAACCACCTCTAGAATCATTCACTTCAGGCTTTTTGCAGTAAACTCTGTCTTTTCAGAGAAAATGCAGTGTTTACATTACAGCTTAGGGATAACTTCACTGGCCACTCCTCAGATGGCTGCTAGAGGTGCTTCCTGGGGCAGTGCTGCACAGTGTGACTGACATTCAATGTCTCCACCCTCTGCATGGAGACACTGAACTTTCCTCATAGAGAAGCATTGATTCAATGTATCTCTAGGAGGAGATGCTGATTGGCTTGTGCTCGCTCTGCCCTTGGTCTGTCTCCTTGACATTCTCAGCCAATCATATGGGAAAGTATTGTGATTGGCTCAGATAATCACTTCTGATGTTGTCAGCCAATCAGGCAGATCAGGGGCAGATGCAGCAGCTGCAGACTTGAATACAAGTAAGATGTTACTATAGTTAGTGGAGTAAGGGGGGCAGGAGGATGGATGGTGGTTTTAACACTTTAGGGCCAGGAATACATGTTTGTGTTCCTGACCCTATAGTGTTCCTTTATATTGGGGTACTTGGGTGCTTTGTAAAAAGCAGAATAAAATGGTTTCTTAAAATAATTGCAGAGATATACAGACTGGACCAGTTCACCGATAAAGGAAAACACATAATGTTTTTAATTAATATTGAATGTAAACAATTACATCTAATGTTGTTTATGCGTATAATATGCTTTAATGCACATATATCAGTAAATACATTTTTTTCTAAGTGCATCTCTTGGCTTACCCTTACTTCAGGCGGCCATCTTAACATCCTCACATGAACGACTTATCCTACTGGAGTACACGCAAACTTTGTCAGTGCACTGTGAGATGGCTGTCACTGGCGCATGTTGGTTGGGAAAGCAATGCTTCGAATCAATGTGGACTTACCAGTAGCTGCCCCCATGGATCTAGTTAAGCCAGGTGATTCCCCGAAAAAAAGCTATTTACTGATACAAATCAAAGTACTACATTCAGATTCTATAACACGTTATCTCTTATTTTAAATTATGACAGTTTTCATTTACTGTCCTTTTTTTCTCCAATTTTCTGTTACAAAATTGGAGAGTCTGAGAGAGAGAGGTGTTCAAGCACCACTGGGGGAAAAAACAATGCAATTCTGAGTAAACAAATTGTCAAAGTAGAGCAAACCGTTTAATTGGTTTCCATGGTAATTGCTCCAATTTTAGAAGTTTTCCCCAGAACCAATGCAGATTTAGAGTCTTGCACAGGATTTTAAATTAGGATATTAATTCCCGCTAATAAAACAGTGTATTGAGTAGCATGAATAATGGATGGAATCCTTACTGGTGACAATATCTCTCCAGCCAGAATGTTTGATTAAATAACAATTAGATGTAAGTGGGGTCTGATTAGTTAGAGAGTGGCAGGCATAGTGGTACTCCAGCAGTGACAGGGTAAATAAAACAGGCAGCCATTATGTGTGATAAATAAGAAGTGCATTAGAATGATGAGCGTTCATTTAAACTGGCGTTTTTATGGACATGTAAAAAGGGCTAGTGGAATATATAAACATGCTAGTCTGTGGAAAATAAATATCAGTAATACGGGCTGAGGACGTGTTCCTGTATTTTCTTGCCTTGTTGCTAATCTCAGTAAGCTTCCTGGCACAGCGGATCACAGCAACGCAACTGTCACTGCGCAGCGTGTGCCATATGTCACCAAGAAAAAATAATATCATTGTAACATATTAACGCCATGCGTAACACGGATAATTCTCCGATACATTACATATGGACATCACAGCCGCAGGGATCATCTCTTGCTGTAATAAGGTTCATGGATATGAGGTATCTCTATAATATATATATTAATTTATTTATTTTAAACAATTATATTTACACCGTGATTTATTTGTCATTTTCAAAACACGTCTAGGGTTATTTAAACGCACACTGCACTGTAAATGTACATCGATTCCCTTTGAAGGTCGAAGGTTCGTTATGGAAATTAACTATCAGACTATTGTGACAAAGGATTGTCCTTCGAGACTCTGCTGCTACCTGTATCAAAGGGTGGCGCAGTCAGTAGTATTTTATATTGTTATGTTTTGCCATGTATACAGTATAGTCATCTTGATTTTAGTACTTTTATATAGTTTTATATTTTTGTATATTTTTTTCTAAAATAAATGTATGAATTAATCTTCTACGTGCAATTTACGGCTTGTTACAGAACCATTCATTGCCAGTCTCAATTTTATTCCAATACGCCGTTATTCTGTAAGATCTGTAACTATGTGTCATGATTGCACTTACCTGGGGGTCCCTTGTCGCGTCTCCATCTGTGGCTGCTGCGGCCCCCCCTCAGCACATGCTAGGGACTCTGGCATGGTCAACTGGAGGGACGAGTAGCCAACGTCCATGCGGCACATGGAGGCCATCACGCCACAGCCCACAGGAAGCACCTGTCACCAGCTGGACCCACACATAGAGGTGGAAACTCCAAAACACAGCAAAAGACGGTCTCTTAAAGGGGTAGAACCCTTGTTTTCTCTTAAAGGGCCTAATAAAATGAGCCAATAGCATGGGAGAGGTGAATACCTCTCCTCTATATAATCACAACCAACCCTTACCTCAGTTATACTGTGCTCTTCAGTGTGTATGCTTCTGTGAATCCTGTTGCTATCCGATCCGTGACCTACCTGCCTGTTATAACATTTCGGAACCTGCGCTGCCTGCCTCTGACCTCGGCTTTCTCTGACTATGAGATTGTCTCATCCCTGTTTGGTACCTCACATTTGGCTTGCTGCTGCCTCCTGGGCACCAACCGTCAAAACCACAACACTATGTCACACACTCCCATCTCTTCAGGGGAATAAGACTGAGCGCTGTGAAGAGCAGGCACTGAGATTACCCATTTTCCATGCAGCAAGAGGGTTGATCCTGTCCCGTCTCACCTTATCAAATCTCTCTCCTCTTGTCTTATGCCTTCCCTAACACGCATCTTCAACTGCTCTCTCTCGTCTTCCCCTTCTAACTATCGTCCCATATCCCTGCTCCCTCTTTCCTCAAAGCTTCTGGAAATACTTGTCTTTACCCGTTTGACATGCTTCCTCAATTCCAACTCTCTCCTTGACCCCCTTCAATCTGGCTTCTTCCCCTTCCACTCTACTGAGACTGCTCTTATTAAAGTCACTAACGACCTAATCACAGCTAAATCCAAAGGGCACTACTCCATACTAATTCTCCTTGATCTCTCTGCTGCCTTTGACACTGTTGACCATGTTCTCCTTCTCCAAACTCTTCAATCACTCTGTCTCTGTGACTCTGTCCTCTCTTGTTTTTCCTCCTATCTCTCCCAATGCTCATTCAGTCTCTCCTTTTCTAATGATACCTCCTCCCCTCATCCTGTCTCTGTTGGAGTCCCCCAAGGCTCTGTCCTTGGTCCCCTTCTATTTTCTCTTTATACTGCCTCTATTGGCAGAATTATTGCCTTATTTGGATTCCAATAACACCTGTACGCTGATGACACTCAGATATATCTCTCCTCCCCAGACCTCGCCCCTGCCGTCCTGCAACGTGTCACTTCTTGCCTTTCTTCCATTTCTGATTGGACATCCTCCCACGTTTTGAAACTCAATCTCTCTAAAACTGAACTCCTTGTCTTTCCTCCTTATAATACTGATCACCCTCTTTCACTCTTCTCTCACCATTTTAAAGGCTGTCACTACCTTATTTTTATGGTGAACTAACTTTGCAATAGTGGAGAAATGACCGTGAAATTGCAAATTATAGGCCAAGATAGCTGATCTGGAAAGAATTTACAAGATGAGAAATCTTGGCCTAAAAATCTTCTTAATTCTCCAAACGTTTCCAATTTAGCACATGTGCCTCCTTTTAATTCTGATTCTTGGAGAGAACGGTTCTGCTAACGGAGCAATGGAGAGAATCATTATATGGGGCCGCTACCGCTGGGGGGGTCACTATAAATATTAATCTGCTGTGCCCCTCGATATCTTTCCGTGCTCTGCAAAGGGTTACTCTAACGGCATGAATTCTGTCCATCTCACTTTGTGTTAAACCGGTTTGTCCAGTGTTTCATTGAGCCGTTCTCTATCAGCGTCACCTAGGGCGATAGCAACACGCGCGTCATTAAATGGTGAAAATTGTTCTTTTAAACATCCGACTCTCCAACAGACCTCAAGGCGTTCGCTCACAGCCTATTAGACTTTAAAGTGTCCTAAACATCTCTGGAAAGAATGAAAATTTTAATGAAAACTTTGATTAGATTTTTCGCTGTAATCTTTTGCCAAAGAATTCCCACAACATTCACTTCTCTGCTAATTTCCCTTGTGATCGGACGCAAAAATGTCATTTACATAAAGCTGCTCACTCTTAGACAAACTCCCAGAATCCCCTTTGATTAGTATTTAACACGTTCAGTTGTTTTTTTCTTTTAAGCTAATGGATTTTATGTCCTTGTATCTCCTGAAATAGCAAAGCGGTGTTTAATAGGGGTTTGGAATACTATGCTAGTTGAATGGAACCACCATTCTGTGTATAGTCTTATTATCCCTTCCTAATGTAAACAACACATTATAAAAAATAGCACATATGTATTAAAATCCACCTAGCAAGCCCAAAATGTCACAATTGCTGTACATTATTGTCTGAAAAGCTGGCTTTGTTAACACAATGAGAAATGAGGTGATTGTCAGACACCCAGAGCAAGCTGCGTACGGCCTCTCTCCATGCCCATGTTCAGTCAGATGCTGTGGTTTATTAGCAATCACAGAGTACTGTAAATATCTGAGTTTATCAATAGAATCCATTAAAAGAGATCAGAGCGACAAGATAAGTATAACCTGGCCTGCACAGATAGGGTTAATAACGTGCATGTACCAACACAAACACATACATTCACATAGATATATTCTGCTTATTGATTAATATTAAATACACACACATGAAAGCACGCACTGAATGCACACAGATACATCTATTAACATGCACAGACAAGCACATTCCAACACATGCAGTAAGAAACTAACATGTCATAACAAAGTCATACTATACACACTAATAGACATATGGAAATATGTATTACAGTCTAAACACATTTATACAAAGACTACACACACATACAAACACACACACACACACACACACACACACAGTATGTTCACACACACACGCACAGACACACACACACAGACAGCAACACATATATATGATTCAATTTATCAATCTTAAAAGCGTCTTTCTCATTTAATTGCTTATTCCTTTCTCCAGCCTCTGGGAGTCCATAGATGGTGTTTATCAAAAATAATGGTGGGGGTTCATACCATCCTAGGAACAAACCCACCAATACTGTGTTTGACGGTCCCACCGAAGGGTGCTTTAGAGTAGCACGGATTAAAGCTTTCACTGTCTATCTTTATTATGACAATCCATCCGCCCAGCGCGATCCATAAAAAGGCGAGGAGAAGCGTCAGGCTATTATTTTATGGTTGTGCTCCCCAGTGCCCCATTCGGGCTTAACGACTGTTAAAGTTCTCTCTTCGTTCAGTCTCTCTGCCTGAATGCTGAGCAGTTTGTGCTGCCATAAGACTCCATTTATTTACAGAGCTTCCAGAAATGAACACAGCAATCCTAGCAGGACCTGTCTGCTGCGAGAAGCTTGCTCTCCAGTCCTCAGTGTTGGAGGAGTCAAGGTCACGGCACCCACGATAAACAGCTTGAGAAGGCCAAATACATCTTAACATCAGAACCATTAAACATGCTTTACCCCATCAATGCAACAGGTTCAGGATCTCAGTTAAAATCTATCATAAATTACTGAGAAATGTATTTTTGGAAATGGCTAGATATCGAGACTCTTTCCACATTTACTTGGCAATTGCTTGATTTTCTTTGCATGCACCCCATCCAAGGGGACACTGTGGTCACTATAACCACCCATGTCATTGAATGGGGAATAGAGAACAGGAAATATGTCTCTGCCCTGAGTTACTTATATATCAGGCAACTTTCAAAAATACCCCCCTTGCTCATTTCACTGAGAAACTATGCAACGCTTGAACCAAACAAGCAACTATATGGCGAGTGCATAGCATGCACGTTCACGCTAGCCTTGAAAGGTTCTCTCATAGAAAAATACACAAATGGCCCTAGAGTGAAAATTCATTAATTTCGCAAACTAACACCAAATGTCAACTCTTCACCCGCTGGCAGATTATGCTCCGTGCTCCCAAGAGATAAAATGGGATGGCCATAACTGGGTGAAGGATTCAAATACTTCTAAGCTATGTGAGGACCTCCGTCATCTCAATCCCCATAGGAAAGCATTGAATGTGCATGCGCATTAGGTCTCCCTGGCCGGTTGATGTCGGCGGGGAGGATCATGGGCGGAGCCTGAGCCAGCGCCGAGGGACATTGGCACTGGACTCAGGTAAGTAACTGAAGGGGTTTTAACCCCTTCAACAACTTGGGATGGGGGTGGGAGGGAGAGGGGCACTACAGGGTCCTGCAGTGCCAGGAAAACTAATTTGATTTCCTGGCACTGGAGAATCCCTTTAAGTTTCTAACTATTCCAAAAATTGTGATTTCCAAGTTTGACTATTTTGATCTGTACATTTGGCAGTTTATTTGTGAGAGTTCCACAGCTCACTGATAGCTGATTGAACACATTAGGAAGGTGAATCTCTGCCATGGTAGATTCAGTCTGTAAACGTGGGTTTCCCGAAGGAGAAAACAAGTATTGCTAATTGAATCTGAAGGTTCCAGCTAAAAAAGGGTTAACTCTCCGGAAGGAATACAGTTTTCCTGAGGGACATACCCTAGTATTTGATAAAGTGTATAAGGTGCAAGTGTTCATTATCATGCCATACGGGGTATAATTTCCTAAGGAATGTTTAGCGCAGATGTAAAAAACAATCGCACAGAAAGCCCAATATCAATGTATCCTGGAACGTGGAGACAATCACTAGACAATAATAATCAGGCCTGCTTGGGGAAGAATAACTTAATGTGAAATCTAGAGGGAGAGATGAGACTTTCATTGGCATTTCGTTGATATATGGATGATATTTTTTTATAAACCTACTTTACAATTGCTTTCATAAACTCTGTGCACCCTTTTATCGCACCAATGTTTGCCAAAGCTGAAAGAGCAACTTTTGTACATTTATTCCAAGGAAAGTTTTTGAAAAAACATTTCTTCCATTTTCCGCATTTCATTGGTCGATGTATGTGGCGCATTGCACATAAGGGAAATCCGCAGACAAGCTGAAACCATATGTTGCTGTAAAGCCATAAATTACTATCATGCTGGGAAAACGTATTTTTACATAGAAAAAATGGGGGAGGGGGGTGGGAGAGGGGTTGTAAAAAAAAAAGGCAGATTCGTAAATAACTCCACTCACAAAATATGGAATCTTTGACGGTAGAGGATGAAATCAGTTACAACGTAAGGAAATATTGGTTATAAACCGACGAAGACATTGGTATATGAATTAAAGAAGAGATTGGTTACAATTTGACAATTACTAGTCCACAACTGAGGAAGGGAATGGTTACATTTCTGGAAGCTATTAGTTGCGAATTGAGTCCTAAAATATCCAAACACTTTTTTATGATAATCCAGAGAGCTAACAATCTCGCCAAGTCTGACCCAGAATCAGGAGATGGCAGCGGCCAATCATTATGTCTAGAAAACCCTCCACGATGCATTTTAGCTTGTTCTGCCTGTTGAGGGAGATAACTCAAAGCAGAATCTTCTTGTCAGTCGTTTCTTTCTGCCTGATTGTTTCTTTATGTATTTATTTGGATGTTCCTTCCATTCTCTGTTTGTTCGTTGGATCATTCGTGTACGCTGCGATAACCTTTAATAAACCAACATGAGAATTAGAGAGCTTTAGCTTTGCAGGTGAGACTCAGAAGATTGTACAAAGCTTGCTCCTTGCCGGTCTGACATTAAAGCTTCTAAGAAGTGAATATTATACACCCAGGGGATGCGATAAGATAGGAGAGGTGAGATAAAAACTGCGGGGTGGCCAGGGATAGCACAATAGGGCAGATTAACAATAGCTGAATCTCACACAGGAGATCATACAGCATTTAGCAAAGCATTCGCTACCTAGATATACACAGTACTGCTTATAAATCAGAGCTTTTCAGTGAACAATATATTATAGAGGAGATATATATTACATAGCAACAGGATGGGGACTTTGCATTTTTCCCAGTGAATTTGTGAACGCCGGAATTCTCTAAGTCCTACAGTGATATAGAAAGGGTAGTAGATACCTGGAATAGCCTTCCAGTGGGAGCAGTAACAGTGATATAGAAAGGTTAGTAGATACCTGGAATAGCCTTCCAGTGGGAGCAGTAAAGGCTAATAGTGATATAGAAAGGGTGGTAGATACCTGGAATAAGCTGCCAGTGGAAGCATTAACATTGATATAGAAAGGGTAGAAGATGCCTGGAATAGCCTTCCAGTGGGAGCATTAACAGTGATATAGAAAGGGTAGTAGATACCTAGAATGGCCTTCCAGTGGGAGCAGGGACATTGATATAGAAAGGGTAGTAGATACCTGGAAAGTCCCTGCAGTGGGAGCAGTAAAAGCTGTCAGTGACACAGAAAGGGTAGTAGATACATGGAATAGCCTTCCAGTGGGAGCAGTAACAGTGATATAGAAAAGGTAGTAGATACCTGGAATAGCCTTCCATTGGAAGCAGTAACAGTGATATAGAAAGGGTAGTAGATACCTGGAATAGCCTTCCAATGGAAGCAGTAACAGTGATATAGATAGGGTAGTAGATACCTGGAATAGACTTCCAGTGGAAGCAGTAACAGTGATATAGAAAGGGTAGTAGATACCTGGAATAGCCTTCCAGTGGGAGCAGTAACAGTGATATAGAAAGGGTAGTAGATACCTGGAATAGACTTCCAGTGGAAGCAGTAACATTGATATGTAAAGGATGTATATACCTGGGATAGCCTTTCCAGTAGACGCAGTAACAGTGATATAGAAAGGGTAGTAGATACCTGGAATAGCCTTCCAGTGGGAGCAGTAAAGGTTGAAAGAGATAAAGTAGCCCAAAGAGGGCATTGCAGAACTGTATAATTAGAAAAGACAATAGATTGTGACGGCAGGCATTTCTTGCTTCATTGCCAAGCTTCAAAAACCCTCCGTAATTAATCTATAGCTCTTTCCAGGGAATCGGACGTCATGACTCTGGGTTCACATCAGAGTGTTTTTTTCAATCAACATCGTTGGCTTGAAATAATCTCCGACAGATTTCTGACCGAGAGACCACTTGATACACTCAGTGCGCAGATATCTCTGGCGTGTCAACTTAATTGGTAAATGTGTCAGAAGCTTGTTAAAACTGTCACAATAGTCGACCAACTTCATCCTGCTGTATGGGTGCAGGAATTCTCTGTATCAAGGGAGACGGTCTTCCATACAGATATATCTTTGGAAATCTTAATAAGATGCCACAATGACAGAGGGACTATCATACAATCTATCTCTGAATAGGTCACATGTAGCTAAACATACATATATGTGTTCATAATGGAGAGTCGAATTATAAACTGTTTATTGAATAGACCTAGTTCATTCCTTTTTTGATATATATTTTGGATTTCAATCCATATAAGACACAGATTGCATTGCGAGCTGGAATAAATACTAAATTATTAAATGGTATCTTTTTTTTCTAAATCTACTGTGTGCATGTGATATTTGGAGTTCCATTGGTGATATATTTTATGCTTTTAACTCGGCAGAGACAGTTAGTAAAGTAGAGAGAATGAGACACTCAAAGAAAAAGAGAGACAAACTGAGAAAGTGAGTGAGAGAGAAATGCGAGGATAGAGAGATACAGCAGAAAAGAGAACATGAAACAGACACAGAGAGACAGAGGTAGAAAAAAGATTTAGAGACAGATAGACAGAAAAAGCGAGAGTAGCACTAGATTTTGTCACACACCTTTTGTTTAATTATTCAGTGACGTAATTCATAAGTCGCCAAAATCCCAAGCACACAGATTAAAACCCCTTTCTAAAATCTCTTAGCGGCTATTTACAGGAGAGATCAACAGTTTGCTGCAAGTCACGCCTTTTTCTTGAAATACATGTGTGTGTTTTACACAGACACGACACGCAGCGCACCCTTGTCTCTGATTAACAATGCAGACAAGCCTGCGCAGTAAGCGTGAAACGCAAGGTTTTACCGAGCAGGTGGCTTCCTCTGCTATTGTGTATCCGCGGGAATTTATCACTGTCAGGGTACTCACCTGTGAGACAGACGGCAAGACGTGGTCGCTCCTGGAATTCCCAACAGGGGACTTGAACCGGGGTACTTGTCTATCCCAGTCCTGCTCTCTACCTCTGAGCCACAGCGGCTTTACCTGAGACTTCTGATTCCGGCCTTGTTCATTCTGGCTTGGCTACTACACCGGGGGCTGCACCATGACTTGCCTGCTTCTCACCTGACTCTGATCTCCATTAGCAGGGTATTTAAACCCAGCCTCGCCCTGCTCTCATTGTCAAGTCTTTGATCTTTGTTCCTGTGTCGTACCAGTGTTCCTGTTTATTCTGCTTCGTGTATTTGACCTCGGCTTGTGACTACGTTTATTCTACCTCTGGCATCCTTTGACCTCGGCTATCCCTCGACTATCCTGCTGGTTCTGTCCTTGCCTGTCCTGCGAATTTGGTACTGCATCCTGCTCAGCCCCCGTGCACAGACCCACAGGCCAGGTGAATTCTTACCTGACCACCTCGGCCTGTGGCTATCTGCAAGGGTGAGCGTCATATCTGCGCTACAGACTCCCAACTCAGGTAAGACCCTGACAAAAGACTTGACCAATATGGAGTCCGCAGAAATGTGCTCACCCTCACTCCAGCAAGTGTCCAGCCTGGCCCAGATTGTTTCGGAGTTGCAGCAGGAACTTTTATCTCTTAAAGGCGCAGTACATCCAGCTCCGGAACCCTTTGTCATCATGCCCGACAGATTTGATGGTAACTACACGTCCTTCCAGTCATTCAGGATGGATTGCGAGGTATTGTTCTCTTTAAAGCCTCGAACTTACGCCACGGATTTCATCAGGGTCAGAGCGGCTATCAACCTGTTGTCTGGACGCATTAAAGCTTGGTCTTACCAAATGTTGCAGAGGAAGAGTCCTGTCCTTGTCAGCTGGGAGTCCTTTATTATTGCTTTGGACTCACAGTGCAGGATCACTAAGCCCAAGCCAGCTCCAACTACTAAAAAATCGCGGAGTCTACGTCACCACACCCCAGTGATACCCTCTTATGATCCAGTTCCCAGGAGAACTCCAGAGGTATCCTGTGTTCAACTTGATCCTGAGGAGCCTATGCAAATTGGACGTGTCCACTGCAAAGTCACACCGGGAGAGAGGGACCGAAGGAGAAGCCATGGTCTGTGCTTTTACTGTGGAGAAGGTGGACACTTCATCACGCTTTGTCCTGTTCGCCCTCCTAGACCTCCTGCTCCAGAGTCGTCTGCCTTTACTCCCAAAGTTGCTTCCTGTATTACCACCACTACTTCCTACCCACTTGAAAAGGATTTACCTAAGGATTGTGTCATTGCTTCTAATGGCACTACGGTCTGTAAAAAAGACTTGGAAGTGTTCGAAAAAGCACTGCTAGCTGCGAGCACTGTCCCTCCCGAAGTTGTGGAAGTTTTTGTCACCCCTACCCGGAACCTAGACCGATCGTCCGCTGTACCAGAAACTGGTACTGGGAAATCCCGAGCTAATCAGGGATCCCATACTGAGGACTTTCACTATGGGGACTCGACGGATTCTGAGAGTGACTCTGGAGAGACGGATTACTTCGATGAGGAGCCTGCTTACGCCCAGAGGTCGTTTTTGAAGGGGGAGGTACTGTCAGGGTACTCACCTGTGAGACAGACGGCAAGACGTGGTCGCTCCTGGAATTCCCAACAGGGGACTTGAACCGGGGTACTTGTCTATCCCAGTCCTGCTCTCTACCTCTGAGCCACAGCGGCTTTACCTGAGACTTCTGATTCCGGCCTTGTTCATTCTGGCTTGGCTACTACACCGGGGGCTGCACCATGACTTGCCTGCTTCTCACCTGACTCTGATCTCCATTAGCAGGGTATTTAAACCCAGCCTCGCCCTGCTCTCATTGTCAAGTCTTTGATCTTTGTTCCTGTGTCGTACCAGTGTTCCTGTTTATTCTGCTTCGTGTATTTGACCTCGGCTTGTGACTACGTTTATTCTACCTCTGGCATCCTTTGACCTCGGCTATCCCTCGACTATCCTGCTGGTTCTGTCCTTGCCTGTCCTGCGAATTTGGTACTGCATCCTGCTCAGCCCCCGTGCACAGACCCACAGGCCAGGTGAATTCTTACCTGACCACCTCGGCCTGTGGCTATCTGCAAGGGTGAGCGTCATATCTGCGCTACAGACTCCCAACTCAGGTAAGACCCTGACAATCACCTAATTAGAAAGGGTAAAGCAGGTTTTTTTTTTCCGGTGCGGCTCCAGGAGGTAATGAAGCACAGAGAATGCGCGCTTCGTTCACTATTGGAGCTGAAAAATTGTTTAACTTAATAGACTATTTATTACATTTATTCCCTTAGCCAACCTGATTAATATCTTCCATCTTGTCGCCCGCTATACAATTAAAACCAGTAAGGATGAGCTGGAGGGGACGCTGGGGGAGGGTTGTTTTGATATGCAAGTTGCTGAGGCAGAAGGAAAGGAGACTAGGAGGGCGATTTATTGGAGATTTAGCCATCTTAACAGCACTAAAAGAAGCTTCAGAACGCCTGCGTTTTAGTGTTGCGCTGATAGGATAGTGCTGGGATTGTGGGGAGTGTCTGCATCTAATGTGCACTGCTACGATGAGGTTGGTCACGCTACGGCCTGTTCAATCCTCTAAACCAGGATCCTAAAAAAATTGGCAAATAGGGGCCTGTAATCAGCTTACAATGTATAGTATAGACGGCTATAGAGAAGCTGTATGAGTGGTGATAGTGTTAAATAAAATAACTTGATTAATACAATATTTTATAATGTAGAATATCAACAATACTTATATACAAAGACCCTTTCAGCTGTAATGTGACAACCACAGCTCACTGCATCTCCTACCTATATCGTGTACAGGAAGTGAGCAGGTTGGGCCGGAGATGTCAAACAAAGGATACAGGTAGCGCCAAGAATAAAATACTTCAAGTAAAAGCAATAAAATATACAAAAAGATATAAAAACAAGAAAGTCCTCGAGATAACAAAATATGTATATAAAAAAATAAAAATGGTAAGGCACAGTCTTAGAGGTAACAACACATGTTCTAGCTCTTGCACGGTACTTATTCTCTTGATAGCAGCATATGGAAGAAAGCATAGAACAAAGGTCAATCAATAGTGCAGACTTGTTGTTACTAGTAGGACAAACAACACTTAAGACAGTTGTCAGCTCACATATGGTAGAGCTATAACCAGCTCTAGGTAAAACAGCATGCAGTGGTTTAATCCCAACTTGAAGGATATCCTTCTGATGTTGGTACACAGTAGAGTGTCGGTGAGGCAAATCACAACAGGGCAATGGTGAGGTAGATAATATGGAACAACAAAAAGCAGCCAATAGTGCTCTCTATATTAATAAGTATGAAGAAGATACAATGAAATATACTTACAATAAAATAAGAAGACTAACCGCTCTATGTATCAAGTGTGAGTTGTGGTGCATTCTACAGCTTCTATCTACATTGTATCCAGGAAGCGAGCAGGTTGGGTAGGTGATGAGTTGAGGTGCAGATTGCAGCTCGTATCTACATTGTTTACAGGAAGAGAGCAGGCTGGGTAGGTGATGAGTTGAGGTGCTTGCAGCATGAGATTGAGAGAGGGATGGAGGGGTTAGGGATAGAGCCAAAATAAAGGAATACTATAGTGCCAGAAATACAAAGCTGTATTCCTGGCACTAAAGCTCCCCCTGGCACTAAAGCTCCCCCCTCCCTTGCGCCCCCCTCCTCTCCCTCCCGCCTGGGTAAATAAAGGGTAAAAACAATTAAAGGGACTCTCCAGTGCCAGGAAAACAAACCATTTTCCTGGCACTGCAGGTTCCCTCTCCCTCCCACCCCCCATCCCAAGTTGCTGAAGGGGTTAAAGCCCCATTCAGTGATTTACCTGTATCTAGCGCCGATGTCCCTCGGCGCTTGTTCAGGGTCCGCCCATTCTCCTCCCCTGCCAACGTCATCTGACGGGGGAGACCCATTGCGCATGCGCGGCCGCCGGCAGGGGAGTCCTAATGCACATGCGACGCTGGAGGTCCTCACATAGCGTCAGGATGTCCAGCGACGCTATAGCACACTTTTCGTGTGCTATGAACCTGGAAGTGCCCTCTAATAGCTGTCTAGTAGACAGCCATTAGAGGAGGAGTTAACCCTGCAAGGTAAATATTGCAGTTTATGAAAACTGCAATAATTACACTTGCAGGGTTAAGGGTAGTGGGAGTTGGCACCCAGACCACTCCAATGGGCCGAAGTGGTCTGGGTGCCTGGAGTGTCCCTTTAACTTACCTTTTCCCAGTGCCGATGTCCCTTGGCACTGAATATATGCTCCGCCCCCTGTGTCATCCTGCGATGAGCAGGTGCTAATGCGCATGCGCAGCAAATGGCGCACGCGCGTTAGACCATCCTATAAGAAAGCATTGAATCAATGCTTTCCTATGGAGAAAATATCTGCCACTGTTTGACCTTATGCAGAGCGTGAGGACGTCCAGCGTCAGATACCGGACCATAGATCCATTTCAATCCAGAAAGCCCTCTAGTGGCTGTCTGGTAGACAGCCACTGAGGACAGACTTAGAGCTGCAATGTATACATTATAGTTTCTCCGGAACTGCAATGTTTAACATTATAGCACTAGGTGCAAAAGGGACACAGCACCCAGACTGCTTCAATGAACTAAAGGGGTCTGGGTGCCTACAGTGCCCCTTTAAGATTTCCTGGGCTAGAACCTGAATTCCAGGCTCAGACAGTGATAAATAATGGGTAATCTGGCTCTGACTGGGGACGAGAATTATTGTGTTTCAGCTCCTATGAAGTAACACGTATTAAACATACTGAGACTGGGAGAAGACTTCACTTCTATCAGACTGCAGATCCAATCTATATCAGACAGCAACTTGTAACATTACAAATGGCTGAAAGGACTTTATTACTGGGAAGAGTAAATCATTCTCACATAGTGGGGAATATAATTAGGATTCCATGGATGTCTCTGAACTGCATTTGTACATTCATTAAAGGATGTGCAATAAACCTGTGTGTTGTATAAATCATATGACACAGTTACACATCTCTGGGTATAAATAAAATCAGATATTCTATAGATATAGAAACTTACACGCTTTGTTTGGGCTCCATCGTGTCTCTTACGTCATTTCATGTTAAACATGAGCATATGGCTAAAATTAATCGACCCTCCAAGCTAGCGGTATGGGGGTGCCCTATCCCTATAGTGGGGGGCTGCAAACACGAGGGAGGAAAGTTACTGTGTTAATATTCCTGGGGTCACAGTTTAAAGTTAATTAACATTCTTGTGGGTTTATTTACCAGACTAAGAGGTGGGGGGGAGACAGGGGCTGAAAGAGAATTCTACATTTTAGGCTAATTCTCACAAATTTCCAGTTTAGCAAATAAAACCCTCTGTTTGTATCGGCCTCTGTTAGTATAGCTTAACTTGCTCAGCACCAAACGTGTTAATTAACCCATCCTTTACCTAGCGGACGCTCTGCGGGGTGAGCAAGCCAGATGCTGCCGCTCGGTTAATCAGACAATAGTTTCCATTGGCCTGTGATCAGTCACGCAGGTTACATCACCTCCATCTCTAATCACTAATACTCATTGACTTGAATGACGGCGATTAGAGGATCATGAGTACGGTAACCTTCATCAAAGATTTGCCAATCACTCTCATGTTTTATAGAGCAGCGAGGGGCTGAATAATGCATTAGGGATAAGAACGTCCCATTAAAGTGACTGGGAGAGCGTTAGTGTTACTGTCAGCATCTAAAGCCTCAATATGCTAATCGCCAGTTTATGTCCTTCTAGGACAAAGACATTCACACGGTTTCCATTCCTCGTCTGCATAAAAAGTAAATAATGTTTAGCCTTATAATAACATAGTACTAAATACTAAATCAGAATATATAGATATCCAATGGGCACAGGAAGTAAAAATTTGCAAATAAAACAAACAGAACGTAGACCATGTTGCTTAAAGGGACACTCCAGACTCCTAAAGCACTTCATCTTGCTGAAAATGTGTGAAGTGTGTCTTTTTTTTTTTCATTTTGGAAAAAGTGCAGATTTCAATAGAAATTTAGACTTGTACAAATTATACTGGTTACACCCCCTTGACTTTTCAAGCAGACAACAGGTCATGTTACTTCCTGGTTTGGTTAGCTGATATGCACTGAACTCAAGAGGCAGCAATCGCCCAGGTCATCAGCCTCTTGAGTTCAGTGCAAAGACTTTTCATCCAGCTGCATTGGGGTGTCTGTGATTGGTCAATCACA